>NW_025335268.1:59769342-60372172 GCF_004798865.1 Varanus komodoensis
ATATATATATATATATATATATATATATATATATATTCATTCCACACACATGATTTCTCTTTCCCTCTCTCTAAAATAAAATCACCCTTATTAACAAGCAAGACTCCTACCTGGTTCTTCTACCTGGTTCTTTTTTTAAGGAGATTGTCCCTCTGTTTTCCTTTATTTTTCCCTTACTTCAAGACTTAGATCCCCACTTTTGAATAAAAACAGAATACACAAGGCAAAAGCAGTCAGTAGCTGCTCCCACAAGCACAACTGAGGGGATGAGGCAGACTGTTCGATTATTTTTAGTTACTTCTGTAATAGAACAGAATTGGAATCATTCGTATTAGAACAGCTTCAGTTTAACTAATCCACCCATGTTCAGAAATATTCTTTCCCTGCTTCTGTGCAGATTTGGGCTCCCAGTAAATAGGTCAGTCCCTCATACTTAAGAACAAAATTCCAGGGGCTTGCCCTGACATAGGGTCTTGTGGTACCTTAAAGATAATAGATCAGATCCACACAAGGGCTGCTTCCAAACTGGCAGAAAAGTGCTGCAAATTCAAATGAATTCTTCTATTTGTGCCAACTCATTTACAAGCCCATCCTCATGAAAATTTTATGGCCTTTTAGAATTTGTACAGTTTAGCGCTAGGACAGTAATTAAAGCCAGTGCAGCAATCATTTTCAGACCAAGACTTCAAATCTCCAAATATGCTCACTGAGTGATGTTGGGCAAGTTGCGATCTTTCAAGGCAATGTACCTGGCAGGATTTTGTGATGAATTTTATCCTAACAACAACCCTGTACAGTAGGTTGTCTTGAGTGATAGTACTTGCCCAAAGTCACTCAGTGAGTATCACAATTATATAAGGATTTCTGAACTTGAATTTTCCCAGGTTTCAAATTTCCACCTTGGAAGACAAGCATGATATAAATTAGTAAATACATTGGTGTCTTGTACTTCACACTTAATTAGTTTCAGGAGGCCATTCGAACTCTGAATCATTTGAAGTCCGAATCAATTTTCCCATTAGAAATAATGGAAAGTGAATTAATCTGTTCCCAGACCCTAAACAATGTGCAATACTCTGAAAACAATAGAAAAGGCATGCTCTGAAAAGGTAGTGAAAATTATTGAAAACTTGGGCACACAACAGATTTCGTTTCTGCAGTGATCATATTTTTTCACTACATGTTCAAACTTAGAAGCATCAGTCAAACTTTGGAATGATTTTTTCTTGATTTTAGAGTTCAAATTCTGGAATGTTCGACCTGAGGGTCATTTGAAGTATGAGGCACCACTGTAAATAACTAAAATAAGCACAGTACAGCTTAAAGGACCACTGATCTTTCTCGAGTATGACGTCTGCACGAGAGGCCCTCTTGAAGGCACTATTACCTGCAAAAGTGCATTTATCAGGCATGTATGAAAATCCTTTCTTCTGTATTGCCCTAAATTATGGAGTATCTTCTTTCAGGAATTATGATTGATATCCACTCTTTAGAATTTTAGTAATGGCATAAAGGTATCTTTTCAATTTAAAATGCCTAGTTCTGATGTTTCCGTGGTTATAATCCCACTATATTTCGTAAAGTTTTATTGTTTTAAATAATCAACCTTGACAGATTTTTAGTAGATATGGACAATCCAAATCCAACAGCTTCCCACTGAAAACTCCCCTTTTAAAGAGATACAAGTTTGGGAGCCCTGTCAAGTTTGGTTTTCCTTTAATAAAACAGGGGATGCACTTTTTAATAAGCATAATAATTACTATTAATTTTATTCTATACTGCCCAGTAGTTGAAGATCTTTATGTGGTCCACAACAGTGTATTAAAGAAGGATAATAAAAATGGATGCAACAAAACTATAAATACCATAAAATTCCAATTTTCAACATTTAAAACACTTTAAACATCTAAAACAATTTCAGTAAAACTAGACTGGATTTAAACAGATGACATATCCCATCAGGTGTCATGACAAGCCTGAGGGAGAAGAACAATATTAACCTGATGCTGAAAAGATGACAACTCTGGAACCAGGCAGACTTCAGGTGGGAGGATAATTCTACAGCTGGGGTACCACCACTGAGAAGGTCTCTTTCATTGCTGACTCTTTGCACCCCTTGCTGCCAACCCTGTAGCTGGCAGTGGGAGGAAGGCTCCAGATGCAGACCTTAGCATATGGGAAAATTGAGGTGTGAAGAAATTGTGCTCTCAAGCTATACAGGGTTTTACAAATTAAAACCAACATGTTGATTTGGGCTCAGAAGCCCATAGGTAGCCAATGCAAGGTGGTCAAAATTGGTGCGTAATGTCTGGACCACTTAATGTCTGGCTCCACATTTTTCACAAGCTGCAGTTTTTGAATAGACTTCAGGCAGGCCGATGTAGAGTGCATTACAGTAATCTAGTTTAGAGATTTGCCAAGGCAACCAAAAGTGGTTTTATTTTTACAATACAGTGAAAGAAGCCACAGTGGGCTCAAAAAGTTTGCAATGGTGGTGGGTAGTGGAGGAAGCCTGTGCCAGTTGCCCTTAAGCCTCTCACTAGTGGCTGGGCTTGCCCGTGATGGGTTGCATCATCAGGGGCTGGATGACAGGACAACTCATCAAGCCATGAGTCGTCAGCAGTGGCTTATAGCCCAAAGTTAGCCATGCCTTGAGAAACCCATTGCAGGCTCACTTGACATAATAGCCCACTGTTTCATGTAAGACACGGATGTTGCCATGTCATGTGAACTCAGTCATTGAATGCCAGTTGTGTAAAGTTGTGAAAAGGTAATGTTTCCATTACGATAATTTTAAAAGTTTGTAAGATGGCAATTAAAAATCAAAAATCAAACTGCAGTATAAATGGGTTAACGTTCACATGCATAACCTCTTAAAGTTAACACATGGTACTCTTTTCGATGCCATTGAGGGCTAAAACAGACCTTACTTTAAATGCATACATCTAAGCTATGTTCTGTGGAAAAAAAGTTTGCACTAAATTATGTAAAGGTACCACGCTAGATCATAACATAACGGATCAGGGGCCTGTGCCTACTCTTGAGTAAAAATGGAGGTGGGGAAGATTTTGCTGCTAGATACCTGCTGTATTTACAGTAATGTTAATTTTGTTCCTTAGTTAAAAGGCATACACCCACGGGTGTGTGCATGCACACCTGATTTTCCCAATGTGAACTACCCAGTCACATATCACAGTTATTATGGTGAGCTCCTGGATTGGTTCAAGGGATTGGCATTCTGCCACCAGCACCAAGATCCGGGACCCAGCCCGGCTCACTCTGGAATTATCCACTGACCCTGGCTATCTTGTACTCATGTTTTATGCACTTTAACTACCTGAGGCTCTACAAAGTGTTATTTTCTCAGCTTATGAATATTTATGGATTCCTACTATATAGCACAAGTGTTTACTGGTTGTTATAGCAACCAGTCAGTGTGTACATTTATTCAGGAAATGTGAATACAAAATGGGAAACCTTATTTAGAACCAGTGATTTAAAAACAAGTCCTTTTTTCACAGAGAATCACATTATTCCGACTTAAGGCAGGGCACTTTACCAGGTTGTTCCAATCTTTCCGTTTGCTTTTGTTTCCTGCTTGCCTGCACTGTTGGACTAATTCAAGTCCCATTCCTGACAGCATGCAGCACTTATGTGGAAGCACCCAGTCTGACACAGTAAATTATATTGTGCTATGATGTAGGATTCTTGTTCTGTGATGATAACACGGTGCAACAGGATTTCTGCTATACCAGCCAACAATCCTGACATTACACCTGAAGCTCCTTACAGGACTCATGACACATTTGATTGTGCCCGTACAGTGTGTCCCAAATATTCCAATTCATATGCATTATTTAAGTAAAGTCTTAAAAAGTAAACTGTTATGATCCTCCTCTTCATATTGCAAATGTGAAACAGACAGAGATGGAGGGCAGGTTTGCATGTGACAGTAGCTCACCCTGGCAATAGGCAATAAGCAAGGGTGGGTAAGTTGTTCCTTGAACATTCCCCAGTGCACCCAACAGATGACTGCTAAGGAAGGATCTTTGCCTACAAAAAGGAGGTGGGTAGTCAGACATCCCTTTTGCAGTGAGAATCTCATCTCATCTCATCTCTCTCTATCCATCCATCTTCCTTTCTTTTGTTCTGACTATTCTCAGGGTCTTGAACAGTTTGTACTTTACCCCAAGAATTTAGATGCTCAGGAATATACAAGTGCATTCTACTACATTTTTGTCATTGAAATGTGAGCCATTATGACTAATCCCACAGAAGCTTCCAAAATGGTGTATTCAAAATGAAATGAGCAGGAAGGTTTGTGGTGGCTCTGTCTGAGCACTCATCTGGGCTCAGGGTCAGCAGCAGCAAAACAACATCTTTCAATCCTGAGGACTCTCTCTGGTGCTGTTGTGTGCACTGGCAATGAGAAGGTAAAGAGAGCATAGGGGTTTAGTCAGAAATAAATCTCACTAAGTTTAATACTGAGGATACTGCTAGTTAGTAAGGCCAGGAGGAGGAGGAGCGGGCTGCCATGGATGTGAAAGGAGGTGGTTAGAGGTATTAGATGCAAGAGAAACCTCCGTAGGAAATGGGTACTGGGGCAAATAGACAAAAAGGTATACTGGGAGGAGGAGGCCCATTGCAGAAGGATTCTTCACAAGGCTAAGGCTGATTATAAGCTGAGACTTGCACAAAATATCAAGAGCAACAAAAAGGGCTTCTATTAGCATGTAAATAGCAAGAGAAAGGGGATCCAGTGACTGATGCAAGGGAACAGGCAGGGATGCTGAATGACTATTTTGCCTCTGTGTGCTCCCCAAAGCAGGATGGGGGAGATCCGCATAGGAGTTTAGATGAGGCTGGAGACTTAGGGGCACAGATTAGAGTCACCCCCCTAGAAGTTGAGGGGCTCCTCAGGGCATTGGACATTACAAAGGTGCCAGGCCCTGACAGGTTACACCAGAGTGTACTTAGAGAGTTGGCAGGGGTTCTCTCACGCCCACTGGCCTCCATTTTTGAGGCCTCGTGGAGAACGGGTGACGTTTCAGAGGACTGGAGGGTGGCGTCAATGGTCCCAATTTTCAAAAAGGGTAGTAGAGGGACATGGCGAATTACACACTGGTTAGCTGTACATTCATTGTAGGAAAGGCAAAGGAAAGGCTCGTAACAGTGAGAGATCCAGTAACCCTAGACAGGGAAGGCAGTTTGGCAGCCTTGCAACATGACTTCTACAAAAACAGGTCCTGCCAGACAAACCTTGTGGAATTCTATTACAAGGTGTCAAGGTGGAGGGGATGCAGTAGATGTGGTTTACCTGGATTTCAGCAAGGCCTTTGACAAAGTGCCGCATGATATTCTGGTTGAGAAATTGAGGAGTTTGGGGATAGACCAATGCACTGTCCAATGGGATTAGGACATGGTTGATGGACTGAAAGCAGTGGGTTACTATTAGTGGGGAATCATCGGGATGGCAGCCTGTGATGAGAAGGGTCCCCCAGGGCTCTGTCCTGGGACTGATCCTGTTTTATCTTTTCATCAATGAACTGGAAGAGGGGGTGACTAGTCTTCTGATCAAATTCACAGATGATACTAAAATGGGGGTGGTGGCCACAACTGAGGAGCAGGTACTCCGGATCCAGAAGGATCTGAACAGGGAACAAAAGAATGGCATTCAGTGTGGATAAGTGCAAGGTCTTGCACTTGGGGAATAGGAATGGATGTCATAAGTACAGGTTAGGGGAAAAGTGGCTGGAGAGCAGCACTTGTGAAAGGGATCTTGGGGTGATCGTCAACTGGTGGTTAAACGTGAGTCAGCAGTGTGACATGGCGGTCAAGAGGGCAAATGCCACCCTTGGTTGCATAGTCAGAAGTGTGGCTTCTAGATCAAGAAAGGTATTACTGCCACTTTATACGACTCCAGTGCACCTGCAACTGGAGTATTGTGCTCAGTTCTGGGTTCCACATTACAGGAAGCACGCATACAGCAAGGTTAGAATCGGTGCAGCATAGCCCACAAGCATGGTGGCCGTATTGCAGGGAAAGCTGTATGAGGCGAGAATGAGGGAACTGGGTCTTTTCAGACTGGAGAAGAGACGAGTCCAAGGGGATCTGTTGGTGACATATAGGTACGTGTCACACAGAGGTGGATAGACATTTGTTTTCCCCTGCGGAGAAGGGCAGGACGTGTTCCAATGGAGCAAAGCTCAGAGAACCAAGGCTCAATTTGGATGCCAGGAAGTAATTCCTGACTGTTAGGACCCCAAAGTATGGAATAAGCTTCCATGGGAGGTGGTTGAAGCCCCATTGGTGAGGGTGTTCAAAGATAGGCTGAACATGCACATGGTAGTCTTTTCATGAGTGGAGCCAGCTAGAGCCGGGGGTCAGACTAGATGGCCTGGGAGACCCCTTCTTACTTGCTTTTTTTTTGTTAATGGGGGTTCTGCTTACTAATTACAGCCTGACAGCATGCATTATTTTAGCCTATAATATATTCTCACCCTCTCCCTTGTCAGTGTGCTGTGTTCAATTTGCAATTAATCAGTAAGTGTTTAAGGTGCCTTTCAGCTTTTTCAGGGTCCTAGCATACCATCCTCCTGACTTGGAGGTGGGCCTGAAAAACCAAGCAAAAAGCAGGTAAACATGCAGCATAAGTTTTAAGCAAATTCACTTTGGGACACTGCACAATTCAGTCCTGAAAGCAAGTAGGGGTTAACTGCTTGCTTCCATACAATATAAAGGACTTCATTCCTCATTATGCATACATATGGAAATAAGCATATGCACATTTGAGTAATTCTTCTGTGCAATGGGCCCAAGCCCAGAACTTTTAGGTACCCAGAACTATGGCTTATTTAAGCCAGCATGGCCTGCAGTTCCCTTTTGAAACAAGGATCAAGCCATGCTTTATCATGTGATGTGAATCCAGTGAGCTGGGCTTATCTGAGGATCAAGCAACTGTTGCATGATTTATAAGAGGGTTGTTTGATAGTAGCAAAAGTCATCCTCACGTAGTTTGCACAAGTGTCATTGCTTAAATATACAAAATGGCTATCGGCCTGTATCACAGCCCACCATGACTTATACAACAGACCAGTAAGTCCAGAGCCTCAGTGTTTTAATTAGGGACTTTCAGGCTTATTGCTCACACTTCAAACCATTAAACACAATCAGTTATCCATACAGCACAGCAATGAATTTTCCATGGCACATTTTTGTATGAAGAAAGTCCATATATTAAGACGCAGATTCCTTCTCGTTTTAGTGGAAAACAAAAACATACTTTTTCACATTTAGAATTTAGTTTTTAAAAAGTAACATGAAGGAGGTTAACAGAAGCTTTCTTTTTTGTTGTTTTTTTTTCAAAGAGAAGTCTTTCTCCTACAACTTGTTCTAAGTTGAAGTATGGGTGCACGTGTGTCTGTACAGAGCCTTAGTCACAATTATGCAGATAGAGGTATAATTATTTTTATGTAGGGATATAGATTGCTACAAAAACAGTGGCAGTGTTTTACCCATGTGACTCATTACTTGATTGTTATGGACCACAGAAAGCAATTGAACAGCAGCAACAGAAGAGCCCTTGGTTTAAGTTTAGGCAGTCCAGCTATTTCACTGCATCTCAAGAATCAGTGGAAACACGGCCACTAGTGTCAGCACTACAGCTAATGAGAGGGAGAAGCAATTAGGCAAAGAGAAGTTGTAAGACCAGATTCCGAGTTACACTGCAAACTGCTAAACTCTTTTTTTAGTTCTACTGCCAAAATATGCTACATTGCTACAGTAGAAGTTTCTTCCACACTGCTCTAATTTTATACATAGATTTCCAAAACACAGTGTAATTAGCTTCTTACTCTTAAACTACATTTAAAAATAAGTAAATTGTTTGAAGACTTTGATGTTTTGCAACCAAAATGTGCTGGCTAATTTTTCCATTCCAGTTCCCATTCCAGTCTTTAAACTATCTTAATCTGCTGCCCTCAGATGTTGACCTTGTAGGAACAGGGGTCATAGGTTAGAAGAGACAGACCGCAAAAGATCTGGACTATCAATTCATGCCTGAAAGATTTCACTCCCACAAAAGAAGGCACTAAACAGCAAATTCCAAAATCTGACAATACAGGCCTTCGAAAGCAGAAATCCATTAAGTTTATTGAAACTTAATGAAATGTTATCATTTAAAAATTGCCTAGCACAGTTAGCACTTAAGCAGTATTTTTCTAAACATTAAAGCTCTAATTTATGGGGGAACATACAATTGAAATGATAGTTTAATAATTTTGGAATATAATTAAGATCAGTTATAGGATTCACAATGTTAATTTTCTTCCAGCTACTTCTGTTTACTGAAGTTTTCAGTTATGAATGATGTGAACTTGTTAATTCCGAACACTGGTTTCCTTAAAAATGTTGACACACGGGCAAAAATTGAAAACATGCCAATCTCCTTGCCTGTGACAACAGAATACACAACACAATTTCATTCAAGCTGCCTTTAACAATCAGCCCTGAATCTTTCCCTGTGTTCTGTGCACTAGTATCCGTTACCTCAAAATAGTATACCACACTTGCACAAAAGCACAACCTCAACAAAGTCTAATAAAACAGGAACAGTTATGCAAACCTCCCCTAAAATTTTAAAACTATAAATACTAGTGATCCACAAACCACCTCAAAAATGGACTGTCTGGTGTTCAAATTGTGAGGTATTTCATCCAGTCCTCCACAGTCCTCAGAGTTGCATTTCGGCATTACAACAGTGTTTGGAGGTAGATCAGGCTGACAGATGGGGCATGCCACCCAGTAAGCTCTGTACTTGAAGAGGGGACTGGATTCTAGCCATTCTTCTTTAAAGCCAGAGCTCCAGTTTCTGTACCACAATGAGTCTTACATTATATACATGAAGATCATTTATGTAATCACAGTATTTTATTTCCTAAAAACCAGGATACAGCTTGAGGATGAGGACATGAGTCACAATTTTAACTAATAACTGCCCAGAGCGCTTTGGCTGTTGGGTGGTATAGAAATTAAGAAAATAAAATAAATAAGGAACAGGAGGCAATTTAGCAGCGACACACACATAACTGCAGCTTTAAGTCTTCTATGTTAGGAGAAATCATGATAGAGATCCTTAAATACAGAAGAGACCTAGATTAAAAGCAAAGTAAAGACCAGCAGCAGTAATTAACCCGTTCTGATGCTCTTTTTCCTTGATAACAGCCTTGTTGCCTCATTTTGACTTGCTGCATTTCTTAACTGTTTCCAAAGGCATTTCTACATCGAATACCTTAGGCAATGTTAAAGGTAAAGGTTTCCCCATGACATTAAAGTCCAGTCAGATCTGACTCTTCGGGGCTGTGAGGGAGCCAGCATTTGTCTGCAGACAGTCTCCGTGGTCATGTGGCCAGCATGACTAAACATCGAGGTGCACTGAACGCTGATACCTTCCCACCGAAGTGGTACCTTTTTATCTACTTGCACTTGCATGCTTTCGAACCGCAAGGTTGGCAGGAGCTGGGACGGAGCAACGGGAACTCACTGCGTTGTGCAGATTCGAACCGGCAACCTTTTGATCAACCAGCCCAGCAGCACAGCAGTTTAAACCACTGTGCCACCTGCATCCCGTAGGCAATTTTACTACCAGGTTAAACATACTATGCAGCAGCCACATTTTGGCCTTTCCACATTGATCCTTTAAATCCCTAAGCTGTTACATTACCAATAGGGATGGCAGACACAGGTACAAGTTACCCCCCCCACAACAGTCATCAATAAATGGGGAAAAGCTGGGTGTCCCTATTTAAATCCAGAACTCCCCCCACCCCTCCATGTTAGCCAAATTTTATGTCTCCTTATAGCTTTCTTAAAACAATAGGTAAGGAAGCAAATCCCCCTTTGCTCGTTTTAACTAAAGAACTGCTTGCTCCCACCAACTTTAAGGAATCATGCATGTGAACTGAAGAAAACTGACACCTTTTTAATCTAGGTCTATTATCATAACAGCAGTTAGGCCACTGAAAAGGGGATGCATATTGTTCTTAAATTTTTAAACTGTAAGAAAAGATGCTTAATTAAATGTGGTAACCCTGAATAACATCAAACTTCTAACTTAAGAGTAATTTCACCCTCATGTATTCAGTGATATATTACAATATATCACAGAAGAAATCAAAGCAGCCCAGTTAACTTTGATGTAAAGGGTATTATAGCATTAATTGCAGACAATGAAATGAGAGCAGTCTGTGGTTTGCTATTGTTTTCCAACCTGTCTGAGCTCAAGTAAATTGATCAGCATTTAAACTGTCGAAAAGCTAAAGAGTAGAAAACAGTTCTAGTCACTTCTAAGCCACAGAAGGGTATTCCCTTGCAAATCTAATGCAATTTAAATCACCTCTTACGCCCTGTTCTGAATGCGATACTTGAAAAAGGCTTCATACGCCAAGAACTATGCAAAATTAAAATTATCATTGAACATGGATCAAAGACAAGGAATTGCTTAACTCATGCCTAAATTTTATGGCTGCCTTTCACAGTTCAGGTCTGTCTGACTCTCTCTGTATGTGTAATGCTGGATTTTCATTTTTCTTTGTTTGGGAAATCTGCCCAGCTTTGTCTGCTTTCTGCAGTCTTGAGTTCTTCCTTCCACACTCTTTCACAGGAAAGGTTTCCTGGAATTACTCTGCGAGGTCATATCACCAACTTGGTTTGCATTTCTGCATCAATATCAATTGTATTATTAATATGGCCTAGGAGCATGCATGAAACTGTAAGTGTAGTGACTAGACATCTCAATCAACTCAAGGCCCATTTTACTTGGCATTAAAGTAAGTTAATTCCTGTCAGTCACCCACCATCACAACTGATACTTGATATTCTAAATAAAAAATCACCTTTTCAATACTAGTACAGCTTACTAGTAACAGTAAACATACAGGGATTGTTAGCGTTACAATACAATACTGAACTGACAATATACTGCCTTCAGATATACAGTCAAATGATGGAATGCAATTTTGGCCTGAAATAATTCCAACAAACATGATAAATAGTTTAGATGTTAAATACTGGAAGAATCACTTAAAGGTATGACTGAGACTGGGTGGGAAATGTTTAGCCCTCACCCTAGTTTTATGTTGCCCTTGGTCTAATTTTAAGAACCCTCCTCAAGCTGCTAGTTCAAATCTCTTGTACAAGCAATATGCTCAAACAGGATAGAGAAAATACAGAGAAAGAAAATGGGGCAGCAGAAAAGGCAATACCCGTCAAAGAGAGGGGAGCGGGGCAGAAGGAAGTGGCAAAGGCAAAAAGAGGATGGCAAGCAGAGAGAAGGGAGCAGCCTGCATGAGTCCCCAAGCTCAGCAAAATCAGCAAATGGTGGAAACTCAGATTTCTCAGTCCTTTACTGAAAGAAAAAAAATGGTTCTCCAACCCATTTTTTCCTCCCCACCTTAACAAAATCCCTACTCATAAAAGTCACAGAGCAGACACAGAGAAAAAAGAAGAGAATCAAAACGAATAACAAATGCTAATGCATCATAGATACAGACATCAGTTACTAGAAATAACATCATTTTTAAAATATTAACATAACATTTTAAACACATCATTTAAACACATTACAAATGCATGCAATTAAATCAGATTTGAAGAATATGTGCCTGGGAATGGATTGTCCAGACCCAATTCATACCTTCTTAGGCCTGTCTGCAGAGATAGTTTAGTAATATAGGGAATGATGGGTGTGCATGCATACATGTGCACACATGCACACACACAAACTTACTATAAAGCCTGAAAATGCTTCTAATTTTACAGGCTTCATGAAAATCCATGCTTTATTCCTAAAATTATGAAGTATCAAAATTGTCATTTGAATCAAGCCTTTATACAAAGGCCAAATTATTCAGTAGATGCTCACTGCTAGATAGATGCTTCTAGTAAAGCTTCATTCCCAAAAATAAAATAGCTGGCATTGGATTTAGTGAGCTACAGCTGTGAAAGGTAGAAAGTATGCAGTGCATTTATCAAGGGAGCTGCTGTATTTATATTTGTGTCTGTTCCCACAGAATCACAAACAATAGGGTTGAAAGGGGGCAAGAGGGCCATTGAGTCCAACCCCCTGCTGGTGCAGGATACCAGTTACCCCATCCCACTCAGATAACTGTCTGTCTTCTTCTTGAATGTCTCTAGTGTGGAAGATCACACAACCTCTCCTGGCAACTGGTTCCACTGTTGCAATGCTCTTACAGTTAGGAAATTCTTCCTTGTGCCTAGACTGCACCTGGTCTACTGTAGTTCGTTGTTCCATTTTCTACAATCTGGGATAAGTGAGAATAAACTGTCAGTTATGATAACATGCGTGTGCATGCCTGTGATCATTGCTTACACAGTTTACTGTCTCTAGCTGGGCACATTTCCTCTAGTGATCCAGGGCAACAACAGAGGAGTACATTCCAGGCTACTCTGTGTCCGTTTCAGCTGTGTCCCTGCCAAGGAGCTGAACAATAATGGTCTACACTGTATGCCTAGTGCATGAATCCTGACAGAGGCACTGGAGTTCTTGCCTGTTTGCGTGAGGATACATTCCTTCCGAAGCAACAGGCAGATAGTCTGGGGGTGCTCTTGGATCCATCACGGTCATTAGGGCTTTAGGTGCCGTGGGTGGCTTCGAGCATCCATTGGCAGCTTCAGCAGTTGTGACAACTATGGCTATATCTTGATAGGTAAGAACTAGTGACTGTGATCCATGCATTGGGACTTCTCATTACTGTACATTACTGTAATGTGCTGTACCTGGGGCTGTCCTTGTGCCCAGCTTGGAAACTGCGGCTAGTTAAGAACATGGCTGTTAGGATACTCAGAGGAACCATTAGCTACACACATGGGCACACAGGCCTTCTATATTGTGCTTTATTACTGTATTACCTGAGACTTTGGCGAAAGGACAGGATAGAAAAGCTTTAAATAGATAAATTAATAAATAAGTAAAATATACTGAAGGAACTTCACCGACTGCCTATTAGCTGACAAGCCATGGTCGCGCATTTACTGTTGACATACAAAGATTCAGGGTCAGACATCCTGGAGAACCATCTTCCCTTGGACAATCTGAGGAGACTTCATGGGTTGTTCTATGACCAGTGGAATGTCACCAGGAAGCGGTTGGCCATCTCAGTGGTCTGAGAAGCACATAATTTGGCATGTTGTACAGCACCTTGAAGAAGTATTCACTACCCCCCTTTGATTTTTCTCTATTTTGTTTGTAGTCTGAAACTGAAATTTGAAACTAAAGTCTGAAACTGAAATGGATTTAACTGGCACTGCTACCCCTTGGTGTACACAAGATACTCTGGTCTAGTTGTTAGAGTGTTGGCCTGAGTCTCTGGGGATCTGAGTTCTGGTCATTGCTTGACCATGAAGCGATTTTGAATCAAGTCACTGATTCTCAGCCCAATTCATCTCACAGGATCGTCATGAGAATAAAATGGAGAGATGAAGGTAGATTATGTAAGGTGTTTGGGCTCCTTGCAAGAGGAAAAAAGAAGGGATATGAATATATAAATTTACAGTGTGACATTGCAAAATATTTTGCTGCAGCACAAAAGTTAAATAAACACAAATAAATGGACATTGTTGCATAATGTTTACCCCCTTCGGTGTGACATGTCTAAATAAACTCATGCATCTTAGGCTATATTTTAGCAAAAAATAATATTTTGAGTATACTGAATGGCACAATGTCTCTTTGATAAGAATTAATTAAATGGGCCAGTTGTTGCAGGTGTAATGCTGCTAATGCTTCTTTCTCCTTATGTACTGGCAATGCCCAGTGGCTGCTTCCTTTTGGAAGGTGGTAATAATCTGGATAAATGTTGTGATGGGAAATTCTTTAATATTTACAGAAGCACATATTTTTCTTAATTATCTGTTGCTTGGTATTTAATGTAACAAAAATGGATTCTCTATGCCTTTTGACAGCTAGAAGACTGATACACAACACTGGAAGGATAAATGGCCACCTGAAATAACAGAATGGGTGGAGAATTTAATGCAACTTTTGAATGGATGGCCTTTAAGCATATTCTACAAATATGGGGATATTTAGGTTGTCTTTGTTGCTGTTAATTATGTTGAAGAATGATAGTATGTTCTGTTATACAGTAATACACAGAGATATACACAATATACAAGTATATGCAACAAGTATTGTGGATCTTTTAACTTTTATTCAAAAATTGTCGAGTTTTGGCATACTTTGTCTCCCCACATTTTTTTCTCTCTAATGGTGCAGTTTGGCTTTGTATAGCAAAATCAAAATACAGAACTACACACACACAGTTTCAGTGTAACCCACTGCTTCCAGAAATTATTTATTATAGTTCAATGAGGGGCACCTCTGTGTCATTCCAGTGCCATGCGACTGAGGATAAAATATATCAGTTCCTAGAATTTCCCTGGATTTCCCTTTATTTCCCTGAAGAGATGGTTGACTTAGATTCCGATTCAGAGGTGGTGGAGGAGTTGGGATTTCCTGATGAAATGCCATAGCCAAAGGACTCAGGGGTACACCAGGCAGTTTATTTATTTATTTTATTTATATTGTGATTTATATCCTGCCTTTTTCCTACAAAGAGCTCAAGGCAGCTTACATCATTCTCCTCCTCCATCTTATCCCCACAACAACAACCCTGTGAGGTAGGTTGGGCTGAGAGTCTGTGACTGGCCCAAAGTCACCCAGTTGGCTCCATGGCTGAGCGGGGACTGGAACCCAGATCCTCTGAGTCCGAGTCCCATGTTCTTAACCACTACACCACACTGGCTCTCTGTTGCAGACAGTATCAGCTTTGGAAATTCTAGTAAGCAAGTTGAGATGGGTGGGAGCAGATTTAACATCATTGGGCCAATCATATGGCATCAAGGTTAAGAGGGTGGACCAGATGAGAAACACTAAACATTGCAGGTGACTGGCCCATAATCTGCAGGATCCACCTTGAAAAGGTATTCAGTTTGTAATTAACTTCATATTATTAGGGCACATTTCCCTAATGGACAGTATTCTAGCTTGGTTTGTGTCTTTCTTATTAACTTTTGCATTATACTTGTTTTGTATTGCAAAGCCAGCCTAGCTGGTCAGCTTTAACAAAGACATGTAATTTGAAAGCATTTGTCCTGGTCTGCTTGGTAGATGGAGAAGACTAGCCCTGATGCAGCATCATGAAGACCAAGCAGACATTATAATTTGTTCTGCATTTCTACCCTGCCTTTTTTTCTCTTGCAAGAACCCAAGGCAGCTTACACAGTTCTCAATTCTGCAATAAATTTGTGCAGAAGCACCAGTCAGGGTCAGTCTCCTTCCCTAAAATCCCAACCATGAACATCCCCCAGAGCATTATTAAATCCACCACTGCAAAGTGGAAAGGATATGGCTCAATTGTGACTCTGCCTAGAGAGGGCCATTCACCAACACTTGTAAGGAGAATATTAGTAAGGGGCCAATAGTAACTCTGAATGAGCTGGCAAGATCTGCAGCTAAGATGGGAAAAAATACCCATGGGACGACTGGAAGCTGGATGCTCCACAAACCTGGGTTTTACGGAGCAGTGGTTGGAAGAAGTTGCTGCTGAAACAAGCCAGTTGGGTTTGCAAAAATGCATGTGGGAAACAGCTGAGAAAAGGTTCCCTGGTCTGATGAGACCAAAGCTGATTTTGCTGCAAAATGCAAAGCCAACACTGCTCATTGCCTTGAAATCACCATCCCCACAGTGAAGCATGGAGGTGCATCATCCTGTTGTGGGAATGTTTCTCCTCAGCAGGGATTGGTATACTGGTTAAGATCAGGGCCAAATACGGGAAATTCTTGGTGGAAAACCCTTTTCAGTCCACAAGTGATCTGGGACTGGGGCAAAATTTTACCTTCCAGGAGAATAATGCCCCTAAACTGATAGCCAAACTAACGTTGAAGTGGTTTATAAATGAAAAGCTGAATGTCAGTCAAAGCCCAGGGCTTCACCTAAACAAATATCTGAATGTTGCAGTTCACCAATGGTTTCCATGCAACCTGACAATCTTGCCAGGAAGAAGGGGAAAACACTAAAGGATTCAGATGTGCAAAGCTGAAGGTGTCTTACGACTCACAGCTGTAATTGCTGCCCAAGATGCTTCTACTAAATATTGCCTTAAGGGGGTGAATGCTTGCTCAGCCAACAGGTGTCAGTTTGGGTTTTTTAACTTAATTTTTGTGCCACTCTGTGTGCATGCGTGTGTGCGCGCACATTCACAGCATTGAGCATCTTGTGTGCATCAACTGGTAATGATGTCAATTAAATCAATTTAAATATCAGGTAGCAACTTAAATGTGGAAATGTCAAAAAGGGTGAATACTTCTGCAAAGCATTGTAAGCACCTTTTGAAAACACACATAGTCAAGTAGGCTTTCTCTGATTTCTTTAGAGATTCTTACTGCCCTGACATAGTATTGCAATGCTTTTTAAATATTTTTAATCTTTACATTATTTATTGTTTTATCTGGCCTGTTATATTGCATTTTGATGTGAATTGCTTGGGGATTTTAATATATGAAACAATACAGATGAATTTTAATACACCCAGTCTATCAATCAGTAACATACTTTCTAAATTATCAGGCAAACTGTTAAGGAAATAATACAACAGTAATGTGTAGGTAATTAAAATGGCCTTCCTTAGTAGCCTGCTGTCCACAGTCTATACCTAGGACTGTTCAAAGCGGTTCAGCTCCACAGTGAATCCGCCCATTTCCTCGGAGTGAGTGAACAGGAGGTTGTGGGGAGGGGGGAGATTTTTCATGGGGCTGCTCAAAATGACAAGGAGGAGGTGGATTTATAGCTTGTGAGCTGAGTTTGAGACTTGTTTGGAGGGTCTGTCTGTTTGGGGCTTTGTGTTCCCTCTCTTTGCTTAGGGTGCTACGTCACTTGACTGCGAGGGTCATTTTTTCCCCACTCCCCAAAATGAACAGCTTCCCCATCCAAAGGGGGGGGGGGGGAAACCCAAACAAAACACCCTGCTGCTCTTTGTTTAAATTGGGACTGACTGCTGGGTCACATGACTCAGCCTACAGCTAACAAGCCTGTGGCTTGTGGGCTGGGCCATAATCTTACAGTTGGGACTAATCAGGTCAGCTCTGCTGCAAGGCTCTGTGTCCTGGCAGTGAATGATAGCAGTGAGTTTACTAGGAGAGGTTGGAGAGGAGTCCATGGAAACAGCAGGGCCATCTGGAATACATTGCACTGTGCAAATGGACGGAGTTGTTCCAGCAACCTGCAGGGTGTGTGCCATGTTCGTCTTCCTTCTAGGGAGAACAGGAACCAAACCTGCAGCCTGTGAAGGCTGGGAGCTCTCCTGGAAGAGAATGCAGGGAGGCTGAAGCATGCTTCTGCACACTTCAACTTGTCGAGAAAGACAGACAGTTGAACGGCTTGTAGTTGAGAGGCAGGTAGCCCTCTTGAAAGAACAATAGGAGGAGGAGAGAGCCAAGGAAGGGGAAGAAAACAGAAGGCAAGGAGAACTAGAGGGGAGGAAGAATGTGACACACGGCAGAACAGATGAAGAGCTCTTCCCATGGAAGGTGACCCTGGGCCATTGGAAAACTGGGCACTGCGTGCACACTACAGATCATTAGGGAAGACACTTGGGTCCATGTGGAATTGAAGAATTTACCCACCAATCCTTTCCATTGGGTGGTTATGAATCCTGGGTGGCCTGAAGGTGGGACACCACCCTGAACTCCACAAAATACTGGTGAAGGCACCCAGACACACATGTATGGGAGGAACAGAAGAGCCAACCCAGAAGGAGCAGATGCGGGACAGCGGCGAGAGACTCCCTACTGGCGGCTGCGGTGTGCATACCAGATAATTAATCTTGGGAAGCATTTCACCTTCCTGGAGCACAGATCCGAGATGGGATGGCGTGGGTGCAGAGACTCATCAAGACAACTGCCTGCTATCCACTCTTGCTGATTCATGTGGGAGCAAATGGTAGTGCCAGAAAAAATGTTGAATGGATCTCCGAAGACCGTGAGGCTCTGGATAGGAAAGTGAAGGATTTGGAGGTACAAGTGTTATCTCTTCATCAATCCTTTCTGATGAAGGTCAGTGCACTGTTAGGGAAAGATCCTGAAATTAATAGCTGGTTGTGCAGATGATGTCACTGGAAAGGTTTGGTTTTGTGGACCACAGCTTTCAATACCAATTTGTAGGACTCCTTTCATATAGTTCGGGTGAACCTCACTAGGACTAGAAAACATTTTTTTGGGTAGCAGACTTGCAAACCTGATTATTTTAAACAAACCTTGTATGTGTGTGGGTGTAAGCTAGCTACTGAGTTACGTATCACAGAGAAGGACAAAGGAGGAGACAAGACTTGGGGAAGCAGATCCAGTAAATTGCAGTTAACACAGCAGGGAAACTGAAAAGGTGCAACATCTATGGCCTCAGGTGACTATATACTAATACATGGAGCATGAGAAACAAACAGGAGAAACTTGAAATCCTAATACAAAATGGTAAGGACGATCAGATAGATATCACTGACACTTGGTCCAATGTGACTCCTGATTGGAATATTGCCAATGAAGGGCATACCTTGTTGAAAAGGAAAAGAGCTAACAGGAAGGGAAGTTGCAGTATATTTAGGAATGTGTGGAAATCTGTAATGCTAAGAAAAGAAGCATGGTTAGAGATAGATGGAGGGATAAATTGTTGTGGCAGTTAACATGGATGGTGTCTTCTGGGAGAATTAATAAAACTTTTACTGGGACAAGCAATAGAGTAATAGGAACTTCAACTATTCTGACATTTGCTGGAAGTCTGCAGCGAATGGAATATCCAGTAAGTTTTTCTTTATTGTTATTGTATATTTATTTATTATAAATATTTATTATTTATTTTTGCTCTGACTTGCTGACTACCTTGCAGAAGGTAGAGGAAGGAACAAGGGCAACTGCAATCTTGGGCTTAATTCTGACCCAATATAAAGAAATGGCAGATGAAATGCAAGTGGAAGAACTCTCTTGGGTAAGTGACTGGGTCACTTCAAGATAGAATTCATGACAGAAACAGCTGTGAATGGCAGGGTATTAAATTAATTAACTAACAAACAAGCAACACTCAGCTTAGTTGAAGCACTAGAGGGATTTAAGCAGAAGTTGGTTGGCCCTTGGGCAGGGATGCAGTAGCTGCCCATTGGCAACCAAGCCAGGTTTAATGTTCTGGAACTAGTGTACAAAGGTGTCAGGATATTTGAGAGAGCTTTACCAGCCTGCCTGGCAACTGAAGTCATTGGACCTATCACCGAACTGGAGTTGACCAGGCTCTTCAGTGTGGTGGCTCTCTTTGTACGGAATGCCCTGTCCCTGGAAGTCAGTCAGGCTTTCACACTCTTCTTTCTGGCACTTGCTGGAAAAGTCTTTGTTCCTGAAAGTCTTCATTGCTTACCAGCCAGTTTTAATATACTGTTTTTAATGTGCTTATTTTAGCCTTTTTATAAATTTAATCTTTATTTTTCACTGCCCTGGAATTTGTCTAGATATTGACTGGTATACTAATGCAGTAAATAAATACATAAAATAAAACATGAAACATTTAATGTCTGTGCCATGAAATAAAGGCAGCAAGTATATTCTAGAACCTCAGTCTTGCTTCGTTGCAACTTTGCTTCCATGCACCCATGTTTTCTCTACATCTTTCTAATTTTCTTCTGCAGCTTTGGAGAACACAGATACTCAAGTTCCTAGTGGCTGCCTAGGTACACACTGACTTTCTGTTTTCCTTCACTGCAAGCTCTTATTGATGTTAATGATGGACAACATGGGGCGAGTTGGGGAGAAAAGAACAAGGCTGATAATGAGAGGATGCAGACAGACAAAAGAATGGAGGTAACTAATTATTGGGATGGGTGTTGTTTCAGGCAATAAAATTCATTAGAAATAAGGAGGATGCACTTGCACTGAGGAGCAAACATATATAGGATTGGCCTTTGCGCTAGGTTGCTTTTTATTTAAAATAGTAAGCCAAGCATAAGCACCTCACAGCCCAAGAGCCAAAAGCAGACTCCCCAGGGCCATCGTGGCAGCCCCCACTGTCTCTACCCACCATTACCAAAATTATAGCAATTTTGAAGGAAAACATAGTGTGTTTGCAAGCAAAATTCTCAAAAGCATAATTCCGATTGAAAGTGCTATTCTTCTCCCTTCATTGTCTTGCCTTGTTTCTCTGTAAAATTTCCACAATTTGAGCTGCTGCCAGGGGGTGTGGGAGGTAGCCCCCTGACCCTCCCCTGATTTAAGCAGAGTTAGTCTAATGTGCAGATAAGCTAGAATAGTTGCATGACACCTGGTTAAACATTCACAGGATTATGCTTTGGAGTTGAGATAACCTCCTGCATAGTTTATCTATTAGAATTAATAATTCAAATGAATAAAATCTTATTAAACAGTGTGCCATTGCGCAGAGTCCTGTCTTGAATCTGCAGAAGACAATGACTGAATGAAAGACCAAGAGGAGATGTACGTGCATGAAAGGCTAAGTCAGAAGTGCCATGGGTCTGTATGAAGCCCTTACTACTAACATGGAAGTGAAGTTAAGGTGGGTACCTTAATTTACAGCATCCATACTTTTGCTGCTTAAGTGAGTTTGTAACCTTTTGAACCAAGAAGTTACTAGACTACAGGCTACTTTACAAATTGTAACTTAGAACTGTGAATTGCTGTTCTGATGAGGAGAGAGGTAAGTGCGGCAGGTAAGCCCGACACAGCTCAGTGCATCTCTGCACTATGCCCTTATTCCTGTGGGTTAATACCACATCCTATGATGCTGGAGGCAGATCTGTTTATTTTTCTCTGTGGAACTCCATACAAATCAAACAAGTCAACTGCAACACAATTTCCACTTAAAATGAATCTCTCTCCTACACAAAATTTAGCAAAGCCAAACATAAAGTTCATAGATTTCTACATTTTCTGTTTTGGCAGCCTGAGCTAAGCATCGAAAACAAAGTTTCCACTCACACATAAATGCAGCTCAAAACAGAGAACAGCTGCCACATTATCTCTGCAGCATCCTTCTTCACCACACTTTGCTCCATTAGGATCGCTTCTAGAAAATACCACCCTGGTCTAACTCCAGTTCAAATCTTGAAACTTCTAGGTTTTTCACCATAGTGCTGCATAACATGAAATACAATTTTAAACAAGAATTCACAAGTAAAACAAGCTGACCACCATATGTTAAACTGAAAGCCTGAGACATGCTGTGTTAGGCTAACAATGCTTAAAATGTAGCCTTCCAAACTTCTGTTCTACTCTAGCATCAAAAAATGAGTCCCTAGACAGTCGTTGTAGGCACCAAAGTACTACAAAAATATGGTAGAGATCATCAGAAAATTATAATCCATTTTTATAACAAACTAGCATATCCTTCCATGATATGCAAGATGGACTCCTGACATTTAATAAGTAAATGCTACATTTAAATTTGAGAGGCATGCACCTAGAACACACTTCCAGTGCGAAGACTTGATCCTGACACATAGAAAACCACCATTGTGAAGAATGTTCCTTTGCACGCACAAAGACCACAGAGCAACTACAACACTGCATGTCTTGGATTAGACAGAAGGACTCTGAAAATAGGAGTATGTGGCTTCCAGAGAATTCACAACTTTTATTTTAGAAGTTAAGCAAGTCACACCCATAGTTTTACAACTGAACCCAAGTTTGCAAAAAAAAATCACTTCTTTATAGAAACAATTGTAAACCATAATCAATGAGTTTCAGAAAGATGCAGACAGAGGAAAAAGTTAGCAAATTAATTACCTATCTCCCTTTGGCTTTCTTTTCTGAACTGTTTTTCCTTTGGGTCGTCTCTCACTTCCTAAACAGGGAATCCCACCTGGACCGGTTACCCGTATTGATTCAAGGCCTTTGGAAGATTTCTTAAAAGTAAATTCCACTGGTTCTCCTTCTTTTAGGCTTCTAAATCCTTCCATGTAAAGCTTGCTCTGTGAAGAGGAAAAATATGTTTAGTTACCATAGACTTATAAAAAACTCCACCCAAAAGAACAAAACAAAATAAAACAAAACAGAATTATATCTGCAACTCTGGACAGTAATTGTACCCTGTAGGATTTCCGAAATAAAACCCAGCCAAATAATTAGTGCTTGAAGTTACTGCCCCATGTTGGACCAGATTAGAGTTCCCAAGTGCACACAGCTAAAGGAACACAACCCTTGATAATACCATTGCACTGCGAGTTCCTCTGACACTGAAGTAAATGAGCAAAGGTTTCTAATGTGAGCGTTTTGTGTGTGCTTCAAAGCAGCTAGTGAAACTTTGGATTAGGGATTATAGCTGGAAAATTGTTCTGGCTCAGTAAGCTGCTCTTCAGGAAAAACATTAGGTACAACGCTTGCCCTTTACTAGTTTATTTAAATAGGCTTCCTGAAGAACATGGAAGCTAAATGAATGCTGTCACTGTTCTGGTAAAAGCCAGTGTGGTGCAGGGTTAGGAATGTGTGACTGAGGCTCAGGAGATCTCGGCTGTAGTCCCCACTCAGCCATAGAGCGAACAAAGGGACTCTGGGCCCAATCTGCCTCACAGGGTTGCTGTTGTGGGGATAGGATTGAAAGGAGGATGAGAATTACATAAGCCTCCTTGAGCTCCTTTAAAGGAAAAAAGGCAGGATATAAATATAATGAATAAAAATGCTGACTGGTTTTATATTTTACTATCTCATTGAATTTGCCATTCATTGAATGTGTGGTTTAGGTGAGGTTTTATGATTGATGTACCTATGTATTTTCATGGATCGAGTTCTATAAACCTTTCTGAGTGTCTGCCACTGGGAAAAAATGGTCAATAAATTCTAAAAGTATATGCATAAATACAGACTCTTGGGAAACACTGGCCAACTAAACAGTATTTTAAACTGTTGATAAACATATAAATTCTGTTTCATAGTATATGTTTGGAGGAAAAAAAACTGAAGTACAATTACAAAATTCACTTAAGTTACTCAAGTTCAATATGTAGACATCAAATGCTGATTTTTCTTTGAAGAGTTTTTCTGAAACAAAGGCAAATAATTCACTATTTCAAAGCAGCATACCTAACATTCAATTGGCTAAAAGAACATAGTGAAACTCCTACTGAAAATATGATCATGTTAATGTAAATCATCAGTACATTTATCGTGTTACCATGGTTTCGATATAGATCTTTTCTTTGTTCTAAATAACAGATTGTCTAAAAGCAAATGGCTTGTATTAAGATTATGACATCAAAACAGAATTTCCAATTATCTTCTAGATTTACAAATTTTGCCATTTGTTTAGATGTGTCTGAACTGAGCCTTTATTGTAGAGAAAGAAATAAAAGCCTAGGATTTGGAACTATGTCAAATTTAAGATTCTGGATTAACAGCATTTGATCCAACTATATAACAAACATAGGCTTAGATGCAAAGACACCTATTGGAAGCTGCATGGCAGCCTCTTGCCCTTCAAAATGTCAGTGCTGAGAATCAGTGCATCCTCTTGAAAGGTGTACAGTAAGAAGGGAAAGAGAAGAGCAGAAGTACATTTCAAACATGCAAGGCTATGTTCAGACCCATGCTAGAGAAAGCATCTTCTGGCACATTTCCTCCCTGGGACAGCATTCTTCACAACAGAGCTTCTGTCCCTTGTATGTCAGTTTGTTAGTCTAAGCAGGAGTTTCCTTCAACAGATTGGAGGAAACTGTAATGGAGGGGAACAAAAAACATGACAGTTAAAAACGTGCTTGAAATTTTTACTAGCTTTGACGTATACTAAAGGTGCCTTACATTTTAAGTTTTAGCCAAAACCTAGCAGCTGCATAGAGCAAACATAGCTTTTATGATAGTATGCACATGCCCTGCTAGAGAGCTAGACTGTATCTGCTACTGTGACAAGACTGTCTTCTACTGCCTTCTCATCTCCAGCTCTCTGTGCCACCTCAAAATCTTTTCCTGAGGGCCTGACAGCCCTTCAAGAGCAAATGTTGAGGATGTCTTAACTGGAATATGCAGTCATGACAACAGCAGTGGTATTGTCTTGCCTTGACAGGATGAAAGAACTACAGTAATGTTTGGTCAAATGAAGGTTAACCTTGAGAGATTGGAATGCAAGACTCTTCTGGGGTAGGGTTCTGAAAAGAACACTTTTCAGATGAAAAGGTGGTTAGAATTTAGGAGAATGAATAAAAAAGACCATTTAGTACCTGTCTTACATGGAAAGTATTAAATGGCTTAGCCACAGTAGATGCAAAAATCAGTTCTCTAGGACCTGTAAGGGACAGAATGTGACAGAAAATACAGATTTGCACAATGGGGAAATTAAAGGCCCCATAGTGGTTCTTTTTTCCCACACTACATGTGCTGGTCACATACAACCCCATTTTCATAACTATCCGCTTGTCATAGTGTTCCAGGGTTGTTTGGAAACTACCCCCACCACCCACCCTAACTAGTTTCAGATGACATGTGCAACACAGGTAATTACAAAAATGAGGTGGGTTGGGGGAAGGGTAAAGAAGCCGCCGTAGTTTCTTTTCCTTCCCTGTTTGAACAAACCCAGTTAATTACATGTAGTTTGAAACCACAATCCACAGCTGCTCAATACCTTTCTCAGGACCAACCAAAATGCTATAATTATATGCAAGCTTTGATATTCTTCAGAAGTTTTTATCAGGCTAGATGATGCAAAAGGCAAGAGATGGGGAAGAAATATATTTTGAAGTACAGAAGGAATGATATGAACAGTGAATTTGCTCAGGGCCAAAGTCCCCTATTAAATTCCAGTAGTCTACAAGCAATGAATTCCAATGATTTGCTGTATTCCTAGTGGACTTCTGAGGGGTGCATGTGAGAAAGAGGAAGATTGATAAAGAGTAATCCAATGAATCAAATAGGGAAAGTGTTGCTGTATATTAGCATTCGTCAAAAAGACTACGTTGGGAAGAGAGGAATCTGTAATCAATGAAGAGATGCTGCCTATTTAACTTTGCAAAGGATATTTGAAAATCTATTTCTTCAAAGCCCCAAATAGGGATGCAGTGATGCAGTTTACATATGTAACAGCAGTTCCTGGGAAAATTGATTATGCTTCATTAGCAAAATGTTACCACCACTAAGAAGATCAAACCCTCCAATTATGTTTGTTGAAGAAACTGAAACACATTTTATCCATATTATATGAATATCAACTATACAGAGTATTGTAGAAGCAAACAATAAAAGCACTATTTTGGACAGGAATTGTAAACTACTTATTACAGAGAAATATCTGCATGCATAAGTGAAAAGTAATTAGATGTCACTAATCAGAGAGGTCTGAGGCATAAGCATAATATTAGAAAAATCTCTTTTCACCCAAAATGCCAGTTAAGGCTTTTTAAAAGACAGTGGCCATGATTGAATTCAACAAGAAGGTGGAATTCCCTGCAATTCTGGCTTACCATTGCATTCTAAAGCATCCAGTTAGCAATACCAGTTTGATCTTCTCTTGATTTGGCCTTTTAAAGTCATCCATTAAAGAAGCAAATACAAATTAACTTGATAAAAGCAAAACAATTCATACAGGCTTTTAACAAATCAGCACAATTGTTAACACAAAGGGGTGAAACAGTATTTCAGGTTTCCATTTTTTAAATTAACAGGATGACTTTAGAATAGACTTTCTTAGATTTTCAGCTATAACTGAAAGCAGTAACTTGGGAGCAAGGTTCATTAACTCAAAAGGATACTATAGTTGTACTGTAGTCTACATACATTCTTTAATACGATGTGCTGGATCGCAAAAATGGTATTGTTTGAAGCACAAAGAATGGTGGTTAAAAACAGTGTCTGACCACATTCTTGCATTACTTTAGCAGTACAGAACTGGGCAAAAAGTAGCACCACACCGTCATTCCTTAAAGCAGCTTTCCCCAACCTGGTGCTCACCAAATGCCATGTTGTGTGCTGGTACTCGAGGTCCAACACAAATGGAGAGTACCAGGCTGGGGAAGGCTGCTTTAGTCTTTCCTTTTAAAAAAGCTTTGCTGTGCATTTTCTACCAGGAACATCCCCTGCACAAGTTCTCCCTGCTCTAATGTAAACCACATTAATTCTAGTGGGCTTGCACAGGAGAATTTCCTGTTGCATTGTGCCCAGTGTCAGTGGGTTCTTCAGAATCTGACTTAAATTCACAAAAGGAAGGAAACTCCGAGTTGGGGCTCATTATGGCAGTCTATTCTCCTCTTGATATGCGTGTGTCACTCCTATTAGCATGTGCCTACGGGAGGAAGAAAAGGCTCCTATAATGAGCCTTAATTCAGAATTTCCTCTCTTTTGTGGGCTTCCAGTCAGGGTCTAAACACCTGCTGGTGCAGCATGAAAATCTCTGAAAAAAACAAAACATCCTGCTAACAAAATTCTCTTTACAGACAGTATTCCCCACTTTAAAAAAAGAAAGAATTGCATGAAATAAATTCATGCCATTAAATCAGCTAAGGTCACTGCCAAAATTAGTATGAATTTCTTTGCATTTTATACTAGCCTACTTTTTTTCCCATGTGGGACAGTTCTCTCACATTTCTGCTTCCAACCATACAAGCAAGTAATACAACACATATACCAGAGATGCAGGTCATGGCATCTTCTGTGGTCCCCAAAATATATTTCAGAGCATCAGGAGTTCACAGAATGGGTTACTGTCATGACCTACCAGCTTTCTGATCACATTCAGCATTGCTTGTAGGAACAGATCACACTGTGCCTGCATTTCTCTCTCTCCCTCTCTCTTTCTCTCCCCCACCCCCATTTTCAAACAAGAAAATAAACTATAGCTGATAGCCTGGTAAGTGAACTTATGAATCCACAAAGCTTAACTATGGAAATGTCCTCTGGCCAACACTGAAGGAGCTGCTTAATGAAAGGGTAATGAACCACCAAACCATTTACATCACAAAGATTACATTTGTGGACCAGCCTTCCAGGAACACAGCTCAATTTACCACACACACTTCAAGGATGTATTCTGATAGATATTCGAAAACAAATCCCAGTTGTGAGGATGACTATGTATTGCATTTCCAAGTGAGCCAAACAACCTTCTCATGCAATATACTATTTGCCTAAAAGGATCCTGCAAATATTATGCCATACAGAAGGTTAAAAAAACATTCTCACGTCTCAAGTGCCACTTTTGCTCATTCTATAATACAAGCCTTTTCATGGGCTTAACAAGAGAAATTACGTACACATGGCCACATCTGCGAGTGCAAATGTAACAGCTGGAATTCTGCTCTTCATTTAAAGAGATTCTAGTCTATTAAAGCCCTCTTAGCCCAGGTCTGCAAGAAACTAATAAATTACCTGGGAGTCTAAAGAGTTACCAAATTATGTAGGTCAGCGTGTTTACTTATAAAAACTACAGAACAAGTTAATTTTGGTTTTTAAAATCCATCATGAAAAATTAGTTTTTAATTGAGTAGCTGTGTTTAATAGCAAGGCAAATATTGTCAAATAATTTTATCTAAGGCGAATAATGTTATATGCATGCTCAGATATGCATGATTTTCTTTGTGATTTTAGTTTATAACTGACTGTTCAGGCTAATTCGTTTTGTTTTGTTTTTTTGATGGTATATCAGACATCCAATTTGGGGTATTTTTTTAACCTCAGTAGATGTAGAAACAAAGGACAACTTAAAGTTCTACAGAAAAAAGCAGTATATGAGCCACTACTTCCTGCAGCATTATGGGTGACATTTGCAGTCAAAGCAGATTTTACTAATTATGTATTCATTTCAGAGGAAATGATTACATAGAAGCAGATTGACTTTTTCATAAATTTAACCAAATTAGCAAAAAAAAAAAATAAAACAAAATTGCTATAACTTTAAAATGACGACAACCAGGAACATGGTCATTTATAGTTTGGCCACTTGATAAAATGACAGCTCACTTAAATATGTAGAACATATATGAACATGGGGAGCTTGTAAGAGTGACTAATTGTCCCTGGACATTAACAGGAAATGAATGACTGGGTAGGAATTAATATATCATTAAAAGTCAGAGCAGAACGCTGAGTTATAATGCTAATTTTTTATAATGAATGTAAGCAAGCAGGAGAAGCTTCACTTGTTAACATAAATATGATTTTAGACTGTAATCATACTCTTTAAACACAAATCCCATTGATGTGCATATTAGAGCTGCCTAAGCCTATTTATGAACACTTTGCAAGAATTTATTCACATTATTACATTTGGAGCAATTCCAAAATAATACACACATAGAGGGTCAGATAGCACCAAACCTACAAATGAAGATGCTGTGCAAATTATGGTAATGAGTAGTAACTAATGACTAAGATGAACAAATTGGTTTTGATGATGATGATTACTATTATTTTACAAATTCGAAGGTGCCTCCCTGTTTGGCATCCTGCCACTGAACTGTTTATTATCTGAAAAAAATATTTTAGCTAGAACACAATAACTATATCACATGGATATGTCACTGCTTTTATCTCAGGCCATGTACTCTAAATATATACAAAATGGGTCCTTAAGGGTCCTTTAGGGCAGAATGTGCCACAGTATCATAATTTTAACATGCTCGGACTGAAGGATCCCAACTGTTTTATGTACCCTGAGAAAGGACCACAATACAACAAAGACCCAAGAATACTTGAACAACAAACAGCGACATCTGATTCTTCTCAGCAATAACATGCATAGAACACACCTGAAAGCAGCCTCCTTTATACATTTTCTTATCCTGTGTTGGTTTAGATTTCATTCTTAACATACAAGACAAATTTGTTTTAATGCCAAACAAACAAAGTCAAATAAAACCATCAGGTTCCAACAGAATTCTAAACAAGATGTCCTTAAAGACAAACCTTATTTCTCCATTCATTCTAGGCCTTTCAAGCTACGATTAACCTTGAATGGTGGCTAGCAGTACAGTATGTCAACTCTGCATGTGTGTAGACATGACAACATTTTTTATTTTAACATTACGTAAACACTGCAACAGTTTCTAATCTTTAAAACCCATGAGTCTTTTGGCTCCTGAATGTTGGACTAGAACTAGGTATGAAATTATTTGCAGAGTCAATGGGAAAAGCCTCCTCTCTGTGAGAAAAGCTGTCCAGCTGTTCTAAAGCATTCCATCTACATTTGCATCCCTTTTGCTTCTGTGAATGCTTACTACAAAACTGGATAGAATCTAGAAGAATATAAGAATGTGATCAAGGCAACGTCTGTTTCTTCAAAGTCCACTGATTATCTGATCTATGATTTTTTTTTATAATTAGGGAACAATCCTACAAAAGTTGTAAAACCTTTTGGTCCGAGCATGCAGACGACTCTTAAATTATATAGGCTGACTTCCAATATCATGCCAGTGGACTTCCACTTACACTGCAGGACTTCTCTTTGCTCTTCTCTCCCGACAATCAGATCCAAGTCTCAGGGACACATTTGGAGACACCAGGGCTGCAGTGGGTGGAATGTATACTTCTGGAAGATTCACACAGTTGGATACAAACCATGTTTTTTAAGGTATGAACTGTACTTTTGTACCCACCCAGAGAGCTATTTTGGCTAAAGGGGCAGGATAGTAATCCAATAAATCAATAAGAAAGTATTGTGTACGCAAAGTGGTTCCTCCCATCTAAGAAGCCTTACGATCCGGCAGAGGATCCTCCCAAAATGAGGCGGAAACTATTTTTGCCCACTGCCTTTTCCAAATGGTTCCCCAAGAGTCCAGTGCAGGTTTGCAGAGGGTGAAAGAGAATAGCAGAGAGTTCCTGAGCAGATGCCAGTTCAGGGGATCCTTGTGCAAGCAAGAAAAAAGACTGGATTTAAGCTATCATATACATTTTATTTCTGTATTATTCTGTTTTGTTGTAAAACATTATGGAGTACTATGTTAGAAAATCATCATTCGATACAAAAACCAATAAACATAAGATTTCTAAAAGACCAGACCAGGAGACACTGGCTGACCAGCAACCTTAATTTAAATTTTACAAAACTGAAACTGCAGAGAAAATACATTTAAAATAGCTGTGAAAATTTGGCTTGTGCCATCAGGAAAGAGTTTCACCAAAGCCTTTGCTAAAAGAATGACCCAGGAATAAAAGTACCTTTATTTCACAGTGAACTCCTCTTTCACTATAGGAACTGAGTGGGTTTTCCAGAAAATGTTGAATCAGAATCCCTGGAACATTTTCTGGTGCCCCAAGCTGGGATAGATCTGATTCTGTTTATTCAATTTATTTTCAGTAAACAATAGTGGAAATGTCTATCATATGAATTAAACTTTTTTTTTTTTCAAAATAGCCAAAAGTAGTTAAAGTGAAGAAAGTATTCTCATTGCAATATTCATAAATATTTTAAGACACGACAACTTAGTAGCAAATGCTTTGCTTACATTTTCAAAATGAAGGTACTAAAAGCTGTTATTTATAGTTCATATGCCTGAAGATTTATAGATATAAGTTTTCTTACAGATAACGCATTGGAAAATCTAGGCAGCATCCAATGTTTACACCTCCACTGATTTGCTTCTGCAAATGGCACTCACCTCTTGCGGAATGGAGATTTAGTATATCTGGGGGCAATCCAAAATGAGCTGAAACAGTTGTTTCTGTTCATTTTAGAGCTCCCTCTAGGAAGTGCTAAATCTCCAGTGCATAAGCAGTAGGTCATGCTTGTGCCAGAGCTGACAGAATTCACTGCTTGAGGGAAGAAATCAGCAGCAGTATAAGTGCTCTGTTGCATACGGCCAACAATTATAGCTTGACTAGCATTCATTCCAGTATCCCAATTTGACTTGTACTTTGTTTATTCATTATATTACCATCTCTCTCTCTCTCTTTCTAATGAAGCAATGCATTTTGAAAAATTTCTGCTGAAAAAATGTGCTGTGGATAATACATCATTCAGGAAAAAAATCCATTCCAGCAGATTATGAATTTTGAACATATGTTCCTTGCAACTACAAAATGCTATTCATGTATTGTAAACAATTAACCAGTCAATCACAAAACAAACGTCGAAGAAAGACACTATCCAGTTCCATACTTGTCCTCTGGCACCTGCAGAATTCAGTTATTTCTTGAAATCTTACTCCTGCTTTTAAAAAAATCGGACTTAAAACCCTGCGCCTAAATACAGCATTTCCATGTATGCACACAAGAGGGCTCTCCCAGGCTGCCTACACATGCTGGAGGTTGTCTTTGTCAGCTTCTGCTTCTAGGGGTACAAGAGGGCATTCTGAGGAAAGGGGAGGCTCCAGTACTTGTACAGAAGCTCGGGTGAATTTGTGCAACACAGAAAACCTTAGGGACTGGGGCTGGTTAAAAATACAGTCAATAAACAAAAACTGTCCATAGAGGAATGTGGAAGCAAGTTTGTTTAAAGTGTAAAGAAAGAAATGCAAAGAGACAAAAAGCTCAGCTGCTACTTCGGGCCATAAGTGGTCATGTGTGGTTAAGGGACACATGCTGAAGCAGCAGGAAAAACAAGCTGTTTAGGGGGTGAAAAAACCAACCCCACGCAACAAAATTCGAACCCAAGATATGTTCCACAATGTACTTATAGATCTTTCCACATTTTTTGGACTCTAACCCAGAGATGTCCTGCTCCAGCTGCAGATGATGGTATGCCCTGGACAGAAAACTGGTACTCCAAATAAACTGCTTGCAGGGAAAAAAAGTCAAATGCATCATGCCAGCTAACCCAGTAACAGCAGGGGAAGGCAGAAACTGTGCTGTGTGTATTCTCAGAATTGACTAAAACCTATCATCCCTGCCACTGCAGTTGTGGTCCTACATAGCTGGCAGGCACTCGGTTAAGTATGCATGTGTTTAAAGTTGGATACATAGGCTGAAACATCTAGCAAAATCCTTAGAGACACTTTGCATAACTATAACAAAATTATGCAGAATAAGAAAACATAAGAAAGTTTTTACTAACTTTCATAAATAACTGAGCAAAACCAGGTGTTTCATTTGACTTGTCTGCTCAACATTCAACATACTTGCAACTTCACAACTTCCTTGAAAGTTAAGACTGGAAAATGAAATACATGTGCAGGACACAATTCTGCATTTCAAGTTTAAGTATCGATAGGTGGGTCCACAAATGAGGTAAAAATGCATCAGTGCAATCTGCTTTAAGGATCAGAGTAAAACGTGGTCGGTAAATCATTTTCCATTTGTCATTAGAACATCTTCTTAACCCAATTTCAAGGAGAAGGTGGCAAATCCAAATATATAAAAATAAACATTTGTGTGGACATTCAAGGCACAATTCTGTTTCAAGTCTGAACACCAGCTCCACACCCACTTGCAAGGAGACCAGAAAAAACACCAAAAAATCACAATGCAATATCTGAACTGAGTGTCTTAGATATTGCACATAACAGGCTTTTTTAAATGAAGGATTTTTTAAACTAAGGGTATTTATCAACATTGTACACATACGGAACCCCAAATTCAGAACCTTGAGCTCTTTTCATCCATTCAAATTCATCCCACTCATCCATTTTCTAATCACCAAACTTCCACTCTGGAGAAAATTGTTATGTCCCTATGGAGAGGAGGGCATGGGAACTCAGTAGAGAAGAACCCTAATTCAGCAGATACATTCAGAGGCTATGCTGGGGGTACCTGCTAGGAAGCTCTGGAGCAGGCATAGACACAGACTGCTCTAAGACCTTTTACTGCCTGAGGTGAAGGACGAGATGCCATTTCAAGGGAAAAAGACAACCAGGCAGCTCTATCTTAATTCAACACTAGCTCAACCTCCACAGCACCTGAGAGCAGCAGGCCAGATTTAGGAGTTCTGTTCAAGTCTTACGGCATAAATGCCCCTACTTTCCACTATGGCTTCCCAGACCAGCACAAAGCCACCTGCTTCTGCCTAATGGGAGGGCTGGCCCTACAGACAGCAGGAGGACTCTGACAGCCTCACGCGGCAGACACAGGATATTACATGGAATACTGAGGGGGAACAGGAGCTGCAAGGCTATTTAGCAGGACGGCCCACAGGGAAGCTGAATGCAAACAGTAGCTTTTCTAGGAAGGGTAAGGACTAGAATAGTGTCTGTCCTTGGCTCCCTTTTCTCCGGCAGAGCAGCTTCTGGAGAACTGACTGTTCTCTTTCCCCTGCCAAAAGTCAGCACAGTAGTAGGAAAGGGAAAGAGATATAGACAGTACTACAGTTCCTGTCTCTGAGCTTTACTAATATCCTGCATATTATAATTAGGAAAGCATTTCAAGCTAGATCCTTGAATTATTTCATTCAGTCAGCAGTATATAGATCCACAGTGACTAAGACCTACTGAAACTTCATTGAAGTGAACTTGTATGGGGCATTTACAAGGCAACCCCATCTAGTTTTGGGTACTTCGTCTGTACTTTGGCACACATTCTCTATCACAGTTCCAGGCAACACCATTTTAGCAGCTTCTTTAAGCCTTGCCTAAGCACAGGCATCCTCCAGATGTTTTACAACTTCCATCACTTATGACTACGGGCCACTTTGGCTGCATTTGGAGTTGCCATTCAAAATACCTGTAAGTTACCATGTAGTGGGAAGCTGGCTTTTCTTTTTCAATTTTCTTTAAATTGACTTTCCCATCCCCTCACTCAAAGAAACCAACAACACTTAGCAAACTTAAATTTTTCTTTAAAGATTTACATTACTGTAATGTGGCCTAAGCTAGATACTAGATTACTGAGCAGGGTCATTATGATCAGTGATCCATCAGCTACACTGGCTCCTGGTGTGTTTCTGGGCCCAATTCAGAGTCAAAAAACTGATTTGGAACATTAAAATCTTTAATGGTTTGGAACCAGGAAACTTGAAGGACTATCTATCCCTGCATGTGAAGGTCTTCAGCAAATGGCCTCCTTCAGGTTTGTGTGTCATTCAAGGTGTGCCAGATACCTGCTAGAAAGACAGGTTTCTCAATATTGCTGCTTCCCTTATTTTAGCAAATTCCCTTCAGAAAGACTCACTTAATTCACACACGGATGTTATTTCTGTACCAGGTGAAGACTTCTTTTAGAAAACAAACAAAAAGGCTGTTTCACCTGCTTTTGCTATTTATGCAATTTTTTGTATATTGCAATTCAGTGTCTAATTTGGGAACTTTGAAAGGCACCGAGGATGTGTGTGAATGGCAGTGCAAAAGTATACAAGTGCAGCATGTCTAGTCTCACCAACTGCTTAATTAGTGCTAAAACACTTTTGCAGTCTGCATTTTTTTAAGTTCATTGTAAATTCTACAACAGTGCTCAAAATAAAAAGCACATTTATTTATTTTTAAAAGTGTGCTTAAAATAATTGCCATGTTTTGTGGTGTGGAGAAAAGAGCTGGGAGGCACACTCACAAATACTGTTCTCTTTGAAGAACAGAGATTTGCAACCAGCTAATAGTAGGAATAATGGGCTTGATTCTAGAAAGGTTTTCTTTTGGGTGCTGCAACAAATGCCTCTCTCAGTGTGGCTGGCACCATGTGTTGTGCAGTGAGTGATACATTTGCCAGTCATCCTCCCAGCCAGTGTTATCAATCAAGGAGAACCAGGGTTGAGAAAATAGTGGTACTCCTTACCTCTGCAAGAGCTTTGTCTTTGGGCTGCAACAACCTCAGTAAATATAGCCCAGTGACTGAATGAATGATATCCAAAATGGCATCAGGTTGGACTGGATGCAAAAAGGTGGGTTTCTAAGCACCACAAACAAATCACAGCTGTCTGTTGAGGGTTCTTTATAAGCTTCCTAGGAACTCCACACCACATCATTCTATATAATCAGAGACACTTCAGCATCCCTTCTTGGAGGCCAAAAACATTCTCTTATCATGTGTAGTGTAGCTATGCATGATAATTTACTTTATTCTCATATAAGCATGCACAATTCAAATTTGCATAGGGACTATGCTTCTCCAGGAGCAAGGGTTAAATTTTCCACCATCACTTTCTTCTTGAGGTTCCACCACTCCTAGAATAGCAATGGGGTATTTTTTTAACCTTGAGATTCTAGGAAAAATTAGTGGAGAAAAGGTTTAAATCTCTTCCTCTGGAGTGCAATGGTTCCAATCCATATTGGGATCACTTGTGCTCACACAAGAGTAAAGAAAATGATCGTGCTCAGCTACCCATCAGTCTGTCTCTGTTTAGGTATCACTCCAGTAACAGGAAGATGCAGCTGGAACAAGCTGACTCATCTACCCAACTCTTCATACAAGCAAAGTCATTCAAGATCAAACCCTAGAAGGTAAGATGGTTCCTCATCTACCATGTAGACTCAAGGGTACATGCAGGCACATCAGTTTGCTGACAGTAACCTGGCTAATTCTGGGTCAGAGAAAGTCTGGAAGACAAAAGAAAGTTTGCCTGGTACTGTGTGCTCTCTCAACTGGTCCATCAACTCCCCACTCCCATTAACAAAACAATGGATTCAACTCTGTCCATAAGCTCACCTCATCTCTGCTTCCAAACTAAATTCCTCATGTTATATTATAAAACATTAGGCAAGATGTGAAAAATATAAAATACTAGAACTAAAATAGTTTATCCACTTAAATTAAAATAAGACATCATAGAGTAACACTGTATCATTACTACCTACTTTGACTGGTTTTATTAGATGCTTCATATAGAATCATAACTTATCCCCAAGCCTTCCAGCAAGGTGATTTTCTGACTTGCTTTCATTATTTTTCCCTTCTCCTCCTTCAACTCAAGACACTGTTCTTTATCTGCTGCATCTTTCAAACCAGCTTTTGTTCTACCTCTTTTAGGGGGAGGGGAGAAAACCCCTTTGCTGGACTTTTCTGACCTTTCCCAGTTTCACTCTCTACACATGCCCTTTTATTTCTGAAATTCTAGGACAAGTTGCCTGTCTTTTCTTGCTGATAACTCATTAGCTGATCTGTTCCAGTCAGGATTCTTTGCCCATCACTCCATGAAATCTGCTTTGAGTCTTATCAGTGATGTATTACCACCACTATTGGTCATTTTATTTTCAACTTTATCTCCCATTAATTTTCACAGTAGTATTTTATACTGATTATAATACACTTATCTGTGTTTTTTTTTAATTTTCTTTTTCTAGCTCATGTTATCCCTCTCCCCCCTGCCCAATCTCCTTCCAGAGGTCACTCCTAAGACCTTTGCTTTTTTGCATTTATCTCTTCTCTTTTGGCCACTATTCATTTAGGATTATTAATGTTTTCATAGCTAGAATTCTATTTGTTGCTTATGATGCTTCTGCCATGTCTTGATGATGTTTCATCTTGGCTTTGTTCACATTTCTTAACTGAAATATACCTAAAGTTTTGTTTTGTATGGGAATGTACAAAATAAATAGAACCATAATACCCAACTATCCTCCTGATATTCTAGTAATATTTCCTTCTTTTCATTGCTCTATTGTTCTGCTTCAATTTATCCTTTTACTCAGGTGTGCAATCTTGATCATTATTTATGACTGTATTTCTAGACTTCATCCTTTGTTAACTACCGTGCTTCTAACTCACAGATCCTGTCTCATGAGGCCTGTTAGAATACACTTCTTTTTAATCTTCCATCTATTCACTTATATAAATGCCACTGCTCACCTAGTTTATTCAGGTCTTTGCATAAAACAAAAATTACCTTTGTTGTTTTCTCTCTACTAGCATCCTTCCTTCACCTTGTATCCATTTTAAACTTCTGCTTTTTGTTTACACATGCTCACATTCCTTTTGCACCTACTCATCTTTCCTCCCTTCTTTGTGGGCCTCCACAGTTCTCTCCTTCTTATGCAATGCTTCCATTACCTCGACCAAGGATCTTGCAGTCTATCACATATCTACCATTTCTGCTCCACGTAGCCCTCTTTGCAAGAAATTCATTCCTATCTAGCAGTCATAGATCTGCCTTTCCTACTGTCCTCAGAACATTTAAAATTATACCTTTTTACACAGACATTCCTTTCTGAACCACTTATCAACCCTTTCTGCCAACTTCCCTTTCCAATCTATACTTTAGATGGCAAAACCATAGCCACAGTTGGTCATCTTTGTTTTTATACAGCTCTGAGGTGTAAAAGTGCTACATAGCATAAATGATTATTCTGAAGATAATAGTTTAAGATAGCTATATATGATCACCAAGAAGTCTTTCTGGATTGATAACCAAACACATCAAGATAAAAATATTTCAGCCAAATAAAATGATATGCAGGAAAATAAAACAAAGATAGAAAAATTGAAAGAAATATGGAAACCCACAGCTAAATGTTAAAATAGAGTTTGTTGACAAACTCACACCTCTATGGCCTGGATCTACTAATGCCTTACTGTGACAGACTATTCCCTGCAACTTTAACATATGGCTTAACTCTAAAATTCAGGCTAATGCAGTGGAATTCTGTTTAAGAAAAATCAGCCACTGTACATGTTCAGTAAAAGATTTCTATGAAGTCCAGTTCTAAAATTTCTGGCCAATATTTTTTCCTTCCTTCCTTCCTTCCTTCCTTCCTTCCTTCCTTCCTTCCTTCCTTCCGAGTGGTTAAGAAACAGAAGATTGTAAAAACTGACCTAGGTTTTCTGTAAGGGTCAAAAACTAAAGCTAGATATTGTACACCTAACACATTTATAGTCATCAATCTGAGCAACAAAGGTGGTCTGTAATCTTCTTACAAAAAAAAATAAGGATTCCAAATCTGAAATTACACATATACAATGTACATTTAAAGGAACGTTTTCTAAGCTGAACTTTTAAAATTCAGTTACTTTTTCCACAGGCAAAATAGAAAGAATGAAAAACACATGTACACTTAACGTCTCCTGACATAAACCAGATTTGAACCATTGACCTTCAAATCTCCATTGCAAAGACCTAACAGGGGCAACCGTGGTTCTGAGCCAGTCACTGGCAAAGGACTTCACAAATTGCTGAGTCAATTAAGCAGCTATTTGTTCGTTTGCTGCACCAGAGTGGGTAACATGGTAGCAACTAAAGTCTGAGGCTACCATTTTAGAATTTAGGTTCTGTTTTATTTTCATCTCATTGCTTTTTTTTTGTATGAGCACCACACATTTAGAAACAGGAAATGTCATATTTCCTTATGTTTATAAAGTTACCAAGGAAAGAAAGCAATCAAACAAAAAAATCCAATTGCTCTTCTCTGATAATTCTTCAAAGCTGCAAAAGAAGCCCTTATAATGCTTCAGACTTAAACCAGTATATTGCCATTGTGTGGAAAAACATAACAATCTATTCAACCAAGGTAGAGAAATGTTTGTGTTTTCTTAATCTAAATAATTTTGATGGAATAAAAGATCATGCTCATTGATAAGCACTTTCAAAGCTTCAGCTCTCACAAATAGTAGAAAAACATAGGCAAATGTTACTGACTCAAACGAATGACAGTCCTTGACAAATACTCTGTTTACGTAATAGCACAAAGCTGACCAGCGCAACAGTCCTGTTTGCTCTTTATAAGAGGTATGTGCACAGACTGATATTCTCTTTTTGAGAAGGCAGTTATATTGCTGCTTATTTCGGCACTCATTTAAAGAACAAACAATAATCAGCTGTGTGTGTATGTATGTGTGTGTGTTGGGGGCTGGGGAAATTGCAATTCTTTGAGAAACTGCAGCATGTTTCTTTGGATATCCTCTAAGTCACAATATTTTGCAAAAGAGGAATTGTAACAAAAAGAGCCATCCTGGGAAATTTAGAGCAACTATTCATGAGAGAGAGAGTGATCTGCAGCACTGGTACTGACAGAACAGGGCAGGCCAGAATTAGCTGCCTGAAGTGGTTATCTCATTCATCCTGATGGTTAGGCCAATTCTATGATCCCTGTGAATAAAGACACTAGCCCTGAAAACTGCTTTACATTTTATGCAGTTGTTTAATAAGCTACACTTTACTCCTGTTTGTAGCAGTTTTGTCTCCCCTCCATCCGTCTTATCATGTTAGCTGAAACCGCACTGTTAGGATCTTCCTTGAATGTAACAAAGCAAACAGATACTTGAGTCATATTGTGTTCGAAATGCACTAGGGGAAAAGGAATGCTGACAAAACACCAAAGAGGAAAGATAAAGTGGAAACGGGTCCACTCATTTTTTCAAAAAAGAAAACCCTAAAACAATTTCCAATTAAGATTTCCAACCTTCACAGGAATGAATGCATGCATTCCAACTGCCACCTCACAAACCTGCATGAGGGAACAGAGTATGAACAGTTTCCCTCAAAACTTGAAAAATTAATTTTCCCAAATAAGGAAAATATTTCTGAGTTACCAACCTCAAATCAATCATGAAATAGCTGGTTTCATTGTACTTTTTAGGACTGCTGTGTACAGTCCACTTGAAGTTAGGGCTGATTTACAAATAATACTATTGCTACAAGATGTATCAAAATTCTCCTTAGATCCTCTAGCAAAGAAGGTGAGATCACATTGTGTGCATGTTCTAAGTGTTCAGCCGGAATCTACCGTCTTAAAACTTAATGCCTGCTGTTTCCCATTTCTTTATCCTAGTTGCTCTTCATAACTGGAATTGGAGAATTCTTTTGAACTTTCATTTTGTTTACCCTACCTGTGTCAGTCATTACTTTTTATTAATATTCTTTCTTTAAAAATAAAATGAAGATATACAAAACACATTAAGAACTATAAAATACATAATATAACCATAACATAAGATAATGTAAAATCAAGGGATATAAGTAATTTTTCTAATTAGCATTTTTTAAATAGAAGGCAACTTTTCTTGGTTAAGTGTGCTGTTAGAAGAGATAAGAGGGACAAGAGGCCCAAAGCTGACATCATACACCTTACAGCAAAAACATTAACTTTGTTAACACATTTTGGTTGGCTCAGGTATTCTAATGATCCTTCTAGATAAAATAAACTGTTTCCCCAGCATACAGCTCTACTATTTCCACAAAATCTAGTTCCATTTATACAAATGTAACAAAATGTAACATTTATACAAATGTAACATATAGGTATACAACTTATAAGTTATATTATAGAAGTTATGTTATATTTTAACATTATGACTTAACATACATACATACATACATACATATATATATATATATAGCTGCATAAGTTAAAATGTGTAAGTTAAAGCTAGAGGAACGCCTTAAAAACAAAATGACAACAACTCATGTCCACCAGCAGTTTTTGTTTAAAAATTCATCACGAAAAATGCTTCTTTTTCTAAATTGATAACATTTGGTAATCAAAACTATTAAACTAAAGATGGGTTTTCAAGATCCTGAAATATTTATAATTATAATCGGTTCTTTCTCAATAGAGAAAATTTGGGTGTTTCTGTTGATTTTATCAGCTTTTAAACAAAAGAACGTCCATATTGACTTCACTGGATTTATGTGAGAAAGGATTCCTCAGAGCTCCTGTGCTTTCACCTTTGACTCACCCATGTTGCCTAGCCCAGCATCAAGGAGTGTCACTGTAAACCTACTGTGGATTTATGAAGCTTTTTATCCGATGACAATGTCTAAGTAGGACTCATTTTATAGATGGAGGAAAAAGGGATGGCTCTGCCTATTCACAAAGCAGCAGCTCTATGCCACACAGTAGTTTAAACTGGGGTTGAAAGCTAGATATTACATCCTGAAAACAGAGCTGTCAATGCCTCCTATCTAATAGTGCTAAAGTCAGAGTAAACGTGATGCAGTGGAGTATGGCATTGGGGCTTTGACCAGCAAGACATTGGCTGAGTTCCTGCTCAGTGATGATCACCTTGTGACTATGGCAACCTACCCACCAAACATGTTTATTGCAAGGATGTGCTGGGGAAAATTACAGCATTTTGCTTCCAGTGAGATTCCTGATGGAAGAGTATAACTGCAGATGCCACAAGAACTTACCATGGTCTCAAATGAATTTGGATTTGTATGATTATGATCCATGGATTCCACAGTGAACTGGCTTTGCATGAGTCACACAGATCTGGTGGACTTGCAGAGCCTTACAAATATTTCCATAATTTTGCACATTTTTGTCATTAAAAATAATTAAATAAAAAATACTCAACATGTGCATTCCCCCCATGGACTAAAGTGTGAAAATGGCCATTTTGAGGGATCCACACAATTTTCAGTCATGAGAATTTGCACACGTTTGTATGAATCCATTTGCACAAAATCCAGTTCTGTCAGTGAGTGGGCAAAAGAATGAATGGAACCTAAAGTTTTATAAAATGTAGAATGAATGGATTTTACAACATATATCCTAAAGTATGATACTGATTGACTTCTGTGCCATCAGTCTGAAAACTGATTTTTTTGGCCCTGTTCTGATCACCTTCCTTTCATTGTCGGTTCCAAAGCAATGTTAAATAAAATGTTCCAAGAGCCAATTGGACAATTCTTATAAATGTCCACACACACACAGAGAGCGAGCAAGTGAGCGCTGAGTTTTCCTGCAAGCAGTGCAACTTGTATACTTGTCAAGATCTGCTTGCAACAACTAGAGTTATGCATTCCAGCTGCTCAGGTTCAGAAAAATTTAACTATTCATTGCCGATGGCACCTAATTACAGAGTTTCATATGGTTAGCCTGACTTGAGCACTAAACTCCATACAAATACTGTGCTTCACCATATGAGGCATTTTTGATGGCCTCTATCCAAAAAAGGAAAGGTTTGAATTGGTTATTGACTACTTCTCACCATATGGAAACACACAGCCAGTTATGTTAATGTAGCAATAATCATAACATTAAAATTACTACAATTCTGAAGGGTCCAATCTCCTATAAGCATAGGTTACCACAAACCCTAACACAAAACATAGCAGCAGTGCTTTTTCACTATTGTAAATTTCATACATGAACTCTCAGTGAGGAACAAAAACAGTTTTGGTGTTTGTTAAAGAGTTTTCTTTAAACATGAACAGACATACATATGACTCAACCATTTCAAGGGCTGGTCTCCAGAAACCAACGTTCTGCAAATCTGAAGACAGACAGCAAGACATTTTCTTCCTACCCTAACACCCCCTCAGCCAACATGGCATTGCTGCTGTTCATTTTGAGAAGGGTGATTACCTGCTACCCATCAGAATAAGGGGAACCTACATTTGGTTCTGCCTCCTGCCCCAGGATGATCAATTGACAATGGCCACAAAGGCCAAGACAGCAGCACGTTGTTTCCTGCACAAACACTCATTTCTTTCTGAGCAAAGATCAGTCTTTGGTAGGCAAATCTGACACTCTCCAGATGTTTTTCACTACAGGCCCCATCAGCCCCAATCAGAATGGCCTATCGCAAAGAGCCTTGGGAACTGTAATCCAAAACATCTGGAGAAAGCCATGTTGGGAAAGGCTGTTTGCTGGACAGGGGGAAAATATTTTAACAGAAAAATTAAAATAAAATAAAATCAAGTAATTATTCAGGTCTAAAATAATTCCATACCACATATCCAAAAGTAAACATTTAGACAATTTGACAATTTGGACAACATTAATCAATCCAATTTGTTTTATCACTAAGAAAAGTTCATCGAAACCAAATCAAACAAAACTAAAAGCAGCATTGGCTATACAACCACACCATGTTGAAATATGACCAAACCTGCCTAAGAAAAGCAAAACAGATAACAAAACAAAATAACCTAACAGCAGACTGCCCAAGTTGCATTCTAAACCACGTTGCCAACATCTCTGTGAATAGGAAAATAATTGTACAAGCAAACAACTTGGTTGAGTGCGGTTGCTGTTTAACAAATAATTCAATCCTTCAGTTGTTTAAACAGGCAAAACCAGGATCCAGAAGCTGCAATGCTGTTGTTCAAATGTGTTTGTCATCAGATTTCAGCCTGACATAAAAGCCACTGAGGTCCCCCACACACAGAAGCTAGGTGGGTGGGTGCTCCTCCTCCCCCACTACAGCTCCCATGTACAGTCTAAGAAAATATGGTAGCACTCAATAGCCTCAAAGGTGTCCAAGAGCAGGAGAAATTTCTCTTCCTGCCGCTCTGCCCATCTTCACACTAATGCACATACTTGAAAGAATTGCAATTATTTTGGGCAGGGTTTCCCTGCCTTCCCCCTCTGACCCATCTGATTGAATTCTACAGCTTAAGCCTTATTCAAATGAAAGCAGGGGATTCATCCATCTTTCTCCGTTGCTGGACGTACTAGTATTTCAAGACAAACATCAATTAAAGTAAGCATGTGTCTTGCATCCTGAGTTATGAATTCAATTAGGAGCCATTTCGACCCAAATTTGTTATGAATGTCAAAATAGGATTTCTGATCTCTGAATCATTCTCTGATTCACCTTCCACCCCTGGCCATGACTCGCGGAAAAAGGGAAGTCACGTGATAAAAGGCACTGAAAGGGAAAGAGCTGTTTTCTTTCCTTTCTGGGGGAGGGGGTATTTTAAAAACACCCTTCCAGCAAAAGAAACAAAGGCATGGTATTAGTGGCACAGGACTATTCATGGGTGGGGCCTGCATGCCAAAGAGCTATAATGGGGCTGAGAGTTAATCTTAACAGGAGGCCCCACTTTAACCTTTTGAATGCACCTTTTTTCCCCCTCTCTCCTTTTTTTAAAAAATGTGAAACTGCATCTTCCCCAGACCCACTGCAAGAGCAATTATTCAGGCATTTTATCTAAAGCCAGAGCTACAATCAAAGACTTTGGTTGGGACATCAATTCATCATTTCCAAACAAAACAGCCTCTTTGCTTTTGAGGGGCACCTCAACTTGTGCTGCCATTTTAAAAAACATTTTTAAAAAGCCCTCTCTTTTCCCCTCCTAACCCCATGTATGCTTCAAAGCCTTCTTGAATAAATAGGAGTATCCGATAACCAGATAACCAGACAGACGTGTGGTCCGAAAGGTTTTGCTCCAAGGCTATGTTTGGGATGCAGAGATAAGAATAAAACATTGGGCAGTTTGTTTTAAAACTGGTTCAGTTGAACTATTTGTGGTTTTAATATTGCATCTTGTAAACACAAGTTGCAATTTGAGCGTCAGGACTAATATTAAAAGGAAAGGGGCTAGATACATACATTTTCATTGCTTTTCCCGGGCAAGGGAGGAGTTAATGCTCTTAAAGTTAACCTTGTTATAAAACAAAGAGCACGATCCATTCAAAATTAAACACGTTGAGAACCACTGACTTATTTACTTATTTATTTAAAACTTTTCTACCCTGCCCACCACTGATGTCTCGGGACAGCTTACAATAAGGAATAAATAAAATAAAACAAACAGAGACTTCAATATCAGAGTTAAACAGAATGAAATCAATATTACTTTTATGATGTTTAACTTCTACTCTATTATGTACAATATTATTAAGCACTTGAAAGATTCCAAATTAATAAGATTATGACTGCCCTATATTCGTATTTATGCTTCATACAGAATTGGCAAAATGCTTACAGTAGTTATGGAAGGGGTGGGCTCTACCACTCTTATTATACATATTTTCAACCACTGTATAAAGCTTAGTGCCTGGGAGTTTATTGTTCCCATTTTATACAAAGGAAATGAAGCTCAAGGCAAAACTATGTGCACGGCAGAGTGAGGTCTCAATCCAAGTTTCCAAATCCTGCTACATGTTTTATAACTTTCTATGCACTGGACCATGTTAGATATAACATTCCAGTAGTAATACACTCTGATAAGAAAAATCATACAAACCCACCAATATTCCTGGGATATACCATAATATACCTCATATTCTGTTAAAAGGAAATGCCCAACAACGTTTAGACCTTTTTAGATGCAATTGCAGTCATATGGATGGCATTATAATTTAGGGTGACAGTACTTTGAGACTGTTTACAACAATGAAAATCACATTAATAAGACTAATAAAGAGAACTTTGAATCTTTTTACATAAATCAAAAGAACAATGGCTAACAGCAGAGGAATGGGTTACAAATGCAGGCGGAAATGAACTTTCAGCTTCCCTAGTTTGACCAACAGAATCTGCAACCTGAGCCCAAAGGGTGCAAATTTTTCACAATTAAGAAACCTGGAGAAGGAGAGTAGGGGGTGGGAGGGAACAGCTAGCTAGGCTGATGGGGATTCCATTTTCAAGCCAGCCCTTCAAAAGATCATATCCTTGCTACCGTCACATTAAGGCTCAGTCACATGTCTCTAGTTTAGTTTTCAACAGCAATCAATTTTTTAAAACCCTCTGAAAATTAAAAGGGAAAAGGTTTTATAGGGGCATTTCCAGATTTGGTTTTTTACATTGATGTTATGCTGAGCACTACATGTAGGAGCCCTGATTCAGCAGCAGTACTGAGGTATCCTATTTCCATGAAATGGAGGAGGGGAAGTCTCGCTGGCAAGGGGATGGCCGTGCTGCTCTTTGCAATAGCAGAAGGGTGGGGGATGCATGGACAGCTCTGGCTGGATGAGAACTTCAGTGCTGACTTTGCACAAATGGCAAATGACTTAGCCAGCAAAGAAGTTAATTTTTTTTTAAAGAGCAAGAGTCCTGTAAAGGCTGGTACTAAAGACAGAGCAAGCTTGCTGATTTGCTGGCACACTTTCATAAAGCTACATAAAATAAAGGGGAGAGGAACCAACTCAAAACAGATGTATCTATCAGAAAAAGCACTATCATCATTAATAGACAAACATCAAACTGATGCAGTAGTTTCATTCATTTTCTGAATAAATTGCCTTTTTTTTAACTTATGCCTATCTGTGGTGCAGTGGTTAAAAGGATGGGACTGGGACTGGGACTCAGGACATCTGGGTTCGAGTCCCTGTTCAGCCATGGATCCAACTGGGTGACTTTGGACCAACCCTCAGACTCTCAGTTCAACCTACCTCACATACCTACTTCAGAGAATAATACTGAGAGGAGAAGGAGAATTATGTAGGCCAACTGGAGGTCCTTGAAAGGAAAAATGGTGGGGTATAAATATAATTAATATCTTATGAAATTAATGCTGAGCGGGCTCCTTCAGACGTACACCAAAATATGCTTTAGCCTCATTGCCCCCTAGGTCCCTTGCATTCTCTTTTTATCACAGCACAATCCCCACCATAGTTTGCCTCTCTGTCTTGCTGGGTAAGCTACTGTTTCTCATCGCGCTGAAATATAGAACTGGAGACTACAATATACTCCCAATTTCGAACCCTGGCTTGCAGGACAGGCAAAAACTTTCTGCAGCTTTGGGTCTAGCCAGAAAAGGAAGGTAAATTGCAGCATGTGAAGAATCCATATGTCCTGAAGTCATTCATGCATTACTCGAGTATGTATTAGCACATCTGATATAGTTATATACGTACAAGTGTTAGAAGTAACAGTTAGTAAGAATGCAGCACAGCATTTCAAGAAGTTCTGCAATAAATACATAATAAATCAATACTTGCCGTATTTGCCAAAATATTGTAGGAGTGAAAACATGGTAGTTTGTAATGTTTAGAATTATTTATGTCTTTACATAGTTCAAGAAATCCCCATTAGGTAAACTGTATAGAATAAATTTAGGGATGCTGTAGTAATACAGAAAAAATACCAGACAGTCTTAAGGAGCCCAGTTCTAGGCAAAGTTTACCATGTTCATCAGTGTTACTTCTTGGTAAGGCTGCAGTCCTAAGCATTCTTATAACAGATGCACGTAACCCTCTGTCCAGATTGTTCAATTTTCTCACCCACAATATCATCATCTTGCCTAGTGTCAGCTCATTGCATTCCCAAACCCTATCTCTTCTTGTTGTTGGGATCAGCTACGGAACCCCTCTGTAAAAGGAACAAAAACAATTTCCTTCTGTGTTTCAAATGCCCCAGGGAACAGCTAAGTAAAGTAGGTAACATACAAGGAAATTGCTATAGGAATGGTTAGGGTTTGTATAGGCTAATCTGCTCATGGTTGCAAAGGACCAGGGGAGAAATAATGGTAATAGAAAGGGAAGGCCTGGACTGATCTAGATTGAACCATAATGTCTGGTTTACTGGTGTGACACATAATGTTCACCCTAAACCATTCTCCCCTGCTGTTTCCACTATTACATCCTAGATTTCTTCAGACTATGTCTCATGTTTTACAAGTTGAGTTTTTCCTCCTGGTATATATTTCAGTCTGTGCTAAACTTGCAATACTGTTCTGCGGGGAGGGGAAGGGGAGGCGTGGCTGCAATGGGCTGCCAGATGAAATGTCATGCAGACTCCACAGGACAGTGAGAACTCGGAAAAGGAGAGAACCCGGATCAGCCCTCAGTTGCTTCCCCACCTCCCTTGCACCTCCCATGGCTTCTCTCTCTATCCCCAACACAGAACTGCAGAGTTAACACAATGCTGCTTTCTTCCATCCTGTCCTTTGAAAAAAATAATGTCTGGAAAGTCTTCAAAGGTCTTCTTTGTCCTTTCGCCTTAAGATATAACTAGCTGAAAATGCTTCTCATCTACATGTCTACTCAGAAGTAAATCACATTATCTTCAAGGGCATTATTCAGAAATAAATCACAGGAGAAGGGAATGGGAGCACTGATCCTACTGGCTTTACCCCATGAGACCTGGACAAAAGCAGCAGTATTTCCCCTGCCCCCTTTCCTCCTTACTCCCTTCTCCATGATTTTTGTGCAGGGGCAAGAGGAGCTGCCAATTCCACTTTTCAAAAAGTTTTCACTCATTTGTACCAGCATATAACTGTAATGAAAGGGGGAAAAACAACTTTTTAAAAGCGTTCCCACTCCTTCTACTTTTCCTGCCATTTCATGTGTGACTCAAGTTCTGTAGAAACCGCTAGAATGTACCCCGAGAGTAGTAAATGCAGTTTGCATAAATATTATTGCAGTAGTCCCTCAAAAACTGTACCATAGATCTCATCTCCTTGAGAATGATTCTGAAGCACTCAGAGTGGGTGCTTTCGGGTGAAATTGGTAAATGCACCAAAAGAGGTGGCCAGTGTCTCTCCCTTTTAACGGTGTCCTCTATCAACTCTTACCCAAACCTCCTGCTCCTCCAGAAAGGGAAGATATTAACTACCCTTCCCCTTTTTGCTGCTCCTTTTTGAAGCAGTTATTGCAAGGTTGGATGCACCGAAATCTCCCTGACAGTAAATGGCAGTTTGCACCCTTGCAATAACAAAGCGTGTAATGCAGGTGCAAAATTTTTCCTCCCATTAACTTCTTAGACCTTACAGCACACAGAAAATAGGGCACCCACACTGCCAGTTCATACACCTGCCCCATTCATTCCATCCTATTCAGGCACCTTCTCTCCTTTTCTTTTCCTTGAAAAAACCTGCCAGGGAGATTAGTGCACATCTGCTGAAGCACAGTAAGTGCAGCAGTAATTGCTCTGAAAAAGAGCAGCAGGAAGAGAGAAGAGTCAATATCTCTACTTTCTGAAGTACCTGAAGACACTGGGACACCAGTGTGTAGTGGCTCTTTGCTGGAATCCAGAGGTGATAAGTACATTTATCAAAGGTTAAAGGTTAAAAAGCCTATTAGTAGACTACAGATTATAAAGGCAAGCTTGATACAGAGGGCAATGTTTACACACCTTCTGCTATTGTGAACCCCTCAGAGAAATGATACTGGATGGACTTGTGCCAGCATATAGCATCTTCTGCAGCTAGGTCTGTATAAAAAGTTTTGCTCTTAGGAAGATCTTCTAACCTTATATGGGTAATTTGGTGCTTCCTACAATCACACAGGGTTTCATCAAAGTAAACAAGATGAATATTCTTTGCACATAACTGGGAAAGAATCCTAAAAGACAACTGTATGTACATCTTGGTCATTCCCATACCAGGCAGTTGGCTGAGGCACCACCCAGGGCTCCCTAAATTCCAAGCCCTATCTAGTTCAAACTCATCCAAACAAGGAAAAACAACTGCCTAAGCAGCTGAAATATGGTGAACACATAACCGACTGACCTTCCCAGGTCTCAGCAGCGTTTAGATCACACCCAAGGCTATTCAGAAACAAAATTAGCAAGTTTCTCATTGCAAAAGGTAAACATCATGACGTTATTGGTACTAGATACCAGACAGCAAGAGACAGGAGCAGACAGAAGAACCTGTACTGAAACAAAGAACCAGAATGGCTGTTCACAGAAGGCCCAGCCATGAAGCAAGAACTGTCATACTCCATTGTCTCATTACAATGGCTTTCCAGTTTTTTCCACTACATAGTGTAAGCAACCTTATGATGGGTCACTGCCTATGATTAGGCCAGAAGTATTCTCGCCCAGGCAAAGATAATGACTTGGATTCTGTCTTCTTTTTTTCATGATCATGAAAGATGCATTGTCCATCTTCCATTCTCACTTGAACCTTCCAAAAACTGGTGTTTGTTTTATTCTACTCATTTTTTGCAAGTCACCCCGAGATGCTTGTAGTGGACAGGTCAGAAAAGTTTTTAATAAATACCTACTCCTTAGGACAGATGGAAGAGTTGGCAAAAACTCGTTTATGTTAATGGAGAAGCAACTTAGACCCACACCTACATCTAAAATACTATAATACAGATTATTCCAGGATCCAGTATTCAGATTTATTTATTTAATTAGAAGCTTTTCTAACGTGTCTGCTACAGATGTCTTGGGACGGTGTACAAAATGAGTACAATGAAACAAACACCATAGCATTTGACAATTAATACACTAAAACCCCAGTTAAAATCAATTAAACATTAAAATAGCGGGAAAATAAAAAAGGTTTTGTGTGACGCCAAAAAGAATATAACGTATAATGAATATATACTTACCGGAATGCATGTGGAAAGTACCTGGAATGTTTTGTTTTGTTTCAGATTTAAAATTGGGGAAAATATTTCCTCAGGAAAGTATTATCATCAATACATTACAAGCCTTTGGACTGGATCCCCAGATATATTTACAGAAGAAATTATGATAGCACTAATGATCCACTTGGAAGATATGTGTGACCTCATGCAAAACCTGGTACAGAAGACTGCATAAGGCCTTGCATAAGACATTTTTACTCTCTTTTATCACACAAGGATCTTATGTGAAGTCTGAAAAGGCCCTCCTGCATATGGAAGAGGCTTTCCACTTGAGGAAGGGGATCTCCAGATCCAACCTCTTGTTATGTTGGAATCTATTCAGAAAATATCAATCATGGATGGGAGACAAAAGACAAGACTATCTTTTCTCCTTTCCTAATGAAGCTTATGTTCAGAAGCTGAAGAACAGGCCTGAAGTCTTTTGATTTTTGCCCCCAACAGAAATGGGCAGGCATGGGAATGAAAACTGACTTCCTATCTTGCTCCACCAGAGGTTACTTTCCCAATCAATCTTCCCAGCCAGTATCACTATCTTAATGACTGATTGGTGAGGAAGCCTCCTGCTTTCTCTGTTTCCCAGCCATCTTTGAAACTATACTGGATAACAGAATAGTATAATCAGGATCGCATGCTGTGATCTTCCGTTTTTGGCCTATGCCAAGTTGCTGTGTGAATCCACCAAGGGAGCACTCACTCTAAAGCTTCAGGAATGCCCCATTTATGAAATATGGAGAGAACTTGACCTATTTATTATGCAGAAAAGGCAGACTTCTCAAAATTATTTATTTATTTATTTATTAAAACATTTTTATGCCGCCCCATTCGCCGAAGCCTCGGGGTGGCTTACAACAAATAAGTTAAATCATCATAACATTACTTACATACTCCTCATGGATCAAAGTGAGAAGGGAAGTGATACTTCAGTTCTAGACTGATATTGAAAGGGATATGATCCTGAAGCCCTCCCTCTCCCCCAGTGGAAGAAGGGTCATTCAACAGATCCAAGCCTGCCTACATTCCACCCCATCTCCAAAATGCGCATCTGGGGGATTTGGGAGAACATTGGTGGCAGTAAATGTACATGGGTGGAGCTTTGCACAGGTGTAATTGAGGTCTTTGGTGTGGATAGTTTCTCTGCTAGTGAAGAATGGGACACTTATTCCATCCTAAGGCCTTTCAAGCTCTTAGAGGTGGTTAGGATTGCTCTGTAAATATGTAATTTAGTATCTGCTTATATGCAGGGTTTTAAATAACAGACGAGACAATGCAGGACTAAATAAATGTTAGGACTTCATTATGGGCTTGATGAGTAGCTTATGGAAATCTACACAGACTTTCCTCTATAAACCTTTATGCACTTGTGTAGTCACACTTAAGTATTCAGTTAGTATGCTTGATAAATTGCTGTACAATAAATGCTTTATGAGGGCAGTGTCTCAAGCGATAGGTTAATGATGAAATTACACAGCAAAATAATAAAAGACCTTTCAGTTAAGAACTTGAACAATTAGATCATGAAGACCAAACAGGGTAATGACAGGAGTGTGAAGCCAATGCAATTCAGGAAGCATGGTTTGATTTTATCAGTTTTCAAAAATAATATTCCTGAGCCTATTTACAAACACTTTATTTTTGTATATTAAAAATGGAAATAAAATACATCAGAACAGTCTAATTGTATATCGGGGAATAATTAATAGGATCACAATTCTCTTATTACAGTGATGTAAGATACTTTAAAAGAAACTCTTTACCCTTCCTATCTGAAACATTAATGATAATCAGAAATATTCTTGTTACAGTATCAACTACTGTCAAATTAAAGGCTAAGCCATTCCTGGAAGCTGACATGGCTTTTGTTTCATTCTTTAGTTAACTAATCTTTCTCTGATTCTTCAGCTGCACCACATCTACAGTTATACCAATTGGTCTGCAAGTATTTCATGTATTGTATGCTGTACAAATGTCAACCCAAATTTGACACTGTTACACAATATAATATGTTAAAAATTAGAAAGCCATACTAAAAAATAGAAATTAAAATATTATTTAAAATATTCATGGCAAACCAAAAGTAACTTTAAAAAGAGAAGAAGACTAAGTGATTCATTTGAACATGATGTACTGTAAAATGAGAAAATTTAAAATACTACATTAATTGAAATTAAAATTTAATTTTACAGCATACAAACTATTATGCAGAGCCTAAATGCAACAACTTTATAACACCATAAGCACAGTACAGAGTTTTGTGGCCACTGCTACTCAACTGCATAAAGTAAAACCTTGCCTTGTGGATTGTCCACCACTAGGGACTGGTTCTTACAGCCCATGCAGCAGCCTGCTGTAACCTTACCATGCTGGGTTCACTTTCTGTGGATTATAAAGTTGGATTGGGGTCATTAGAAGGCAATGCCACTGTCTTCAGTGCAAGATGCCAGTAATAGGTAAAGTCTGGACTTGCATTCTCCTGTATTATGTTTTGCTCAATGAGCTCAATTAAAAATGGTTTCCCAATGTGATCAAGAGGCAAAACATTAAGCTGAAATCCAAACACTGAAAATATATGATTCCAGAAGGGGTTATCCAAAGGACCCTAGATATCCATGGATTCACTGAGGAATAGGATACTTTGAATTCTGAGGTCCAGGTTGCTGTTCCAGCGGTGGAGTTGGATATATTTTCAGTGTTTTGATTTCAAACACTGTCAAATTAAAAGTCATTCTATACAAGTGTTTCATGGGGAACCAAAACTGAATTGAATATAGAAGAACCAAGTAACTATCCCAAAAAAGAAAATGGAAAACTTTCAAAGTTACATTTTCTCTTCCCCTTTTATTAAGAATAACTTAATCTTATGAACAAGCCAGTACATTTCAATGAAACTGTGCTTTTTGTAAAGGTATTAGCTCAATTTGCCAATGAAGTTATGAATTCCTAACTATACAACTATAAAATGATGTCAATTATATAGAAGGGAAAATATTGAACTGTTATGAAGACATGACTACAGTTATAAAGATTTAGTTCATGTACAACATAATAGTAAAACTAGCCAAAGAATCATCTCTCTGTTATGAGGAATAGCCAATATTCGATGTACAATTTAACTTCACTTGGTTCCGAGTGAATTAGCTTTCTTTGTTTAAACATGAATTATATATTTAAGTAATCAGGATACTGGGTTATGCAGTAGGGATCCCTATTCCAGGAGGGATGCTGGAATATTTCTCAGTATTATGCTGGTTAATCAAAGCAATTTTGTAAATGTTTGTCTTTTCTTTGCCGACTGACAATTTTTTAAAGCAAGGTTAAGCAATATAGGCTGGTACTAAATCAGACAAAGAAGTGTCCTAACAGATTTTGGAATGATCTTCATTAAATATATTCAAAAAGCGGAATTACCTAGCAGCACAGACATTACGTTGGCCTTCTAAAAACCTCACCAGATACTCAGTGGAGAACTTGGAAATGGAAAATGAAAGGAGAAGGTTTCTGTATTTGTCTTTGTTTTCCATATCCAATTTTGAAAGTTGGTATTTCCCCCACAAAATGCCACTTAAACTACTGTAAATTATATTTTTACAGAGTAACCCTAAGCACCTCCAAGAGACTTTTGAAAGGCCTTAAAATGAAATAAAGATCCCATTCTTCACTAGCAGATAAACTATCAACACCAAAGATCTCGATTACACTTCTGCAAAGCTTCACCCATGTGCATTTACTGTCACTAATGTTCCCACTAGCAGTAGCCAGTGAAAATCCCCTAAATGGGACATTTTGAAGATGGGGCGGGATGGAGGCAGGCTTGGATCCACAGAATCCAATGGCTCTTCGTCAACTGGGGAGACTTCAAGATCAACAAATTAATTTTAAAAAGAAAACTAAAATAATTTCCTTTCTAATGGCAAAAATTTGACAGCACCTAAGTCTACATGTTTCCAACAGCTTTGTTACTTGACTACCAGCAAGGCTGTTTGTGGGGCACCCCAACATTTCAACTTCTTTTGACATACAACACAGATTCAGGTGTACAGTGAAACCACCTCTATGGCTATAAAGTATTTATTGAGGTTTTATTCCAAAAATGTTGCAGAAATTAAATGAAAGTTTAACATCAAAAGCAAAAGTGGCTGTATGTCCTTAAAAACATATCTTATTTTGCTAAATGGTCTGCCTTGAGCACTGCTTTTTCCCTTCAAAATATATCCCTCTGAATGCCTGGGAAACTCTTGTTAAGCATCAAGGAAGCACTAGAGCTAGAATAGCTAGAGTAGCACATCTCATGGCAGACTGCCAGTCCATTCCCACGAGGCATCAGTAAGCTTTTAAACTTCAGCAACTTTAACATATGCTATGGAGCTGGAATCACTGTGCCTGATAGCCCCAGACTTGCCACCTAATGAATTCTCCTTTAAGGACTTAATGAGTATTTATTTCAGTATAGAGGCCTTGAAGGAATTTTGTATTATTTCATGTGAGCTGACAATTGACACACCTGTAACCCTCTTTTGATATCACAGCCACCTCTCAGGTTCTTCTTGAGAATTAAACACTGAAGTAGCATTACTGGAGGTCACCTCTGTAGGCACGCAGGTATATGTAGCAAGGAACCAGTGTTAATGAGACAACCAAAGGAGATTGGTTATTTATTTAGCAAAATACCACCTATTGAGTGCTATAGTAACCAACAGTAACCAACATGCTGTTACATGAAAATAACCAGCAGCCATCCCACAACTAAAGATGGGTTAAGTGTGGCTGGATGGAGAAATGTGGGATACAGAATACAAAGTGTAAGGGGATGGAATAAACCTGACAATTGTTTATTCTATTTATTTAAAGTTTTTATATGCTGTTCCCTTGCTACATAGCCTCGGGACAACTTACAATTATCTGGGAGATGCCAGTGTACTATGCTTTATTTTATTCTGTGTCTTTACTCACAAGGTCCAAGGGTAGCTAACAAGTCATAAAAACAGTACAACACAAATGCAATCACAATCACAACGTAAAACTACAAATACATAATGCAATAAAGCCCTCATTACAATGCCAGGAAATAGAAAACAGTTGCCCATATAGACCAAAGACTATATCCATTAATACATTTTTAACTGGTGCCTGAATGACAACATTGTAGGGTACTACTGGGTTTCTGCAGGGATGGAATTTCATTGTCTTGCTACCACTGAATAGTCATCCTGATTGGTTATTGTACTGCACTGCCTTTGGTGCAAGCATGTAATTTTTCATAGCCCTTTCGCCAAGTCATACACACCAGTGTAAACCCTGGAACCTTTCATATACAAGTGTGCCCCAAAAATTCAACCTAAGGCCATTCAGGACTGTATCGCTGAGATCACTGGATATGCTACTGTGGCAAGGTGAATACCAAGGGCCAACCACAGATGACTACCAAGGCTAGCTGTGATGTTGCTCTGTCGAGCAGGAGGGCCTAGCTTTAATGGAGCAATCCATTGCTTGATACTCCGGTGGCCAAGAATGTGGAACTCAGGCTGAGGAGATCTGGGCTCCAGTCCCCACATGGCCAAGTTGCTTATGGGGTGACTTTGGGCCAGTCACAGACTCTCAGACCAACCTACCTCACAGGGTTGTTGTTGTGTGGATAAGATTGGGAAGAAGAGAATTAAATAAGCTGCCTTGAGTTCCTTGAAAGGAAAATAGTGGGATACAAATATAATAAATAAACTAACAATACAGACCTGTATTTCCCATATTTTGATGAAATGGAAAACTGCAGTTGAGTTTCCAAGCCTTATGAGAAGATAAGAAAAAAGAGATGACAGACATAAATAAAAAGTGAGTCCAAACTATGGTTTGCCATTGTGTTTGAGTCAGTTGTGTTTATGTATTGAATCATTTGCTTCACATCTGGGAAGCTTGAACAGTTTACTCCTTCACCTGGAGAAACTGACAGAGACTGATAAGCTCCAACACAAGGTATCAGATCCATGCTGAACAGCAAAGTGAATTGAAAAAAACTACTATAAATTCAAAAGGAACTGAACAGGAATTCTGATTCTAGCCATTTAGGTGGAATGTCCACATGACGGGATCCTGAGTGATCCTCATCACGAAGCACCATTGGAAAGAAGTGGAGAGAGAAGATTCACGTACGTTGCATTCTGCCTCTTTCCTCACCTCTGGAGTAATATTTAAATATGGAACCTGCAGGGGAAATGAACAAGCTGGGGGAGTGGAAGCAGTTGACAAATTAATCTCAAGAAAGTTCATCTGCCACTATTGCCTCAGAAAGCAGAAAAGAATTACAGTAGAACTTACTCCTCTCTACAATTTCTGATCCTGTCTTTAGAACTTCTGAAATCATTCTAACTTATAAGAAAAATCAGACAGATTGCCTTCTACAAACATGTTCAGAACCGAGGCACAAATGACCTGCACCCATGTCTCAGCTTAGTAAACTCATACCTTCTTAGGTACTGTGAGTGATTTTTATAAAATCCCTGCATGTAAGTTTGTGGCTTGTTGGTATATATTGCAGATCCAAGATACTACAGACCAACTTTTGCATGAGTTATAATATAAAAACAAGCTAAGTCTACAAATACATTGGCACAATTAGTTACCAAGCAATGGTATCCAATTGTGCACTTTTATTCACAGTAGCCACAGTGATTCAGCAGAGCCTTCCATAAATAGACATATGAGGGAGGTAATTTTTCACCAATTACCCCTTTCTCCTGCTGTCTCCCTATGGCACTTCCCCTGCTGTTCCAGACGGTCCCTGAATCCTTTAGAGAAGATTTGAGGGGCCATAGAAGGCTGCAGATGGAAGGGGAACATCAGCAAAAATACTAAACAGAAGGGCACAGTTGAATACAACCTTAAACCTTTAACCACAGATTAAAGTATTGCAGCCTAATTAAACTTCAGCGCTGTAAATCTCTAGGGCTTGAGACTATGGGGGAAAAAAAGTCTTCATGTACTCTGCACTGAATTTCATCAACTGAAATTAATCATTGCTCTTCTATCCCTTCATCACCATAGCTCAAATGATTGTTCCCTTTTATGCTTCTCTCTCAAAACTATGGCAATTAACCAAGGCTGCAGTCACAAGTTAACTATACATACCACAGTGTAAGACCAACAGAGCTACACAGGATACTAAGATTTTGTCAGTGGAGCTCTGTTCACAGAAGCAGCACTTCTGCTTCCACTAATAAGGAGGAGAGCTATGAATTTTGCAGATTTCCACTTGCCCTCCACCCCATTCCCATGGAAATCTGCTCTGGAAAGATACAGGGAACCTCTGGAACAGCATGGGAGGTGGTGGGAGAGGGGCTACAGAGGAAAGGGAAATCAGAGAAAATTGCTTCCTGCACCATTTCCTGGATCAATTGAATAGAGTCCCTTATAATCCAACCCAATCAGACTAAGATCTAAGTAAACTACAGTGGGAAATGTCTAACTGTAATATAAATATACATGTTTTTAAATTTACAGACTCTACCATATTTATGGGCCTTGAACTATTTTTAGTTATATGTGTTACAAAATGTAAATCTTTTTTTAAAGTAAGAGAAGCTTGGGTAAAGCAAGGTTTTCTTCGAAATCCCTAGAAGAGTTTCTGAGAGTTTGTAATATGTGGATTTAACAGTTACAATGAAACTCTGTCCATGTCCACCCCAAGAAAAAGCCATGCTTAGTCCAATTGGGTTTACTCACAAGGTGGGTGTATACAAAACAGCAACCATAATTATTAATTTATGGCATTTCTATATATGCCAAGATCTCTGAATGGTGTACATAAAAATACAATATAAATACAAGTACACCATAGAATATGTAACAAAGAGGAACCAATAAGATTAAACACAATCATGGCTTAAGACATTAAAAAGTCAAAGTCCCAAGCTCCATTAAAAAGCTCCATAGAAGTCTAGGTGGACAAAAAAAATGTCACCCAGTGCCTCAAAGAATACAAGTGCCTCAGTGCTATGCTAGCCACTCTGGTTGGAGCATTCTCCTACAGAGGTGGCATCATTGAAAAGCCCTTCCCCCATGTCTCCTCCAACCTTTATTCAAAAGTTTCTTAGAAGTCAGACAATTACAGTCTAAACCTTTAAGCAGCCAACCATCTTCCACAGTTGTGCATGTAAAAACTTATTGACTGAACAGCAAAACCTTCTTATTGATGTACCGTTATTTAATATGAAAGGAAATATTGCTGTAGAGATCTATAGGTACTTTCAGAGTATGCATACAAGCCACTCCGTTGCATGGAATTAAATGTTCACAATCTTTATTCATTAAAAATTAAACCATGTACAGAATTAATTTCAACTATCATCCATAGGTCTTAGTGCCAAGTAAAAAGCAAGATAAGCAATGTTTACTTTCACCCCAATCACAAAGATGCTAGAAATGGGCATCTCATTGCTTTTTCATTCAGTGGTAGATTCTTTGCTAGTTGAGGGACGACATAAAATAATTCTTAGTAGACCCTTTATACACTCACCAGTTTAAGAGTCATAACTCCTTAACACAAGGAAAAACTGGATTTCTCTCTATTACAGCTATCTTAAAACACACAAACAACCCAGTTACCCTTCTCCATATTGGATTACTTTGCTTTTGACTTATTTAACCAATTGGCCTGGTTTACACATAACAACAACCCAAAGTATGGGTCCTAGATTAATTTTTGGTTGTCGTTACATGCCAATCCTGCACTATGCTTTAACTATTAGCAGTTAACTACAGACAACACAAGGAGAACCTATGGAATCTTGTAAGGTAAACTTTGTGATTAACAACCTATAGTTAAGCCACAATTTGCACATAATGACAGACCACAATTCAATGACAAACGATAATTTAAACCATATTTTAGATTATGTGTGACCCTGGTCACTAGCCAAATGTCATCATCTCAGGACACATGAAGGTGCTTTTGTCCAAATTATGTTGACAGATTATGCTTCTTGCCTAACTCAAAATATACAAGAAGTTTATTTTCACTATTCCCATCAGTTATTTAGTTGACCAAACCTCAATTAATTATAAAAGCTACTATAGTCAATTAATTTATTAAGCTTGCAGGTAAATTGCAATGTGTTGCAGTATTATTGTAGCAGTAAAATTATTAATTGCAGCTATTGTTTTCCTCCCAAAGGACTTCAGCTATTCTACGGTATAGAAATATATTTAATAGTAATATTGCAAAACACACATTAAAATCAATATATCATGTATTTTACCAAAAACAGATTTTTCTATGATGAAAACAATCCATCATGACAATTCACAAATGCTTGCATATTGAAGTTTTAATGAGATGCTGTTTTCCAAGTTTGATGTTAGAAGTCCAGGATTATTATATTAAAACATGTAGAACGCCAAAATACATTTACATTGCAGACAGCAGTCTTTAAATTACTTCCTCTTGCTAATCCAGGGATGGGCAATGCGGGATGGACTGGGGGACTATTTCATCCCCCAATAACCACCATCTCCATCTCCGAAAGTGAGGGGAAGTATAGCAGTTTATCACCAAATTCCAGCAACAAAGCCATACAGCAGACAGCTCTGACTTGAAAATAAGCTATACGTATGTCTTCTGAGTTTCCATATAGTTTGCTATAGATGTTGAGTGGCAAATCGCTATATTCCCTATTTTCTTTATCGGTAACACGATAGGGTGCAATGGGGGCTGCAGGTGGCCCACGGGCCATGTGTTGCCCACCCTTGCTATAATCATCACTCACAGATAGATAAACAACGTCATTATCTCACAGGGTTATTAACTTACCTTATTCTTCGCAGCCACCATGGTTCAGTGGGCAGAGCAGTAAATTTGAATCTGAGATAATTGAATTCATATGGCTCTCTAAACATGGAACTACTGGGTGTCAATTCATTCAGTTAGCTTTCATATGTACCTACACCTCTTGGGAATTGTTCCCTGACATGTCGGGATGTGAGAAAGAGAGAAAAAGTTGCTTCCTGTGCAGAGAACTGTGGTTCAAGTGATACAAAACCTCTTATTGGTGTCATCATTCACTTATGGTAGTCGTAATTCTTAGGTGACATTAGGTGATGTATATGCATGTGAACAGGGTACATATCTCAGGAACCTATCTCAGCTCCACATCTGTAAAATGGGTTGCCTCACTGAATGGGTAAATGTAATGAGATAAAAATAGCACTTGCCTTCAGCCTCAGAAATAAAATGGAATATAAACTGAAATGTACTCCGTTTTTAAAATAACTATTTAGAGTTCACAAACAAGCTTTTTAAATTGTATACCAATAGCTCTCCCATGTATAATTAAAATTCTGTTTCCCTGTATTCCACAGGTGACATAGCATAAACTATTCAAAATGAATATGCGTGTACTGGAGAAAATGGAACGAGGGACAGTCTAGTTGCTGCAATTCCTCATGCCAAAGAGATGGTCCACAATGTGGCAGGTATACCGCCTCTTCAGCAGTGGAGGTATCAGCAATGAAATCAGAGAGCTCAGTCCAGCTGCATGAGCGCTATTTCTCAATATGAGAAATGTTACAATGTTCTCATTATTCTCCAGTCTGAGAGTTAGAAATATTAACGTTGATTAATTTTACTCAAGAAGAAAAAAGCAAAATAAACATTCTCTTGGGTAATGACAATTTACAAGTCACTTTTTCCCAGGTAATTCCAGGGAACTCAGTGAAACTACTGCCACAGTTAATGGTTTCAGAACTGAGGTCGTAAGTTTTTGGTTTTCAGTTGCCTTAGAGTCAGTTCTAGTATAAATAAGTTCTACAAAATGGATACCCCACCACAAGCATGCAGAATGTTTTGACCAAATCAGGTTCCCAAGACAAACAGATAAAAACCAAACCTAACACAAAAAACATGTAGCAGAGTTTGCTAGAAAGACACTACCACTATGTTACTAAACATTAAGCTACTTTTAGCCGTTCCCAGATAGCAAAAGTCTAAACATTTCAGTGCTTTGGAGACACATTGAATCCAACCTTAAGTGCAGATACATGGAATTAAGGTTTTCCGGTAAAACCAGTGGGACAGTTCACAAAATATGCATAGGTTTGATGTCTTTCATTCTATGATGAACTTGATAAATATACCCTTTTGAAGTTGCTATAGTAAAAAAAAATCTAAAAAGTAAATAGGCACAATTAAGATTCTGGATTTTAGGGTGTAGATAATCAAGGAGTAAAGGGGAAAGATCAAAACACATACTATCTTACACATACCAGTTACATTCAAGTTATCAATCATTACTGTCAATATGGACTGTTAAACACTAACCCAGTCTTTCTTTTACATATGCACATCTGTACAGATCAATATCTGCCTCTTACAATTTGACTTCTAAGCTCTCTGTACTTGAGACATTTGTCCTACAAAACATATTTTTCAAACTGAGGACTTCAGACACAAACACAAAACCACAAACGATACGTTGACATATCATATTCTGTTACATGAACTGTTTTTCATTTGGATACTATAAACAAAACAATTACCATTTACACAGCACAGTTTCATCCTGACATGATCATAATAAAGAACTACCATAATGTCCAATTTTTGAGTTGCTGCTTTTTAAAAAAAGAGCACTAATAATCTACAAAGCAGTAAGTCAGCACTCTCCTAAGCATATGTTCCATTGTGTTTAATGGAATTTATTCCCAGGTATATATGCACAGAACTCAGTGTCACCTAAGTGTCTGGATGTTTTCCACTTTCACTTTACCAGATGATGAACTAATGAAAAACAACTAAAGTTTAACTCACACGGAAGAAAGTAAGCAAGAAAGCAAGCAAGCAGCTGTACTAAGAACCTGTTGAGAGGGTACTCCCCCCCTTTTAAATAAGTCCAATGAACTCAGCGATAATTCAGTCAACAGAAACTGCTATCTGAGACTGGTTTCAAACAGAAGGGCCACAAATATCTATGCAAATACGTAGATATGAGGATTGTTATTTTATAGTTCACATAAAATTAAGCCATCGTTAAAGCAAGCTGAGAAATGTGGCGTCAGAGAAAGAGGTGAGAGAGGAACTTAAAACAACAAAAATGTGCTTACTTGGTGTACAAAGACATCAACCGGAGATTCCAAGGGGCTTCCCTCGCGGTTAATCATGGAAATAAATCCGAACCCCATTCGCACATTAAACCACTTGCAATGGCCTGTTCCGTGCAAAACCTGGGATTCCTCCTCCTCCTCCTCCTCTTCTTGTTCCGGCAATTTCCCGGGCTCATCTCCACCTTTACGCGCCCCCGCTGATTTGGAGAGGGATGGCGGAAAAAACAAGAACGTACGTACACGTACACGCACACGCACACACACAAAGGCAGAGAATTAAATTCTAGTAACATCTCCTTGGCGGTTGTACAAGAACGATTGCTACAGAGGACAGAAAACACATGCACGCACGTACCAACATTACGAAATCAACCTTCCCGGCCTCCCCCATTTCCTACCCGCAAAAACATTTAAACACACCAAGATCTCGCTGGGAGAAATAAAATTATTTTTTCCTGTTTAAAAAAGGCAACGCTGACGGGCATCGTCGAGGAAAAGGCAGGATCTGCCGTGACTCACTCAGACTGCTTCCCCCCCTTTTTACGCACACCACAAACACACAGCGGCCCAGCCCACGTTGTCCTGTACATACGTGCGATTCTGCCCTTTAACTCCATCTTTCAGCCACATAAACCACCCCAGAAAGCGATACTTTACTTGGGTACTGTTGGTTGAGCACCGATCCCATCCCTCCCCAGAGGAATTCGCAGGCGAATGAGTCTTGGCTGGCCAGGCGGGGAAGGGAGGGAGGGAGGGAGGCGGGGGGGGGAGAGAGAGAGAGAGGCGGGCAGGAGGGGGCGGCCGAGCCGAGCCGAGCGAGGCGGCGATTGCACAACGACTTGGCACGGCCCATCCAGCAGCGGCAGCGGCAGCAGCAGCGCCCCGTGCTATGTTCCAGTTGCGCTCATCCTCCTTTTTTCCGCAAACGCCCCCTCCCCTTCCTCCACTCCGGAATCACTTTAATCTGCGGGCGAGCCGAGGGAGGGGGCAGGTGTACAAAAGTTTCTTCACGCCCTTCCCCCGCAACTGCTTACTCAATCGCACACGGACAATCCGAACAAAAGCCCCCGCTGAAAGCTTTTCAAGTTGGCGCTGCGGAGTGGGCGGTTCGGAGCACTCCCCGCGCCCCGTCACAGAAGCCCTTTTTGGCTGCTTTGTTGTGGCGGTGGCGGTGCTGGTGGCTGGGTCTTTTAAAACGCGGGATCACGTATTTTTTAAAGTGTGGCTTAAAATAAAAAAGAGAGGAGGGCCGTGCGGAGAAAGGGAGAAGAGTTAAACCACGCGCACACACGAGACCCAGGAATAACAATAGGAGTGGGTGGAAAATAACCTTCGGCCATGTTACCCTACTGGCCCTCAGTTCCAAAGTGGCGAGACGGAAAGTTCCCCCTTGCTGGCCAGAAGCTCTCTTTGGAATCAGCTTAACATCTTGATTTGCAACGAGCCCCAGTTTCGTCCGCACAGTCTAATGGGCTATCCCTCTTCGGCTCCCTCCCCCCACCTTGCCTCTCGCTCCGTTTCTGGGCCCCTGCACACACGTGACTCGGTCAATTACATGCCTTCTTGCTACTAATTTCACCTCGGCTCCTCGGAGGGGGTTTGGCGAGAGGAAGAAGTAGCCAATCGGCACTTCAAGGGGTTTGACACGCCGGAATAATTTATGAATGAACAAACGAAATTTCAAAACACGCTCGCCTTTCCGCGAGTTGGCACGTTTCTCTACGTAGATCCGGATGACGTTTGAAAGGGTGGGGAATGCCTTTGTCGGAACACAGTGCGTGAGATTTGCACATGCAACAACCGCGCCGTCTACGTAGCAAAGGCAAATCATGACCCACGTGCACACGCAAATAATTGCCGTCCGTTGCGCGCATTTTCTTGACGGAGTACCATCTGGAGACAAAGACACACCGCAACTTCGCCTAAGGATCCCGACTCTGCAGCAGCTCCCTCTGCTAACTAGTAAATGGAATGATCTAAATTGGAATGGGATAAAGAAAGAAGCAATCCTAAACACATTGAAATTGTTTGTTTCATATGTTTAATTAGGATGCTTTCAAGGTAAGGGTGACTAGGATCTTGGCGCGGGGATGCTATCCCGCTGGATGACTGGAGAGAGGGGACATTGTACCTGATTCCTCCTTATAAATTACCTTGGAGTAAAGCCTTGAGCCTTACTTTGGCGAAACTAGTCCTAGGGTCGTGCTGTAAGAGATTTGCTGCCTGGATTTAAGAGATTTGCTGCCTGCATAAGAGTGCAGCCTTGCTCAGAGGAAAATGCCATCAAAAGCAAAAAGGGGGTGTTGCAGGAGTAGGGAAGCGGTAACTACGAGATCCTGGCGCTGCGTTATCCAAGCTGGGATAGAGATAGGGCATGCATTGCCGTACGTTAAATTGGAGGTGGCTGAGTGCAACTAATCAGTACACAAAGATCGGATCAAACCGAAATAACATCGAGGGTGTTTTCTATGAACACCACACTTAATTTTGATATAGCTAGAAAGCTGCACTCTGAATGAACGAAAAAGCTCCCCTTTTACAGCCATGACAAAGTGCTTTCAATTTAAACGGACATCAAAATATAAATTACACGTACTTCCAACTAAAACATACCGATGTGGTATGAGGCGTAGTATAACGGCGAGATGCCTTTTTGGATTTCAGCACCTATTCAATTATGAAACGCCTACCGGAAACGCGGTGGCACCTTAATTCGGTTCAGAAAGTGTGGCAGCCCAGCGTCTCAAAGCAGTTGAGGGAAGAGAGGGGTGGGGGGTTGCGCTTCACAGGTTCCTCCGCCATCTCGTTCCGGGGGAGGGGATGTGATTAATGACTTCCTAAATAAGAGGCCAGTTTGCAAGCCTAGCATTACAGTGCACCTCGCTCAGCAACGATTGTTCTCCAGGAGGCGGGAGTACGGTGGAAGAAACTAGAAAATAGAAATTGCTAGGGAAGAGGAAATAGAGCGGGTGGGAGCGTAGAGGCAGAATGTGCGTGCAGGAGGAGGAAAACAAAGGGACGGAGACTACGCTGTCCCGGGAACACTCCTTGCCTGATCTCGGATACATTCAGGCTGCAGCTCCATACAGACTTAAGCTGGGAGTAAGTCTCGCTGAACTCAGTAGAACTAACGTCTGACTGGAGATGCATAGCACCGTACTCTTAAGAGCTCTTTTCCCCGCACTGCACTGCCCTGCTATAGTTTGCAAATTTGTATTCGCCTGCAAAGGATCTCGCTCGAAAAGTATGAGCCCGAGGAGGCGACAGGCAACCTGAATCGCCATAATCAGAAATATATTCTTCCAGTCTCAATAGTGTTTGCAAATCCTGCAATGAACACGAGCAACGCAATGCTTGATATACTCAAATTGGTGTAGCAGAGCTTACACCCGAGTAAAAGGCTGGATTGCAGTCTTAAGTCACAAAGCTTGGACCTGCTCATTCAATTTCTTTAAGAAATAAGGAAACATCCTATGCATGTTCCAACAGGAAAAAAAAATCCCACAACTCCCAGCATTCCCTAGCCAGCGTGGCTTGCAAGGGAGTGCTGGGAATTGTAGGACTTGTAGATTGAGCCCTAAATTGCTGGTGGGTTTTCAATTTGTGTTTATGGGTTTTCTACACCCTTTACTGTTCCATCTGCCTACGTGCTAGCCTACACCTCCGATTTTAAGCATATTTTCTTAGATTTGTTGAGAAATTTACACCCGAATGAGGTGCGCCCAGGGTTACTCGGCTTAAGGCTGCACTCCTATGATTCTTTACTATCACTGAGTTCCATTGAACTCCATAGGATACACGTAGGAATGCATTCGTTCAGTTTTAGTCGTGGATAGAAATCTCTTGATGTTTCGTCCTCATGTCATATGAGGCCAAACTTGTGGACTTCTGTGCCGTGACAGGTTCTCCGGCTTCAAGATATATTTTCTCCTTCCTCCCCTGCTAACCCTAATCCTTCCTCCCCGCCTCCCGGTTTGCCCTGAATATGCTTGTATGAAATTGCAGCGTTGTCCGCTGTTGTTTTAGAGATGGCGACAGGCAGTCTGAACAAACAGCGAAGCCTCTCCAGCCTAGCTAAAGGGGCCTATTTATTCTCCTTTTTGTTGTTTTTCGTGGGGCGGGGAGTGTAAATCTCCCGTTTCGCGATTTTATTTTTCTTTTAAGACAAAGTGGTCTACGTTAACTTTGGTGCCGTGGGGGCAGTCCCGAGTACAAGTTTGCCTGCTAAAAAAGAAAGTCATATGGTTATGCAGAGCAGAAGCCCTAAATCATGAAATTCCTTTGACGTCTTCAACCGTAAATTTCCTATAGGTTATTTCAATACTGGAGGTCGAGCTGCCTTCCTTATCCGAGCCGCGTCTACTTCTGCTTTCGCCCCTCCCCCTGCCCGGCTCCCTCCCTCCCTTTCATCTCCTCCGGAGTATTTCACGGCACTTAATAGCACGCACGGGGGACAGGGAACTCGCTCTCCGTAGCAACGAGGTCCCAGGATTAAATTCCCTGCGTCTGTCTTGGAGGCACAGGATCGCTCGGCACGTTGCATTGAAATCTATGGGTCCTGCGGCCAGACCCGCTTATGTTTACCTTGAAATAGGTTCAGCTGGAGTTCAATGATACTTACTTCCAAGTAAGTATATAGAAGAATGCAGTTGTAATGCTAAGGAAAGATGACAGTTCCACTACCGAGAATGGCTTTTGGAGTGTTAAAACGTTTCCTAAAATAGGGATTGGGGAAAAATCAGTAAGAAAGGGTAACAGTAACAAATAGTTACTTAGTGGAAGCCCTGGAAGAAGATAAGTGGGTGCATGTATCATATCGACTATTGCATGGCAAAATGAGAGAGAATCACATGTCCATGCGACTCCACACATCAAAGAGTCTTGTGCCACTAAGGACTAGCCAATTTATTATGGCATATACCTTCCTGGACTTCATCAGATTGCATGTATCCAGCAAAGTACTTACCATAATAAACAAGACTTTAGTTTTTGTTGCTGCAACAGACTAAGGTGGCTAAGCTGCAAGTTATGAATAGATGTCTGTTTAAGAAATTCCACGACAGTCTGGACTAGTCCTAGAACAACTAAGAACTTATTTTTATGGACAGCCCTACCTTCCAACATTTCCAGGAAAGACAGACTTAATGTGCATTCCAACATCCTTGCATTGAAATGCCAATGCAGTGTGAGTTCTTTTGGTTCGAAGTATTAGAGAAATATGACTGATAAAATGCAAATAAGATGCAAAATATTTCTCAACAAGGTGCCCAACTGGAAGACTGAGCCCTGCATGGTGCAATTCTTAGCACATTGGTAAGGCAGTAAGCTCCACTGAGCACAAGTGAAGTTGCATAGAGTTACAACTCTTAATGGCCATATCCATGTATTGATATGCATGCATACCAGAAACAGAATGCCTCTACTTGAGTGGCGGTGGAACCATGACAAAATGGTAACTCTCCTAAACTGTTATTGCTAGAGTTGCCATTAGCAGAGTGTTCCCCTTCCCCTCAAAAAGGTCTGGAAAATTTGCACTGCAAACACACCATTTATTTTTCTGAAGATAAATGTTGGCAAGAGAACTGTAGCATTTGCTTCAACAAGCTGTTCTAATTCTTGCAGAGTGTGCTGAATTTTTTAAAGTTGTAAAATAATGATAAAATAACAGAAGTACAGCAAGCTGTGTGCACATCTTGTGCACAATCTGAATCACATTTGCAATTCGCATGAGCACTAGTGAATAAAGCTTGCTTAAAAAAAAAAAAAAGCAAAATCCCTGAGGTTTGCTCAGAGGCCTTCAAAAATGTGGAGTCCTCCAGTATTAGAGGAATTAAGGTTGGGGTCAGCAGAGTGGTCACTGGTGTCAGATGTTATCGGCTCATTCATTTCCTGCACAGGACAGCAGCCTTTTAAGTTCCGTGGAAGGTAGAAAACCCTCGCCAGCTAGGAACTTTCGCACCCTCCCTGGATCCCACCAACAAAAAATTAGCCAGAGAGGGAGAAGGCGCGCAAACCCAGCGGCAGTTCGGAAGAACACTCTGCAACCCGTTTGGGGAAATCCAGGGAATTCTGCTGAGGCGGGGGGGGGGGGGGAAGGCGTCGACCGAGCCCCCCGGACGGGAAGCATCCGAAAGGCGCCTCTCCAACGGGCTGGGTTGACAAATGCCCCCTCCCCGCACCGCCCTGCCCAGGGCGCCGCTCCCCCAATTTCCGGTTTCCCTTCCCCGCCCATCCTGCCCAAGTCACGCTTCCCCGGCGGAGCGCGTGTTGCCGCCGCGCGGAGGAAGCGTCGACGCTCGCCTCGCAGCTCAGGTGCCGCGGCGGCGGGAAGCGCGGCTGGGTGGCCCCTCGGGCGCCGGGGCCACCCGGCCGACGCGCTTCCTCGGCGCGCCCCTCGCGGAGCCCAGGTGGACCGCGCGTCCCCGCGCCCGTCTCTCTGCCCAGCAAATGCGGCACCTACCGGGGAACTCTTGGCCCGCTGATTTCGATTAAGAGCAGACCCGGGGAGGGGAGGGGGCTGCCCAGTGTGCGCGCCGTCCAGGAAGGCGGCGCTGCCCGCCCCCGTAGGCTGCAGGCGAGCCGGAGGGTCCTCACGGACGCTTAGCCTGCGAACCTGGCCGAATTGCAAAGCCGAGACTTGCCGGCGCCCAGAAAAGCCTGCTTTCCTTGGGAAGAACTTCCGGACACCCTTTGCATCAGCAGAAGTTGCTTCAGATCACTCTCGTAGCAGCAACATCCTGATGCCAGCTAGGTTCGGGAAGGAAAATAATCGGTACGTGCTCAGAGGATCTCTTCACATTGCGTCACTCACTCCGGATTTAGGTCTTGCAGCCCCGGACTACCTTTCGAACCAGCCAGCCCTTGCTTTCCCGTCCTCAGCCTTCCCTGAGCGACTGATGAGGTGCTCCAGTAAATGCCACTTCGCTCTTACTCCTTTCGCGGTTATTCCCTACCCGCGCCTATTTCTTCTCACGTGGTGGCAACATAAACGCTAGGTATTTTTATAACGGTACCATCGAATATTTCCAGAACGGACAACCTTTGCAACATGTTCTTAAACGGCCTTCCCCGGCTTAATTAATCCGGAATAAAACACGACCGAGCACCGGATGGATCCATCCCCAAAAGCCCTGAAAGCCCGTTTCGCAGCCTGGTCGCTCGAGTGCGCGCGCGGCTGCAAGTGTGCAAGAGCTCATTCGGGTTAATGATTTTGGAAAGCCCGGACCTCGTCCTTGCTTGTCAAGAAGAGGCTGAAATTATATGAATTAATACGTAGTTCCGCGGCAGTTCTGATGCTGAAAGAGGAAACAGCTTATTTCTCCCATGACAGACGGGGGAGGCAATTTGAATACCGCAGGGAGAGCTAATTTGTGGCTGTCCGTTGTGAGAACGCCTGAGGCAAGTTACAGAAATGGAACATTAAATTTACTGGCGTTTAAGCTCTACTACATTCACATCAGATTTACTAATAAACCGACAAACAGGTGTTGCGTGAAGTTATTGGGTACCATCCCGGGAAAAAGTTTTGGCGTGACGTAAAAAAGAGACACAACGGAAGTTAAGAATAACTGTCCCTGATCTAGAATAATCTTACTTTGTTTGGGTTATCTCCCGCGTCCCCTCTTGCAAATATACTGAAAAGGCTAGCATTTGAAACCCTCTCGACCTTTTCCCTAACGACTCTTCTCGAAACATGACCTGCACAGGGTTTGTTTTACACTTTTATACGGGCGTTTGAAGGTGCCCGGCTTTCCATATTACTAAAGACCAGACTTATTTTAATCGGGAAAGGGCAATCCTATGCAGGTTTAGACAGAAAAGTCCTACAACTCCCAGCATTCCTAGAAGCCATGCTGGCTGGGGCATGCTGGGATTTGTAGGACTTTTTCCCGTCCAAACATGCCTAGGATCGCACTGTAAACGAATCCATTCATCGCAGTGAGTAAGAGGCACAGAAACTACATGGTTCTGCGCGGCTCCTCTTTCCTAGCGGGGAACTGCCTGTTACCTTGCTTATAAAATGGCGCCACGACGACCTAACTCTAATAAGCCGCTCCGAGGATCGAGGCCATTTAGGAGCGCCGTTTTCGTGTTTTCTTCCTATTCGACAGACAATAACCCAACCATGATTCTCTGGGAATGCAGGGAAGCACATGGGGAAAAGAAATTACTCCCGTTCAGCAGCTTCCTCTCTGAACCATTCCAACATAAAAACACAGAAATGCATCTGTCCGAGGGTAAAGCTACAACGCCCCTCAGGTATCGACTCCCACAGACTTCCAGAGGGAAGGGGGAGGGACAGATGTACGCATTCGTTGCAACAACAGCCTTGCAGCACCGGAAAACGTAAGATATTTTTTGGGTATAGCCTTTTGTGCATCAGAATCCTCTCCATCCCATTAATACGAGTTGCACTCAAATTGTTTCCTTGTTTCTGCAGGAGTAAGTCAATAGGATCCCAAGTAAGAATACTAACGCTTATGGGCTTCTATATGGATTAGATTTTCAAAGAACAGTAATATTATCAATACTACTCATGTTTGTGCTGATTGATTGCAAATAACTGCTATGCTATGTAACCTTTGTAGGTATGGCATGTTTCAATAGAAAAAGGATTTCCAAGCCCTACAAGAAATTTCACTCTTGCATTTTACGTGTGTACCTCTCGAAAGGTCCCCAAACCCACACCCAGCTCCGCGGAAGTGTCGTATTTCAAATGCATGCAATGATAGTTCAGCGCCCCACAAGCCGCGCTAATCTGTTAGAGCAAACGGAGGAGACACCTTTATATAATAGCGAACGCTTTTTCACCAGCTGGAACTGATGGTCCTTATAAAGAAAAGGCGCAAGGCACAGCATAGCCAAATCCCGCCTTTGACCTGCACTTTTTAAAATGAGGAAGGGATCGCTCCGAGTACATAATTCCCTGCGTTGTATATAATATTGGAAGGTCTCATGTTGCAACTTAATTAACAATATTTTATCTATACTAGAAATAGGCACTTGGAGGTTCCGCTTCTTTCAGTAATGTGAAAGCTAGAATTTTACAACGCTATGCCTTGTTTCTTTTTACACCTTGTGGTATCAAGGAGAAATCAAATGCTTTACTATGCAATCCGATAGACGTCTGCTCCAAAGCAAGTCCTACTGAGTTCAGAGTGTTACTCCCAAGAAACGAGTAGATGTAGGCTGCTATCCTGTGCATGCTTACCAAGCCTAAGTCCAACTGGACTAACTCAAACATGCATCGGATCTGGCTGTTAGGCTAAAGACGACTGGGAGAAGAAACTTGAGAAACACGTGCCAAATATTAAGCGCTGCTGTTCATGGAGCAACACTGCAGGTATGGCTAAGCCAAAACGTAACCTCACAGAATATCGATCGCCTTGCAACATTTTTTTCACTGCTGCCTGTTGCCAGAAATCGTGTACATTCGTATCTATGAGCCACACTGAAGATAGATGCAATCCTTCAGTTTCAGTGGGCAGCTCTTAACTTGGGGGCACTAGGACACGTTGACCACTCGGACCCCGACGGGGGCTGCCCTTGCATCCATCGGCAGCTTTTTACTGGTGGATTTGTAAGCGGGGGAAGAAGCACTTTCAGTAGTGAGCGATTTAAGGAGACTCACAGTCCAGGCTTCGAAGCCTGCAATTCTAGACCTTAGTTGGGGGCAAATTTCATGGAAATAAACTAGACATGCTTCGGAGTAAACTGTTAATGGCGTGCTGCCAGTATTAAGAATGCAAGCTTACAGAACGCCCATGCTATGCTTTATTAGGCTTACTCTCAGGTAAGCAGATACAGAGCTGCAGCGTTTGAATGGAAAGCTGGCTAGCCATGGAATTCTTTGCATTTATTGGCCAATAAATTCTTAAAATAGATGGACGAGAATGAGTTTGGCCCTTTAAACTTGTTCTGAGAAGAGCGTAATCAAGGGAGGGGCGCCTCCTCCACCGAGTGGGAAGAGCGTAGTTTTTCGCAGCTATCGGTACATTCCCACCGGAAAGTGTGGTGAGCTTTAAAGTCACTGTACAAACGGGAGGTTGGAGAAGAAAGGCAACGAGAAAGATGATTTATAGATCGTTCTCCTTCCAGCAACTGTGAAGCTGAAAGCCTTGCCTTTCCTTTTTCAAACGCGCCAGCATACAGGTGAAAGCCAGCTCTTCTCTTTGTAAGGACTGCTCAAAGGCAAGTTGTAGGCATGCACACACAGATATGCGAGAAATGTGTGTGTTGTCCATGTCAAACATCTTTAGGAGGTTTTAATTTTGCAATGGATGTGAGTTAATCTATTTAAATATATCTAATTAATATCTTAGGAAAAGAGTAGTTTTCACTATGTGCTTCAGAAGCACTTTAACAATGTTGAGTTGTTCCTGTGTCCAAGACCTCTGCTCCACAGAAGGTTATCTGGCAGAGAGGACCGAATTAAATTTGGCAGCTACTAATCAAACAGTAGCCCCTGGAACACAGTTCCTTAGAGATGCAAAGGGCAACCTCTGGAATTGAGAATCTAAAAGTAAAGCATTGCCAGTTCGACCTCCCAGCTTTCTCAGTTCTTTCTCCACCCTGAATTCCTTAAAAGTGTAATAGAAAAGAAAATCAAAGGAGGACATGGAAAAAGCTCTTAAGAGCTATGTGCAAAATAGATGAGACCATGGTGTTAGGATAGCTCTTCAAACTAATCAGAAGGATGTTTCAGAAGTGAATCATGGCACCTACCTCTGGTTCCTCCACTTAAAATCCCCCAGCCCAAGCAGTATAAATCTCTACAAGCCACAATTAACTGTTTTTATGTTGCATGTTATTAATACTAAAGTTCAGAATTTGCTTTAATATCCTTTGAAACAACTGCAGCTGTCAAAATGCCCTGAATGAGAATCTTTCAAACTTCTTCCAAGTTACTTTGTTTTGCACCCCTTGTTGTGTTTCTACCAAGACAATGGCACTCAAAGTGACTCAAAATAATGCATAAAACTTGATTAAAACAATAAAGATACTTTACAATACAACAAAAGCAAAGTAATAGAATAAAAGTAGCACCCAATGACCTTACATGTTGAAAGTTCTGCCTGCAGGTCTTTGTCTGCTGAAAGCATCCCATGAGGAGGAGCCTCACAGCCTGGGAGTGGCCACCAAGAAGGCCCTCTCTCAAGTTGCTGCCAAAACCATTTCTGAAAGTGGCAGTATCAAAAGAAGTGCCTCTCCCAAGAATCTTATGACATGACCTTAGATTTATGGAACACCACCTCTCCACACCCTCTGGGGGAAGTGTAGGAGAATGCAAAGATTTGAAGGGGAAAGGCAGAATAGTTAAATGTATTCAATAGGTGGTGTAGTCAGCAGGTGAAAAATCTGGATCCAACCCATGATTAATGAAGCCCTTATTATGGCACTGGACTATAGAAGTTAATGTTCTTCATTTAGAAGTAAGTTGCTTTGGATTCAGATGCCACTTAAATTCAAGAAGGCTGTATTGAAGCCTTGATAAATCAGTGTATATTTTAATTCACCCATTCCTCAGGAACACTCAGCCCTACTTATTTAGAAAGGAGATTTACCCCTTGCAATTTCAGTCACATAAAGGACAACAAGACAGACACAAAGTGCGGAGGGGAGAACAAGCAGCACTAACCTGGACCTGAAGAGACTTTCCAGAATGATTTCATAGTCTTCTGAGGCACCTAGAAATCAGAGAGCTGCAGTCACTACTATGTTAATTCTAACAGAGCACTGTATTTAATTATCTCTTCTCCAGTTTAATGGCTCATTAGAAGGCCATAAAATGCCAGCTCTTGACTCTATGAAGTGACCTGTAAACTTTTTAACAGGTTGAGACTTACCTAGCTCATGCAATCACAATTAGATAATCAGGTGGTGTTCTAATCAGTCTAATGCACAGAGGGGAAGGAGTCTTCCACATTTTTATGATAGCATTTGTCCTGTAATTGGTTTCCTCCACAAGTGAGTTACCTCATGGTAACTGGATAGCATAATGCATTATTCACTTAATAAATGCAGAAAGGGCTCAATGTCTTCTGGTTTCTGGATTTATCATTCACACACAGCACAGTATGCAATATAAATTTATTTATTGGGCCACATTCATGACAAACTTGAAATATCTTGGAATGCCTTCTGGCCATGTTAAAAGAAAACCTGCAATATTAATATGTTTCTGGCACAGGACACATTTCTTTCCTAGAAAAGAAACTTCTACCTGCCAAGGTGTCCACCTATAGAGGAATACACAGCCTTAAGAAGCGAAGTTGCTTGGATGAAGTGAATGTGTCATATTTCATGGAATTGGCTTTTCTGTTCAGTGCCTGTACATTGAGAAAAGCCAATGTTGCCTGGGGTGTTCAAGTAGATTAAGTTACACCCCAAGGAGCCTTCTCTTTATTTTCTAGACTGTACAGTAGGTGCCAATGGCTATAAGCTTGTCCCTGATTATAATGGTTAATATTTTAAGTAACTCGGGCCTAAAGCACTTTTCTTGTGTCCTTCTAAAAAGCCTTCTTTCAGCTATTCCCCATGGTAGACACTCTACATTAAAAAAAAGCAACAGAAATGGAATGAAACTTTCTGGAATTTCTGTACTAAAATTCAATATTCCAGTAAATCTTTCCTAAGAACTATAATTCTGTATAAGTACATTTTAACAGTTTGAATTTATAATTAAAAAATTAGGATGGAATTCTATCTTGGGATAAAGAACTGTTACATACAGACAAATATTCATACAAATATAACTAGATGTCAGCATATTGCACTGTATTAATGCAACAGAACTTTTATTTCTTATAGATCACAGCATATTTCAGCATACCCCATATTTCAGGTATATAACAGTTGATGAGCAAATGCTGTCCCTCATTCTTCATCAAATAGTAAAAGACCAGGGTCGCCACATTATGGTGTATATCTTCAGATTCTTAAATACTTTGAGGGACATTTTTTATGACTATTATAATTAGTCTTATAGCCAAAAAGGTCAATTCATCTTCACTGGATAACATTTACAAATTGAACATAACAATAATCAGGTTCTACTATGAATTATATAAAACAAATTCTTACTTCTCATGAAATAGTTGCTTCATTTAGCAGTTTCAAGTCTGCCTTTCCATATTCAAGAGTGAGCTACGATATCAAGATAGAAAATTGTCAAAGAATATATACTTCATGTTGGTTTAGGGGTTGCTTATTTGTATTAATTATGAGTAACCCTCCCAAAGTCATCACCAGAGGATAAATGCAGCCCCCTGGGATACTGATTTTACTAAATGTCATCTCAGTCTTCTTGCCAGGGCAATCTCTACCTGCTCTGTTGCACCTGCATTATGTTTGGTGTTGCATGTATCATACAGATCAATAGGCTAGCCTAATCCCCAGCACTAGCAAGTCAATATTGAACTTAGGGGAGAAAAGAGTTGGCAAGAGCAGAGTCCTTGATCTTCTGAGAGCACATACAATGGATTGGTTCTACTGCAATTTTGACCTGTTTCTCAGATCTTGTGATAATTGCTCACATAAATTAACAACCTAGGAAGAATAACAGAACATAATTCTTGATTGTCTTATTGGCAATGCAGTACTAGGCAGCATATATTTATCTTTTCTTGAAACAATTTCAGGCATTATACTATTTATTTAAAAATAGAATATAAGTAAATAAACAGCAAAGCAAGCAAAGTAACATTTTCTTTTTTGGGTACACTAGACAATGCCTGCAAAGACAAGAGATGATCATGTTGGCTATAAATTTGGTATGACTATTTGCTTTTAACTCATTATCACTAATACAGAATTGATGCAGCAAATCATTTCACTTACAGTTTGACAAAGAACAGTCAAGCATAACCTTAAATCCTGTCATATGTTTAAACTCTTTGCTACTTCAAATTATATAGGCTTGTATAACGAAGTATGTAAATAGCACTAGAAAACAGAAATTTACATATAATATTCTGAAAGAAAACTGTCAGTCATTGTCTTTTATATGAAATGACATGTGTAAAACAGTAAAATTACATTATTGTTTAAGAGTTGTTTATGAGACCAGTCTTAAAATTTCATTCAAGTATTTCAGAAAACTTTAAAACTTTTCAACCATCACTAAAAGTAAAAAAAAGCTTTTTAACTTTTAAAAACTTTAAGTCAATTAGGAGACAAAAGTAGAAGTATTCTTAATATATCACCAGGTCTCTAAGAAATATGAAACAATCTATATTTTACATTACATTTTTGTTGTATTTGTCTTGCTGTTTAGTTCTTTTCAGTCATATTCCTGTTTGGAAAAATGTCAATTTATCTATTTTAAAAAGTTTTCAGTATTTTCATTATTCGCATTAATACAATTTTCACTGTATAATTATAGTAAAATCTTAAAGTTTTTATGAAACACATTTCTCTGATAAGTAATCTCAGTACTTGTGTTAAGAAGAACTGAAATCATACAGATGTATTCAGGTGTTTAAAATAAACAAAAGCTATAATAAATATTTAAAATAATATGCATGGAAATAATATTTGTAGCCATACCTTTTATAGCCATACAAAAGTGTATTCTAATTAATGACAGGACTATAGCTTTAAGAGTCTTTAGTAATTTAGTGAAGGAACTGTGTAACTGAACATATCATTATTTTTAGCTATTTTCTGTTTCAAAGTAGCAAGTTTTTTGAAGCAATCTTAGATGTGAAGGAATAATCAAATTGGTTTCCTGTCAAGATGATATTTAAGATACAATCCACTGAAACATTTAGATGATCAGTGAACACTCCTATAGTGTAGGGTTCAATCAATCCTAAATGCAATTGCTTTCAACAGCATGAACATTATATACATTCTTAGCATTCCCATTAATTCTTAATTTTAATACAACTTAAACATATTCAGTTTGGCTGAATTGTGTCCTTTATCTTTACTTGCTCATATTAGAATGCCTATCTTTCTATATGTGAGATTTTCCCACTTAATTTAATTAGGTTACAGTTTTCTGCTATATTTCTTTTGGTTTATGTGAGAACAAGATATGACTACTTCTGCTTCTTGTTGAGATAGCAAAATCATTTGGACAGATTTAAGCAAAATGAAGTTACAGTCTGCATTTATGCAAGATTAGTACACCAATTCATTATAAATTCATTAACATCATTATGTATAATGTCAAACACAATTTGCTACTGATGGCAAAAGATCCATATCTTGTCCCTGTACCAGTGCCAATGAGATTACTGATACCACTGGAACCAAAGAGAGTAATGCAGTTTCATTCCTAAAAGCAATGTTTCTATTCTATTTTATTATATAGGTTACTTCAATTGTAGCCTTCCATTCTCCACAGAATCAATCCAGTTTTCATTTATTTAAAGAGAAGCAAACACTGGATTCAAATGTATCACTGTTAAAAGTCACAAATCTAAAATGCTACATTCAAGTAGAATTTACTGGTCAAACACATTCTCCACTATGTTTCAATGCTGTTTGTAATAGCCACCTGAATATCTTGGCCACAAATTAACACGAACAAAAACCTTGATTTCACACTTTCTGTATTTTTTTTAAATAGCTGTTGAATTACATTTAACAGTGTTACCAATTCATTCTACATTTATAATAGGGTCTATTTACTGCATTTAGTTTCCATCTGATTTTTCTAAGAAGAAAGCAAACAACCAGTTTTCCTTTAGTCCACAGGATGGTCTCAGTGAGACAAATTATTAATAAGAAAGAAAGAATATTAGTAAACAGATCAAAATTTACCTAATATGCATCACCATTTAAATATTAACATATAAAAACGATTTCAGATTTCATCAGCAATATATGAAAACATCTAAAGATTTCTGAGACTAATCAAGTTATCAGTCGAATTCAACTTAAGTAAAGCAATTATGTACAATTTTTGAAAACTGATTCCTATATTGGTCTTCCTATTTGCCTGTTATGAAGTTTCAAGCAATGCTAAAATGTGCAAACAAAATGTGGAAACATGTTTCTTATGTACAAAATCTAGTTTGCAGTCAATTGTCTATTAAATTATAAATAGTAATAGATATAACAACTACCAGTCTTCTAGTGAGACCCTGAGCACACCCACTAGTGAGTAAGCCTCACAGAACACAGTGGGACTTGTCAGAGAACTTGCATAGTGTTGTAATGCAAACTTGCTTAGCTTTATACTACCTCTAAAAAGTTTAAACTTTTTTCATAATTTGTGTGTAATTATTAGTATAGTGAAAAAATTCTATATATTATAGGAAGGTAATTCTACTATTTTTAACTTAGTAACCATGTATTTATATGACAAATTCTATAATAGTACTATCTGAAGAATGAACTAGTAAGTTTATATTCAATATCAGCAAAGTCTTAATATCCTAGCACTTAGATATTGTTATATATATTAATGTTTTACTATAGAGAAGTAGATGGCTAAGAACCACTTACTAATCTGTAGTTATATTTTTGGTAAGAGTGGTAATAACTATAAAGATATAGCATATAAATAAAGGATTAAGTTCTCTTCATTTAGCTATATTTTCATATCAACCAAAAATATCAAAAAGTAAACATATGTGCTGTTTTACCTTTGCATAAGTTAGTATTTCCTAGCTTCCAAACTGCAGAAATGTGTTCTTCCTAATGATTAAAAATTCAAAAGATTTTTCATGCATATTTTTCTCTACAAACTTTTATAAGAAAGATCTATATCCTTACACACTTTTTCAAGTTTGGTGTCTGGGGGTTTTACTGAACCAAGGATTTCACATTGTTTTGTGATCATGTTTAATTTGTTAATAAAGCTAGTATATGAAAACTAAAGGTGATAAATTTTTGATGTATTTTAAAGTTTAGAAAACAACTTAGGACAACTTAGGCTGCTTATTATAATTCAATAATTACATTATTTTATTTGGAGAAAAATAGCAAATTTGAAAGATGCAGCAGTGTGTCTTTTAAAGAAAAAATGAATTCTGTGGCATTTGAAGACTAAGAGATTTATTGAAACTTAAGCCTTTTTTTCCTTAACTATTGCCTATTTCAGTAATGAAACATTTAATTACTATGAATTGGTTGAAGGAAGACAAGTCAGAGCTAAAACAACAGTAACAAAGAAATCCTTTAGTTTTAAAACAAGAAAGCCTCTTGTTTTAGTGTTAGTATACTAAATTTGAGGTAGCAAGATTTACTTGAACCCCCTGTTCTAACTGTAAGATATTGTGGCAATACATGCGCTATAATATATAAATCCAGGAAGACAATTACATGGCATGATCACATGAAGAAAAGAGTTACCTATTTAGATAGAGGAGATATGAAGTTAAACACACATATGCATGCTTATTTATTGTTGCAGTACAAGCCACCCAAATTCATTACTTTTAGCCAAATTGTAAATAACTCTTGCTTGAGAAACTGTTAACCTGTATTTGTCAGTTAAGACTAACATTACATGTCCCTTTTGTATAGTTGAGCTTTTGTTCAGTCATGAGGCAAAGTTAAAAACCGATTGCTTGAAAATGAGCTGTGTGACCTTTGTCTTGGTTCATCACCTTTGGCCTTTAATTTGAAGATCCTGCACATCAATTCATTCTATTTTTAGAAACAAGATTCCAAGAAGTCTTGTATTAATAATTCATATTTTATAACAAGAAAGAAATGTAAAATCAAATTAAAACGAATAACTACAGAGGTGGTGTGGTTGTTGTGGTTTTCATACAACTCTGCTTATTTTAGAGTTTTCCCACTTACATATAGATATATAGAGGCAAAATTAAATGAGTTGCAATGTGAACTACTTGATTCCTTCAATTTAAACTACTCTATTATTCTTGCAGTACAATGGTTCTGAAATGTTTATTCTAATCAGAAAGCTTGATGTTTGCTTGCATGATGACCTTTTAAAATCTCAACATAGAAAAGCTATGATTCATAGCTATAATCTTTTTAATGGGATGATTCAAACCCTTTAAAAGCGGCCATTCTTAAATGTGAATATGGATGGGACACAGAATTCAAGTGTAGCAGGCAAGTGGCTTTGTCATTTGCAAAAGCAGCCATATGCTATTTGTGAAGATTATACAACGAATGAGAATAAAACAAAAAAGAGCTCCTTATGCCAACAGTTCTGGCATTTCAGAACTTGAGGGTATTTTCAATTAGATTTAATCATGATCAAGATGGCCGTCTTGCTTCAGCACTTCGGTCAGCGACATCACATAGCGTCATTCTATAGGAGGAGCTACTGTGCACTATTACACTGCAATATTTCTGAAGACTTAACTCACTTAAGCAAAGCAAGTTTAATAATAAATATTATACATTCACATGATACATTAAAACTGCAACAATGTTTCTGCTGAATGAGTTGGGAATTATGACTGAGCAGTTTAAAATGGTCCCAGAAGCAGCCTTCCAGTTATAAATACATTACACATTAAGATGCTCTGGTATGCATTCAAAGAATCAGGCAAAATTATGTTTTAAGCCATAATTTTTAAGGAAGGTACATGAAAACCATTATTCAAAGTGAAGCATGAAGAAAATGTGGTAGCGTTTAGCCTTAATTTTCTATCCAAGGAGTCTGCTCTGATGATGCTGCTTAGAAGGAGAACAGTGCATTCCACCAATACCCACAGCAATTATGTTTTGGTTTCTGACAGAGGCTATTTTTCTTTGTTCATTGAAACGCATCACCTTTTTAAATTGTGGTCCTTCAAGAGTGTTCTTGAATCTCTTGTTATGCGGCACTTTATAAACAAATCAAGGTACTAATTTCTTCAAATCTTTTCTCCACATGAAAGAATGATACTGAGTAGCAAAATGAGAGAAGCCTCTTTCTAGTCAACCAGTTCTTTCACAGTAAAAATATTACAGCCACATGTACAAGATCAGATAAGAATAGTATTTCCTTTGCACATTTGTGAAATTGACAATATATTTAAGGAACACTTTAACTCCCCGTTCTGAACTCAGTATCCAATAGTAATTCAATATCACAACAGCCATGTCTTTAAAAATGACAGTTAGCTTAAGGCTTTAAACACACACACACACACACACACACACACACACACACACACACGATCTGCCCCAGTGTCTTTAATGTGGTAGTACTATATTACATGTTATCAGTAACTAATACTCTACAGCCAATGGGCTTGCCTGATGCAAATGAATGTCTGCTTGATTGATATTTCAATAATTAAGTAGGACTGTTATTGACCCTATCTCTGTTTAGCTAATAAGAGCTGCACAGTTGTTTTCAAATGTGCCTAATTCAGAGAACAGTCCTTTAAGTTTGATTAATAACAATTATAGCTGTTTAGAAAGGGGAACATATTTGCTAAAAGGGCCAATACTTATATATTAAGCTCTGTCTACCTTTCAACAGGAAAAGGTATGCCATATGTTGAAGATAAACTCTGCTACATACTATTCACCATGTTAATATTATATACCCTTAAAATAAAGGTTAACATTTATTACTGTTATAGCAGAAGTCTTTGGAAATGTCAGCCTTAAGAAAATATTTATGGATTAATTTTGTTCTAAGCAATAATATCAACTTACCTCCATGGAACTTACTTTTGAATAGACATGTATAAGATTTTGTTATCAAAGGATTATACAAGATGGAAATGGGCTTTACGCAATTTTAATGGCTGGTGAACTTTCAATGACCATCTCCCAGGAGGCTGACAACCAAAATTGAAGTCAGCCTTGTTCAGAAGCCAGTGTTGTCAGAGAGAGTTATATCACCAATAATACTTGCAGCTAGAAAACTTTAAACTTGCAGCTAGAAAACTTTAAACCTAAGTAAATAAGTAATACAGAATCCCACAGTAGTCCAGGTAACACACATTCTTACGCATGCTCATCAAATGGATCTAATTGGATTTCTACCCATATTAGAAAGCAGGCTAAGGAGCTTATATATTCTACATTCTTTATTTTCCCTTTCATTACATGCCATCAATACATCCAGGTGCATAAGGAATTAAGAGTTATCCTGCACATTATTGCAGCAACCTACAGAAGAGAAACCTGTACATAGCAACACTGGGAGGGAGAGAGGGAGGGAGGGAGGGGGAGCAAAGAAACAACGTAAGACCTAGGATTTCATTTTCTATTGCACGAAACAGTTCAAGATGGCGGCCTATTACTTACATTTTAAAATCCCATAGAGAGAACCCCCGATTTATACAAGAAATCAAGCAACACGATATGCCTCTCTCCCTCACTTCCCCTTCAAAAGCTGCCGAGGGCAGAATAGTTAGTTACCAAGGAGCATTAAAAAAAAATTAGTCTCTTTGGGTACAATTCGGAGAAAGACCGGTCGCATCCTCTGCTTCTTGCAGTCGGTATATGGCTCACGCCCTGCTTAGCAAACAATGTAGCTGTCCATCTCCTTTATCCGCCTTTTGCTTGGATTTCCACGTACGCAACCTTTCTTAAACTTCAGCCTCTCACTCTCTCCTGCAAAGTTCTGGGCTGTGTGGGTCCACCCCCTCCCCTAGCATCGTCCTTCCCTCCTGCCCCCATCACCACCGCAAGATCATTTCCTCGGTGGGGTTTTTGTTTTGGGGTGGGGGGTTGCACATACAAAGATGGTCTACGTGCAACAAGCCGGAGAGGGGTGAGGCAAAGGCGCGGAGGGAAACCGAGGAAAGGGACGGGACGCCACCTGGCGTTCGGTTGCTGCAGCTTTACCTGCGGGCACCCCTGAGCCGCTGCTTCTTTTTTGTTTGGGGTTTTAACCTTGGCGCAATACAAGTTCTCTTGCAGCGCCTCGAGAAGCAGCCTAAGCCTCGGCGACACGGCCCAGGCACCCTCTGGCTCTCCCATGCCGCGCTGCAAAATAAAAACAGCAACACATAAAAGAAAGGCATGGGGAACTCCGCGGTGACTGCGGGGCGTTTTCCGGGCTGACAGGAGGGAGACAAAGGTGTGGACCCGGAAGTATACCCAGCTCCGCAGCATCCCCGTGGCCGCCCGGCACACAATGCCCGCTCCTGCCCCAACTTTTCTGCCGAGGAGAGGGCGCCCCTGCGCAGCCCTCGCCCGGAGAGCGGCGAAGGGTTTGCTTACCTCCCGCGCGCCATGGTTGGTGTGTCGGTGGCTCGCTCGCTCGCTCGCTGGCTGGGCGAGGTAGGGCTGGGCTTGCGCGGCTTCGGCGTGCGCGCAGAAGGGGAGGGAAGGAGCGCCAGCCGAGCGGGGGGAGAAGGCTCCGCTCGCTCGCTCGCTCGCTCGCTGCAAGCTCGGATGAGGCCGGGCAGCGGCGGGCGCAGCTGCGGCGGCACGGGCGGCAGCCACTGATTTCGCGCCGCCGGCGGCGCACACCTGCCTAAGCCCTCCCGCGCGCGCGCCCCATTGGCTGCGCCGAGGAAGCGAGCGCCCCGCAGGCTGCCCCGCGCACCCCGCCTCCTCGCCGGGAGCCTCGGCGCATCTCCTCTCCTCTCCTCTCCTCCCCGCGCCCTCCGACGCCCCGCCCCGCCCGCGCCCGCCAGTTGCCCGGCTACGGCGTGCTCCAGGCTGCGAAAACCTACCCGCAGCCCGGCCGAGTAAGTCTGCAACCTCCCCCAGCCTTCTCCAACCTGCTGTCACCCAGATGTTTTGGACCTCAGCTCCCATCAGCCCCAGCTAGTGCAGCTGGCGGTCAGGAATTCTGGGAACTGGAGTCCAAAACATCTGGGTGGTACCATCTGGGTTGGTAAAAGCTGTTTGTTACACACGGGAAGACGTCCCGCTGAATCCCAGAGGACTGACTTCTAGGCAGACAAGCACTTTGACATTGCAAGCCCAGGTGTGTCTACTCAGAAGTAACTCTTGCGGAGTTCAATAGAACGTATGCCCAGGAAAATAACCATAATCTTAGTTAATAAAATGGGGATTGCTTCAGGGGGAAAAATATATGTAGGGTCGAACCACGCCTCTTTCTGCCTGTTAGTGGTGCTGGTCATAATTATTATTTACAACAGCAATTTATTATGCCTAGATGGTGCCTTGCCAGGCAAACAGAAACTGGTTTCTGCCCCGAAGGAGCTTACAGTCTGAATAATGCAGAAGACAAGGGGACAGGGACCATGTGAAGGAAAGCCAAAGTTAGAAAGGTGCAAATGGGGGGGGGGGGGGGGGGGGGGGGGGGCACATGCAGTTACAAATACTTAAAGCTAATTATAATTAGCCAAGATTCAAAGGTCACATGGAAAAGGTGAGCTCTGAGGACAGATTTGAAAGAAGGGGAAGTGAAAGGGATACCATTTTAGAAAGGGAATACTGTCATACTTCATACTTATTTCAACCACATCCACTTCTTTGTTTTTGCTCTCATGTGTATATAGATAACTTATTCTATGTAGTGAAATTGTGCGATCCTAGAAATGCTCACATGGAAGCAAGTCCCACCATGTTGACTCGTTTAGTAAGCATGTTTAACATTGCAACCTGAGTGACTACAGTTAAAAAAGTGTGGGAATTACCCCCAGGAAAGTCTGGGGAATTCAGTGGGAATTACTCCTAGCAAAGTGGATATACGTTGCTTCCTGTAGGTGCCTAACTGCTATAAAACAAGGTGTCAGACTGAATGAGCCTTTGCTCTTATCCAGCTGGATAAGTCTTACTTTTGTAGGATTGCAGCCTAAATTGGATATGGATGTGGGTATAAATAAGGGCCTGAATGCCTTTGCTTTTTAAAAAGTGGTTAATATTGTTTATAATGCCATATATGTTTAATAGCCTGTGATTTTTATAAAGGTATCAATAATATCTATGCTAGTGTTGTCTACTGAGCTTTTTCCAACCCGGGGCCCTCCAGATCTTTTGCATTTCAACTTCCATCAACCCCAGTCAGCATGGCCTGATGGCTAATGGTCAGGAATGCTGTGGGCTGTAGTCCAAAAACATCTGGAGGGTGCCAGATTGGAGAATGCTCTGCTGGGATCAATGATAGCTTTCCAAAACCTCAAACACATTTTTCTGTTCCTGGAGTTCTTGTTGTATAGAGTTGCCTAGGATGGAACCTGGAACTTCTGTGTAAGTTTTTCTGCTATGTTGTACCTCATGCAATTAAAACTCGCTGCTTCATACAGTTTGATCTTTGAAGTGAATCTTAATAGCCATGCCTACTCTGGAATGGAACCCTGAAGGATCATTCTAAGCACACCTTTGGAATATAACTAACCATGCTCAATAAGATTAGTATTTATAGTACATTTTACCTATTTTCTCAAAGTACTCCAATTTTATGATATCAGTAATACCTGACTACTGCTTTACCGCCTATTTTGTCCTTAGGCTTTTTTGATGGGATATTTAGTCCCTGGTGTTGGAACCTTCTCAGAACAGAGTCTTGTCATGCAACTTAAGTGTTCCATTTTCCATCCCTGGGTGCATCATTTAGAGAAGGCAGGGAGGGTGTTCAATGATTATGCTTCTGCAGGAACAATGTACTGTGTGATGAGGTATAAAAGATAATCATTACAGGTGGTCTCAGTCTACACTTTATGTAAGTGTATATGCATACTTTTCATCTTCTGTACTGAAATTATTGTGCTATCTTGTTAAAATCTGAAATGATACCTATTACACTCATTTGAACTGTGTTTTTCTAAACACTCTAAATTTGCAGTCATTAAGTACATGCTTCATGAAAACCCATAGCATCCCAGTAAAAAAAGTTCCTTCATACCAGAACTGTAAAAGACCATTGCCTTAGACACATGAGAGAGCAAAACTAAGCTCTAATGTAACATTCACACTGAAAATGACTACTCTTAGTCTGCCCATATAAAGCTGATATATAGTTGCAGCCGTAAAAGTATGTTGCAATCAATTATATGTTGCAATTCAATTAAAATACAGAGTTATTTCATTTGCACCCCACATTTCTACCAAGAAAAATGGCATTCAAGGCTTTTACAATCCTAAATAAAAATGTGATGGAACAGTAATAAAACAAATGTATTCCGAAACAACGTAACAATAATAGAACAAAAATGGGTGCAGCACTCAAGTTGTAAGCCTCACTTCTCTAAGGATCCTAGCCACATCTTTGCACTGTACAAATTGAAGACTATCCACTGAAGCTGGACATTTACATCCAGTGGGCCTGTATCAGCTATGGCATTCAAGTCAGCACACATGTGATTGATTTTATCTGCAAAGTGTGGCCCAAATTGGTCACAGTGGGATATAGAGTAGTCCATCTTTTATTCCTGCAGATCTGCACGTAATAGTCTCTTACCATCCCAAAATACTCTGCTGGGTGACTTTATGCAGAGGTGGCAGAGAAATGCAATTTCTTCACTGCTTCATTGCAACAGAGGAGACACTAAAGGGAGCTTGTGTTCAATTAGATTTGCTCCAGGTTTATCCTCGATATCTCTTTAGTTAACACCCCACTCATTTCATCATCAGTGCTCAGGCTGTTTCTTTATTCTGGGGGTCAGCTGCCAAGGTGACAGGGAAATCTTCCAAGAGTGATTAGAAAACCATTTGAATCCCTCAGTGCCCTGGGGTGGACTATCTTAATCATAGTTTGCCCCTGCAGAGCTCTGAGTCCCAGCAAGTATAAATGCTACCAGATCTGTCTCTGAGAACAGAACTACAGAGAGATCCTGTACTTCTAGTTAGCCACCAACCCATCCTGCACAGAAGACCGGATCCCAAGTGTTTACTGCTGAATGCATGAGGCTGGATACCAATTTGCACAGAGCCAGAGTTGCATCAGGTCAAGAGCCTATTCCAGTGAGGAGGGCCCAACATAAAATCATAGAATAGTATTTTATTTATTTATTTATTCATTTAGTAAACTTCTATGCTGCTCCATTCGCCGAAGCCTTGGGGTGGCTCACAGACATAAATAAACTTCATTAAAATAATATAAATTAACAGTATAAATTAAGTTGCTCTGGCCAAAGAATAAAATAAATAAATACTATTAACAGTTAAAATGACATTTGAATAAAAAGGTCTTTGCCTGGTGCCGAAAAACAAATAATGATGGCGCCAGGCGGACCTCTCTGGGGAGCGCATTCCATAGATTGGGTGCCACTGCAGAGAAAGCCCTCCTCCGAGTACTCACCCTCCTAATTTCCTTCACAGAGGGTTCCTGGAGAAGGGCCTCTCCCGCAGATCTCGGGGTGGGCGGGCATATATGGACGTAAGTGCTCCTTCAGGTAACCCAGGTAGTAGGGTTGGAAGGGGTCATGAAGGCCATCAGATCCTGCTGTTCCAGGACACCAGTTTACACATCCCAATCAGATGATGGTCCAGTTTCGCTTTGAATGTCTCTAGTGTGGGAAAGCCCACCACCTCTCTAGGCAACTAGTTCCACTGCCATATTGCTCTGACAGTGAGGAAGCTTTTCCTGATATCTAACCTGAGTCTGGGTTGTTGCAACTTTGATTGATTATTTCACTGGTATCAGTGAGAGGAGGTCTTGACCTTCCTCTTTGTGACAGCCTTTGAGGTATGTATAGAGTCATATGAGGTTCCCCCTCATTCTCTTCTCAAGGCTGAACATACCCAGTTTTCTCAGTCTCTCCTCATAGTGTTTCCAAACCCTGGATCATTTTTGTTGTCCTCTTCTGGACCCTTTCTGATTTTTCTTTGCACAACTGTTTCATAAGAAAAACATTGTAAATTCTACAGGTAGTTTATTCAGTATTCACTGATATTTAAGTGAGCTTGATTTGCTTATACTTGATAACCATTTGAAAATGTTAGCTTACTAAAACTAATTCATTTTATGTTGCAATAATTTATTATGTGCATCATTTTATTATATTAAAACATAATAAACTGTTTAAATGTGAGCAGCTTTTATAGTCTTTATAAAGTGAATAAGTGACATGCCTTGGGGAACTTCCTGCTTAAAAATGGCTACAAGGAATGTCAAGGAAATGTCAAGGAAAATGCATTTCAGAGTACTCAGTAATTAAGATGGGAAGTGATTATTTGAGGGAGGAGAGACAGAAGGTGCCTTCTTAGGAGTCTGTGGGTGGTACACCATTGCTGGTCAATAAATTAGCTTTGCTTTTCATCTGAGTCATCTGCTATAGTCATTTTCATCACTGCAAAATTATTGCGGCCATTTAAGTCAGCAGTTCTGAAATCTCTAGAGGAACATGTAAGAAAGGCTGATGAGAGTTTGAAGTCTTTTTTTTTTCAACTGTCCAATTTGGCTACGATATCATAAACCTCCCAACATGTCATTTCTTTACAATGGCATGCATATATATTAAAAAGTAAATCAATTAGACTAAACAAATAAATGAAAACATTGGAAAATACATGGCTAGTGAAAAAAGGCAAGCTACATGTGAGCTTTTTTAACTGATTATTTTAAAGAAGAAATCATTGGCATTGCTAAATAATGTGTGGCATTAGGGTAAGTAGTGTTGGTAACTGATAATGCAATAAATGATGAGTTACAGAAATTTTCATGTGAAAGAAAACATTAACAAACAACTGTTAGACAAAATGTCTAGGACAGCTTTTCCTCACCTGGTACCTTTCAGATGTTTTGGACTTCAGCTCCCATCAGCCTGAGTCAGCATGGCTAATGGTCAGCAAACTGGGAGCTGTAGACTGAAACATTGGAAGGCACCAGGATGGGGAAGGCCGCTACAGAAATATTGAATACTGCCTGAGCCAATGCATTACTTCCAAAGTCCACCTGACCAGATCAGAATATCAAACCACAGTTTGATTTTGGTTTGCCTCAACTAATAACAATAAGAACAAAACACAGTTTCCTAGGTTTATATATAACAAGGAACTCTGGTTATCTCAAAGAGTAAAGCACCATCTTCAGAAATGAAGAAGAGAGGTAGGGGTATAAGTCTGAAGGGTTGCACAATCTTGTTCTGCAAATTGCGGGGGACACATGTGCATACACAAACTTTGGTCACCATGCATCAGTTGCACACAATTTCCCATCTTGCCTGCAGTGACATGACTTATTTGTGGGTGTGGGTATCATTATTGTAGAGCCCCCTGTGCCTGGAACACCAAAATAACTTTAAGTGAATTTATCTGTCTTCCAAAATGCCAAGTTATTTGGACAGCTGCGTGTCTGCTGTATATCGAAAGATGTGCTTATCATCAAGCATTCACATCTGATTAAAAAATGGAGACTTTAAATTATCCATACATATGTCATAAAACTTCTGGGTTTTAAGGCTGTTTGGACTTGATCTGGCCAGTTATATTCTTTGCAAAGAATATTGACCAGTTATTCTTTGCAAATAGTGAATGAATTTATATGTATGTGTTTAACCATCTATGGCCACAATAAAATGCCCCCCTTATAGATTTAAGTATGTTTATAGTACAATCTTACTATCAGTCTTACACACCATCCATGGGTCTTCCCAAAAGCAAGGCCATTTAGTTGAATGGGAACTTGTTTCCCCCCTTTCCAATATCTGAATATAACAACATTTTTGTATTTTTTTGTAAATGTTGTATTATCTTACATTAATTTTTAAACAGCAAAAGAAAAATAGGAGAGGAGGGAAATGTCACAAACCAACTAAAATCTTCTGCCTTGAGCAAATTACAGCTCAGTAATGAAGAATGAAATAATCTAGTTTTAATTTATTATTTTAATAAAACCACATTCCTAGCTCACTTCAGTCATTTTCATGTTGTCCGTGTCAGTAAATTTATTTATTTATTTATTTATTTATTAAAACATTTTTATGCCGCCCCATTCGCCGAAGCCTCGGGGCGGCTTACAACATAGATAAAACAAGTTAAAATCCATATAAAATAATCTTAATTAAAACTCACATTATAAAATAAGCCGCCCATTTAAACGAATCCTTTAGGTCACCCAGTATTAATGCAAGAGGGACCATTTCCTGTGGTCCACTGAATGCATTATCCTCATTTGAACATGGATTTCTTCATTGATAACAATAACATCCTTTTGATGCCTAATGGAATGAATCTCCATTGTCGTGACCTCTGCTAAAGTATTTATTTCCAGTGTTAATTATACATTCATTGTAGTAAGACTAAAGTAAAATGCTTTTATTATTATAAAATAATACATCACTGAGTCATCATTTGATTGGTGTACAAAGGAAAGTGCAACCTTCGGAAGGCAACAAATTATGTACAGAATAGTCTGCATATGATTCACATGAAATTAAAAGCATGGTAAATAATACTCCCTGTAACAGACTTCCATAGGAAAGTAATTAGTGACAGTAGTTTCAGCTTGGACATGGCCCCTGATAAAGAAAACACTGGCAAGACTTCATGATAAGGGTGGCAAATGTCTTTAGAAACTATTTGCCAACATGACAGCAGACAATCTTTCTACAACACCCATTTCATGAATCATGACACTTCTCACCATAAAATGTACAACAAAGTAACAATGTCTTAGTGTAACAACACAAATGGTAATTCCTGGATGCATGTACCATGAGGCATGCTCTTCAGGAAAACCCTTCTACATACTTATGACAACTAGCTGCTGATAGATCCCCAAGTTTTACCTCATTTAAAACTATGTCTGTTCTCCAAGTGGAACTTTCCACAAGTAATAATTTTCCTTAAAAAATCAGTTACTGGGACAGCCCTAAGTGAATTGATTGATTGATTGATTGATTGATGTATATCCTCTGGAAACTGAGTAACCATAAGAATAGTGAGGGCCAGAAATGCTTTTATGGTCAAAGACACCATGCAATCATCCACATCGTATGTCTTTTCTTATGCTACACCAGAAAATAAATATCAAGGATGGGATGTTTGTGTGGTGTCATAAAAGTATACTATAAGCCACCTAGGAAGGCCTCAGCAGTTATAGGTGGCCTATAGGTACATGTATAAATAAATAAAATAAATAAAAGTGCAGTGTGACCAGGTCTTCTATCATTCTGGAAAAATAAACCAATGCAAATGTTTCAGGAGCAATAAGAGAATTCAGTAAAGGAAAAATGCACAGATTGTTGGGTTTGACTATTTCCCTGTAGTCTGCAAGATGACTTGATGTTATATCAGAGGTTTGCCTTCCATTCAGAATATAGTGGGCACTAGATTAGTTGGTTTTGGAAAGGTTGGAAGTGACTAATCATAGTTATGACCATATCACTCTAATATGTATTTGGAGCTGGATTCTTTAATCACACAATACTCTGGGAGATCAAGATATGGGTTCAGACTGGAGTGCTTTTCAGTGTTATCTACAGATCTCACCAACTGAACGTGGGCCTTTTGCATGCAAAGCATGTACTTTGTCACTTAAGAATTACCCTTCCTCTCAGCCTAATGATGCAAGGGAAGCCTTTAACTTGTAGCTAATTATTGTAAATAAAACTTGACAGCCCTTGAAATCTCATTTTATGAAGCACCTGAAATTTTTGTCAGCACTAGGAGCTGGTAAGGATTTTCCAGCTTTGACTTGAAAAGTAATCCTGTAAGTGATAGAATACTTCATTTTCCAGTATATACCCTTGCTTTATTTGGGATACTAGTTAGATCTGCCACAAAACCGAGCATTTGGGAATAATGACAGTATTTGTTGGAGTCTTAATATTGTGGTATAGCTACTGGATGATGGTGGTGGTGGTGGTGGTGGTAAATTAGGCTATAATTGATGCTTTATTTTATTAAGGATTTCATTGTGGTTGGTTTCATGACAGTGCTATATTTTTGGACCAGCAGCATCCACAATTGCCATAGATGCTGTAGATCTAGCAATCCCTTGTCCCCTTTGCTTTTTCATTCCTAGCTGTGCCATACCAGCCCACTGCCTTCCTGCTAGCATGGTCCATCCCCATCACATTGTCAAATTTCTGGAGCAGCTGTATGCTTCATACACCAGCTCAGAGAGTCAGTGTTAAAGGCTTCCCTGCAACAAGCACAATGCCATAACATTATCCATCAGAAAGAATTGTGTTCTTGATTGTTTTTAGTAGATTTCACATGAAAAATTGAGCACTTTTTTTTGCTAAATCATCAATTGGAGTCATAACAACAAATCCCCAAGAAAGCTTTGTAAGCATCAGTCTCATCAGGCCAACTAGCTAGAAATGGAGGGTTGGCAGTAGGGCTTAACATATAAGAGAGGTGATGTTGGACAGATACACAAAACAGATACTTGATGGTTTATTGTACCATGTCCAATCTTTGACATTAGTCTTTCAGAGGGAAGAAAATGTTTTGAACCACAAAGAGCATTTCTTCAGGCAGTAAACCTGTACCCATTTTATGGGTGGTAAAATCAGTTGAAAACACTGAAACTTACTGCTGAGTAGACCTGTACAGATTACACAATTTTTCTGTGCATGCAAGGCAGGTGCTATGCCACTGAAATATATATCAACACTGGTAGTGGGGTGTTAGGACAGCAGCTTGGGTGGTTATTAAAATGGGTGTAAACCTCTTTTAAATCATATAAACAAGAAGCATTTCGGCTCAGCTGCTGGCAGCAAACTTAGGAGCAATATATGATTACACACTAAATTTGCTCAATGGGGAAGATGCCTGTATATCCTTCTTCCTCTTATCTTGAATAAATAGTGTTCTCTTTAACCTGATCAAACTCTTTCAGAGTTCTTTACATCTAACCACATTTCGAAATCCTTTTATTGTATTACTCAGTCATGAGCTGGAGCCTAATAAGGAGGAGAAAGAAGCAAGTCTCAAATAATAATGGAGAGCCATCTTGTCGCTGTAATAAGCAAGACCCAAGTGACAGTTGTATGGACAAAGCTGGCAGTGCACAGAAAAGCAGGGCTCTCTTTTTTCTTTTGTGTAAGTAGTCATTAAGGCAAGGGGTAGAAGGAAGCAGGGAACATAGGTAGACAATGGGTTAATTATCACTTTAATTATATCTGAGATCAAAAGGAGCCCGTTCTGAAGCAATGGGAATTCCATTTGAGGCCTAGTTCACTTCCTGAGGTTTGATGGTAAAAAGGCTGAAATGATGCATCTCTCAATAACCCAGGCTCAATGCTTGGCACTGCCTATTAAGAAGGACTAGTATAAAAAGAGTGAGGAATGCACCTTTCCTGCATTGCTTGCTTGCTTCCTTCAGTAAAACTCTTGCAGGGTTGAGGAAGCAGTTGAATCTTCTAACACATGGCTTCCCAGACCACATCAAGGAGAGCAAAAGGATACACAACACGACTCTTGCCAGAAATCTAATCAACCGTCTCCGTAATCTGCAGTGTCCAATGGTGCCCTTCTAACAGGGGAATGATCTACAATACTTGGCAGGTAAGTGCTGGCTGGGATTGGGGGCAGGGTTTGTGATGGCTCAGAACCTTCAGACTCCTTCCCAAGGATATATAGGGCCTCTTTGCCTCTGGCATTTTAAAAAAGAAATGATGAAGGAACACTCAGTCCAGCTGGCATTACCTCTTTTTTCCTTTTTAAGCTGGCACATAGTGTATTTGCATTTTATATTATTTAGCCCCAGGCTGAATCTCTCTCTCTCTCTCTCTCTCTCTCTCTCTCTCTCTCTCTCTCTCTCTCTCTCTCACACACACACACACACACACACACGTTTTCATGTACAGTGACTTATTTAAATGTACATGTACCCTCAACCTGAAAAAGCTTTATCACATGATTTTAATGAATGTGCAAAGAGGTCTGAAAGCACATAAACGGAGCAGGTTTTAAAAAGTTACTCAAGTTACCAATATGTTGGACACACAAATAATATATGAACTAGCTTGGAAATAGTATTTTTGCCTTACACAGAATCCACTTGGGCTTTATTGTTGTTCATTTCCCTTCTGTTGGAAGCCTAATCCTGTTTCTTAGAGGCAATACTTTCACCTCAAACAACCGCCCAAGCTATTCTTGTACTTTCAGTGCTAATCCAACCAAGCTAGCATGAAGGATGTTATCTCTCCTTAGTAATATATACTGAAGCTGTAAACAGATACTTCTCTTGTTAGTACTACACTGGAATATCTGCTGGTTTGCTAACATAAGTTATAGGTTCAACCTACAAAAGAAGCAGCAGCAGCAGCAAAACTATGTCATGGTTAACATGGAAGAAGGTAATTTACACCAGCTTGCAATCAGCAGCTACTTACAGTTAGTATTTACTGAGGTCAATCTGTATCTAGCTCAGTCTTCCTCAACCTGGTATCCACCAGATATTTGTGAATACAGCTCTCAGCATTTCTAACCATTGTCCATGCTGCCTGAGGATAACAGGAGGTAGAGTCCAAATCATCTGGATATCACCAGTTGGACAAGGCAGATCTAGGCTGTTTGGTTTTGCAAGATGATATTCTTCTCCGTCATTAAAAAAATCACAAAATGTAAGTTTTCAATAGAATTGCAGACTCAAAGTGGCTTCAGTTTCTCAGATCTTTAACATAATTTAACTCTCTTGTTTTCTTCTAACTGAAGGAGAAAACACAATCAGAAGCACCATTTTGCATTTACATCATTCTTCGACACCCAAGCTCTTTGCCTATAGTAAATTTCCATAGTACAAAATTGCTGCTTAGCATTTTCCAGAAATGTCCCAGCTCTCCACAAATAGAAGGGATGCTTCCCTTTAGGAAGAGAAGCAAAAATAGAAGAAAAAAAAAAAAAAAAAACCTGTGGCATATTCTGTAATTTCACTGGCCCCCCAATATTCTCACTGGTTAAATGTATAAATACATGAATCATGTACAGCAGCATACACTTCTCTTTGCCGTTGTGTATTCCACCATAGTTGATACACTTCTATTGTTCATGGTGCAAAACATTTCTTTTATAGGGCATGAACTATTGATCGGGGCAGAATTAGATAATTCTGAGTCATGAGAAATCTCACTGAACATGAGAAGAAGCAAAATTGTTGGTAACAGCTGGATGACACATCTTTCAGAACAAACATATGAATAGATGAGTCAGTACTGTGCAGAAATGTCAAGGATGGCTCTTTGTGTGTGTCTCCAATGCATGTAATGCATACGGTCTATTTTTGGAGCGTGCCATAGGCTGCTTTGTTTGCTGGATTTATTGTTCGTGATTTACAAAGAATATAGCTTTTTTTCGCATTCTCATCTTATAACTCTATACCACAATACTGTTTTTCACTCAAAGAAAATGACTTGCTGCGCATTGTTAACAATGACACCTTGTGGCAAGTTGTGGAATAAAGTCTACATGTTTATTTCTCTTTTCCCATAAATGAATTTCAAACCTTGAAATTAAATTCTGACATGTAAGTAGCAACTATTTACTTTAGCAATGGAAATTTGGGAGAATGACTGTGCTAATGGATTTTGGATTATTTGATTGATTGATTGATTGATTGATTTTTTTAAAAGAAGAAATTCAATGATATGCAAAATACAAAATTCTGACCTGTTTCAGGTTCAGCATCTTATGAGGAAGCTAAGAGGGTAACCCATTTACACTAGTTTAAAATCAGTGTAGTAGTCTTATGTTCTCCGAGGAAAGTAAGAAAAAAATAAAAACAGCAGGCAGCAAAGAGCATGGCAACGGGGACAGCCATGGCAACACTCCTGAAAGTACCAGTCAAAAGACAGGTATCAAGGGAAACAAGGCATTCATGGTGACTGAGAGATGCCCCCGTGACATATCATTATCCAGCCACATACATAGGGCTAAACCTCACCCATACAGTATGGACATCTCATCAGCATTGTCTGGCATGGCAGTCTTTTGACTTAATGGCACATGGGGAGGAAAGGAACAGCACCCAGAAAAATACATAGGACCCATCGCAGAACACCTTTAGCAGGATGCAAGGGCTGACGTTACCTGGAAGAAACCACAGTTATGGCAGCATATGGAGCCCTTTGCTAGGAGGAACAAGCAGAGACCATCATGAAGGCCTCGGCCACGCTCTTAGTGGGTAGGCTGTCTTAGCTTACAGGGCACAAAGAACTGTACTGGAAAACAGAAATTGCTGGGGTGAAAATGGGCTTAAGGCCACACGTGGCCTTTTGCATGCACAGTCAGCAGCATCAGTGCAAGAGGCAAAACGGTGGGCAGCGGACAGGACCACAAGCTCACAGTGCAGCTCTTCTCCCACTCAGCCAAAGCCGTGAGCAGAAGAGAAGGGACATTTATTTTTTCTCCAGCAGCAGGTTCAGAGATGCAGCACTATTTGATATGCCCTGGGCGCTTGTTTGGGCAGCCCTAGACTAATAGGCTATTTTACATAGACAGTACCCGGTTCAATCTTGGGATATTCTCTCCCAAAAGAAAAATTAGATTGATGCCCACACAGAGGGTCAGAACCAATCAGGGAGCACTGCATTGACTGATTATGTGGCTTTCCCATAGCCTGTGCTTCCTTTTCCATCAGGTTTCCCTCTCTCTCCATATAGCACTATCTTCTTAGGTTCCCTTATGTGCTTGATTGCCTTAGTCTCCTGGTTCTTGATTGCCTTGTTATCCATCCTTGCAGTTCACCCTACATGACCTACTGGTGGCTCACTATAGCATGCATCGTAACAAGTGACCATGGGCAGCTTGTGGGTTGCTCTCTGCGGTTCCCCTGAAAGAAAGGGCCAGTGGGTGGGAAAACCACAGACCTGAGCCCTGTTGACAGAGAGGATCCTGGTTTCCCATCCTATTTGGAGTCTCACCCTCAGGCCAGTTGTAGCGAGTAGGGAAGGGAGCAGGAGGATTGCTAACTGTTGTCTGTCAGGTAGAGGGAAACAACACCTGCGCAGGGACATATTTTACTGAATGGCATCCAAGTTGGAGCAGATTGGAGGAGCCTGGGTGAAATCTGATGGACTAGATTGGCTAAGCAAATCTGATGGACCAGATTGGCTCACCTTCTTGCTCCAGCGGTGCTCTTCTGCCTCGTGCCTTATTTCTTTATTTCTTAGACTTGCATGCCACCCCATTAGCCATAAGGCTCTCTGGGTGGCTCACAACATACTAAACAACAACCAGTGTGCAATCGTGTATGACAGATGGCAGAGCAGTAGCAGGTGTGGTGCTCCCCGTCGCTCCTTTGCTGTGCCGGGTATGGCTTCACCAAAGCCTTATGGCTGTTGAGCAGCTTGCAAAGTGCAGAAGCCCATCAGAAAAAGAAGGCTGACAATCCCACAGTGGAGCAGCTCTGAACACAGGGGGAACTGCTGGCTGCTCATTGCCTATGTATAATAATCCATTAGGCATGCCCCATACAAGACTAAAGAAGAAACACGTAGACAACATTTAATAGCAAACAACCCCTAATTTTTCAAAAATTGTTTCCACGTGAACCCATCTCTTAGATGTAAGGAAGGAACTTGCATTGCATTTAGAGTCTGGGATGCCCTGATACTACAGGGCTTTGCCTCTGGTGCTGACATGGTTGGTCCTGGTGGTGAGCCAAACGCTGAAGAAAAAGAACTAGGTGAACTAAGGACTGACCATGGACAGTGATGCCAAAGTTTCTTTTCCGTATCTGATTGGAATTGAAAACAAGAAAGATTCTTGCTTCTTCAGCAAACAGAGAGACAAGCTTGCATAAATTCAAACCACAGTAAGACTTCGTATAGCCATCGGTATGTTTTACAGAGAAAGCACTTCTAAAACCTCACTGGAAGCATTGGAATCATACATCTTAATTATGTGCCTTGGTGTTTAGCTTTATTTCTGGATCACACCTTGGAGTGTACATGCTTATGAGAGGGGAACTATCATCTTTCTCCTACAGATGTTCCTGTTATCATTTACCAACATCAGTCCATTATTCTTCATCAAAATCTATGCTAGCATTCAGTACCAGCAGAAGTAAATTTGACTAGAAAATGCCCAAAATTGCGGAGGGGCAATGTACCCTTCAGACTCAGGTGGGACATACTAACTACTAATAAAAATTGCTTTCTTGGTACACATTATTAGATATCAGGAGTCTCTCCTCTTGTTACTTCATTAAAACCAGTCTGCAGTGGTGTATGCTAATATGCCAAGCAAATGGCTGCATTTCATTCTTTCTCCACAAAATATATGTTTTGTCACTTAAGGATCATACAAAAGATCTGCTCTGCAACGTACGCACTGAGCAATAAGTTCTTATGTTGAAAGGCTTAGTATAATTTAAACATTTCCTGCATTTCAATAAATAAAGCAATTTTTCACTGTGAATGTTTTCATGCTCTTTACTTAGTTTATTAAAAAATATTTCTAAAGCCTGCCCTGTGAGCTTCCCAATTTGGAAGGCTGGTAGGCAGTCTTGACCAGGTGGGATTGGGAAAACCTAGCAGCAACAGAGTTCTGCCGAATTCTGGGCTCCGTCCTGTAGTTAATTTGCAGAATGAGGTGCAGCAAAACTGGAAGCACTTTCTTGCCTAGAAATTCTGCCTTCTAATGACAGATGTGAAATGAGTCGTGTAGTCACTTGGCGGTGAGGAATTCTCATTTCCTTTATTGCTTCTAGAACTAAGTCCTGGCACTGAACACAAGTTCACTGTCTGAGCTGCAATTCAGATTAAACTTAAGTGGCTATGCATACTCACTAAACAAATACATTTATTCAGATTTATAGCATGCCTATAACATATGCCAAGATTAGCAAAACAGAGAGCCATTTCATCCAGTTAGATGGAATGCCATGATCATTTAATTAGAACCAAGATCACCTGAGTCAAATTTTCCTCACCTTATCCTGAGTTTTAAACATTAGACAAAACAGATGGGTCTTATAGCACTTCTGAAGGAGGAGGGACTTCTGTATCTTGAGGTTGGTCACTGAGAGCAGCTCTCTCTTTGATGATTGAGCTTCACACACTGTTATTAAGAAGTTGTCCTAGAATGCTAGAATAGTACAGTTGGAATGGGACAGAAGGTTGAACCTGCTGCTATTGCAGGACACCAAGTTAAACCATCCCACTCAGATGACTCTCTTTGAATGTTTGTAGTGAGGGAGAGCCCACAACTTCCCCAGGTAAGAGGTCCCATTGTTGTAATGCTCTGACAGGGAGGAAATTCTTCCTGGTGTCTACTCTAAATCTGGTGCCTAGACTTTTAAGTCCATCATTCTGTGTCCTGCTCTCTGGAATGAACAAGGTTTTGTCCTTTCTCTTTGTGACAGCCTTTCAGGTACTTGAAAATTGTGATCACATCACCCCTCAGTCTTCTTTTCTTGGCGCTGAACATGCCTAGTTCTCTCAGTCTTTCCTCATAGGGCTTTCCCAGCAGTCCCTGAACCATCCTTGTTTCCCTCCTCTGTACCCTTTCTAGCTTTTCTGCATCTTTATAAAACTTAGGTGCCAAGAACTGGACACAGTGCTCTAGGTGAGGTCTGATTAATGCTCATTATAGTGGAACTAGTACTTCACATGCTTTTGAAGTTATGTTTCTGTTAATAGCATTTCCCCTTTTTGCAGCTGCATCACATAGTTGGTTCATGTTTAGCCTGTGATCTACAACACCCAAAGATCGTTCTCATTTGCAGTATTGTTGAGCCAAGTGTTCCCCTTCTTGTGGTAGTATATTTAGTTTCTTTTTCCTAAGTGGAGGACTTTGCATTTGTCCCTATTGAATTTCATTCTGTTGTTCTCTGCCCAGTCTTCTAACCTATCAAGATCACCCTGTATCTGATTTCTGTCTTCCAGAGTATTTGCCATTCCAACCAGCTTTGTGTCACCTGTAAATTTAATTATCTTGCCTTGTACCTCCTCATCTGAATCATTAATAAAAATGTTGAAGAGTACCAGTCCCAGGACAGAACCCTGCAGCACCCCGCTAGTCACCCCTCCCCAGTGTGAGTCTGTGTCATTAGTGAGCAGTCTTTGAGTCTGATTTTGCAGCTAATTATGGATCCACCTAATGCTTGCAATATCTACTCCACTTTTTGCTAGTTTGGTAACCAAGGTGTCATGCGACACTTTGTCAAAGGCTTTGCTTTAGATAGGCTATGTCCACAGCATTCCCACAGTTCAGTTGGGGGGTTGCCCCATCAACAAATGAAATTAGATTAGTCTGGCAGGATTTGTTCTTGAGGAATCCATGTTGTTTTCTAGTAATTAATGCATTGTCTTCAAGGTGTTTGCAGACTGTTTTATAACTTGCTCTAGAATTTTTCCAAGGATTGATGCCAGACTAACTGGTCTATCCTACCCAGGATCATCCACCCCCCCACCCCTTCTTGTAGACAAGGACAGCATTAGCTCTTCTCCAGTCATCTGGCACTTCCTTTGTCTTCCATAAATTCTCAAGATGATAGGTGGTGAGAGTTCTGAGAGTTCTTCTTCGGCTCTTTTATGAGTCTGGGATGAAGTTCATTGGGCCCTGGAGATTTGAACTCATTTAGCCCACTTAGAACGTCCTTCATCTGTCAATCCTGGGTTGCCATCCTGCCCCTTCAGCTTGTACGACCCCGTCATCAGGAAGGTTGTAGTTCTTCCAGGGGAGGAACTGGAAGTAGGAACTGAGCACTTCTGTCTTTTCTTTGCCATCTGTTATCATAGTTCTATCCACAGTGAATAGTTGAATTCCCTTCTCTTTGTCTGTTTATTGCTTTGGACATATTTGAAGAAGGCTTTTTTGTTGCTCTTAGCTCCCCTCGTTAACCTCAGGTCATTCATTACATTGGCATTCCTGATGCCATCCCTGCATTCCTTGCTACTTGCTTATATTCTTCTTTTGTTGCTTGTTTCTGGCTTTTCTTTCCCTTCCTATACATTTCCTTTTTTGTTTTCAGATTATCTCTTAGCTTTTTGTGAAGCCGCATGAGCTTCCTCTTTTGTTTTCTACTCTTTTTCCTTGTTGGAATTGTTTGTAGTTGTAGCCCATCCTTCTTGGGCTAGTTTTCCCTTTTGAGTGGCTTGCCATGGTACTTTGTTTATTATTGCCCTGAATTAGTTAAAGTTGGCTTTTTTCAGAATCTAGTGTACATGTTTGGATACATTTAGTTCTAGTTTCTTTTACTATTGAGAATTCAAGTAAGGCATGGTCATTTTCCTCCAGAGTTCCTGTAGCTGTTACTTTGTCCACTAAGTCTTCCCTGAGGTTAGGATCAGGTCGAGTAAAGCTGTACCTCTTGTTCCTACTTCTACTTTCTGCTGAAGGAAGTTGTCAGCGACACATACTAGGAATCTCTTAGAAGGGCCATGTTTGGCAGAGTTTGACTCCCAACAGATATCAGGGAAGTTGAAGTCTCCCATAGTAACAACATCATGCCTCCTTGGAGTACTGGCATTTTTGTTTTTCAAAAGTTTCATCTTTCTCTTCTCCTTGATTGGATGGATGATAATAGATTTCAGCTACTATGCTCCTTTTATTCCTTTTTCTGTTTATATTAATCCAGATACATTCGATTAGATTATCGGTCTCTTCTTGTATCTTGTATATTTAACATAAAATGCAACTCTGTCTCCTTTTCTATTATTTTTAGTAGATCTTGCAAGATGTTGGTCTCTAGGTATGGTAAGTATATACACTTTCTGTAAATGAAATAAGATAGACTAATCCGCTATGGATGGCAGTTTCAGTAGAAAGTGGGGTAATGAAAAGAACTTGGCACTCTAATTTTCAAAGCTTAATCTACTGACTTTTAAATGAGTCCCTTCGGCTTTGGTGGCTTTTCTTGAATTTAAGATTCAATAACTGAAAACTTGCAATGCGTCCAAACAAATTGCAGTTAGTGGTATCCATTGACACAAACATTGTCCATATGAATAGTTAATTGTGTAGAAAGGTCCCATTGACATCAGAGTGAAATTGCATTGATTATATTTCGGGTCAATTGATTTCTAGGTGGGCAAGCAAAAGAAAAAGAGCTGAAATTGCATTTTTCAAATGATCAATATTATTGACTGCAAGATTAAAGGCAGATTTTAAAGAGAAAGTAAATCCATCTGGAATAAGAAAGAATTGCTCAATAGTTGAGTTTATCACATTTATCTAACTAAGAACTTTACCTTATATATGTTTGTGAAGAACCCTCAGGTTAAAGGAACATGAATGTATACTCAGTATAGAAACATAGAAACAGAGTGAGTCAGAAGGGGTCTCCTGGGCCATCTAGTCTGACCCCCGGCCCCCGCCGGCTCTGCTCATGGCATGCCTACTATATCACCCAAGTCTAGTGTACTAATAGAATTCTTTCTAATATGCAAGGGGTCATCAGGTTTATGCATTTTGTTCCTGGACAACACCCACCCACTCCCTGAAATATAATTCAGATAGTCATGTGATGCAGTGGACTTCCAAAAGGTCACCAGTACAATGGCTCAGTATAAAATCAGCGGGCAGATTCTTCATGATAGCCTCTGAGAGATTGGAGTTACTTTGTATTTTTGAAAGCTTCTGCTGTCTTATTAATTTTTGGCACCTGAAAACAAATAGCAGCAGTGCCTTGGAAAGAAATGTGGGTTCTAAGGTAGACTCTTACATGACTTATTGATTGGAAAACTTGGGAGATGCATTTCTGTTGACTCTTTATTCTGATGAATCTTCATCTTGGTTAATGTGTATGTGTTTATGTTTATTAATATTCTCTTTGGAACAGGAAGATCCTTGGTTATCAGATTTGCAGCTGCAGCTCCTGTGGGGCCAGCTTGTTTAACATGGAGCTACCCAGTTCTGATCTCAGATTCCCTTATTGCTCATGCCATGGGACTGTTTTGGATTATGGGCCCTGCAAGTGCCTCTAATTTAGAAAAATGTGGCAGCAGCCACAGATTGAAAGTAATGTGTGTTTTGGCCCCAAGGAAAGGGAAATCAAGGAGCATGAATAGGAGAACCAGGTTAGCTCCTGGTAGTAGACAAAGTGCTCTGAGGAGTGCCAAAGCTAGACTGAGCCCCCATTAACTTTATGCCAATCCTACTGGCTAAACTAGACATTGTCCTCTTTGGGGAAATGAAGAAAAAGTGTCTTAAGTGGGTAGTACCCTTGTCTGAAGTCTTGCACTTCACTATTAACCTGGGAGTTCATCATAAGGTTCGGGTATGCAGGGAGCAATCAGACAGCCTGCACACAGGGTTTCAGCTACTGGTGGCAGGGCTAGTATTAGCTATGAGACCCTTCTGTATCAGGATCAGTCCCTGGTTCCTCTCTAGATGACAAGGCATGACCATAGGATCCCCCAAGCTGTCCATTACTCCCTTTCTTGATGTGGGGATTCATGCCACTGTTTGATTCTGAGTCACAACAACATTGGCATGCCTGAAGATCACACAGGGTGTTTTACTGTGCATTTGAATGCATGCACTTGAAACCCATTCTTGTGTGATGCAAGTGAGTGCATGGGTGCACTTATTTTCTATTGTGTCTACATACAATGTTATTTGTTCACTTTCCACATTGATCTTCTACCAGTGTTCATGAGGATCAAAGAGAATGGATATTTTGTTCATGTTCTTTCAGTGCCTCCATTTAAAGGTCCTCATGCTTTTAGGTTTTAAAGGTAATATAGTTCTCATTTTTAAAGGATGAGTAAGAATCTAGTGCTTTCACAATATTCTGGTTGTGCAATCAATGACTACAACATTATAATCTTGTTTCTTTTGTGTCTTTTCAAAGAGAAGCCTCTTGAGCACATTTTAAAGCTGTGTTCTACTCTTGAATTGATTAAACATTGAAAAACAATCAGGATATACAGCATAAAGCCAGAATAAATAGGAAAAATTTATTGCATTTTTAGAAACTCTTTACATTTTTTAAAAAAGGCAAGAAAGAAAGAAATTCATCTCAGTTATGATTTTGTATCATTTTAAATGACCTTGTTTACCAAATATCACCTTGTCTTGAAAATATGTACTTTTGCATCAGCTGAACAAGCTTGGGAGCAGGGAGCCATTTACTTAAAACAGCTGATAAACCCCTGGAAATCACTATTTCTTTTCTACTAACAAAAAGAAAATGGAAGTGCTTTATTGAACTTTAGAACATGTCCATGTGTGTTTTACAAAACCGCACCAGTTATTTTCTATATTGACTCAGATGAATAGTTGGTACAATAAAGTCACAGGATAATTGTGTGTGTGTTTCTGCAGTAAGCGGCCATTTGATAGCTTTGATGCACACATGGCAAAATCAAGATTCAGTACATTTTGGCTCAACCTGTTCAGTTTCATAAATCTTCAGTTCCTAATGACTCCCAGTCCTGCCATATACGTACTCATTCAACTAGCTAGTCAGCTCTCACACACAAAACATTCTCTCAAGGATAGATTAATTTCATCTTCTGTATTAAATTGATCATTATCGTCTGACATTCCTCAGTCAGGAAAAAGGGGGAACAGAACTCTTTAGCTCCTCAGATCCTTTCTCCGTATTTTTAAATTAGCATTTCTGGATCAACATTTCAAAATCACTGACACCCAGTTTTCGTTAAACAAAGGAGGTCCACTGTGGGATATTCGGGCAGCTGTCATGCTAGAATGAGAAACATCCATTAAATGAATTCCATATTTGCTAGATACTTTAAAAGAAGCCTGAGTACAAATAATTAGGTATGTCAACATTTTTCATGCAAGACAAGGGTGCAGGAGAGAGGGAGACAGACAGACAGACAGAAAGAGCGTGAACACACTTCTGTTTTGTGGTAATAAGACCTGATGCTGCATAGCTAGATGTAAGAATATGAGCTATATGAATAGGACTACATATGTAGAGGGTTGTAGATGGGAACAAAAGAGTGAGATCTGGAGCAGATCAAGCAGTAAAGATTCGTGAAGATGGGGCATCAGCTGCAGGTGAGAGGTACTTTAACAGAGAAGGCTGGTAAGTATGTAATAGGAAATCAGGGGGATGGTGACATGTGTGGATGGATGCAGTCAAGAATATATCTGAGCATACTGATCCCTGGATAGAAAAAGTCAGAGTAATTGTCTGATGAAAACCCCGGAAAAAAGCACAGCGGGGGGCGGGGGGGGTGGTCACAAGTTTGCATGAGTAGACAGACTGATGAAGCAAGTAGAGGAAAAGCAAGCATGAGCTACACTGCAGAAGCACATTCCACAAGCCTTTCATATACCAACAAAGAAGAACAGATTCGTGCAATATTACAGATTTTCACAACCTCATCAACAAGTGATTATTTGCCTGTTTGGAGGCATAACAAAATAAGCACTATTTTTAGTTCTTCATGCAGGCAGATTGAAAATATACCAAAAGAAACACCAAAATAGACACACTATTAATATATTAATAAGCAACCATTATTTATACTACCAACGACCAGGTTTCTGTGCTGGATTCACTGCATAGGTCCATGGAAACTGAATTGATAGCACTGCGGCTTTAGAGCTGCAGCTTCATTCATTCACTGCCTTCACACAACACATGTACTTAGCACATGTACTCAACAATGCATTCTTCCTGAAGGGCTCTTGGATTTCAAGGAGAATATGGCAGGGTTTCTTCTGTAAGAATGAGAAAACTTCTTGCAATAAATGTCGTTAATTGTCTGTTGGTTCTACAGTTCTGAACTGCCACCAAGTTCTTTGCTGCCCCTGCTTTTACCTTCCGAAGTGCCCCTCTCTCTCCATTTTCCCACTTATCCATTCCCACCTGTTCACACTGCATTTCCATCAGAATCCAAGTTTGTTTGCTGTGTATTCTAAACACCAAGGAAAGTCTTTTTTTTCCAGAACTATTTGCCTCACATGCAGACTTGAGAGCAATCCTATGCATATTTAGAATTGAATAGGAGGCAAATAACTTCCAATATGCCCAGCCAGCATAGTATGGCTATTGTTGAACTGTGGAATTTTGTTATGTACAAACTTAGCACTGTGGTTTAACTATGGGTTGTTAACTGTGGCCAACCCAGTATTCACAACCCAATAGCAAACTATCACTTCTTTTCTTGGGTTGCTGATGTTGGACAATTCATTGCTAAAGTATAGTACAGATTTTGCATGTAACAACAGCCCCTAATACAATAACAATGCACAATTGAATGATAACCTATACTCAACCCATACTCTGGAATGTTGTTATAAGCATACCAAACCATAGACTACAGCTCACTTCACTTTTTAAACTAAAACAAACAAATAAATATTTTTTAAAAAAATTAAAGCTATTTTTAGGCTGGGTTTGTAAATGGCATACAAGATAAAAACTATATGAGTTGGTAGGATAAAAATCAGTAAGCATAAATTCACAAAAAATCCATAAAACAAACACCACCATTAAAAACAAAAACAGAAGACCAATATAATTCAAGATACTATAGGAACTCCAGTGAAAACATTTGGGGTAAGAGGTAAGAAATCATTTGTTGTAAACTGACCAGAAAGCTTTGGCTATGGGCAGTACAGTATCGAATACTACTAGTAGTAGCATTCCTACTAATAATTTGTCTTTAAGACAGCCAACCTATGGTTCCTGGGCAAAGGTTCCGATTAGCCCTTCTAAAGCCAGAGACAGTGCTCCAACTTTGGATTCCACTCTGTTGCAACTGGAATGAAACAAATCATTCTGGCTGCTTCTCCTATGAGTGGGGAAGAGAAGAGACTGGAAAAACCAGGATATAATTCATCCTGACCTTCCTCTAGGCTTCTTTACTTCTTTTTCCAAAGCTGCAAAAATAGAGGACAGGGAGGCAACAATAAGCTCTGCCCGTCCTCTCACATTCTTAGCTTTATCCCAGCAGGTCACAGGAATCTCAAAAGCTTCCAAGTGTGGGGACTTCCAAGCGGCAAGTCCATACAACTGTGTGCTAAGATGACACAGTTGTATTTGGTCCTCTTAAAAATTAGTATCTGGTGAGAACTTCCAAAATTCCAGTAATATATGCACTTGGGATAAGTTTGGAATGCTTATTTTTGCTATTGAGAGAGTGATGGTCCATTAGCAAACAGAATATGAAATATTGCTGCCTTATCTGCAAGGCAAGAAAAAGGACTGGTGATTGATGTGACTTTGTTCATCCTTTTAGAGCAGAATTGGGTACGAATTGGGATTGGCTGTCTAATTCTGATAACCTGGATGTTTTATTGAATTACCTGCATGTATGCCCAGATGCTATCTTTTTATGTGTAAATTCAGTAAACGAATATGGATGAAGGCAGCTAAATTATAGGTGGCAAGCATGTCAATTTAGCATTTGAGTCATCAGGAGCTTCAGAAAAGGAAACCTCAGTCCAAATGTTAAACCCCATGCCCTTTGATTTTGGGGTGGGTAAGGTGGTGGAAATGGCAACATGAAATCAGGAAAGTCAGCATGAGGTGATCTAAATTATTTTTGTTTTGATGATGCAATAGGAAAATGGGGCAGCTACTTTATTTATTGCAATCAATGCAGATACTCTGAGAAACAACAACAATGTAATAGTATGCTTGACATGTGTCCCAGAGTGGGTCTAGCTTTCTTTTGAAACTGAAAAGGCAACCCTGCATACCTTTAAACAGAACACTGGCTACCTGCCTTGTCCCATCTTCCTTTTTGTATTTTTAAATGCACTGCTTGAAAACTACACGAAGCTTCATTTGTTGCTGAATGCTGCTGCTAAAAGTTTGACTAGAGTCAAACATTCACATCATGCATCCTCCTTGTTGTACAAACTTCCTTGGCTCCTAAGTTTAATTCAAAGTCCTAGTCATTACTTCACCATAAATAGTCCAGAAGCAGAGTACAGTGGTACTTTGGCTCACGAACTTAATCTGTTCCAGGACTCTGGTCATGACCAGAATTGGTCACGAGCCAAGTCAAATTTCCCCATAAGGTTCAATGTAAATAAGGTTAATCCGTTCTGTATATTTTTTTTTAGCACAAAAATTTGAAATAAAGTAACAAAGAACAACAAAGGACTTGTAAAGTACGGTACAGTAGAAAACACTAACCTTTGTGGGATGGGGAAGGTTATTGTTTGGAGGGAGAGTCCAAACGATAATTGTGTGATAGTGATCATGCTCGGGGGGTGGGGGGGAGATGGCTGCAATTGTGATCACGCTTGTGCAGGGAAGATGGGCGCTATCACGATTGTGTTCGTGCGGCAACATGGCCGCGATTGCAGTGGTCACCCAATGCAGAGTTCGCGAACTGAGGCAAACTTCTGAAATTTCTGTTCGCGACCCGATCTGGTTGTGAACTGAGGCATTTGAGAGCCTAGGTACCACTGTACTTGATGAACCATTACTTCTCACTGTAAGCTGTCCATCCTTCCAAATCAGTCCCTGCAGCCCTTCTACACATGTCCTGTCCATGTGAGTTATCACTGGTGACAACAACTGAGGGGTTCTTTCTGGTGGCTGCATCCCGTATATGGAAATTCATGTCCCAAGAACTTGGTTGATCAGCATTTGGCTTTTTCTGGCATTTGAAGACTAGTCTTTTCCAGCAAGCCTTTATTTTTGTTGCTGTTTCTGTTACTATCTCATAGTTCAGCTGAATTCATTTTATGCTGTCTTTCATCTGGTGACCTGTTCTTTTATTATTTTAATTTATTGGGGTTAATATTGTTTCTGTATTTCCCGTGATTTGTTGAACAGCAGGGGTCCTCAAACTTTTTCACCAGGGGGCCAGTTGAAAGGTGGTGCTGGCTGTGTGCGTGGACCAGCAAGGGGGTAGGGGTGGTGCGTGCGGGTGGGGGCACACGGCGAGGTGAGGAGTGGGTGGGTGCGTGCGGCAAGGGGAAGCAAGGCGAGGCAGGGGCAGGCACGCACCGAGAGGCGGGCGCACGAGGCAGAGGCTTGCTTGCTTGGAGATAGTTTTTTCTGAGCAAGCAAACTGCTGCCTCCCCACATGCGAGGCAAGGGGGGGTGGCGGCGGGTGTGCGTGTGGGCACGTCCGTGGTGGGTCCAAATGGGCATGGCGGGCTGGATAAATGGGCATGGCGGGCCAGATCTGGCCCCTGAGCCGTAGTTTGAGGACCCATGTTGTACAGTGTTAGCTGCTTTGAATATCTCCTGTGGTGGGGGAAAGCAAAACTTAGCTGGCCCTGCAGATGTTGTTGGATTGGACCTCCAATAATCCCTGGACATGCTGGCAGGGGCTGGTGGGAGTTGGAATCTGGTGGCATCGACAGGATTATGGCTTCCCCACTGGTTTATATGTTTTGGAAATCACTATATCTGAGGAATGAAAGGCTATAGGAAATTCATATACTGCACAGAAATAATGAACCATTACCATGGATTAACTACCCTGGAGGAAAATTTCCAGGATAGTAGGGAAGGGAGGGACAGAGTGCTGGTAAAGACCACTTCAAAGCCTATTTCATCTGCACATGCCCTTCCCAAACGGGCAGGAGAATGATATTTTATTATTTTAATACAGTTTATATTTAAATTTTAGAATTGTGATTTTATTAGGATATCCTTTTGTTATATTTTAAGTTAAATTGGAACAATTTAGATCTTTAAAGATGAAATATAAATAATTGTAACAAATGAGCAGTATACATCTAGCATACATAGCAATGAATTGAAATATGTATGTGATTTATTCATTTATTACTTTAAAGTATTTTTTTAAAAGAACAATCCTTATTTCAAATGAAAACATTTTCCTGAGGATGGAGGATGGGAAAGTTTTTGTGTGGCTATGCCATTAAATTAATACTTATCAGTACTGGGAACAGCTGATTTCTTCCTGAAACCAAAAGAGAGCTCTCCTCCCCACTGTCAAGGCTCATGAAGGCAATGGTATGTCTGGAATGAATGCAGAACAGACTCGTGACTGTACTCGTTATGCCTAGCCTCAGTCTGTTTTCCCACTTCCCCCATATTATTTCCTGAAATCTGGAAGTTTCCATGGGGGGTGGTTGAAGCCCCATTGATGAGGCTGTTCAAGGACACGCTTGACATAGTAGGCATGCCATGAGCAGAGCTGACTGGAGCCAGGGGTCAGATTGGATGGCTTGGGAGGTCCCTTCTGACTCACTGTTTCTATACCAGTGCTGGATTCTTTGCTTGTCAAGTTGCAAGTTTCCTGCTCAGCCACAGTTTAACAGGAATTGCTTTTCTTTACTAAAGCCGACTCATGCCTGCTCTATACCTTTTATATCATATGTGCACATGACAGATACATGCTTCAGGATGTACATACCATCCAGTTAAACACAGTAAGGACTGAGACTAGCATTTGTAAACCAAGCCTAACCAGAATTTTGCTTTAAACTCAGGTCACTGCCAGTACTATAAGAAATAATAGCGTATGTACAAACTGCTGGGCATGTACAAACGGCTGTCCCCATGTCAGTAAAGCAAGGACCACAGACATCCTGGTATCCATCTTGAACAGCAGAGACCTTTTTCGGGAACCTGTTAGGAACGGAAGGGGCCTTTTCTTGCTGATAAATCCAAGCATCGTTATCCCCGAGACTCCAAATACTAGAATATGGTACGATAAATGGACAAAGTTTTTCTACGTAGTGAAGCTGTGGCTCTCATCTTATGCACACCTGAGAGTAAGCCCCGTTGAATTCTAAGGTCTTTACCTCTGAACACAGGATCGCGCTGCAAGTTTAGGCGCTTTCATTCAACTGGCGTGTTTAACTTTTAAATCCTTTTTCGTCGTGTATTGTGCTACGATACGACCCCAGAATTAAAAGCTTGAGCCTGTTTGGGAGGGTATAGACCGGAAAAAGCGGTATCAACAGGCAAACACTAGATTAAAAAAGAGCCTTTAATAATGCATACTTGAGGCGCAGGTCGGCAAGTGAATTCTCAATCTTTAGTTTATATAAACGCATTCCACCCTAAGTCTTGGAGCGTACGGGCAAATTAAGGGCGGAAGCTAACTTCAAACGGCGGGATCTCTCTGAGCATGCGCCTTTGGATAGCATGCCCATCCTTTTTTCTCAGCTCTATGACTTTCCTGGCTCGGAACTTTGGCGCATGCGTACTGAAGATCAAGTGTTCCTGGCGGCTCTTCGAGGAGCCTCTGCGGGCTGTGGTTCGTTTGTTGCCAGTCGCCGCTGCTGCGGGCGCGGGGCGGCGGCTTCTCCCCGCCAAGGATGGAGAGAGCCATGGAGCAGCTCAACCGTCTCACCCGGTCCCTGCGCCGTGCCCGCACCGTCGAACTACCCGAGGGTGAGAGCAGGACGCCAAGGGGGTTGTGCAGTCCGGGCTCGGTGTCCGCGTGCCTCGTAAGGGGCGTGGGAAGAGGCCGTGGCCCTGGAAGTCTCCCGTGTAGGGTGACTTGGGGAACCTGAGCGTGGGAGGGCATTTTGAGGGGCAAGGGCCAGTTAGGACCGTGGGAAGAGCTGGGACTAGGCGAAGCTTGGCGTGAGGATGTAATTAGCAGCAACGTCAACTTTTGAGAATTGGGACCATTGCATTAAATCGAGAGTTACTACTCAAGGCTACCTGCCAGGTGTAGTCTCCAGTCTGGAATTCTTTGCCTCTAATTCCAAAATCCTTGCAATTTTGGAGTAATTATTACTTGCGGATAAAGGAATCGCAGTCGGCACATGATCTGAACTCCTTTTGTGATCCTGTTTCTGGTATGAGCTTTGCTATTGGTTCTGGTTGGTGATCTGTGGCTGAATAGTTGAGGGGTGTGTGTGTGTGTGTCAAACTCACGTGAGGATTAATAGCAGCTGGGAATTGGAGCAAGGATGCACTTTCCAATATGATTCTCTTCCATTCAGTTACCAAGTTTTAGACTTGGAGTTTGTTTTTACTGCCATGCTTTACCCATAGTTCTTGTGAAATTGGGCCTTAGCTAAGTGATAGGTCCTATGCAAAGCATACAAAAGGCCTTGGACTGAATACATCCAATGAATGCCAAACCTTATTTGCATTGAATTTTCTTACTTGATTTCTATACCGATCAACAGCCAAAGCTCTCTGAAGGGTTGTATTCCCTGGGGGCAGTCTATCAGATGGGCAGGACCAGAGGCAAAAGTCTCCACTCTTGAACCGTTTTCTCCCCTTTAGTCTTCTATCACTCCCTGCCTGGGGAAGTGGGGAACTACTTGCTCTTGCCAGGCCTGAACTTACTGTTTGCTAAAGGCTTTTGAAATTAAGCTGAGGGCCAAATGAGTTTAGACCCAGGGTTGCCCATTCCTGTTTTAGGCCACAGAGAGTTGTTGCCAGTCAACAGAAGAATAGTGTACTAGATAGGGTATGTGTGTACACATTTAGATCAGTGGTGAGCAACTCATTCTGTTCTACAGCTCCCATAAATAAAATGGGTTTTTGAGAATATGCAGACTCATTTTCCTTCAGCAGTAGTTAACAAGTTATATGCATTTAAGAAGAAGGGCTTTCTGGTCAGCAGGCTAGCATTACTCACCCTAGAAACCAGCAGCTCCCCTCCTTTTTGCCAAGTAGCTTAAAGAAAAATAGGGGTTCTGCTAGCACAGCTTCTGTATTCAGTAGTGACCAAAATAAAACTGTTTAAATTTTATTCCCTTGTAGAGGTGTTCAAGGAAATAGAGGCTTGTATAACAGGGACTTCTAGGCAAGGGGATAATGTAATTCAGCATATGCACATTGTAGCTTCCTTTAGTTTTATTGTCTTCATACCTGTTCAGATTCTTCATCCCTTTCAGATGTTAGCCTGGTTGAGTAACATGGCTAAGTGTGTATTTGTTTGTGGTGAGCATAAAACATACACACCTTGGGCTGTGATGACTCTAAAAATGAAATGATGAAAGAGGAAGTCTTATTTCTCAGTTACTAGAAGCATGTACTAACTGCATGTACACAATACTTGTTAAGTGACTCAGGCTGCACTCCTGCAATCCTCTGAACATATTCTCATTTGTTTAAAAGTGGGTATTATTATTATTATTATAACATTTCTATGCCGCCCCTTGCCGAAACCTCGGGGCGGCTTACAACATGATAAAATACATTGAAATACAATAGTACATAATAAATTACCATTAAATATAACAATACAAAAAATACATTGATTTACAAATACAAAATTAAAATTATCAGTATAAAATAAAAATATAGGAGGAGAAAGAGAAGGAAGAAGAAGTTGCCCAGGCCAGATCATATGTTTTAACAATTGAAATGATGTTTAAATAAAAAGGTCTTTACCTGGCGCCGAAAAACCAGTAACGACAGTGCCAGGCGGACCTCTTTGGGGAGTGAATTCCATAGGTTGGGCGCCACCGCAGAGAAAGCCCTCCTCCGGGTACTTACTCTCCTAATTTCTTTCATGGAGGGTTCCCGGAGAAGGGACTCTCCCGCAGATCTCAAAGGGCAGTCGGGCATATACGGACGTAAGCGCTCGTGCAGGTAGCCAGGACCCAAGCCATTTAGGGCTTTGTAGGTCATAATCAACACCTTGAATTGGGCCCGGGCTTCAATGGGAAGCCAGTGAAGCTGATGGAGGACTGGAGTCATGTGAGCATAACGCCCCGTCCCCGTCAGCAACCTGGCAGCTCTATTTTGCACCAATTGAAGTGTTCGGACTGTCTTCAGGGGAAGCCCCACGTAAAGCGCGTTACAGAAGTCTAGGCGGGAAGCCACCAGCGCGTGTGTCACCGTCGCCAGGCAGTCGTATTCCAGGTAGGGGCGCAGCTGATTAATCAGCCGAAGCTGAAGGAAGGCGTTCCTCGCTACCGCTGTCACCTGAGCTTCTAAAGAAAGCTCCGGGTCGAGGAGTACACCTAAGCTGCGGACCTTATCCCTAAGAGGGAGTGTTGCACCATTCAGGACCAGGTCAAATCCACCCTCTCCGAAACCCGATCCGCCAACCAACAGGACCTCCGTCTTGTCTGGGTTGAGTTTCAGTTTATTGGCCCTCATCCATTCCCTTACCTCGGCCAAGCACCGGTTCAGCACAGCCACTGCCTCACCTGGATTAGTGGAGAATGAGAGGTAAAGCTGGGTATCATCAGCGTATTGATGATTCCGCAGCCCACACCTCCTGATGACCTCTCCCAGCGGTTTCATATAGATGTTAAATAGCAGAGGGGATAGAATGGAGCCCTGTGGTACCCCATGGCATAGCTGCCATGACGTAGTCTGAAAAGGGGAGGATCCATGTCAAGTATTAGCTTCACAGATCTTATCTGTATTCAGATTATTTCTGTTGATGGATAGCTTTGCCATTTTTACTTCTCTCTTGTTAATTTTATAATTTCATTCTGTAGTCATCTCTGGACTTAAGAATGTTAGTTATGGAATCAGGTAGACTCAAGTAAATTGATTTATTTGACAGATCTCTCACTGGCCACAGTCAAACCTTGATGCTCCTGTATGTGGGGAGTTTTTGTATATACTTCAGAATATTGCAGTTATGTATGTCTCATATCGCAACATAAATATCATTTAATTTCTATGCAGATAATGAAACTGCAGTCTACACTTTAATGCCAATGGTAATGGCTGACCAGCACAGGTGAGTCTTCAGAAAACCTTTCTTCTTCAGTGTCTTTTATACCCTGACCTGCAAGAGAAGGCATCACTGAGAGCCAGTGTGGTGTAGTGGTTAAGAGCATGGGACTCAGAGGATCTGGGTTCTAGTCCCCGCTCAGCCATGGAGCCAACTGGGTGACTCTGGGCCAGTAACAGACTCTCTCAGCCCAACCTACCTCACAGGGTTGTTGTTGTGGGGATAAGATGGAGGAGATGTAAGCTGCCTTGAGCCCGTTGTAGGAAAAAGGCAGGATATAAATCGAAAAATAAATAAAATAAATAAAAACCTGCTCAGTGGCCCACTGCTCAGGACTTTGCAGACACGATTGCTGAGATCCACTTTGGCTTGAATGTAGTTGCTGTGGTCCCAGTGGCTCCTGCTTGTCGAGCATTATGGCATACTTTTCAATCTCTGCTGCCTAAGGATTTAGACAGGATCATTGGAGAGGTGAGAGTCACAGTGTGTGTTCTGGTTCCTTGTCCATTAAAGGAGCCAGAGGGAGAGTGCCTGAGTGGATGTGGGGTGTGGTTAATGCCACCCTGCCTGAAGGAGGGAGTGGTGAGTTCGATATGGAAAAAAGCCCTCCCTGAATCCCACTGTAATAGATAGTTATTGGCTAGTCTCTGGTATCCCACTTTCAGACAAGGTATTAGAGCATGTGTTGGCTGCCCAGATTCTTTGATGAGGTGGAGCATCTAGAGCCATTTCGGTCTTGCTTCAAACTTGGCTATGAGAGGTGAACAGCTTTGGTTTCCTCGGTAGATGACCTAAGCTGGGAATTAGACAGGGCAATATGTCCTTTTGGTTCTGCTGGTCTTCTCAGCTACTTTCAATACTATTGACCACAGTATCCTCTTTCACCACCTTGCTGGAATGGGCATTTTGGGCATTACGGTGGCACAGTTCTTTCCTGGAGTGGCAAATCCGGAGGAGGGTGTTGGGAAACACTTGTTCAACTCCCTGGCTGCTGGACTGTGGATTTCCTCAGTGTCTGGTCTTGTTCAGCATGCTGTTTTTACAGAGAGATGAAACTGTTGGGAGAGTTGTCCGGAGTTTTGGTGTCACCAGTATGCTGATATGGACTGGATGAGAGGAAACCAGTGGAAGCTTAATTCAGATAAGACAGAGGTGTTCCTGGTCAGTTGGAAGGGGTGCAACCTATGCCAGGTGGGGTTGCACTCCTCCAACAACACTGGTCTGCACCTTAATTCTACTCAGAGCCTGGATGCTCAGATTTTGGTGGTGGCCAGGAATGCATCTGTACAGTTACAACTAGTGTTCCAGCTGTGCCTGTGCTTAGAGATGTCTGGCTTGGCTGTGGGGACACATGCCTGCACTTCATCCCATTTGGATTACTATAACATTGTAATGTGTTGTATGTGGGGCAGCTTCTGAAAAGTGTTTGTAAACAGCTTCAGAGACTGTTTCTTGGGGCTGACTGTAAGAAGCACATAATTCCTTTGCAGAAAGAACTGCACTGGTTCCCTCTCTGTTTCCAGGCACAATTCAAAATGCTGGTGATGCCCTCTATGGCTTGGGTCCGGGCCATCCGAAAGACTGCATTCTCTCTTATGATCCTGCAAAAGAACTTTTGTTTTAGGCCCACCACCTTCACAAGGTGCCCCAGTGCTCTGGAACTCCCTCCCAAGGGAGGCCAGATTGGCACCCTTCCTGTTGTGTTTTTAGAGGCACGTAAAACCTTTCTGTCAGACCATTGGAAATAGTGAGGACCTGTAAAGTTGCCTTGGACTGAGTTGTATTCTATACATATTTAGTGTTTTTAATTTCAGTATCTTATATGAGTTTAATGATCTTCAAATTTATTATATTTTTAACTTTTGTGTATTTCTATGTTTTAATTGTATACATTTTAATGGTGTAAGTTGCCTTCAGTCCCAGTATAGGGAACAGGCAGAATATAAATATAATAATAATTTCAGTCTATCTAAATCAAGGATAGTCGTGAAAAAACATTAGGGCCATTGATTGCTTTTGCTTATGATCTAAACAATTTTTGAAAGGGCCTTTGGGCTAAGTTTTGGAAGAAACATTAATGTTAAATAAATGTGAGTTTCTCTTGTGATGCTTCTCTAAAATGGAGTAATTATTATTCATGAGAATGATAATCAAATAAAGCTGCATAATTGGCAAGGGGTCAGAACTGCATAGTTCTTTCCAGTTACCCAGCATATGATGAGTTTTGAATTCAGAACAATATACTCCTGATTTCTCTGATGAAGATAAACATATATTCTCTGATGGTTGAGAACTTAAAACTGAGTTCTAAGCTTGTTACTTGCAAGTGGGGCATCCAGCTGTATTTTGTATGACAGGCTACAGCCCTACACAGATGCATTGTCCTCTTTTTCATCTGATCGCCCCACTTGCAAGAATTCCCAGTGAGACTGTTAGGCTTCAGCTTGTTATCCATGTTTAAACCATGTGGTAAGTTAGCTTTACTTTTTTCCCTCTGTAGTATATATGGCATCAATTTGCTATTATAAAGTAACTGAAAATACAGTTTTTTGCTAACTTAAATTTATTTTAGATCTGTCTCAGAGCTGCTGTCAAATTCAAAGTTTGATGTCAATTACGCATTTGGAAGAGTGAAGAGGAGCTTGCTTCATATCGCAGCTAAGTAAGACAACATTTAAAAGTCTAGGGAATACTGCAATAATAAAGATTTTATTACTACATCTTTGATCTACATCTACAAAGATCTACATCTTTGCTGAAGAAATGTGTTTTCAATTTTTATTTAGTTTTTTGCCTGTAATGGTGAAAGTACTGGAGAGTAACGGTGCACTGGAAAGACTGCAATTTTTGTTTATGGAGAGAGTTTCTGTCTTCTGAGCTTAAGTATTATTACATGGACAAAGTCTGTGCTCATCAGTATTCCCCATCACATTTAATCTGACAATCAGACTGGAGACAAAATAATAAACTTCAGCAAACAATCCATCTAACTAAATATGTGCTAATTTTTAATGTGTTTAGCTCTGCTTTTCATGTTTCAATTAAAGTACTGTAAAAATGGAAACCTCAAATTTATTTTATTTATTATTTATTAAAACATTTCTATGCCGCCCCATTCGCCGAAGCCTCGGGGCGGCTCACAACATAAAATATAATACATAAAACAAATTAACAATATAAAATAAGTCGCCCTGGCCAGATAAAATAAGCAAATAATATTAACAATTAAAATGACGTTTGAATAAAAAGGTCTTCGCCTGGCGCCAAAAAACAAATAATGACGGCGCCAGGCGGACCTCTCTGGGGAGCGCATTCCATAGATTGGGCGCCACCGCAGAGAAAGCCCTCCTCCGAGTACCTACCCTCCTAATTTCTTTCACGGAGGGATCCCGGAGAAGGGCCTCTCCCGCAGATCTCAAGGGGCGGGCGGGCGTATATGGATAAATTCTGTGGACTGTTTAAGCTATATTTTTGAAGTTTGCATGGTAATTATTGTTTTTTTCTGGAAATTATAATTTTCTATTTAAGTTCCTTTGACTTTTTGTTAAGATCTTTCTACTTTTTTCTCCAGTTGTGGGTCAGTTGAATGCTTAGTTCTATTGTTAAAGAAGGGTGCAAACCCCAACTACCAAGATATTTCTGGATGTACTCCACTTCATTTGGCTGCCAGAAATGGGTAAGAGAGGTACTTATTATATTTAGTTATTTACTCCTGAGAGGTTAAATAAATTAAATAAGAACCTTCGATGCAGCCTCTGGTCATTTAGTAAGATTTGAATAGGAACCATAGAGAAGCTTAGATGATATAAAGAGGTTATGTGGAGCAGCCATGCTTGCCACATTGGTCTAGTATGTTATTTTTTCACTCTCTGGGTATGATGTAGATCTGACTAAAGGCCTAAAACATGAGACAAAGTAGGTCTGCTTTGTTTTGTTTTTGAGACCTGGAAGCATACAGACTAAACTGCTGTTCAGATTAAATCTAAGGATATAGTTGGTGTCATGCATTAAAATATGCCAAAATAAAATATAAAGAAAAGTTTATTAGATATTTTAATCAAGTTAAGTGTTAAAAGAAAGCATTGGAAAAGTGATTCTGGGTAGCACATTTTTAAATAGAAAAAACAAATTTTAAACAATATTCTATAGCCTATTTTTCACAATTTTATTTCCATGTCTTCCAGCTTGACTGTGAATTAGCTTGTGATAGTTCATAAATTAATAATAATGATTATTAAAAAGAAACTCTTTAAAATCTTTGGTTGCACTCCTATATGCACTTACATGGGAGTAAGATACACTGAAGTCAGTATTTCCTTCCACATACACTTCCTGAGTTCAGTAGCGTTTACTTCCAAATACACATTCCTAGGATCACAACCTCATAAAAAGAAAATAAGGGGAACCCATGTAAACTAGTTTAATATTCAGTGATAATGTGTTTTCATCTGGTAAACTGCATGTATAGTAAAGGGAAGGGTCATAACTCAGTGGTGGAGCCCATGCTTTGCATTCAAATGGTCCTTGTTATGATATTCATCATTTCCATGTAGACTTGGAAGACTCTTGCCCAGAGAGTCACTGCCGGTCAGTTTAGCTAGATGAACCAATAGTCTGACTTAGTATGAGATAGCTTTATATGCATGCTTGTCTCCAATTCCTGTTCTGTGAAGTTGCTACCATGCCACAGGCCCTCCAGTTGTCTAGCAGTACTTAGAAGACCTTTGGACATTTCTAATTGGAGAGCTGCTATCATTAACAATCCAAAGACATCATGCAGCTATTCTTAATGGATTTTTTTCTGGTGAGAGAAAAGATGGAGAATCAGTGGGAAGTTTTTTGTGAACCACCCCGAGGCTTTGGCAAATGGGGTGGCATAGAAATTTTCTAAATAAATAAATAAATATGAGAGAGTTGGAAATCAAAGATCACTGTCTGGATCTGTCTGCTGCCTATAAAATTCCATTAATAAGGCAGTGTGATTACACAATAGAAGCCTTGTCTAGAAATACACTTTCTGTGTCTGCATCCCTGAGAGATAATGCAGTGCTGGGAAGTTGCAACAACAAGGCTGTGAGACGTGTTCTAGTTATAGGATCTCTGAAGGGTACAGCAATCTTTCTCTGTGAAAGAGCTTTCCCATTAATTTTAGCTGGGAGCTAGTCTGCACATGCTCTTGTTGCTCTTTGCATGGAAAAACCTGGGAATACTAAATGTGAATGGCTTTCTGGACTCTTCTTGGACTGTCCAAGAGGAGCATTCAAGTAGAATTTATGTGGTTATGTGGAATTGGAATTTATGACTTCAGAACCCAGCTTGCAAATAAGTGGCTTGAAATCTAATTCATACACTTAGAGCATAAACCTATGCTTGTCTAGGCCAGAAAACATCCTACAAGTCCCAGCATTCCATAGCAGCCATGCTGGCTAGGGAATGCTGGGAGTTGTAAGGCTTTCTTCTGTTCAAACATGCATAAGGGTGTGCCCTTAGCCTACAGTCCTATACAGACTTAGCTGGGGGTGTCTGCATTTCTGTGTAGATACGCATAGCACAGCAGTCTTGCACAGAAGCTTCTTTGCATATTGATGTGCATCATACAGGGAATGTACATGTGAGGCAGGCGTAACGTGTAGAGAATGCTGTGCAGAAGTTGAATTGTGTAATATTTTAAAATGACAGTGATCAAGTAAATTAAGCTTTCATATGTTCAGACCACAGTATGGGGTGCCTAATGGCTGTGTGTGTGCTTTAGAGGAACAGTTATCTGCTAAATCTATAAACCAGTCCTAAGAAAGGAAGAGAATAGTTGAGGAAGTCTTGTTTTATCGGACTCATGACTGATATTTATTTTCTACACAGCCAGAAGAAATGTATGAGCAAACTACTGGAATATAGTGCTGATGTCAACATTTGTAATAATGAAGGCCTCACAGCAGTAAGTCCTGTAATTTTGTTCTTATCACTTTCTTTTTAAGCACTCCAATTGTATAAATACTCCACTGTTTCCATATTTCACTGCTTGGCCTTTTCCTGGTAGTCCTCACTGTTTAATGAAAACCACACATCTTGCCCACTGGAGATGGTGGTACTAGCTGTTCATTCTGAATTGCTGTACTCAAATTGTTATATAACAAGTAACACACACACACACACACACACATGCACATGCGTGCACACAAATACACTGGACTTTGCACTTAAATGCTGTATAGCATAGTGACTTAATTCTAAACATTTGGTCTGGCATGTGACATCTGAGTAACATCATCTGTGATGACAGACTGGTGAAACAAGCATGAAAACATATTTTTTTTCAGTTAAGATCCACTTTCCTTATATTTTCACTTCTGTATAAGTTGTCCAGTGTTTTTTAATCTCAGATATGAATGTTTAATAATTTTGCACAAATACTGGCTAAATAATAAAATTTTGCTGTGCATCACCAGTCTTGCCTTTAAAATTTGCATGCTCTTTCTGTCTTTTAAACTTGTGACTGCTAACCAATGAAATGAAGATATGGAAGATGGTGAGACAGTGGTCCCACTTTCCAGGGAGCAGTTTCTTGCACTGAGCAGTAACTTACAACATGTAATTATTTACTGACTATAGTCTTCCCCGCATCACTTCGTGCATTTAGATCCATTGGCTTGCTGTTAATGGACGAACAGAATTGCTTCATGATCTTGTACAGCATGTTACCAATGTAGACGTTGAAGATGCAATGGGGCAGACAGCACTTCATGTGGCATGCCAAAATGGCCACAAGACGGTAGGCTAAATAACAGAACTGTCATTAATCAGGGATGCTGGTAAAGAAGTCTATTTTGAGAGGAAAAATCAAGAGTTTTGATCTATTATTGAATCTCAGCTGATCATACTATCAAGAAATAGTTGCTTGTTCTTGTGAGAATGTTGAATCTTTTGATTTTACCTAGGAATATATTAATTTTAGTGTGTGTGTGTGTGTGTGTGTGTGTGTGTGTGTGTGTGTGTGTGAGAGAGAGAGAGAGAGAGAGAGAGAGAGAGAGAGAGAGAGAGAGAGAGAGAGAGAGAGAGATGCATTCAGGGCTATACCCTTACAAAACATCTTGCAGTATATAAAATGCATTTGAAAAGTGCAGTGCTCTTTCTTGCCTGCATTGTACAAAAATTAAACTACAAAGATTATATTAGGCATTCATAGTTCAGTCTCTAATTGAACCTAAATACAATATATGTATCCATATAGAATGACCTTCTATATGACCTTCTTCAGAATTCATTTATTGTCCTTTTAAATACAATGTGTGTTATGAAATGGCAAACATTTGCTATTGAACTTAAAAAAAAAGAGCTTAGAGGGAGTAGAGAGAGCAAGAAATGAAATACTTTGGCTGAGCTGGATTAAAAAAATGATTTCTTTGAATATGAAACTTTTTTGGTAACTGAAGAGAGGCCGACAGTACAGTCCCATACATGCTTCTTCAGAAGTAAGTCCTCTTGAGTTCAGGGCACCTTACTCCCAGGTGAGTGGGAATAGGATGGTGGTTGCAAACATACATTTACTTTGTTCAATCCTTTTTTTCCCAAAAGACAGTTCAGTGTCTTTTAGACAGTGGTGCAGATATTAACAGGCCCAATGTTTCAGGAGCAACTCCACTCTACTTTGCTTGCAGGTATGACTTTTTTCATTTTCAGACTCTTATATGAAATATATGACGTTAAATTCATAACCTTATGAGTAAATGGGAAGATTGTTGGACAAAGCCTGCAAGATCCATTCTTAACCACAAAGCCCACTGGATAACTTGGAGAAATTGAAGAAATTACTCTGTTTTCTTGAACATATGAAATTACTTTCATATAGGGCAGTATTACGTGTTCCAATTCAGAGTGGTTTTTTGCAGAGAGATCTTCCAGACCTGCCAAATGGTTTTTTTTCAGCTAGTGATCCTGGGGGTTACTATTGAAACCTCCTGCATGCAAAGCTGAGTTTTGCTGCTGAGCTATGGCCCTTTCTCATCATCCTTCAGTTCGTATTTGTGGTTACACAAACTAAATATGGTTTAAAGACCAATAATTAAAAAAGCTTTTTGTTTGTCCCTAATAAAACACAGTTGCTTATATACACATGTATGCTCTCTGACGTTTCTTCAGTCCCTTGCCAGTGAAGGTGTGTTACCCAAACCAAAGTCAGGATGGATAGCTGGTTAGTAAGGCTGACAGGGGTAATGCAGTGGCCAGCTGGAAATGGTAAGAAATTGTTCTTGGATCCCCAGTGCTCAGGTTCTTACCTGTGATGATAGATATACTAATATTCCAAGTCTCAGTGCAGTTTAGGTCTTGTATGACTTGAATCACATTGTGAACAAAATAGACACCTATATTGGAGTTGCTTTGCACATGCTATAAAAGTAGTAAGGCAAGAAACGCAAGTGAATTCTGCTTCTAAGTTACTGTAATAGGTGAAAAATCATCTTCCACTTCATGCCAGACTTAGAAATATGGAAAGAGAAAGCATGAGTCACGTACCTTTCCCCTCTTTCTGCTTCTGTATTAACAACATTCTAAGGAATCTTCAGTCAGATGCCCTTAGGATACCTTGTTTTGTTCATGAACTACTTAATAGATTCTAGGAGGGGTTGGCTGTGGCAGGACATTATTATGGCAGCTTTTCCTGTATGCAAAGCTGTTTAGATGGTTCACCTCTGGAAGCAAATGGATCTGGTTAGTTTCCAGAGGGCATTGGGGAGGTTTCTGGCTGATATGGCTGGTTCTTCTGCTGTAATCTTAGCTTATCTATAGATTGCAGAAATAACTTGGGCAGTTGACAGAACTGCTCCTGAGCACCCCTTCCACAGCAGAGCTAGTATTGGTTTGTAGTGTGTTCCAGAGCTGGGAGTGATGAGGAAAACTACTTCCAGTGAATGCAGCTGAGTGATAGTGGGATCTGTGGCCACATATATATATTCAACAAAGAAACAGTATCTTGCCTCCTCCAGTGTATCTTTTATGTGCTGCAGATTTTCAAGGTATCCAGGGTCCATTGCATGTTGGCCCTAAGAATACTGTTGATCTTCCTGAGGCCTACTGTAATACATTTGCTAGTAGCTTCAAGGACAAAATCTTGTCAGAGCTTAGACTCCAGTTTTATAGCAGGTGAATCCGGTCAGCCTTGTCCAGTTTTCCTGGATAAGATTCAGTTGAGAACACTGGCAAAGCACCTGAGGTTCGTGCAACCACTTCTGTATTGTATCCTTGCTCCTTTTGGTGTGTAAAAACTGGCAGGGAGGAACAGGAATTTGACCATCTGTGAGGAAGAGTGGTGCTGGGTCACATGAAGCAGGTGGTGATGAGAGCACTCCTGAAGAAGCCCTTTCTGTACCCAGAAAATCTTAGTAATTTTAGATTGTTGGCAAGTTTTCCTTTCTTTGGGCAAAGTTGTGTCAAGTTGATGTCAAGCCAGCTCCAGACATTCTTAGTGAAACTATCTTGATCTATTTTAGCTGGGTTCATACTGGGTTTTGGCACAGAAACAACCTGTGATGACTATGTCAGGAGAGAGATGGGGAAGTATGAACTTGTTGATGGGCTTTGGTTTCTTGGCAGCGTTTGATACCATTGACCATGGTATCCTGGAGCAATTGCCTGAGTTGGGACTAAGATGAATTTCACTGCACTGGTTTCATTTGTAGTTGGATGGTTAGCTTCAGAAGGTCATGCTTGGTGCTCAGCCTCATAGATTCTACAATATGGAGTTCTGTAGGGGTTGGTTTTGTTCTTGCAATACTTTTTATCTTATACGTAGATCAATTGAGTGTGGTTGTCCAGAGTTTTGGTATATGCTATCAAGATGCTAATGACATGCCGTTCTCTTTTTCATCCTCTTCATCAAGTAAGATGTGCTAGATAGGTACCTGCAACAAGGGACTAGATGAGAACTAAAGCTCAATCCAGACAATGGTTAGGGCCAATGAACAGAGGGTGAGTGTTCACTCTGTTCTGGGGGGAGTTCCCCACAAAAGAGTGACTTCATAGCTTAGGAGTTTTCCTGGAAGCCATATTTGTCACTTGAAGCTTAGGTGGCCCTTGTGGCATGGAGTGCTTTCTACCAGTTTCAGCTGGTGGCCCAGCTATGTCTCGGTCTGGACAGGGATAAACTGGCTTCCATTGCCTATGTTCTGGTAACCTGTAAACAAGATCACTGCAATGTGATCTATGTGGCATTGCCTTTTGACAGTGGTTCAGCAGCTGCGACTTATGCAAAACATGGCAGCCACATTGGTAACAGGGAACAGAAGGTCTGGTTCTGTCCTACCTGCACTGGTTGTATGTGTGTTTGTGAGTCTGAATGAAAGTGCTCGTTAAGGACCTGTAGACCTTACAAGTTTTGGGACTGCATTTCCAAAGAAGGCTCGGAAGGCAACAGCAAGTGAGAATGGGCTTTTTTTTTGGATTATGGTTGCCAGTGATGATCCCCCCAACATGGTTTATCTAGTATCAACATTACTCTGTTTTTGATGCCTGGTTAAGATCTTGTTCTCTTAGGCGGTTGGCAGCGTATGGTGAAGTTTTTAAACTAAACTTGACTTTTTCTTTTAAAATGTTTTAGATATGCAAGTACCTTTGTGTGTTGTATGTTCATGTATATATGTATGGTTTTATAGTATATTTTAAAGGTTTTAATTTTTGTGAACTGCCTAGAGAGCTTTGGCTATTTGGCAGTATCAAAATGTAATGCATGTACTGAACAGGTCTAATAACTTTCTGTGCTTCATATAGCCATGGCCAAAGAGACACTGCACAGATCCTTCTGATGAGAGGAGCCAAATATTTGCCAGACAAAAATGGAGTCACACCACTTGATCTCTGTGTACAGGTACAAACTAACTACAAGTTTATATGTTTTGCATGTTTTGCTTAAAACACATCTGGTGCCATTATACTCTTTGTCTACTGACCGAGGATGTCAAATGCTGATGGAAGATGCTCATGTGGCTATTGTATCTTCTTTCTGCTCACAAGAAAAAGGTGCAGCCCTTCTTTGCTTTCCCACCTGCCCAGACAAGATGTGTGATGTTTCTGATACAAAACTACTGGGTACCCCAGGGAGAGGCATGCTGTTTTCCTTATATTAGCCTGCAAGGATGGGAAAGAGTGTTCATGAATCACTTATGAATCCTCTGTTAGTATTTCATTATAATATACAAAGTCACAGTGTGAGGAAAGGCCTTTGAGCAGGGATTTTTGTCTTCTGTACACCTAGGTAGTTACTGAAAATAAGTAAGTTTTAAAGTCATATAGTAGTAAATCTTAGAACTTGCACCTGGATAGATAACAGATTACTTGTACATATTGTTCAGCCTTCAAGTATATTTCACCTAATCCTAGTCTGAGAGAGACATGGTAGACCAACATTAAAAAAGATACACAAGACCCTGTGTTCAAGCCACTAATAGCATAACCCATTTTCAAATGGCACTCTGGGAGTTCAGTGCACTTGCACTAACAAAGCTTTACATAATAGCATAAACATAAAATTCAGATTCAAAGCTGGATCACACTGTAAATTGAAGGTCACTAAGAGCAAACTAGTGCTTAAGTGGTCTCCGGGGGATGGTGGAGGACAGGAAGGCCTGGAGGAATGTTGTCTGTGGGGTTGCAATGGGTCGGACACGACTCTGCGATGAACAGCAACAAGAAAAAAACCCTGCATTGTCTTCATGCATTGCCATTGCCCTCAACTCATGGAGGGTGACTGTCTTAAAACAGAATGCTCTTGTATCAGTGGAGGCTGTCCACTTAAGCCAGAAGGCTCTCAATAGACCATTTTTGAAGGATATGTTTAGAATGGCTCCTCACCTAAAAATACTGTCTTTTTCAGGGTGGCTATGGAGAGACATGTGAAGTTCTAATACAGTATCATCCTAGGCTTTTCCAAACGATTATTCAGATGACACAAAATGAAGAACTCAGAGAAAGCATGGTAAATGCAGTTATCTTTTAAATGTTAAGAGCAAATCTTAAAAATCTCAAATGTTGCTTTCCTTAGAAATAGCTGTGCCCTTTTTTCGTCTATAGATCTTTGCGATGGAGCATATTTGTAGCTTGATCCTATGCATGTTTACTTGGAAGTAAGTCACAATGACTTATTCTCAAGTAAGTCTTCTCCACTTGTAGCTGGACTGGGATCTAGAAGATCTGGGTTCTAGTCCCCACTTGGCCATCAGTCTGAGTTACTTTGGGCTAGTTACTGACTCTCAGCCAAACCTACTTCACAGAGTTAATGCAAGGATAAAATGAAGAGGAGGAGGAGGAGGATGTAAGCCACTTTTGGTTTCTTGCAAGGCAAAGGAATTAGGGTACAAATGTAGTAATATTTTTTTAAAAAATAACTTTATTAAAAAAAAGTCTGGTGAAAGCCATACTTTGTATTGATTACTATTAGTCTGAAGTTCAACATTTTCGTGTAGTATGATCAAAATTTAATAATGGTCTTTTCTTTGTTCAGTTGCGACAGGTTTTAGAACACTTATCTCAGCAGAATGAAAATCAGTACCTTAAAATCTTGACTAGCCTTGCTGAGGTGGCTACAACAAATGGTCATAAACTCCTCAGGTAATTGGGTTATCACCACAGATATTTATTCCTTAGTTTTCCTTTTTCCTTGTTCTATTCCTTGGAATAGAATACTACCATCAATAAACTTACATTATAATACCTTTGAAGGGTAGCTAGCTAAGCTGTTGGGACTGTCTTCCTTTAGTTTATGTGAAAGAGGTGATGCTACAGTTTGCCAGAGAAAGCAAAGCAGAAAAAATGGGTTTAATATGCCACTGTATTAGTAGCATCTATGCATATGGAGGATGCCTTCTTAGCTTCTCCCCACACTTAAGCCTGCAGGCCCATTCCAGCTTCTCTGAGATCCCGATCTTGAGGTTTCCCCAGATAGCCTTTCCCCAGTCCCTTCCCCTGATCATTGGTTTAAGGGCACTTTCCTGACTTTTATGCCACCCCCCCACACAGGTTTTAAAAGTCTGTCATAAGATACTAGCAGTAAGAGTTCTAAACTAAGAATTGCTAACATTTTTTGGCTCTGTTGCTGTTGTTTAGTCCCATCCACTAAGAATGGGTGGAATGTGGCCCTTAAGAGTGTCTTCAGCATGGCCCCCAGCCCTCAGACTGAAGGAGGCTTAGCTGCCTGACAGGTGTGGTTACATTCTTCTCCTGTCCCCATCATTGGCAAGAAGAGCAGAGCATAGCTGTTTGGGAAGCTGGCACCCAAGGTCTAATTTCCCTTCCAGAAAATGTACAGTTTGGTGGAAAACTGGATTTCTGAGCAATGAATATGGCCAGCTGAAGAGCAGAGCTAATATGTCAGTGGGGAATTGGACTGCATGGATCCCTGAATCATGGATACTTAGCAAATTTTAATATTTTAACTCTCACCCACACCATAGGATAGTCCCCTGTTACACTAACCATTTAATATTCTCTCTTCCAGCTTATCAAGTAATTATGAAGCTCAAATGAAGAGTCTGTTGAGAATCGTGAGGATTTTTTGTCATGTCTTTCGCCTTGGCCCATCCACTCCTAATAATGGAAATGACATGGGGTACAATGGAAATAAAACTCCAAGAAGTCAGGTGTTCAAGGTCAGAAAAATAATTGACGTTACTAGGAAGATAGACCTTAAGGAGATGAATTTTACAAAGCATGCATTCATTAATCAAGCATCTCATGAGGAGGATGTAAGTTTGGCTAATACCCATTTCAGGTTGGGACCATCTCCTTATCTTCACTTTATTTCAGTGCAAACATAAACAATTACCATGCTTTTCTAGATATTTTTCATTCATTTTTCCAATTCATCCTATGTAGTCTGAAGATGTTTTTAAAGACTGCATAGTCGATTTGTTAATTTCATTGCTTCTGCCCAAATGTAGCTGTTTTTGGAATCATTGTGAAAATCCTGTGTTTTTTATTCTTAGGAACACTTCTGTATTGCGCTTATGGAGATACAGATAGTGTTTGCATGTAACTGTGAGCCAGAATTTTTGTGAATTTTGGTTTAACATTAACAAACAAGTGTTTTTGAGTATAATTAGGAGAGGAATTGAAAATAAAACTTCTAATATATACTTTCCTAATACAAATCTGTGGTGTGACTCCATTTAGAATACTTGGTACTCTTCTGGTCACTTCACATAAAAAGGATATTGTAGAGTTGGAAAAAGTGCAAAAAAGAAAACAAAAATGATCAGGGAGCAACTTCCCTGTGGGGAAAAGTTATAAAAGCCGTGATTGTGTAGCTTATACAAGAGACAAGTAAGGGGAAACATCATAGAGGTGTGAAGAATTATACATGGTGTAAAGAAAGTGCAGAGTGAGATGTATGAGTATTTCTCCCTTTCTCATAATACTAGGACCCAGGACCATTCCATGAAGCTGATTGATGGGAGATTCAGCGCAAGGAAGTGCTTTATCACATAGCTGCATAGCTGAATTAGAATTCGTTTCTATCAGATATAGTGAAGGTGCAAGTTTGGACGGTTTTAAAAGGATATTGGGGAAATTCATGGAGAAAACGCTGTCAGTGACTCCAAGTGCTGATGGCTACATGTTTCTTCCAGGATTGAAGGCATTATGCCTGTGTGTAGCACTTGATGGGGAACTTGAGTGGGAAGGTCTGTTCTGTCTTTGGGATCCTTTAGGCATCTGTTTGGCCACTGTGGCGGATGGAGCTTTTCTTATCCAGTAGGACTATTCTTATGTTCCTGTGCTCCTCCTTGTCTCCTTCTGCCGGCTGGAGTGGCCAAGCAAGCTAGAAAGCCTCCAGCACTGGTTTGTTTGTCATTGCATCCAAAGAGGGATTCCTGGCTTGTTCTGGTCTAACAAAAGCTGGCTTCACATTCTGGCTTGTAACAAGAGGCCAGGAATTTCTGTTTAGACATCATGCTAAAGAAACCAGTGCTGAAGTTTTCCTGTTTTTTTAAGGTGTTACTGCTGGTGGGAGGAGGCTAGCAGTGAGTGATTAATATGCACCAGCATCCTGCTAATCATAAGCCATTTTTCAGTAACTCCAGCTTATTGTTATGTGCCAGTAATAGTGGGTCTATGGAAATGAACCCTTGGTGCCAGGTTCTTGGCCTTTCTAATGTTGGATCTTTCTCTTCCCTTGTTGCAAAATGTTATCATACGTTGTGTGTACAAGGACACCTACACACTTGCTGAATGACATGAGGGTTGCTTCTCATTCAAGAAGCTGAGAAATGTATAGCTATCACAACTGCATGGGTGGGATGGTTATGTGTTTTAGTACCTGAAAGGATTCTAATATTTTACCATGATTGGCTATGTCATAAATCAACCCTCTTTTCCTCATTTCTTCTGTTTCATTTAGTGACACAGAGGAATGTACAGGTAAAACAACCATAGAAATTCTTAATACAACCATTACTACTAAGTACAGTATGATAGCGTTACAAAATAGAACAACTGTTGCTTCCCACCCGCTGTGGCAAATCACTTCCTGACTCTAAATAAAATTGTCAAATTTGGTAATGTAGACTGAACACGTATTTAATGATACACTGTTTATGCCCAATTAGTCTTTTGCAGGATAAATAAAACTCATCAAGGTTGTGCTGTCCCTTCATTTAGAGTGATGCTTTGTGTAGAAAAGAGAGACCATATTTGATCTGCACTACAGTATCTGTCCTCATAATAGTTGTTGCTTCTTGAGTGCCTAAGAGCCCAGGGACTGTAAATGGATCTACAATAAAAAAAAAGCCCTTGTGTATAATAGATTCTTTAAAAATGCTCAGGTAGCTTGGTAGAAAGGATGAGAAACAGAAGACCTTGCTTTGCACAAAATGTATGCTTAGTTTTTCAAAACATGGGAAAACAAGGGCAGCTTAAAGACATTTTAGAGAGGCCTTGAAGACTGTATTGCATTAATGTCTAACTGAGCACCTTTGAGACAGATTCTCTTCAGATGGGCATGGCTGGTTAAAGGCACAGTGACCTTGAAAGGTATGACCACTTACGTCCGACTATGTGGCAGCATACTGTTCCTGTAATCTCCATTTGGTTGAGTTCCGTTCTGGAAGCCGTGATTATATTTAACTGTTGCGTATTAGTTTAATTTTAAAAGGTTTACTTAGAAATATCAGTATCTTCAGCTTGAGGCATAATATGTAGTACAGTGTTAGTTTGGCTTTGCTTGATGAGGATGGTGATATTTGTATTTCTCATTTTGACACCATCTTTGAATAAATAAGGGTTGTTTATAGACTTTTTCACAAGGTCACAATTGCTTTCATATGTCAAATTGGAAGATGAGTTTCAGAGTGCTTGACTTGCCAGAGATCATAAATTGGTGTCATGATGGTGCAGTAATGGAAAATGTAGAGTTATCTCTCCTGTAAATGGGTTATGGAAAATAGTGTTTCTGATTAGGCATTAAATAACTCAGATTTTGCATTGCTATTGTCAAGAGTATATCCTTGTAGAAGTTGCTGCAAAAACTGGTAGGCATTCACACTGTATTGAAATTTATCTTGTTTCTGCGGGCTTCGTTGAGGTGTGCAGTGAAATACTTAGAGTATCTGAAGTTGTGTTGCTTTACAGACCCATAACACCACAAAAATGTGGCTGAAGAATTCTTCTTTCAAGTGGTTAAACTTAGTAGAGATTCTGTCTGCTTTACAGATGAGTTTTGGGTAATTCTTATTTTGTTCTTAGTCATTTGTACAGAAACTACCAATTCCTATGTTTGCATGATTTTTTTGTCTGTTATCTTTTTGAGATGTAGAAGACATGTCTGCTAGCTAGCTAGATAGCTGTATTCTTTGTGTGATGATATAAGGAAGGACTTAGTTGGATGTCTTTCTTCTCTAGCCAGTGAAGACTGAACTTTCTCATATATAAATTATTTACACATAAATGAAATACTTGTACTTTTTATCTTTCACTTTCCTAGAAATTTTTATGTGGCATTCTTGATGTGAACTCTATTCAGGGATGAAAAAAGAAACGTTGGGTACTCTTTCTGCTGAATGCTGGGAACTGAAAGTTGTGCTGTGGGACATTGTAGCCTAAGTTATAATCTCTCTCTTCCTTGTGCTGCTCCTTGTCACTGGTGATTTTGTATGCTCGTCTATTGATAGTATAAATATGTTTACTAAATGGGATGGAACAGGGGTAGAATCTGCTTCTGTACCACCCATGGTGGTGACTAGATCCTGTGGCATCTTAGATTGCAAGAGTGGGATCTCCTATGGCATTGCAGCATTATGGCCTTCTACTGAAGGAAGTTACTTTATACCATTGGGGATTACCACAACTGTGTGCATAGTAACTATTCAGAATATATTAATGAAAATTCAGAAAACTACTTTGTCAGCATTCCTGTGCTTGTTTTTATTCAAACAGTCTATTTTCATTTATAGATGGGTATGCCAGAAGAAATGGTAAATTGCAGAAATGTCCTATCTTGTTTTATTTAGAATTGTATAGTACACTAGAATTGTAATGATTTCATTGCTGTCCTCTACAAATATACATAACGGTTCACTTCATGTTCAGCTAAGGGTCTTCCCACATGTTTTCTTTGTTTTTTTTTTTGTGCTCTGCAGCCTCTGGAATTACTCTGGCATTCATTAGATGAATGGTTAGCTCTAATATCAGCAGAACTGATGAAAAACAAACAGAGCTCTGCCAATATCACTTCTATTTTACTGAAGCAAAAAGGACCAAATCAACAAGATGGCACCACTACCCATATTTTTGATGTTGCTCCATCCGAAAAGAGCAAAGCACTTTCTGCAGATACAGGGGGCACTAAAATGTATGAAGCTGGCAATACACAAGAAGCTTATGCAGATTATCAGGATGTTATTTCTGTGACAGCAAACCGGCTGAGTGCTGTCATTCAAGCGTTTTATATGTGTTGTTCCTGTCAGATGCCGCAGGGGTAAGGTGGATTTGTTTTTTAGATCTTTTCTGCTGCTTTTTCATATTTTTTCCTTTCATTTTTGGCAACAAAGCTGATGAGAATTTGAAGTTCACTATGGCTACTGTCACTAAATAGATTGCTTTGTTTATTAAATGGTGTAGAAGTGTGATCAGTCAATATATTAGCTGTCATGAAGCTTTATATTTGGGTTTTCCTTTAAAAGAAAACAGAAGAGAAGATGCACCATTAACCTGGGTCCTGTATACTGTTTGATGCTGATCACTGAGGATAGCCAGTAAACATGGTATAGCTGGAAGTTAACTCTGTGCAAGAGGTTAGCCTCCTGTGGCTCATATATCTTTGGACTAGCAGTTGCTAAGAGTCCTCACTTCTAGTTCACCATCATGTTTGAAATTTTGCCTCTCCCCAAATTGATCGAATATAATTTAAAAAATGCATCACACTGGTCACATTGGTTTTATATTTTCTCAAGCACAGGAATGAATTGGATAAGTTCACAGTTGATGTGAGTCAGGCTCTCTTTGAAAAACACTAAATTGGTTTTTGGAAGGGTTCACACTGGTTGCAAAGGAAATGTATGTTCTGGAAATAAGTACTGCTCAGTCAGTGTCAGTGGAGACTGAAAATTAGCTTTCAGGGAAAAGGGAAAGCATATCTGCAGAGGAGTGCACTACTGACTACTGCAGTGTCCCTGAGAAAGATAAATACATTTCCATCCTTGCATGATTGTGGAGAGCTGAGCAAATTTCTTGCTTATGTCTTCCATACCCTTAGAAGAAGAGATGAACAAGGCTTAGCTATGTGGAGATAGCCAAAACTTTAATTCAGCCCTAAGGCCAAATTAGAACAGTTATCAAATGTACAATCATGTGCAGGAGAATTTTGGAGCATTGTTAGAGAATAAATCTCGTGGACAGGAAAAGGTTTAAGCTTCTCAGTTATTTCTTAATTCTTTCTTATTTCTTTCTAGATTATAAGTCCATCTTTCAGGGGTAAAACAATAGGCCAGGGTACAGGGGAGATACAGAATGTATGACTGATTAGTACAATATAGTAGAGAGACCTAGAACATCTGGTCCAGAGGCTTGAAGCTACAAAGCTCATAATTTTAACATTTGTGGAACTCACTTACTCCAAAGAACTCAGAGTAGCGCCTCTGGAGTTTAGTCCCATTGTATGGTCAGAGCAGTTACGTCAGTTAAGATAAATTTTGAGGTGATGGGCCCTGCTCATGGATGAACAGGACTGTCCCAGTATTAATGCTAAAAGGCCTATTGTTTAATCTGGAATATGTGACTTAATAAAGCTGCTCCAATGTAAATTTTTTGGATTGCTTCTCATGAATTCAGTCCTGTGGGAAATTATTGCCTTATTAGATTTGGATACCTTTTTAATCTGATTGAATGTTGTATTGCAGAATGACATCTCCTCGCTTCATAGAGTTTGTCTGCAAACATGACAATGTTCTTAAATGCTTTGTTAACCGGTATGTCATTGGAAATTAACACCTTTTTATTGTTAGCACTGTTAACTTCAAAGTGGGGTGTCAGATAAAGCAGCTAACTAGCCTGTATACTTCTCTGAAACTTGTAGATATTGCAGATGAAATTAATTGCAGGTGTTTATGGTATGTACAATTAGGAGTGTGTGCTTAAACTTTTAGCTAGCTCATCTCACTTCATGCCATATCAGAATCACCTGCACAAATGTCCTATGTGGAGATGGGTGGTGATGTCCCACCTATGGATGTTCTCACCAGGGAAGCTTGGCTGCTGCCTTTTCTGCTGTCCTCTTTGTGGCAATACCTTTTCATTTTCCTAGACCTTCTAAATCAGTTTTATTTGCACTGTTTTTACATTGTTTGTACCTGCAGTGTTTTGATTTTATTGTTATCTGCTTCATGTATTGTTTTTTTTATTGAAAACTGTATTGAAGGGGGAGTATCTGAAATCCTAAAATAGCTTAAGAAGACAAGCCATGGTTTGGTATGGATATATTAATTCACAAATATGGTTTGTGAATTACTGTAAAATAAAAATTGTACCATGGTTTGTGACAAAATATAATTTAGCATAAGGTCTGAATTTAGAAATCATAATTGCAGTAACCACTCCATTTCTAGCAATTTGAGGCAGAATGCTGAACAGACAGAAAAGCAGAGAAGACCCTGTAAAGTATGTTATACATTTAGAACTTTAACTCATGTTTGGTTTCTAAACCAGCATTCCCCAACCTGGTGTTCTCCAGGTGCTTTGAACTACAGCTACAGTGGACCATGGGCCATGCGTAACTGATAGGAGAAGACCTTCAAAACATCTTGAGCACCAAGTTTGTGAACCACCTTCTAAACTGTAGTTAATGCAAACCATGGCTTGGCATGATAGCTAAATTGTCCATTGTGCTTTCATAATCTGGTCTTTGGCTAAAGCCCAGAATTTAGCATCCTATTCCATCTGGAAGAGTCATGTTACCCTTTAAAAATTGTTCTATGCTCAGTAAAGTATGGCTTTGATATAATTTGGATTATATCCAAGGATTATATTATATCCAAAGGATTTCCTTGATATAAGTTGGATTACTATTTCCAGAATCCCTGGCTATTGGCATGCTAACTAGGACCTTTGGGAGGTGTAATCCAAAGAATCCAGAGGGCACCAAGTCACCTTTTCCTGGCCAAGCTATCCATGATGATCTCTCAGTGGATAGTAAAATAATTTAATGCTTGTTAATTCTGAACTTTGATCATCTCTACCATCGCTGGTTTATCTTCTACTTTTATTAAAATGTCTACATTTTAGTTATTTTCTTCGTTTTTTTAGTATACACCAATTTGGGGGTTATTTGGTGCAGTGGTGACAAGTACAGGACTGGGACTCAGATCTGGATTCTCATCCCCACTCAGCCATTCAGGCAACTGGGTGACTTTGGGCCAGTCACAGACTGTCAGCCCAACCTACCTCAGAGGGTAGCTGCTGTGGGGATAAGATTGAGAGCAGGAGGAGGAGAATGATGTAAGCCGCTTTGAGTTCTTTAAGAAGAATAGGTGGGATATAAATCAAATAAATAAGGAAGGATTAGAACTTGTTATTAATAAATTAAAAATAGTGACATTTATTAACCTTTTCTTATTTTTACTTATAATTTATTTATTAAATTAAAATAAAATCTGATAGCCATATGTTACATATTCTGTTAATTTGTGCATTATATGATACCATATGGCAGTTCTGAATGTGAGATTATCACTTTTGTAGTAAACATACCAGCACTAGTGGGTATATTTGTTTTGTATCGCTTATTATATTTGGACAGCTGTTTATATATAGTTGAAACATGTACTGTCATTTTTTGCATGACATTTAATTTATGAGCTGTTAATTCTTTGAAAATGCTTGTACTGTTTGTCTCCGGGACCAAAAGTTTGTCATGTGTGCTTCCTGAATCAAACAGGGTGCATGTAGCTTAATCTCAGGTTGTATTCTTTCCCCAGAAATCCAAAAATTATATTTGACCACTTCCATTTTCTTCTCGAATGTCCTGAGCTCATGTCCAGATTCATGCACATCATAAAAGCACAGGTGAGTGTTGAAAATGTTTGATATCATGATCTGCTTTGGACACCATGACAGTTTGCTCTGGGTTAATTCACCATTACAGTGCAGCCATGTGCACTGCCTGCCATCATGAATATGTATGTCCCAGCTGGAGCTTGCAGTGTGCCTGACTCTAGGCAGCTGGGTTTATGTGAGGGCTTGCCCAGTCACTGTCTGTTTTAGAGTTGTTGAGGATTGGTTAATCCCCATATAACTCCTTTTACCCAAAATGACACAAGCCACTGCAACCCTAAGCCAAGGCTTCCATCTCATCTTCATAATGGCAGATAGCACACACTGTGATACTCCGAGAGTTAATCCATGATGGCTTATCTTGTCATGTCATGTTAATTCCCCTAACATGAGGCTGAAGCACACAGTATTTTTAAAGAGGATATTTAAGGCATAATGGGCTGAGCTAGAATAAATGAGCTACAGAAACCATTGGATTTGAGCCTGCAGGTATGCTCTTTGCCATAAGGTAGAGCTATTGGTACACCCAGCCCACTACACTTTTGAAAGGTTTAGTTTTAAATATAGCACTGCTGCTTTGTACTTGGTTGTGCCTTGTGACCTGTAGTCCATGGGTTGATTCCAAGACCTGTGCATAGAGGTGCTTCCACCTTATTTTTTGGTGGGGATCTCCTTCTTCCTGTACCACAACTCACCTATTCAGGCCCTAATCCTCTGTATAGCAGTTTTAGGAACTGTAAGAGATGCTTTGGGAAGGAACAGCCAGGAAAGCCACTTGTCCTTGCCCACTTAGATGTGTCTGATTTTAGATCCAATGCCAGCAGTGAGCATGGGTGCCCTCAATCTTTATTTATTGCAAAGTTTGTGATTTCCCACACACAACTTATTATGAAATACTGTCTAAGCAATATGAAATTCTAGTTTGAAAGATAGAAAATCTTAATTAATGAATGGTTTAAAAAGATCTCAACACTTACGAATTTGAATTTGTTTGAACATTGGTCTTTCTTTGACTGGTTACTGCTGTGCATATGGGCATAAGTATATGAGTGCTGACATTAATCCATGTTCATACACATGATGGACTCATAAGTAACATAGAAACAGAGCGAGTCATAAGGTGCCTCCTGGGCCATCTAGTCTGACCCCCTGCTCCAGCTGGCTCTGTTCACAACATGCCCACCATGTGCATGTCCAGCCTGCCCTTGAACATCCTCACTGATGGGGCCTCAACTACCTCCTGTGGAAGCCCATTCTATACCCTCGGGGTCCTAACTGTCAGGTAGTTCATGGAAGCAGTTAAGATGGCAATGAATAAACTCTTCTTCCTTAAGTATGTAACCTCAAACTTTGTTTTAAGAGGTGTCTGCAGAATGTTCCATTTCTTAACTGACTGTGGCCATCTTACTAGGAGGACTTCAAAAAAATAATAAGCAACTTAGTCATCTACATTAGCTGTATTTGAACCATGTGTGAGTTTCTCTGTAGGAGGTCATAGTCTAATATAAACAGGTCCATCACACATACATAATGTTGTCTCTGACAGTAATGTCGTCTTAAATCAGTAGACTCAAGCCCAAAGTAGTGTAGTATAGTTCACTGTTCCATGTGTTGATGGTGTGCAAAATCACTGGTTCTGATGTTTTATACTTTGGTCTCTTATTTCTTGTCTGATATACTGGGATATTTTCTGTCAAGGCATTAAAATCCCACTGCACATGGTTAAAATTATTTCATGCTCAAGAGAGTGTCACAGTACTGCTGCGGTGCATACCAGATCGTACTTGAATGTGCACCAGGGCACTGAATCAGAGTGAAAATTTACTGCAGTGTAGACCCCAGTTATCTGTAGACAAAATATCCTTTGACAATCTTATAGATGCTGTATTTATTAAAACACCTAAGGGCTCAATCCTGTGTCCTCGGGTGGGAACACAGGATTATTTGGAGTCCCAGCTCTGAGGTCCTGGGAAACCTGCCCTGCCCGGCCCCGCCCCTTTTACAGAAAGAACACTGACTGCCTCCCAGAGGTAAGAAATAAGGAGTCCTGCAGGGCAAGGAGGGAAGACGACTGAGGTGACATTTGGACACAGCATAAGCCCTTGGCCCCACAGCATTGTCCTCTGTGACACTTCATCTGGATGGTGGAAAATGCCAGGGGTGAGGCTTGGGGACTACAGAGATTGCCACCACTGTGCCTGACATTGGAGAGAGAACCCTTGTATTTGGAGTCCTGTGTGGATCGAGGGCAGAGGGCATTGGATCATACACTTAGTGGCATGCAAAGATAGACCACCTAGTTTATTTTTCTTCTCTACCTCTTCCATCGATAGACTTTTATCATATAAGTCCATTGTTGGTAAGCTAAGAAAGGAATAAAGAATACTCTTATGTTTTATAGACTTCAGCTTAAGCCCTGAGTAATAGCACAGGTAATTCTGTATATAGTAACTTCCCTTTGGCATCCTTTTGGTACCCTTCTTTGATACTATCAACAGCCTCTGTGAGGCTGAGATACAGACCTGGTGTGTGGAATACTGCTGGGAGGTTGTGGGTTATTTAATACATGCAAAATACCTGCATGTTCTCAGCATGCATATGGCTCATTGTGCGTTCAGTAATCCACAGTGATCTTGCAAACCAGCCCACACTGACAGAATCAAGGCCACATCTTGAAAATTCCATGGCTGAATGTGGTTTTGAACCTGCATCTCCCTAGTCCTAATCCAGTGTGAATCACCAGACCAGAACCCTCTGGCTCACAAACAAAAGTCTTATTTCCCGTTCCCTTTCATTTTTAGTGTTAATCATGATATATTCTTCCATCTGCATTCATATTAGAGCTGAGTTAGCAAATACATTCAAGCTTAGCTCATAATACATATGACACATTTGGTTTTATGTATGTTTTCCCTCCCCTTAGCCTTTTAAAGATCGCTGCGAGTGGTTTTATGAGCATTTGCATTCAGGGCAACCCGACTCGGACATGGTGCATAGGCCAGTCAATGAAAATGACATTCTCTTGGTCCACAGAGGTAAGGAACTTCATCTGTGCCATCCTCTTCATGAGAAGCTTTTCTATGTTGACAAAGTTAAGAAATTAATTGGTTTTCATATTTAGATTCTATTTTTAGGAGCAGCTGTGAAGTTGTGTCTAAAGCAAATTGTGCAAAGTTGAAACAGGGAATTGCTGTGCGTTTCCATGGTGAAGAAGGCATGGTGAGTAATTACATATTGTCTAATGTATAATACATAGTTTTATGAAATGCGTATAAAAATAGTCTCTGTAGAACAGCAGTTCTGAAACTGTCATAGCAAATATCTCTAAATTGAGAAAACCTGCCTGGGCCACTTGGCTCATTGTTATACCAATTTCTGAGGCAGTTGGATTGAAATAAGTGTTTTTGAGGGTGAAGACCTAGTTTTAGCGCAAGAGACCTAATGTGTGTCACCTTCCGTCCTTTTGGTAATGAGGGTGATGAACTTTATCGGAATGTAGTTCTTGTCAAAGTATTATGTCTGACACTGAAGTACTGATATTCTGTTTACTGTCCCCAGATAGTCAGAAACACAGCAGGAAAAAGCTTTGTGTGCAGATAAGGCTTGGGGTGTGCCTTCTTTGGAAATGCCACCTGACCTCTCATGAGATTTTTTTTTTACCTATTTAGTGCCTCACAGAAGTATTTATCCCCATTTGAATTTTCTATATTCTGTTGCATTACAGCATGGAACTGAAATGGATTGAAATAGCACTGTTAGCATTTGATGGGCATAACATATTCATCACTGTGGAGGTGCAAAATATTTTTATTGCTGTACAGATTTCAAGTAAATAGAACAAATAGGCTCTTCTTGTTTCATAGGCATTCTTTGCCCTGAGTCAAGAGTCAAAGGGGCTTGAATATTTCTGAAAGGCCCTACACAGCATGAATTAAAGTCTCTTTTAGTGTGCAGTTACCTGGCTAGGAATGTTTTAAAAAAAAACCAAGTATACAGCATAAAACTGATAACTGAAGTCTTGTAACCTTTTTTTTGTTTGTTTGTTTGTTTGTTTGCAACTAGGGTCAAGGTGTAGTACGGGAATGGTTCGATATCCTCTCCAATGAGATAATTAACCCAGACTATGCCCTTTTTACGCAATCAGCTGATGGTATGTCATCTGTTTTATCTCATAATAGTTTATGAATTAATATAGAACGGCTGAATTTTTTTTTAAATTGCACCATTCCTGATGCTTAAAAGGACGGGTTCTGTGTTTTTTTGCTGGACCTCTGCTTTCCAGCTGTTGCATGAATGCAAATGAGATCTCTGGCCTTTTTTGTTCAAATGACAAATCCTAATCTTACCCCAGAAAATTGGTGCTTTCAATGCCCTTCCCTTTCAAGTAGCCATGCTGCAGGCTCAAGACTCTTTTTGCTTCATAGAACTGTCCTGGGCTGTGTTTTCCCAGTCTGAAAATGCATGAGAGAATTGTCATTTTGTTATGTAAGGTCAGGATATCAAATTTTCTAAAGGGAGAAAGTTGCTCTTCTTCAACCAATTAGTTTTTAAGTTCAGAATTGCTTAGGAGGAAGTAGAATGCTGCAGCTATCTTTGTAGGTACTTGGAAACAACTTTGAGGTGCAACAGTATTATTTATAAAACAACTAATGCAACAATGAAAAGTCAACAACATATCTTGTGAGACCTTAGAGACTTGATGTTTGTGGTTCTGCCATCTGTAGCTTGAACTGAGATAACATAATTTTTGTCCTACTACAGCTCTTAATTAGTTTACCAAGGCAAGGACATTTATTAACACTACTTTGTCTCTTGTGACTGTAACTTTTTTCTGCATACATCCACAGTTTAACATAACGCTTTCTTTCTGCATGTCTTGTTTCTCTTTTCTCCCAACTACTCGGCTGATAAATTCTTACTCTTTTTGTATTGATATGCGTGTAATATCCCTGCCAACTAAGGATGGCATACCACAGTGGATTTTAATCCTCCAACATTTATATAATCCACAACACAAATAAAGAAACCCAGTTACATATTTACCTATTTTTAGTTTTGCATCTTATTGTGGCAAGACTTGCAGAATGTATTTTTAGCCATGAACATTCATTCCATAATACATTGGTTGGATGTCATTCCAGTAAGCTAATATGACTGCCTCTCTAGAAACATTAGAAATCCAATAATGTTCATATATTACATATTTACGTAGCAGTCTTAATCAAATTTACCATCCTGGGACTCAGTGAAGGATGGTATAGAAAAGCTTATAATAAAAACAAACAAAGAAATAAATTTACTTGGAACTTCCCTGTGTCCAGTATAGCTTACAGTATAGCATGTTTGTTAGAACCACAGTCTTAATATATGTTCTAATCTGAAAAAGTAGAACAATTTTATGTTCTACTTTTATGGAAAGTAGAAAAGTACTAGTAAAATAGTACTTTTCTACTTTTTTTACATATTATGTAAAAAACCTTGAAAGACAATATTTTTTGTAGAGTAGTTATCCAATAGAGGCTTATGTCCTGGCTAATTTCATTCATTCATTCATTCATTCATTCATTCATTTAGAATATTTATATGCCGTCCTGTCGCAAAGGCCTCAGGATGGCTTACATAATAATATAAAACATAACACAAATGAATTACAGACCCACACCGGCTGCAGTTAAAAACATATAAGAACCAATATTAAAAGTTATTAAAATATTGCTGGAATAAAAAGGTCTTAACCTGGCACCACAAAACAAATAACGACGGCGCTAGGCGGACCTCTCTGGGGAGCGCATTCCATAGGCAGGGTGCAACTGCAGAGAAAGCCCTCCTCCGGGTACTTTGCCTCTTAATATCTTTCACGGAGGGTTCCCGGAGGAGGGCCTCTGCTGCCAATCTCAGGGGGTGGGAAGGCAAATGTGGAAGAAGGCATTCCTCGTTTGCATGCTGATGATTCCATTCTACAACCCGCACTCACCATTTGTTCAATGGAGATTTAGTGCTTCTAGAAGCAACTGGAAGCAAGCAGAAAAGCTTGTTTCAGGAATAGAGTGGATCAGTGGAACTAACGTAAGAGAGCTCCGCTGACCAATTCTGATCCAGAAACGAGCATTTGCACTCATTCCAGAGCTTTCTCTGGGAAATGCTAAATCTCCATTGTTCACGCAACAGGTCCCACTTGCACAACAGATTGAATGGGAGATTCTGCTTGTGCAGCCAAATCAGCATAACAGAATTGGCAGGGGTGTTGGAGACCACCCATAGTGTTCAAGCATTGTAAGTGATACCAGCTTTGTTTTTTCCCTAGGTGGTTTGTGCCATTCCAGTTCCAAGCCAAAAATGTAAATTATGGAAGTGTAAATGGGGAAGATCTGCCCCATTATTTCTCTTTCTGCCTACTGACAATTCTGTGTGTGCTCTGACAGTATTTCAGTAATGTAAACAAAACAGAAAGCAAAGGCACATACATGAATTACATTTTTGCACAAGAATTTTGCTTAGACTATTCTGAAGTCAGTTTTTTTTGCAAATAAAAAGATAGCATTATCATCCTTTGCTTGCAATAAAAAGTTTCTTTAGAGGAAGACTCATTTTAATTATAAATTAAAGTTGTATCTTTGAGATATATTTTGTTTCTTCATTTTTTGTTGGAAAATAACAATTTTGGCTACTTTATATTTTGTGGCACTGAATCACAGAATTATCAAAGCTTAGTGTTCTATACAGTCTTGAAAGCCAAGAAATGAAAGATAATCCTCCTTGTTTTTGTAGGAACCACCTTCCAGCCAAATAGCAACTCTTCTGTAAATCCTGACCACTTGAACTACTTTAGATTTGCTGGACAAATCTTGGGTTTAGCACTGAATCACAAACAACTGGTCAACATTTACTTCACAAGGTCATTCTACAAGCATATCCTTGGTATGTTTCATTAAGGCTTTAATCTGTTCTGTTAAGATGTGTGGTATATCACAAACTGTATCTGACAAGCTAATTCCTGTTACAGTATTTGAATTTCTTTCCTACTTTATTCCTGAGTAAAGCAGGAAGCCACAGCATTACTAAAGAAAAGAAAGGTTCAGCTTTGCATCGTGTCTGCAGCCTGACCAAACCTTCTGATGCTGCAAGTTGTTGTTAATATAGTGCTTTTAGAAAGAACAGATGAACAAAGAACATAGTCAAGTAAATGTTACAGCAATTCTGTAAGGCAGCCCAATATGATGCCCAAATTGCCAGTGGAGGTGGGAAACTTGAAAGTAAATGACTTGCTGTAAACCCACCTGGAATGGGAGCCTCAGCTAAGATTTGGCATGAGGACCTCCCTGTGGGCATAGCTCATGCTTGCCACCGCAGCATACACAAGAAGCATTATGAGTGTAGTCTGACCATTCTGGAAGCCACACATCATTTTGTGGCAACAGAGCAGCTTATAACAGATCACCCTTGTCTAGGAAATATTTGTCATGGATTGCCAAGATCGTTTCCCCTTCACCCTGCACTGTTTCACTGTGTCTGTAGAGGGCACTCCTTTACTACAAATGAACAGAAAAAGACAAAGAATATCTAAACTAATATGCATGAAGGAGTTTGTTTTGTTTTTCTTTCAAGGTATCCCTGTAAACTATCAGGATGTGGCATCTATTGATCCAGAGTATGCAAAGAACTTGCAGTGGATTCTAGATAATGATATCAGTGATTTGGGACTAGAACTGACCTTCTCAGTTGAGACAGATGTATTTGGAGCAATGGAGGAAGTCCCTCTGAAACCAGGTGGTGCAAGTATACTTGTCACACAGGAAAACAAAGTGAGTCATTTTAGATTATATTTACAGTGCACCTGTCTGTTGCTTTGTTGTTCACAAAGTACAATGAAAGACTAGAAGAACAGGTCCTTGTAACAGCAGCTTTGTTGTTCTGCTACTTTGAGCCGCCATTCTCAGCGGAAACACAGTAAAGTGGAATCTTAAGAAACTGGCCTCTCTGTATTAAATGTGATTAAATCTTCATGGAATAAGCTGGCCAAAGGAAGTTGCTAACGTAGACGGGTTTAATTCAGTCAGAGTTTAGCTAAGGATCTGGTTCACAAGCTCAGTGTAATTTAAGGACCTGTAGGCATGTGTAGAGTTTCTTTTGTTTGCTACTGAAGAACTGTAACACATATACTGCTTGTAGGTCATACAGTTCTACCTGGAACAGACTTGAGTGCTGGTGTTTCTCATTTGAAAAATGAAGACCAGCATGTACTTGTATAGTGTAAGCAGTGTGGGCCTCGTTCCAAAAGCTAGTATTTAAACTCAATTCTGGCTGGTTCAGAAATATTTGTTTTGGAAGGTGAAAGGACTTTGCTTGAAAATGGGAATAGGCAGGGAGAAAGGGAATTGGTGGATGTGTTAGCAACCCTGTTTGATTCTGCCCAGTGGTTTTAAATGCACGATTGCATGTGCTACAGGTGAATGAAACTTTAAACCCAAGAACATATATTGCACATATTGATATGAAATCGAATAATAAAATGACTTGTATTCCTCACAAACTTTCCCCCAAAATAAGCAAACCTGAAACAATGTAGGCTGCTAAATTTCTGGTTTAACAACTAATGCTTTGTGTGCTATTTGTACAGACAGTTGGCTTCTTTTGTGGAAGAAATGCTACTTGAGATGCAATATACTTTTTGCACAATTTGGTAATATTGTTAATTTCAAACAGTCCCAATAGGCTCGAAATTGGATAATTGTAATACAATATACAGTTAGCAATAACTTTAATGATTGTAGCAGGTGGGTTCATAGAGTGCAACAACGCACAATTAAGTGACAAACCACACTCAGTCCATACTCAACCTTAAGTGTGGGTTGTCATGCTGTGTGAACCTGATCAATAAAGGTATGCTTCTAGGTTTACCGATTAATATGCTGTTAACCAAGCCTGAGAGTGCTTTAGAAGTACGTTACGTTGGATGGAAATCTTAAAAGAAATTTTAAAGAATCATCAACTCAGATTTTCCAGTCCACCCATCAGAAATTGAGCTGTGAGGTTTCTGCTGTTTGATTGCATTTGAAACAGTCAAGGCCTATTGATATAAAAGCACTGTAGGAAGAGCTCAAGATACTGCTCCCTTCATTTGGCCTTGGTTGGACCACTAAGAAGACCATATACAGTCTTCACTATTTTATTCTCAAATGTCTAGCTAGAACTGCATGCCTGTCTACTTTTATTAAGCATAATTCCATTACATTTGTATTAATAACATCTCTGTAACCTAAATTGATAATGCATTAGTTTGGATCCTGGCTTAGGCATTGTTAGACCCATTGCCATCAAATTGGATTTAAGTTATGCATAATTTTTTAAAGTTCCATTGTTTCAATAGGTAAGTATGGCTAAGTCTAACCCAGTATAACTTTTTCAGTACTACAGTCTCCATGGGGAAATTATCTAGCAAATAGGAAGTGTTCAAATTCACCACTATGAAGAAAGGGAATGAAGGGATTGTAAATAAGAAGTTAAGTATACTTTGCTTTGCCATGGAGCTCAAATACAACAGTTTGTGCTGGCCCAGAAGTAGCACACTGGTGAGGCCTCCTTCACTGTCTACTCTCACTAAATGTCCTTTCCACAAGATCCCTATTCATGGATATCCCTCTGAGCTATCATTGATTACTGAATCTTGTTGAGAATTAATAGCTGCCATGTTACTCATTGGCCACTTGGTGTCACTTTATTTTTGCTGCTCTGCTGTTGGTACTTCATGATGTTTAATATGCAATGTATTATAACAAATGTTTGTATTATTCTGTGGCATGATAGTTTTGACATTTTAAAGTAGATAAATTCTACATGAAGATGGAAATTGAGATCACTAAAGAATGGTATTGAAACTGGCCTGTGAATATACCCAAATATTATGCTTGCTTCCAATTTTTATTTGAATGTTTGTGAGGAAGAGTGCAAGTAATGCATCCTACAACAACTAGAATTGTGCTAGTTTCTAGTTGTGCTTAAATTTTGAATGTCTGACTACACATACTTGTTAGTATATGTTAGTAACAGGACTCTCAACATTAAAGATAATAGCAAAATGCCTTAATATATCCTTAAATACTCCAGTTTCACTGCTGATTTGAAGAGTCATCTCTTGCTATTTACCTGTCTGCCTAGTTTAGGGTCAGGGGCACGTGGTTGGTAGAATACATAGAGTAACTTGGATGTTCACTGAATCTATGAGAACTGGCACAATAGTTGTAGGCTATCTCTATATGATGTATTAGGTTTGTTAAACATATGTAGTTACCCATACACTATATGCATCTTAACATGGGGAACTGCTGTACAAAGATGTACCATGCTTATTTGAAATTCACCCAATCTGGTAGTTGCTGTTACACCATTATTTGACAGGGGAGAAGTAGTTAGACTCTGTGGCTGGGAAATTTTTTAATCATATGAGAAGCAGAGTCGTCGTGTGCACTTTGCAAATTGTGTGAGACTAGCAGGCTATAAGAGAAACATTTGGCCTTGTTTCAATATTTGTCTCCCCCTGAGTGTTCTGTAGAATATATAGTTCAGATGCCTCAGAACTGGGTAAGCCTAGTCCCTTTAGCTTTTAATTCAGCATTCTGGCTGTGTCTTTATTCCTCCTTGTGAGGCCTGTCTGCCCGTGTGTCAGTCTGTCAGTCTGTTGAGAGAATCCCTTACGGGTCTGGGAGAAGGAATGAGATATTTTATAAGCACAGCCCAGAACTGCATCACCTCAGGGATTTTTGTATCTTTAAACAAAATTATATCCTGCATTCCTTCAAATACTTTATTCCAGCACCTGCTAAGCTCTTTGAGTATAAAAAGAATTCTCATTTCAAACAGCTTTGAAATACAGATGTTCTTCAAATGCGAATGTCCTGTTGTTTATGGAAGTGGGCCTCTGGGGGTTTCCAAATGTGTTCAGAATATGGTGTGCTTTTCTGTCAAAACAAAAGATGTGATTGAGGCTTATGGAGGCACAAATGTGTGCGTGCGCATGCATGCGCGTATGCCCTCAGCCCAAGTACTTTTATGGCCATGAGTAGATAAATAAAATAGACAGTTGTGTATGAGGGTGTGGGTATGAAAGTTGTCTTGCTTAATTCTGTGGGAGGAGCAAGATGTGGGAGGAGCCATTTGCTAGATACAAATGGAGACACATCCATGCCGCACATATTCAGGCACTTGTACTGTAGGCTTGCTGGCTAGCAGAAATAATTTTTGGCTACTAAGCCTGGATGTAACTTGTGGACTTCTGGTTATTGCAGTGGAGCTCTTTTAATTATACTTCTAATGCCGTGATTCTAGGAACTACCATGTTGCCCGAACATGGTATATTGAATAAAAGTTTGGATATAAAGGACAGTAAAGCAGATGTAGCCTTCATAGCCAATAAAAGAGTAGGAAAAGCAGTACTGGGATACAATCTCCAAAATGACAGAATGATCTCAGTTCGAATCCAAGGAAAACCATTCAGCATCACAATAGTCCAAGTCTATGCCCCAACCACTGGTGCTGAAGAGGCTGAAGTTGACCGGTTCTGTGAAGACCTACAACACCTTCTAGAATTAACACCAAAAAATGATGTTCTTATCATCATGGGGGATTGGAATGCTAAAGTAGGAAGCCAGAAGATAACCGGAATAACAGGCAAGTTTGGCCTTGGAGTACAAAATGAAGCAGGGCACAGGCTGGTAGAATTTTGTCAAGAGAATACGATGGTCATAGCAAACACTCTTTTCCAACAACCCAAGAGACAACTCTACACATGGAAATCACCAGACGGTCAACACAGAAATCAGATTGACTATGTCCTCTGCAGTCAAAGATGGAGAAGCTCTCTATACAGTCAGTGAAAACAAGACCAGGAGCTGACTGTGGCTCAGACCATGAGCTTCTCGTTGCAAAATTTAGGCTTGAATTGAAGAAAGTAGGGAAAAGCATTAGGCCACTCAGGTATGACCTAAATCATATTCCTGATGAATATACAGTAGAGGGGACAAATAGATTTGAGGAATTAGATCTGATAGACAGAGTGCCTGAAGAACTATGGATGGAGGTTCGCAACATTGTACAAGAGGTAGCAACTAAAACCATCCCAAAGAAAGAGAAATGCAAGAAAGCAAAATGGCTATCTGAGGAAGCTTTTCAAATAGCTGAGGAAAGAAGGGGAGCGAAAGGCAAGGGAGAAAGAGAAAGATACACCCAATTGAATGCAGAATTCCAGAGAATAGCCAGAAGAGATTAGAATGCCTTCTTAAATGAACAGTCAAAGAAATAGAAGAAAACAATAGAATAGGGAGGACCAGAGATCTCTTCAGGAAAATTGGAGATATGAAGGGAACGTTTTATGCAAAGATGGGCATGGTAAAGGACCAAAATGACAGGGACCTAACAGAGGCAGAAGAGATTAAGAAGAAGTGGCAAGATTACACAGAAGAACTATACAAGAAAGAGCTTAACGTCCCTGATAACCACGATGGGGTGGTCACTGACCTCGAGCCAGACATCCTGGCATGTGAAGTTAAGTGTGCCTTAGGAAGTCTAGGCAGCAACAAAGCTAGTAGAGGCAACAGTATTCCAGCTGAGCTATTCAAAATCCTAAAAGACGATGCAGTAAAAGTGCTACACTCAGTGTGTCAACATATTTGGAAAACTCAGCAGTGGCCACAGGACTGGAAAAAGTCAGTTTACATTCCAGTTCCAAAGAAGGGCAATGCCAAAGAATGTTCAAACTACCACACCATTGCACTCATTTCACATGCTAGCAAAGTTATGCTCAAAATCCTACAAGCTAGGCTCCAGCAGTATGTGGACCGTGAACTACCAGAAGTACAGGCAGGATTTCGAAGAGGGAGAGGAACTAGAGATCAAATTGCCAACATACGCTGGATCATGGAGAAAGCTAGGGAGTCATCTACTTCTGCTTCATTGACTATGGTAAAGCCTTTGATTGTGTGGATCACAACAAATTGTGGCAAGTTCTTAAAGAGATGGGAGTACCAGACCATCTTATTTGTCTCTGGAGAAACCCGTATGCAGATCAAGAAGCAACAGTGAGAACTGAACATAGAACCACTGATTGGTTCAAAATTGAGAAAGGAGTTTGGCCTGTTTAACTTATATGCAGAGCGGGGCCAGATGAATCACAAGTTGGAATTAAGATTGCTGGGAGAAATATCAACAACCTCAAATATACAGAGATACCACTCTAACGGCAGAAAGTGAAGAGGAACTAAAGAGCCTCTTGATGCGGGTGAAGGAGGAGAGCGCAAAAGTTGGCTTGAAACTCAACATTAAGAAAACTAAGATCATGGCATCTGGTACTATCACTTCCCGGAAAATAGATGGGGAAGAAATGGAGGTAGTGACAGATTTGATTTTCCTGGGCTCCAGGATCACCGCAGACTGGGACTGCAGCCAAGAAATTAAAAGACGCTTGCTCCTGGGGAGGAAAGCTATGATAAATCTAGACTGCATACTAAAAAGGAGAGACATCACCCTGCTGACAAAAGTGCATATAGTCAAGGCTGTGGTTTTTCTAGTTGCAATGTATGGCCGTGAAAGTTGGACCATAAGCGGTCATATTTGCCCTCCTGCCCCTTGAGATCGGCAGCAGGGGCTCTCCTCTGGGAGCCTTCCGTGAGAGATATCAGGAAGCAAAGTACCTGGAGGAGGGCTTTCTCTGCGGTGGTGCCCCATCTGTGGAATGTGCTCCCCAGAGAGGTCCGCCTGGCTCCGTTGTTATTTGTTTTTCAGCACCAGGCCAAGTCCTTTTTATTCAAACAATATTTTAATAATGTTTAATATTTATATATTTTAATTGTGCAGCCAGTGTGTTTCCAGGTTTTAATTGTAACTGTTATTGTTTTATTTATTTATTTCTGTGAGCTGTCCTGAGGTTATGTAGCAAGGGGATGGCATAGAAAAACTTTAAATAAATAAATAAGGCAGGCAGGCAGGCAGGCTGAGTGCCAAAGAATTTAGGCCTTTGAATTGTGGTGCTGGAAAAGACTCCTGAGAGTCCCTTGGACTGCGAGGCGATCAAACCGGTCAGTCCTAAAGGAGATCAACCCTGACTGCTCTTTAGAAGGCCAGATAGTAAAGATAAACTCAAATACTATGGCCACCTAATGAGAAGGAAGGACTCACTGGAGAAAAGCCTAATACTGGGAACAGTTGATTGCAAAAGATGAAGGGGACGGCAGAGAATGAGGTGGCTAGATGGAGTCACTGAAGCAGTTGGTGTGAGCTTAAGTGGACTCTGGGGGATGGTGGAGGACAGGAAGGCCTAGACAAATGTTGTCCATGGGGTTGCGATGGGTCGGACACGACTTCGCGACTAACAACAACAAAGCAGAAGTGTGTCCCTTTTTGGTATATACACAGAGGGAGATTTCATGCCAATACCATGGAAGGAGAACCTCCAGAAGATGCAGAGGCCTTCCTATCTGCACTTAATCCATTTGAACTCTCTTGACTAACCATCATTGCCATACCACCACCACCACCACCACTACCGACTCATTAAAATTCATTAGCATCTGATAGGGTTTTTAAATGTGCAGTTACATTCTTTTACTCTAAACTCTTTAACTTGCCATGCTTGAAATCCCCTTTTTTTCTGGGGAACACCTCACCCCAAAGCAATGCCTTTAAAAAAAATATTGCCAGTAAAGGTTTAGTTCAGGCTATGCTTTTGAGAGAGTCAGTTTTTCCACAGCCTGTTTGCTTGACCATTGACCTACCTTCCTCTATACAGAGAGGTAGTTTCTGGCCACTGGGGTTCTGTTCCCTTATAAGCTTCCCATAGTCTGGCAGCTCCAGTGGCTTGGGGAGCAGGCAGGCACAGAAACCCCTTCATTGTTTCCTGTGTGTAATGGGACATAAGAAGGGGACTCCCCTCTGGACCACTTCCCATCCCAGAGGAAGACAGGCTGCATGCAGGGTTTTTTTAAACCTCTGATTACAAATTTCCATAGGGAAGGCACTGCACACTCAGGTAGCACTGGAAGAACTAGAAGCAGGAGGGGAGCCAGTAAAGGAGGCATCTGACTAGGTTGGCTGTTTAGGAGAACTGATCCTCCAGAAGTCTGCCTAGTCCAGGGGTTCTCAAATTTTTTAACTAGGGAACCAGTTGAAAGGTGCTGGTGCTGGGCATGGGCCGGAAAGGTGGTGCTGGTGGGGCGTGCGGGCCAGCGTGGGTGTGGGGGCAGGGCACTGCGGGGCATGCGTTGCGAGGGGAGGCGAAGCAAGGCAGGGCGGGGGCAGGCATGCGTCGCTATGCAGTGGCTTGCTCGCTTGAAGACTGTTTTCTCCAAGAGAGTCCAAAACAATCTCCTCATGAGCAAGCTGCTGCCTCCCCGTGCTGGGGGCGAGGTGGGCGGCGGTGGGCACGTGTGGTGCGTGCATGGTGTGCAGGCGTGCTAGCAGCACGTTGAAAACCTCTGAGGTGGGCCGGATCCGATCCCCAGGCCGTAGTTTGAGGACCCATGTCCTAGTCCCTTGTGCACTGAGCATGCTGCAGTTCAAATGCAAAGCAGCACCAGCTCCCACAAGCACAGTCTGAATTCCATTCCCCATTCAGACAAAGGAAGAATGAGAAAGGTGAAGCTGCATGTGATCACTGGAGAAGGAAGGGCATTGAGACTAACATCCAGCTGGCTGGCTTGCTCCAGGGAAGCACTCTGTCCTTTAGCCTAAAATAGATTTCCCACCCCTGCCTAACAAAGAGTAAAGGGTGTATAATGATCCATAATCTTGAAACAGCAAACTCTGAAATGACAGCAGACATTGAAGGGAAAGTGCTTTTTTAGTCTCTTTTCTTTAGAATAGGTAATAGCTACATTTCAGTTCTTTTACTTCTTTATTTCCTTCACCCTGCTAGTGCCAATCAGGTTTAATCATGGCTACATGGGTCAAGTTATTTGTATTTACATGTATATCACCATTCCAGGTAGGCCTTGTCAAACTACTTGTGCCCTCCTGTCTCCTTATTTAGAGCTGTGCCTCCTCTTTCTTTCCCTGTTCAGAGCTCTGACGTGCTGGTTCCTCTGTCCTATTGTTCTCTCCACCCTCAGACAGCTTCATAAAGTTAACTAGATGGTGGCTGGTGGTTTTCAAAATGTGCACATATTTCCATAAGAAGGTACATTTGATTATTCTGTTCTTTGACTCTGGGCTCATTGCTAACTGTCCAGGTTTAAAGAACCTAGGTTTGGGTCTACTGCTCTTCCCCAGTTGGATGAATCAGTTCCTCCTCCTCCTGCTGCTTGCTGTGACTTGGAGATAAAGACCTGGAACACATAATGCTTGAACACAGGATTTTAAGAAAGGTGTAGAAAATGCACAGCATAATTCATTATTTAGAATTCCAGTGAAGACGTTGCAATGTATTAGGTTTCCTTTAGTACTTTTTACTGAAGTACATGTCTGTTGCATACCAAGAGGATTCGGTCAGGGGACACGGACATTCCGTTGGCACAGAATGGCACATATCCAGTTCTGATGCCACTAAATGCTTGAATAACTTGCAGGACCTGAAAGGTGTGTCTAAATGAAATAATAGTAATAATAAAAAACCCAGCTTCTCTACTTTGTTATTCATTTTGTATTCCAAGCGAGAAAGGTAGCATGTGAAACAAAGCCTGACAGGTTTTTATTTTTATGCAGCTTGAAATTATGACTCCCCCATGAACATTGCACTGTCTTATAACTGTCCTTGTCTACAGTATGGAAGGACAGCTACAGGCAAGGGACCAGTATAGGATGACTTGTGGGCACATCTGGACTGTGGAGGTTAGCTGTGCATCGGATGGACATCTGCTTCTCTAAAATAAAAGGGCCTTATTATACATTAAAAACGTCTAGCCCTTAGCACTTGTAAAGTGGGATGAATTTATTTTCCACAAGTGTTGGTGTAGAGGGTTTTTCCCTACATGGAGATAATCTTAATGTACTTAAGAAGTGATCTGTAAAGTTGTCCTTCTATGTCTTTTCAAGGTCAGGTTGGTAATTATACTGTTAGACTGATGAATAGACAATTTTTATTCATCAGGTAATTTGATCTAAAAAGTTATTGTGCATTTTAGCTAGAGCAAGACTATTTTGACAGCTGTTGGAGTAAAGTGACTTTTCTGGAAGGTAATTTTGAGTTTTGTTCTTTGTTTTCCTTTTTGCTAAGGTGATTATTTGAGTTTCAGATATGTGTATTAAATATGAATTATTATAATACTTCAATTCATTGGTGGCAGGATTTAGAACTGGTTTATATTGCCATGTTTGTTGATTTTTTCTGTAAACAGGTATGGAATACAGTCTTGGACTCCGAAGTTCTGGGTTTACCACCTTTTTCACAATCATGAGCAAAACTTTGAATGCAAACTGGGACTTGTAGCTCTTTGCTAGAATTTTTTGTGCTTGTGTTGTTTCTTAAACCTCTTCACATATTGCTTGCACTGTGGAAATACCAACAAAAATCACTCTGTTTTGCAGAAGGGGTACTCAGCATAGGGGTCAATAATTAAAAGCACAGTGAAGCTCCTTGAATTGGTGTATTGCTTGTAAAAATCAAGTGTTCTGTATTTGCCAGGAAGGTAGTGTTTTAAATAGAATGAAAGCATTGCAAATTGATTAGGCAGAAGAGATCAGTTTGCCCATGTTAAGCTAGACCTGAATGCAGGATTTTGAGGCAGCATTGAGAAACTTGTTTCTCTCACCTCCTTCATGTATGTCATGAGCGGAGCCAGCTGGAGCCAGGGTTTAGACTAGATGGCCCGGGAGGCCCCTTCTGACTTGCTCTGTTTCTATGTTTCTATGTACCAGTGTTGACTGCAGGTTTGGGTAAGGGAGAATGTGGAATAGAAGCAGTACTGGGTATAAAACAATGAGGAAAAGCTCTAGAGTTAAAATGGTAATTCTTAGACTTAAAAAATAAAATCCTATGCACACTACTACTAAAAACTAGAGCAAGTCCCAGAGACAATTGTCCTGAGGCAAGAAATAATAAGAATTTATTTAAATAAGGCATTTTGGTATGGGAATTTCTTTTTGCAATCAGGCCCCATGGAAATTATGACTTTGATAAGATTATTGAAGGATTTCAAAAATAATCTTGGTCAAGGATCATCTCTCTTCCCTAGAAAACCGGAATTGAAGAGGTCACAGCTGTGTAATCTGCAGTGCGCCTCGAGGTAGGTAGGTAAGAAGGAAGAAGTTTGGCACTAATGCAAATCTATGTCAGTTTTATCCAGTATCTGAATAGCCAGGAAAGCCACATGATTTCCTTATAGGAACAGATTTCTGCTTGGTACACAAGAGAATCTGGCACGCTCTCATTTCAGTTATATGCTTCTTGCAAGGGGCATAAAATCAACCTTCATGAAAGGTCAGAGGTAGAAGGCTTTATTGTGGTGGCTTCTAGCCAACAGGTATCATAGTATGGCAGTTTTTTACAACTTGAAAAGCAGATGCCACAAGCATCATGTTCCAACAATGAGTGATGAATGCAAAGACATATTAAGGTTAGTGTTTAGCTTACGAAACTGCTTACTTTCATTTATATATAAAATCAACGTAAGTGCAAATATTTTACCAGGAGTTTGGTAACCCACTGGCTGACGTAGTATGGGCTGTATAGACTCGATTTGCAATTGCAGTTTTAAGTAAATGGAGCAAATGGTAGCTGATCCAGATTGTCATGACCTGGACTGTCTCTTTCATTGTGTTAGATACACGCTATGTACAAACTGGAGGTGACAAAGTATTTAGAGACTACTAATTCAGATTGCAGGTAGATGATAACCATATCAGTAAGATATGATGATGACCTTGCATGTCTGAAAGCATGCTGGAGAAAAATGTTCTAGCTTTTTCTGTCACTTATGCAAACATTTTATCCAGAAGAAATCGCTCTTGATGTAGATGAGTATTTTAAACATCCTCCAGTCCAAAGTGTTAGTCGCCCAGAGATGGTTTTGTTACAGTGTTGCACATGCCATTTATTTCTACAAGGCTTATTTATTTCTCTTGGAGAAGTGAGATTGTTTTGTGAAGCACATGCTCCAGAGGGAAGCCGCTCCTCACTTTTCAATACCTTTTCTATTTTAAGTTTTCATCCCACAGTTATCTATGCATATTCAGTTTTCTTTTAATTAAAATTAAAATGAAGCATTGCCCTCAGTTATGGATTAAGGAAACCCATATGTGCAAGAGACATGTGAAGAATAGAGCTGGGAGACGGAGAATACTCTAAGAATCACAACAAGCTCTACTACAGTTTAGCATGAGTGGGTCTCAGAACTTTTGTTTCTAATGATACAAATTAGCTTTGTCTCAGTTTCCTTGGGTATTCTTTGTATTTATGGGAACATTTTCATATATAGAGTACTAAATACTTTTTCCATTCTTCCCTTGAGTAACACTTTGTGTTCAGTTGCAACTTTGGTGTTATTTATAAGCTGGCTGTGTGTGTGCATAGGCTCTCAATCTCCTTTATGTTTTCTGTCTCACTCTCATATACTGCCCCTTCCCAATATTGGAACCCCGGGACCTCCAGATGTTTTGGACTACAGTTTCCATAAAGCCCACCATTGACCATACCAGCTGAGGCTTATGGGAATAGCAGTCCAGAATATCTGAAGGGCTCCATATATGTGGGCACCATTTCTCTACCCTGTCATAGAAAGAACCTTCCCTTCAGTATTAGGATGATTGCATTATAGCCATATATCATCACCATTCTTAATAAGTGTGTACTCACATAAATATCTATAGGAAAATTACCCTGTATACATCCACACTAAGTAGATTGGCTTGATAAAATTTTATTTTCCTCAAAGAATATTTTAGGCTTCCTTGGGTACCTCATACTAGACTATTTCTTTCTTTGGTTCCAGCATTTCTTGCTTTTGGCTCCCAGTTTGACTGGAAATGGTTTTTCAATGAACGAATAAATCACTGAAATCCTGAATGAGGCATTTAAAACCAGGTCAAACTGGATTAGAGAATGTGTTATAACAATATATTTTTTTCAGGCGGAATATGTCCAACTTGTTACTGAGCTTCGGATGACGAGAGCCATTCAGCCTCAGATAAATGCTTTTCTTCAAGGCTTCCATATGTTCATTCCTCCTTCTCTGATACAATTATTTGATGAATATGAATTGGTAAGTAAAACAATTTGCCATACTACGTCAGGAGAATTCATTATGATGCAACAGTCATTAATTTCTGTAAGGAGATGGTATAGAAGCAACTGATTTAGAAATTTTGGGGCTATTAATTCAGGAAGGCTTTACACTTAGTTATTTTGGCAGCAGGCTAGGAGATTCCATGTGACTCATTTTTTCCCCCCTAAACATTGAAGAGTTGGTTGACTCTGAATTTTCTGTATTGAACAACTGGCAAGTGCCACTTCTGTTTGCAGTTCCTAATATTTTGGATCCTGCTAATAATTGATGGAATAGCTCTGAAATTGATTTTTTTAAAACAAAGAATCCTGCTTGCACATTACACTCGAGGAGCACCAACACTTTTGAAATTAAAATTGTGAATGTTGTATGTGTCATCTTCCCAATCTTGGTTTGGTGTCTTCTGTTTTGAAGGAACTACTGCTCTCTGGCATGCCAGAAATTGATGTGAGTGACTGGATAAAAAATACAGAATATACAAGTGGTTATGAAAGAGATGACCCAGTTATTCAGGTAATACATTTCAGCAGCTTCCCCTCACCTGGTGCTTTTCAAATGTTTTGGACTTTGGTTTGCATCAACTTCAAACAGTAGAACAAATGGAAAGAAATCCTGGAAGTTGTAGTTCAAAACAGTGAGTTGGCAAAAAGGCTGTTTTATAGGATAGATGCGAGCAATTAAGCATTCTAGGGATTTGCTTCTTCTGGGTTTAAAAATGTGCATCCTTGTTTTTGTACAGTGGTACCTTATCTCACGAATGCCTCAGTTCATGACCAAATTGGATCACAGACAGAAGTTCCAGAGAAAAATAGCCTCAGTCGTGAACTCAGCATTGGGTGATGACCACGATCGTACCCCTTTTCCTCTCCTTTCCCCCCCCCCCCTTTTGGTCCCGCCCCCCCCCCCCCCAGCATGATCGCTATGGCACGATTATGGTTTGGACTCTCCCTCCAGAAAATAACCTCCCCCACACCTAGGTTTTTGTTCTCTACTGTATTGTACTTTGTTACTTTGTTGTTCTTTGTTACTTTGTTTCAAATTTATGTGATTTTAAAAAAATATTTACAAAACGGATTAACCTCATTTACATTGAGCCTTATGGGGACATTTGACTTGGGTCATGACCAATTTGGATCACGACCAGAGTCCTGGAATGGATTAAGTTTGTGGGCCAAGGTACCACTGTACTTTTGTCTCATAGGAATGAGGCACAGTAGAATTGCTTGAACTAAGCTAGAATTCATGTTCAGTTTTTGTTCTTTGGTTGATATATAGTAGAAAAAATATGCAACTGGATTTATTTTCCTTCTAGTGGTTTTGGGAAGTTGTAGAAGAATTGACTCAGGAAGAACGAGTGTTGCTGCTTCAGTTTGTCACTGGGAGGTGAGTATTTTGTTTGTTTGTTTTGTGTAAGGGGGTATGGTATTTGTCTCTTTAATTCAGTGCAATTATTTAATGAATACTGGTGGCTATAATATAAATTGTGCCACATCATTTACCTATATATGCATCAGTATTGTTGGGCTGCCTCTGGAGGTAACAGCTTTACCCTTATTATTTTAACTTAGCACTTGTTAATCCTTGGTCAAGTAGATGAATCTTTTCCATCATCAGTATTTGTTGTTCCATGGATTACTTTGGGATCACATGGCCTTTTTTGCTGGGGGCGAGGGGCGGTTGAACTTCTAACTTACCCAATAAAATGACATTATAGTTGCACTATTGTAGCAACAGAAAAAAGGTGCTCTAGAGCCTCATTGTTGATGTACAGTTTATTTAGATTTGGGTGGCAGTGTGATTTGCTTGGTAGCAAGATGGGACATGAGAGAATAAAGTTTGCTTGCTGCTTCCTCCCTGGTTATAAGAAGAATCTGATGGCAAGCTCTTGTGTGTGACCAAGAGCTATTGCACAGTGTTGGTTTCTACTAGCAAAACATCAATCGTAATAGAACCAGCGAATTACTGGATCCTTCCTTTGTTCCTTACTCCGCGTCTCCACACCAGATCAAAGCAAATTATGATGAATACTGATAAGAAAGCTGCAAAATTATTATATTCAAAGGTGGGAAAAGAACCCAGTGGATGTTTCCTATGAGGAAAGCATAAGCCTGAGGATTAAATGGCCAGTCAGAATGCAGTAGAATGCTTTTCTGGTCCTGTCAACCAGCTAGTGATGACTCACACCAAAGAGGCAAATGATAAGGGAAGAAAAACATTAGCTTATGTCCTGGTGGAGGGTTGAATTAATAGCCCTGTAGCTGACCTCATGGACAAGGTTCTCTCTACAGTCTACCCACTGGCCTGTCCTCTAACTGACAAATAAGTGGAATCTTAGCTTTTGCTGTATGAACAGCACAACACAACAAAAGCGTCACCAGCCATATCACTGCTCACTCTCCAGCCCCGGACAAGCAGTAGACTCCCGTCTGAAGGGTTTTTGTTGCTCTCTGAAGCCCACATTCTCCATCCTTTGGGTTGAACGGACCAGCTTACTGCATCAGTGAACTGGAATGACTTCAAATAGGTCCTCCCTTCTGTGGTAGCATCTAAAATCTGATTCACAGGCATGTTTTTAAACAGACCATGCAATGGCAATATCCTTTATGGATTTCTTTTTTCCTCCTTAAAGCTTTGCATCTTCTTTTGCTACATAAATTGGCAAAGTCTGAAAAAGTGACAGTAGCTTGAACATCAAATGGTAATTCATTTTGACAGGCAGGATACCTTGAAACGTTTCCAGACTTCAATATCCTACTGTATGTGATCCAGTCTAAGAGGGTGAAGGTAGTTTATTTTGGGATTTGCTTTCAGTCAAAAAATCATTTAAAAATTGTACTGCATTCATAAGGGCAAGCTGGTAGAATCACATGCATAGCTTTAATTATTATCTTCTGGTCTGAAAATCACTTGCAATTGACTGTCCCTTGCCAAAAACACTTGCACTACCTTTATCTTGGGCTCCTCATAGTACATTTTTGAAGTCCATAAGTCTAGACTCTGTAATCTAAGGGAAACAGCTGGAAACCCAATTTAAAATATTAAGTGAAGACAAACTTCAAAAGAACTGCCAGCATATCTGTCTGCAACAATCTTGTTAGCATTAGCTGATTCTAAATTTCTATCTGTACAATATGACCAGTACTCTAGAAGCTGAACCCCACCTTCCCTAGGACCCTTTTGAAAATTACATGGCTTCCTATAGAAAAATGTCAGATTCCTGTGGAAATTCTGTTCATCTGTAGATAGGACTGCTTTGTAGGAATGTAAGGCTGGCTTATGCTATCAGCCAGACAAGCCTGTATCTAAATACCATTGTATACTCTTTTTTTTTAGAAAGCACTTGTCTGTCTTTGCTCCATCAGTCCCCCCTTTTTGTGCTCTATGCTTTATTTCTTTGTGTTGTGTTAATATGTTCCTACACACAAGCACTTTAGTCTAGTGTGCATCCAAGTTCCCAGGAACCTAATTGTTGTGAAACATGACTGATCCGAGATCTGCAGAAGACCATTTCCCCTGGAAATTCTGAGTGTGTGGTGGTGGTGATGGGGAACCAGGAATCATGACTCAAGACACCTTCCTGGCAAGCTTCTCCTCATGTGGCTCCTAGCTGGAAGTAGGTTAAAATACCATACCATCGCTAGTGGGAGCCAGATAAAAACACTGGGGAAGCAGGGAGATTTGTAGGAATGTACATTGCCCTGTGAAGGAAGAGTTGAATACCACCACATCATTAGTAGAAGATGCAAGCAGTCTTGTAATACAGCAAAGGAAGGGCGAGTTGTCCAAACTCCTTGCTCCTCTTGGCAGTGGGCAAACAATTACCAGGTGGACTGCTACCACCCGTTTACATCCCCCTTGTCCTGAGCCTGATGACTCTCAGCGCTCACAGGACCCTCCAAGGGCTGCAGACATAATGGACCAAATCCGCACCCCCTGTTCTTCTTTGGGTTCTCTGTGCATCACATGTATGGGCTTGCTGCGCAGTGCCTGGATCAGAGTAAAAATATAGCAAAGCATCCCAGAGTGGACAGGAACATCTCCCTGCCCCTCCAGTTCTCCAGAGAAGGGGGTGGGGCTCCCGCTCAGCCCATAGTTCCTTTTTGACTGCACATGCAGTCGTGTCACTGAATGGAACCTCTGCTGCTCTTCTCCTAAGTAGCTCACACTTTTCATCTGCTGCTCCTTTTAAAAAACCCTGTCTTTACTTATTAAACTTCCAAACCAACTTTATTCATAAGCTCCTGCTATACTTCTCTACACTCCTTGCTCCAAAGCCACTGCTTGCTGCCATGCTCTCCTATTTGCGGGGAAGGGGAACAAAGACCCCCTTCTCTTCCTTCCACTTGCTCCTTTCTCTCTTTGTCTCCCCATTTGGCCGATCCGGCTTTCCATTGCTGCTCTTTGTGTGCCACTTGCCTGCCTGCCACAGATGGCCACTCCTGCTGCCTCCTTTGCTTCAGGAAGACTTTTAATCATTAGCAAAACCAAACAGTAGCAAGACCAATCAGAATTAGTATGGAGGTTTTATCACAAAGAAAGCACACACAGCTCTAAAGGTAGACATTAATTGTATGAATTATGAGAAGTGGAAAAAGAAACCAGAGAAACCCCTTGGAAAAGTTCTGCAGACAAAGATACCAGTGCAATATCTAATCTTATCATATGTTAACTAAATAAGGATCTCCTAATAAGTCAGTGCCCAGTGAGATCCAAAATTTCACATGCCGCAAAGTCAGTTGGCATAAGCAGATAACATGATGAAGACCAAAGACCAGCAATAACTTGCTTTATACTTCTGCAGGTCTTTGACAGATGTGAAGGGACTGCCTTAACCAATGCCAGTCCAGCAGAATAGTTTCCTCAGAAGCTACTTTGGCCAATTGGTAGCAGGATGGATAAACCTCCTTGGCCCTTAGAAAGCTTTCAGCACAGCCTGGTTGACAGTTTCATCTAGCAAATCATCCAGGTTAGAACAACATGGGATAACATGGAGGTGTCTTAAATATGCAGGCCCTTCCTCATGAAATGGATTTTCCTTCAGCTCTGCCAAATCTTAACCACCCTGCAAAGGGGTGGGGTGGGGTGGGGATTTCTTGACATGTACATTTTTATCCTGCCTTACTGCTGTTGTGGATAGAACCCAAGACAGCTTGCCTGACTTGCCAGACAGCCTTCCATTCCTGAGCACTGCTTAGTTAAAGTAAACCAGCTGCACTGTGTAGCTGCAGGCTGCGCTCTGCACATGAGCTGAGGTTTTCTCACCGCACCATATTTATGATACAGCAAACATGTATTGCTCTAGCATGAACAATTTGAATGTTGCCACCTGGGCATCCTGGCTTGTGATAAAGATTTCAAGGTAGCATATAGGTCCAGTAGCTCTTTATAAGCCGTGTTATTTACATGCTTTCCCATCAGACCTGAGTTGAACAGGGCTGCTTAGGTCAGGACTGTTTGGAAGGTATTTATTCATAAGGTCATTGTTGGAGACGACTTGAGGGCATTTAAGAGCAACAAATTCAGACCTTGTACATGTTGACGTTGTCATTTTGGATAAACAGGGATGGAATTGTTTTTATTATATGTCTTCTCTTTATTGGTTCAGTTCCCTACCTTATAGCTACATAAAATGAAATACCTGTTGGACACTTGGAGCCAGACAGTCCTAAATGCATTATTTATGCATTATTTATTGTTCTTTTCAAAGACTAGGACTAAGAGATGAAAAACAGTCTTTGTTATATTTTATGTTTCAAATATGCAAGGTACACCTGATCAGTGCTGATCATGTTGTAAAGTGTTACTAGATGTCTTTTTAAATAGGTATGTAGTCACTGACAGGGACTGGGAACTGATAAATACAGCTATAAAAAATATTATAAGCCATCACCAGTATTAACTGGCAGATCCAGAATTGTCTAAGTAGAAGTTAGACTTCTTTTTTCAAGTGTAATTTAAAATCAGGATTGAATCCTATTTGTAAATTGTATATCTTCAGTTTCATTTGTGTACAAAACATATGATTCATATTTCATAAGTTTGCCTTTCTATAACCCAGTTAAATAGTTTTCTAAAAGCGATGTGTGTGTGTGTCTGTGTGTAATGAGGGATTCTTCGTGGATTTAGTATTAACTTCCTTGGCACTCTGTTTTCAGAACTTGGATAATACATTTCTTCTAAAACATGAGCAAATGTTTAGTACCACTTGAGTGGAAAATCAAATATTCCCTTTTCAGCTAGACATCATCAAATTAATTTTATTGATCTAGTAAAATAAACAGCCATGATAGGTGTTAGTTTGCAGAAGTCATCTAAGCATATCTTAGCTTTTCTTCCTTTTAAGTTTTGTTTTGTCATGTGTAACAAAGAGTATATTGTCTGTTGATTCCATGGCAGAAAATGTAGTATGCCTTCTGCCTCTTTTTTAATGTTACTCTGTTCTTTATATCTACCCACATTTTTGCATACTGAGCAAAACCAAAATCAAGTATTGATATATGGCATGTTCCTATATTAACTTTGCAAGCTATTCACAAAATGGGATTGAAAATGGATTTATTTTCATCCTAGCATCATTGCTATTTTTTGTGGTTCAAAGCCCATTTAGATGTGAAAACTGAAAATCTTTAAAATCTTGATATGTATTACATACAAAGCATTTGTATTGGATGCGGCTCACTAGATAGCTGCTTCACTTGTGTGTTATTTCAACGCACCACTTCATTCCTTGATTGTAGAGGACAGTATAAAACTTTGCTACCTATTTCTTTACAGAGTAGTAATTCCAAAAAAAGCATATTACTACTAGTTTAGATATGTTAGTGATTTAAGCTTTTAAAAATTAAAATCTTAAAATTTGATTAAAATATTTTACAGATTTAAAAGTTTGCTAACATTATAAAATTTTAAACATTTTATCTTCATATGTATATTATGAAACATTTTGGTACAAAGCACCTGTTCCAGTCACAAATAAGAGTATGTTATAGTCCCACTTAAGAGTCTATTACATTCACACTTCAGCTGAGCCAGGTCTCATCAATAAGGTGGTCAAACCTCTGCATGGAGTAACCATCACCACCTGTATTTTGCAGCCAGCCTTACTGCATTAATAAACACAATGGCATGTTTCTTTGTATCTTTTACACTGATTTTGGTTTTCAGCTGATGAGCAAGCATCGGCTCCTTCATTCCCCCCCCTCTGGAGCTACAGGCACTACAATAGCACTCTTCACTGAGTTACCCAGCCAGCCTGTTTTCCCCTCAGCTGTGTTTCAGCTGTTCTAACCCTGAAACACAGAGTTAAATTTCCCTGTTTGCTCCTGAATGAACTTTGTGTATCTTGCAGGAAGAGAAATTTAGGTGATGAGCAAAACACTTCTTTGGGCTGAAAGTACCTTACAGGCCATTTTTTTCACTGCACTATTATGCGGTGAAAAGGTATTATTTCCATGTTAGAGGAACTGAGGCCAAGAGAGTGACTTATCCAAGGTTATTCTCTGCTTTTGCGACTTGAGCAGACTGAGTTCAAAACACGAGACTGATAAAGGGGCAAACAAAACTGTCATAATTTGGAGTCATAATTTGTCAGTGACCAATTCTACAAAGTAGAAGCAATAGTATAAACACTTAGTAGTTGTTCTAGAGTTCATGTGTAAATTTCTAGGGTTTTTTTCCTAATGCTGAAAGAGCAGTAACGCACCAGAAATTGGTATATGTGGATGAAAGCTGTCGAACAGCAACTGCCTCAGCGACATGTGTAACCCCTTCCTTTAATGTCTGTCTTGTGAATGCTTTCAGTTCCAGGGTACCCCATGGTGGCTTTGCTCATATCATGGGTGGCAGTGGACTGCAAAATTTCACAGTTGCTGCAGTGCCATATACACCAAATCTTCTACCCACATCAAGCACGTGGTAGGTCCAGCAGCCTCATTTTCAATTTATTACTGAGCCTTTCATTGTTTTTCTTTGGGGAAAGGGCAAGGGTCCTTCAGGACTGGCGGTGCACCTTTGCATAAAAATGCTTTTGCTCCCTCTCATTGCCACTATCCAATGCTGAATTGCTTCATTTAGTACCACTTGGTCCCCTCTGAATCTTTCAGACTACAGTTCTCATCACTCCCAGCCAGTGGTTGGTGATGGTGGGAACTATAGTCTAAAACATCTGATGGGCACCAGTGTGAGGAGGCCTGCTCTAGTCCCAGGCTTTGGGTGCTTCAATTATTTCTTCTGTAGTGTTGAAGAAAGAATTCCAGCTACTGTAGTATAGTTTTAATACTGTATCACTAAAGGGCACTTCAGGTTAAATTGCTATATTGCTTTTTTAGTTTAAACTAAAAGAAAGGTCCTCCCGCTTGGAGAACATCAGAATACTAAAGGGGACTGCAATGCAGCAACACATTTTCTCCAAGTATACTTCATTTTTAAGCTTTTTGGATCAGAATGAAGTCTTGAGAGCATGGTGGCACATGAATTAACCTGTTTGGAACACACTTTTACTCCCATGTTTTAATGTGGATGCCTTTCCCCCCTTTCAGTATCAACATGCTGAAGCTGCCTGAATATCCCCAGAAAGAAATCCTTAAGGACAGGCTTCTTGTGGCATTGCACTGTGGAAGCTATGGGTATACAATGGCATAATGAAGTCAGACAATTTCTCTGATTACTGATGTTCAGTTCAGAGTGGCAGAAGCAATTTAGCAACCTATCAATAAGATGGGGGTTGTTGCTGGAAAAGAGTCTTGATTCTGCAATCCTCAGGTAGGATTGATTTTCACAAGGATCCAATGTTTCTTCTTCCTGAATGTCATCCTGAGTATGAGACATGAGATACTGCTTCATGGGATAAATTCAAAGTGCATTGTAACTTCAGTTTTGGAAATGATGTTTCTATGTTATTCTTCCATCTTTCCTCAGTCCGAGGAATTATTTCCACCATGACGCTAGATGTTTTTATTTTGAGATGCGCAGCATTTCGCATACAAAGCCAATTGCAGCTCGAATTATGCTGTAACACTTGTTGAATCAGGGTTTCTGAAACTTGCCAAGCAGACCTTACGATGCTGTCACCACAGAGCCGTGGTTTGCTCCATTGAGTCATATGGCAAGTGTGGCCTTGCTGGAGCTGCAGATTAAGAGCAGTCTGTGAGCCCCTGTGTTCAGTCCCGACTGTTCCACCGGAAGAAGAGAACAGTGCACGTCAGAAACTGGGGCAAGTCTGCAGCCACTGCCTTTAACTGCAGGTCAACCTTGCATGCAAAAAGTGCCATGTATGTATTTATTTTTTTCCTTCAGGAGCATTGTACAGACAGTTCAAAATTAGTATCAGAAATACCAAATGTGATGTATTCTTTTTCCTGCTTAACTTACTGAAAAAAATACAAAGAGGTTTTTTAGCTTTATAGTATTTTCATATCTAAACATTTGGAGTATTCTTTGTCAGTAAAGAAGAAGTAAACTTCTCAAAAAATATACATTTCAAATATGCATCCAATTTGACTGCTGCTGAAGTATTTGTGACTTAATGTCCCTTCAGAGATTGTATATATTTTGAAGGAATAGATCCTTTTATTTGGGGGATGCATTTTCTCTCATGTCTGAACTGTGTGAAAAGTATGCATTAAAAGTTTATTATAACTTAATCACTGGTCAGTTGTGTTTGTCATTCTGTTTTCCTTGCTCATTCTGGAAGCAACAAGGTCTGCCAGGGCCTTGGGAAGGCAAGGAGGCTTTAGCTTCCTGCTTCTATGGGAGCACCAAAGCACCTTTCCGGACACCCAGCAGTCTTGTGCAGAGTCACTGAGATGAGGACTGTGATCCTGTTAGGACTGTGGGGTACAGCTCAGAGAAAAATCCAACTCTGTAACTATTGCAAGAGGAAAATCCAGTGTTAAGAACTACTAGGGAAATTTGAAAACAAAACAATACCATCATGTGTGTTTGAATTTGCCAGATGCATTTAGCTAAATATGGTTGGAAAGGCAGTGCTGGACTAGATTGTCTCCTCTTATGTCTTTTCCACTGTGGTTGGGGAGAGCTTGACAAGTACTCCAAGCATTTATTAAAGTTTCTTTAAAAAATAATTATGCCTGCCTTTTCATATGGGCATTAGATATCTTTAGGGGAGTGGGGGGCTTGAGTAAGCTATAATTGTTTAGGCCTGAGTGGTAGTGAAACAACCTGTGCTAATTTATTGCTTCACTTAGCTGGTAGGATGGGTTAAACAGTGGCAGGGAGTGCATTTCTAGGTGTACAGTTAAATACAGACCCAGGATGCCGTGGGGCATCTTTGTTCCTAATGAGAAGTGTGAATGCATGGAGCAAGTTGCAAACAAGGACAACCTGTGACAGTGCTCATCATCACTGATCGTGGGGCATATCTGTTAAGACATGGGCCTTTGCTTCCAATTTCTTGGCTTTCTGGAGCTTGGCCTAACATGAGATAGTCTTCACTCTGGTGTTAAACAGGCAGGTTTTTTTGATAATTGAATTTCCCTGGTTTTGGAAAAAGAAATGTCTAATTACAGTTATGGAAATTCTAGCCTCAGTATATTCAAATCTGCTTTCTTGCAAGGTTACCTATAAGATTAATGGGATTATAACCACTTAACTAAAGGTGGTAATTCCATTTCAAGAATCAGTATTCTAAAGTCTCAGGGAAAATGTCCACAAATGGAAGAGGTTGTCCTGTGCAAACAATTATGCCAGACCTGTAAAAGAGTATGGTGAGAAAGAGGGTGGAGCTAGCAAATTTATCCCACACACACACACATGGCAGTGTCCTACCATTTTGCATTTGTTTTACTAGTCAGCAATTTGTGGCTGCTACCAGCATATGTAGAAAATTCAGGAAGGAAAAGGAGGGAGAACGTATTTGATTTTGACTCAGAACAGTGTGGTGGCAAAGAGAAACCATCCTCCTGCTTGACTGACGAACCATTAAATACTTAAATAAAAAGAGGGATGGGTTCCTCCTCCACCCTTCTTGGTTTTGTAAACCTTTGCAGAAAGATCAAGCATTTCAGATCCTGTAGTTAAAAACAACATCTTGAGTTTTCATGATTTCTCCCCCACCCCACAAAGAAAAGAAGTGTGGGGGCAGCTAGTATTTTTTGTTCACCGTTAGATGACACCAACAGAATAATGTCTCCCATTTTCCACTAAAAGAAGGAAATAGACTTGGGAAAAGTCATAATATTTGCACTTGAACACTGTGCGTTTCACATATTCTGATTGATCAGTAAAGGCAGCCTGCAAACAAGCTTTAGCTGCCAGAATTCAGCCCAAGAGGGCAACAAGTGGATGTGCAAAGAGTCTTGCTAAACAGAAGCAATTTCAGGTCGAAAACTCTGCAGTGAACGCCATTTAAGAACCACTTGAGGCAGATACAGTTGCTTTTTCACATATAATTTGCTAACACAACTAAGCAGGCCTTAGTACTTAATTAGTACCGAGGGGATAAAAGCGAGGGTTAATGACTCTGGCCAGCATTGTGCATGACCTGTGCGCATCCTTGATCGTTTCCCGAAACATGGTCTGCAGTGTGCCGAGACACCTTTGTAGCCATGCAGACGTTCCTCATCAGGTGAGCTGATTTAAGAAATGTTATTTGGAAGCATTGCTGTTGGGCTCCTGCAATCTTTTCTTAGCAAATGTTTATGTTAGTACTTGCTAGTGCTGTGCAGTAAGATGCCTGGTCCTTCAGTGTTGGTGTTGTGGATGCTGTTCTTTGGAACATCCCCAGTTGGTTTCTTTTCAAAAGGATGTAGACTTGTGTGTGAGAAGCCCAACTGATACATCTGTAAGGCGATCCCAACTGCCTGCCTGTACAGAAAACACATGGACCTCCCGAAGAGTTACTTAAGGTGAGCATTTTTTCTTAAGTTGATATTTTATTTCTATCAAAAGAGTCTTATTTAAATATACATTGGGGAATAGAGGTACCATTATGCAATTTCTTCTGCAGTATTTAGAATTTTTCAGAAATATTACCAGTGAAGATTTTTTTTTTCTTTTTGGTAATGTAATAGACATGCAGGTTAGGATATTGACATATGATGAAATTGGGATTTAAAAGTGTTGAAAAGGCTGCTTTAGAACACCTGCAACCTATTAACAACCATGGATAACAAGCCTGTTGAGAAAACATAACTTGGTGTGTAGCTTATTGTTTAGAATGATAGATTGGTTTCTATTTTTTTTTGTTTTGTTTCCCTCTGTGTCTTATTTAAGAAAAAGAAATTTCTTGTTTGTTAGATCATAAATCATGAATACTAATTGACTCATTACCTTTAGTAAAAAGTTCTGTGAGTCCTATTAAGTTCTGAAAACATCATTTAATATTGTCAAGCTGCTAAAGCCAGTGACTTCCCCATGATACCAGAAATCAAGGCTGAGAATCTGCAGTAAACTGTTCTCTGATCTTCAAAATCCCAGTTGGTTTACACTTTTGACTACTATAATTTAATAAAAAGGGAATAAAATGTTCATGCTCAAGTGCTTGTGCCATTTCAAATCATGTTTGAGTCAGAAGCTAACTGCATGGCTTTGTGAACATGTACTGTTGATGTGGGATGGCCTGACACCCATCAGACCCCACAGAAGTTTGTAGGAAAAATGTGAACTTGTGCAGATTCCATTAAGGGGCCCCTCATTCTCTATCTTCAGAATATTGAGGCTACTGCAAGCATTTTTCCTTCCTTGCCGTGCAAGTAAATCATTTATGTACGTATGTATGTATTATTGATTTAGTCAATTCATATGCTGCCCCACTAGTGACAGACACTCTGTGCAGCCTACATCATATTAAAATCCATAGACAACATAAAACTGTACAAAGACAGCATGACAATACACAATTACAAAAGTACAATAAAAATAAAATAAATGATGAGAATTCAATAAAACCAAAATAAAGTAATAAATAGAATATATTGATGAAACCTCCCAAAATAAGATAAAAACCATTAAAATTTAATTATATCAAAATCTAGCCTTTAAACATATTGGCAGCAGTGCATTATAAGATAAAAATTATGATTAAAATATAAATACAAATAAAAAACTCACCTAATTAAAAGAACTATGGAACCAAATATGTCTTTAGTCGGTGCCTGAAGGCCAAGTGTGGGCACCAAACGGACCGCCAATTGAATTAATTTCCAAATTTGGGGTGCTATACTTGGAAAAGCTCTCCTCCTTGCAATTAAGATACTTTAGCACATGAAAGTGGGGTTATATTGGGTTTAGGCTGCTGTGTCTCAGGATAAGTGATGTTGGCACAGGGTAGAGGTGTAAAGCATTCTTCCATGTGGCACAATACTTCTGGTGTTACCTGTGTAGCAAAGGAGGAAGAAGTGGCCTGGCACAGAATGATACTGTGCCCAGTTCTCTGTACTCTCCACTGCGAAAATATTCAGCCCAGCCCAGAATCGCCAAACCGACTCCTGAGATACGGCTGGCGGGGCATTCTGTGGCAACCCTGCATAATATTTAACTGAAACATGTTGGACTCAACAGATTGTGGGAACGAGACCTGTGCTGCTCTACCCATCTCCTCTTAAGTACTTTTGACATTTAATGCCAAGAGTTCAATGGCTGAGTTTTCTAGAGAGCAGAGCTATTCATCAGGATTATTAGGATTCTCTGGGGATAGCTTCAGTATACTGATTGTCTTTGACACATCAGTTTGCTTAGATTAAAAGAAAATTGCTACTGTCTAGCTGAATTTTAAACACTTCACAGGAAGGAAAAAGCAACCAAGAACTGGTTTGTATATAAAACCACCCTACCAAGTTATATGGACAGTAGAGTGATTGAGTAGTAACATCTGATAATCATTCAGTACAAATTTATGCTTGCGTGTGTATATTTAGAATTATACAAATATTTTGCATTTAAGACGTTTTTTAAAAATTAGTTTATTATTGTGAAATAATATTATAGATTTTCTGCAATAATCTACTGTAACAATAGTTCAGTGTGGATGGTTTTGAGTTGTGTACAATGCTGTCCTCCAGTCATAGAAAGCTGCTTGATCTAGTGTAGGCTTTTGTGAATGGATGTGAGGGGCAATTTTCACAAATGTGCCCTTAAAGGCAATTGACATTAGTATGGATATTAGTAAAATCTTTGTCTTACTGAAAATATTTTGGTAGTATTGATCATGACAATGCCTTAGATGAAATGTCACATTTAAAAAAAATTAACATTGCTAGGGTTGTTGTATGACTTGGTGTTCCAAGATACTGTGACTGGAAATAATATTAGTTTATTAATGGTGATAATCTTATAAATGGAAATGATCTTTAAATCTGTTGCCACATTTTGCCTCAATACTGTGTTTGATTCAAGCTTTTCAAAGCAACATTGCATTAATTCTAGATTGTCAGTCGTACATGTCATGTACACAATGGAAAAAGACTGGATTAAATTCACATTTTTATCCAACTACTTTGCATTTTCTTACTAGACTGCAAAAGGCAGGAAAACCATAGTTTGTTAAGCTTATTAAGGAATTTGGTGGACTGCTGTGTACTCATACTTATATGTAACTAAATGATGCTGCTATTTAACAGTGTTCATCCCTTCAAGTGTCAGTCAGAATGTAGACACATCATGCGCCAGCTGCAGCAGTGGAAGGCTGGAGGGCGTTACAGTGAAAGAAGCTTTGCAGAATTGCACTGACTTTCAGAGATGGAGGAGCTATTGCATTCTTACAAGATGGCTGGAAAATGTAACACTAGAGCCCTCTACTGAGTTCCTAGGTGTGCAGCTGTATCTCTGGACTGAACAGTGAGGGAAGATATTTACATTTATTTGCATATCATTTTAATAGAGGAAAATCCTCTTTTAAATTTGTTAACACTTTTAAAATATTGTCATTTGAAGGAGCACAACAAATGTGTATGCAACAAGCACTTGAATTCCTTTCCTAATATGAAACATAGTGCCTCTCCCTTAATACATTTAATTATGTGGGTAAATACAGGAATAAAACTCCTGCTGCATATTTACATTTATGTGTAAGTAAATGTTGCAGCTACTTTAGCATCTTTACCATCTACAAGTACATATTACAGAGCACCTATAACAATAAGTGGTATGAAGATAGTTAAGCTGAAATAAGCTTTTCAGAATCTTTCAGCTAGGGAGGAGATACTGCAGTCTTATTAGGTAGCTGGAAAATGTAAGATGGTTGTCTTCTGTACAGCCATCAATAGGCTGACAAGGTCATGAAGATTTTTGCTCATTCATGGGAAAATGTAAGTTATAGGTGTAGCAAATTACCTGTGCAAAAGAACTCCAGTGCTTGAGAGCCAGCAGAATCATTCAAAAGGTTAAGCCAGGTGGAAATATATGCCAAACATCTGCCTCTTAAGCATTAGGGAAAAGCTTTTATCCCATGGTATTTAGAATACTTGAAGCAAAGGTTCACATATGGGTTGGGTGAGAAGGACACGCCAGCAAAATGTGACAAGCAAGAAAACTCTGATAATGATGTAACAGTGACATCCAAGTGACTCGTCCTTTGGGTATAAGAAGACATGAGTTTATCCGCTAGAGAATAAACTCACTTTGCTGTGGCTTTCTTTTGGATTAAAACCAAAAACTTATACCCCACTTTTATTTTAGCTAGGTGAACTCAAGCTTGCCTCCAAAATAGAAACTCATAATAATATAATAATAATGATCAAATTACAGCTGCCCAGAGAAGAATCTTAGCTAATGAGTGGGATAGAACTTTAATAAATAAACTTAGAATAAAACTCCATCCTAAAGGGAACAGCATTAAAATAGCAAGCCAGGAAAACATTCAGCTAAAGGCCTTCTTGAACCAAGTGCTGAAAAGAGCAGTGTGTTAAGAGGCCTTAAAGATCTCACTTAGGACATTCCATAATATAGGATACATTACAAAGCGGTGCCTTAGTAGATTTCTGTTTTATATGACCAAAGAATTCAGAGCAAGAAATCTGGTGTTTTATGGCACAGAAATAAATAGACAAAAATTATCCATCTTGCATATGGTTGGGCAACATCTTTCAGCTCGAGGGCTACAGAAACCATGGCCACTTGGTTTTGATAACATGACAAGATGTGTCTTTAATATTCAAAATAACCTCTGGCATACACCACAGCCCACTATGGCTTAAATAAGCCATGGTGAGCTGTTTGTGTGAACTGATCTAATTTTTGGCAGTGAAATTGTCACATCTATCAGCCTGCTGAAAGTGCATTTCTCACTTTCATGTACGTGTGGTGATTAGTGATGCAAATACATAAATGAACAGGCATGAAGGCAGCAAGGGAGTTCAAATAACCCATGAAAAGGTTGACCCCATAATGCTTCCAATGACCTATCATTTTTTGTTACATATTTTACTTCTATTCTGCCCAGTAGCTGAAGCTCTTGGGGCCATTCACAAGGTTGAAAGAAATGTGCTTTTGTTAGCTATTGGTGATTTGACTACAATAAATGCAGAGGTGAAATATTTGCTTAATCATGGATTTCGATCTCCTCCAGGGGACCTTCTATAAACCTATTGGAGCCAGGGCTTTCCCAGACAGAACAGCTGATAGGCAACTGCCCAAGGCTACTAAGATGTCACTGTGGTGCACAACCTGTGTGTCTTTCTTCTTGGACACGCTCCCAGTTAAGCATGAGTCATGTGCTTTGTAAACTGAGTCTACACCTGAAAATACATCCCTGAATCCTTTGCAACATGTGACATGCAATCCTGCCCACACAATTCTTGAAAGCTGAATGAAAAATTTGAACACTGCTATAATATATCATTGTCTATTGGTGATCAACAATAACAAACACTAAATATCATTGCATGTCAGCTGTCAAATATCGCAAAATATTGATCAGATATAAGTAATATGTAACAAGGTACCAAATACTGGAGTTTAATATGAGATTATAATATTTGCTAGAAAGTTTGTAGGTAAAAAATTCCATTCTAATTACTAAACATTTGAGAACACATTCAGAGTAATGATTGGTCCTCTGCTGCGTCATCACTGTGGTAGTGAAAACGTGCACCCAGAGTCATGCTGTTTTGCTTTCTTCTACTTCTCCCAAGCAGCGAGAGGTTCTAGGTGAATCACAGATGTTCCTTTGGGAGGAGGTTGTGTGAGTCTTTATGACACTTTGTAAAATTTGTTTATATTTACAAATATGAAGATTACCCAGACATGGAATCATATGTTAAACATGCCAACAGACAGCCAAATCCAGATTATATCTCAGAGAAAGCTGGTCAGCACCACAAAATGTGGCTACCTGACACAACCTGAAAACTCAGCCTTTCCTCTTCCTGTGTTCTCTTGGGGTGGGAAATAGAAGCTGTCCCTGTGTTCTTTTGTTCAGCCCACACCTAGATTTCATCATTTGTTCAGCCCACACCTAGATTAGGAGTGGAGGAATAAAGACATGCCACCTCTCAGGTATTTCCTAGGCATTTAGAAGATAAGGATGATCATGTCCGAATGAGGCACATCACTTCAATATCCAAGGCTATTAACACAGCTTTGTCAAGTTCAAGACTCTGGTTAGGTATTGCCTTAAGGCTTGGGTAGGCCTAGCCTAACCTAGTGACCGGTGTAATGATCCCCTGAGGGAAATCCCCCACGCCCCCCAACTCTGTTGGGAAATGACAAGCTCGCACTGGTCACACAACCAGCCAAACCACTGGAACCAGCATACGGCTCAGCCAAGCACAGTTTAGGGGATAAAAATCCATTTATTGAGAAAGTAAAGTATAGGGGTGAAGGGAAGAATGAAAGAAGTAGGATTAAAGTAGCTAAACAGAAAGGATGGGGGATAGCAGTAACCAGAAACACAATAGTTAAAACTGACCCCACTTCTGTCAAGACCCTTAAGTCTTGTAGCACCAGTAGGACAAAAAAAAATAAGACTAGCACCTATCCTACTCTGTGTATACTACCTTTAGGTTGATGGCAACCTCTGGCAGGCAGGCAACTGGTCTCCTTACCAGGAGAGGAGCAAAGCCCACCTCCACACTCAAGCCTTTATCCTGGCCCCACCCCATAAGCTGACCAGTGTGGTGACGGCCAATCTCCCAGTCCCCCATGCCATCCTCAGCTGCCTGCAGTAAACCCATTTAGCCCTGCCATTGCCAGCATCCTTGGGCATTTGGTCTTGAGAACATGGAGATGTGAATTATTCCCTCATGATCAGATATGAATCCTTAGTAACTGGAATTTCGGAGTGCTCTGAACTTTCTTTTGATTGGAGCCATCCGGTTCAGTTCTCACCCCTGCCCTGCCAATCTTAATTCATATGTGACAACATAATTTGGGCTACAACTCACATCACCTCAAGACATTTGCAGGCTTGCCTACATGATTTTTTTCCTTAAGGAAGGCCACAAGAAAACTCATTTCTATACTTACATGTTTGCAAACACTGGTGGACCTGCCAAGCTACTGGGCAAACTGAAGTAATACTTGCTTTCCCTAGACTATACTGCAGAAGTCAAACTCTTCCTTTGTCTGTCACTCTATGGGGTTTGATGTAGCCATTAGACTTACCTAAATGAATCATTTACTAACTGAAAAAAGGAACTTGGAATGGAACAACAACTAACATTTGTCAGTCTGATTCCTTCCTAGCCATTGCCTGATGTGCTACTTCTGTGATGCTGTACTACACTCTCTCTTCAAGCCCCATTCCAGATTTTTATAATCTGTATCTCATTTCCTTCTATTATTATGTGAGTATGTTCAAACACTATTTCCAGGAAAATCACCACTAGAAAATAGCAATAAAAGAAAAATAATGTTTGGCATGTATAGCAGCCATAGAAAAAGAACAGCATTTGCTGAGGAACTGGTAAGGGAGTAGTGGAGAGAGGCTGAAGATGAAACAACTTGCCAAAGAAGCAATGAGAGCAGTTGTTAAATTGTCGGCTTCTCTCTGAATGCACAGAGTGAAAGGTTGTTCTGGGCATAGTTATATGTCTGAAGACTGATATCCCAGATGAGCTAAAATCCTCAATACAGATACGTATTAATTTCAGTGGCACCTTTTAGCTGTGTTGGTAACGTTACTTCTGTTGAAGTGTGTGCACCGATCTTTCTTTCGAATGGACTTTGCCCACTGTGCCCCTAACAGCACCCAGCATGGTGGTAATGGACTGCAGTAGAGCTGGCTTTCAGAGTTCTTTGGAACGTGACTTCTACAAAGTGGAATGTGCATTTTGCTCTTGGAAATAGAAGGCTGTAAAAATCTATCAGGACTGCCCTAGAATCCCAGGCAACCACCCTGACTGCAGATGCTGTTACTGGTCATAAAAAGTTGCTTTGTCTGTACCATTTGACTCCATCATTTTTTAAAACAGAAGCTTTTACTTGTGGTAAAATTCTTTTCTGAAACAAAAGAGCACTAGATAAACAGAGTTCAGAAACAACATCTGTTTCTGTTATACAGCAGTCAGTGGAAAAATGAAGCACATGTCCAAAGAGTCAAAAGTTATGCTAGGAACTGCTGGGAACATTTCCTTGGGGGCTGAATAGACAAGTGATAAAACTTTTTCTCCATGTTTTCACTCCATCCCCAACCTTTGTTTTTTGGGTTTTTTTAAACATTTTAATTAAATTTAAAACATATATATAACAAAACTGTAAGTATGGACCAGTTGACCATGCAACCAAAAGGTACATTGTTGTAGAGGAAAAGACAGATTACAGAATGGATTTGGGGACCAAATTCTACAAGCTGCCGTAAGTGAGTGAGGAATGAGGTCCATTTCATTCAATGAATAAAAACCAGACAGTATAAGAGGTAACTGTCTATGCTCTACATTGGCCCTGAATTAGTTTCTAAGCTTTTCCATTAAAGTAACACCCCAGAGTGTCCAACTGCGTGAGAAGGGTTCTTGCTCAGCTTCCATTCTGTCCGCAGTTCAACATGCGCAACTACCAACAGTAAAGCCAGCAATATGCCATGCCCGAGACCTCTCCTTCCTTGTTTCTTAAATTGTGAGACAATCAAGAGCAGGGGAAATCTCTGTTCTCTGCATTGTGGTTTTCAAGTCTTAAAACTGCAGCACATTTCAGCCATGCAATGGACAGCACCGCTCTGTACATAAAGACATTACTTTGGAATGTCAAATGCCAGCTGTTTAGCAATTTAAGGGGATTCAGTTGTATTTGTGCTTCTAATGGTCCCAAGGATCACGGAGCCCTTCATTTTGGCACTGTTACTTCTTAGAGCAGTTTCCTATGCTCACCTTTTCCCTCTGCTTTCCCACTGTTAGGATGTTCAAAATTTTGTAATAGTATCAAAGAAAACCCTTTGATTTAGACTCAGATGATAGGAACAGTTTCTCAAATTCATTTAGTGGTCTCATGGTAGGGCTTTGATATGAGAAAGATTGTGGTATATCTGGAAGCAACTCAGCTTTAATGTTTTGAAACAGAATATGAATCTCTTGTCCCCTTTTGGTCTAGAAGAAGCATCACAGAAATCTCTATCTCTACCTAGGCCTCTCCCCATCTGGTCCCTATTCTGTCCAAGTCTGTTCCTCTCATAAAGCAGCAGCTGTCTTACAAAAGGGGCCACTGAGGAGGGGGAGCTGACTCCCGTCCCGCATACCCTGCACTTTCTCCTTAAGGAGTGAAAGTTGTCGTCATCGTTTTTTATCCACAGAGCTTGTTTTCTTCATCTATAGAGGGGAAGGCTCTGATCCTGTGTTTTAGAGTTTCCATCATGAAACATGTCTTAGGTCAACCTGCCTTTTGTAGCATCTTCACTGATCTGGAGATCTCAAAAACTTCCATAGTTTGGGTGACCTTTTGATTGGCCTGATGAAGGTATTACATAAGGACTTCTGTATTTTTTGCTTATGGGCTTTGCTGTGTAAACAATGATCAGAAATACTTCTGTCCCTTCATCCAGATTTAATTACTATGCATCTTGGCATTGCAGGTGAGGTATCAAAGAGTTGTTGGTTACAAATTCTTTCACCCTGCAAATACTTCTTGTTAAACCAACCAGAACCAAATTCATGGGAGAGGCTTCATTTCCTACCTTACCTTGAAACTTTGTGGACTTAATGTGGCACTTAATGTAACCTTGTGATGGATTAAACGAAAATCAGCTTATACTGCTTTGAAGTTTTTTTCCCTTTTCTGCGTGATTATTTTATTGGTTGTTTTATTGCTAGCAAACTGCTTATGATTTTCATATAAGGAGGATTAAGCATTGAGAGATCTTGAAGACTGGAAGTTCTCTTCAGCTCCTCTCTCTCTGTCTCTCTCTCTGTGTGTGTGTGTGTGTGTGTGTGCCTGCGCGTGCACATGCGTGCACAAAGGTTTACTGCTGCAAACTTAAGAGGACAAAGGCTGTAGTCCACCAGACCGGCTACAGTAATCAGCTTCACAGGGAAAGAGAGAACTCTTTTTTCACATTCATGATTGGGTCACTGCTCGAACCTCCATCTACCATTCCCAGAAAAATGCCCTATAGGGTTTGTTCACAGCATTTTATTGTGGTTCCAGACCTCAGTGTTTTCCATTGGTAACCCTGTTTGCCCCCAAAATATGTTAAGGAAAAAATTGTTAAAAATATTAATAAAACATTAAAACCAACATACACATGCAACTGACAGAACTGATAACTTCATAAAAAGGCATACCCCACAGTTAAAATGCTATTAAAATAGATTAGCAATTAAAACACTGTTGGAAAAAAAGATCTTCTCCTGACACCTAAAAGAATGTAGAGAGGGCACCAGGTGAACCTCTCTGGGAAGCTTATTTCAAAATCCAAGTGCCACTGTGGGAAAGGCCCTTATTCTTTTCTCCACCTTGCTTATTTCCTGAGGAGGGGGATCCTTCAGAAGGGCCTCAGATGCAGCTCTCAGGTGCTGGGTAGGTTTGTACAGGAAGAGGCACTCCTTTAGATACAGAAAAACTTCAAAAAAACCAACAGGGAACCAGAAATCTTGGATGTTCTACAGATCAAACAGAGAGCTACCAAAAGATTCAGATCTATCTTCTGCCCACCCCAGCTTCAGAACAGAAATGGTAAAGATGCCCCCCCCCCCTGCAAGGGCTGCATCCCTTTTGGAAAAATCAGGGTGGACAGGAACTGACATGCATGGATAGGGGCCAGCTGTTATCCCTTATTCTTTCTCCCCATCTCCAGTTGCTGGACAGGTGCCCATCAGTCCTAACCAGCATAGCCAATGCTGAAGGAGGAGGAGAGTTGCCCTCCAACAGCATCTGGAGGACAAGATGCTGTGGTTGTTTTTCATCCCCATGCCTTTCTTGAAATGCCTTTGGGGACTCCGTAAGAGCTGTGAAGGTTTGATGCCCAAGCAATGATTTTCCAAGGTAATACATTGCATATGTATTGAACAGATATGCCAGGTTCTCCTCTGCATGCAACATTTGTAACATGTTTACAACACTTGTTGTAAAATACAACAGAATCTACACATCAGATCTTTCCCAGGCGTTTTATGGGTACTGACTCTGCCAAGTTTGCTGCACTCATGGGATCTTTCAAAGTCATCCCATTCATGCCAGATATTGAACAGAATCAGCTCTAAGGCTAGGACATTCATTGTTCGGAATGTCACCTACAAGCTACTATATTGATTTGGAGTAATGTAGGAAAGCCAAGGAACCAACATAAAGCAAGGAAAAAGCAAGGACTCAGTTCTTATTCTTTTCCATAACAGAATTGGGTCAGAAAATCCAGCACACACTGGGCTATGAGCAAGCAGTGGGATCCACCTGGGCTGGATTTACCTCACCTCCTTTTGTAGAGATCCCATCATGGTGCTGCTATAACCATGGCCAACCCGTTGTAGGACATCCATATTTTCACGCCACTTTCCTGTGACGTACCTATATTTCCTGGCACTTTCGGTAGTCATTGATAGCTCGATGATGCTTCCTTTTATTTAAGAATGAATCAGGAGCAGCTGGAAAGGAGACATGTACAGGGAAGCAGGTCTGTAAGTTTTCCTTGTTTTTAGCTCAATTAAGTCTGTGCACGAGCTGGGTGTAAAAAGAAATATACAGCTCCTCCTGTCCATGGAGGAAAAAAAGGGTATCCCTTCTTGCTTCTGTCTTCAGAACCCCACAGTAGTATTTCTATTAGTAACAGAGGCCAAATAAGGCAAATACAGTTCCTGTCTGAGCAGTCTTCCCCCCTAGTAAGCGATGTGCAGATGCAAAAGAGCAAATGAATGCAGATATTTAAATAAAAGAAAAAAATGACAGCCCCTGCTGGTCCACCCCCCTCCCCAACCATAGAGAAAAAAAGAGGGTGCCCCTGCTGGCCCCTGTCTTTCTAAGTAGTCCCTTTTCTCCCCACCCCAAAGCAAGCAGGTGCAGCTCCCTCTTGTGCAGACTTTCCCTGAGTTGGTTCCACTGAAGTCAATGGATTTAGCTGTGCATAAGGCTACTTCCTTTGAAGTAGATAATGAGTTGCTTCGTAAGCAAGAGGACAAAGAAAACAAATGGGAAAGCATGAAAACACATCACAGCCATTGTTTTTTCAGTGGGAAGGGATGTTTGTAAACAAGACAGATAAGAACATAAGAAAAGCCAAGCTTGATCAGACCAGAGGTCCATCTAGTCCAGCACATTACACACATGGTGGCAAACCAGCTGCCCACAGGATCCCTCAAGCAGGATGGGTGCAGTGCAAGAGCTCCTCCTGCCCAGCTCCTCAGCAATGCAGGCAGGCCACCTTTGCTAAAGGAGGCAGCGCATAGCCAGCAAGACTCAATCCAGTAAGCCAAGGGGGAGGGAGAGGCAGGAAAGTAGCTGAGTTGCTGCTCTGTTTTGCAGAGCTTGAGCCGGCATGGGGGCAGGACAGGACAGCACCAGGTGAACACACACATAACAGCATACACGGCAACTAGAGTGCAAGAAGGAGAAAAGCCCGAATAAAGCTGTTGAGAAATTTCCAGAATAAAAACAGAGGAACAGCACAATAGAGAGAGATATCAAGTAGCATCTTGTGGTGTGGAAGTTATTCAGCACTGCAGGAAGCGTTTGGTGTAGATCCAACCCAGCAGTGTTGCAAAAGCAGCTGGTTTCTTCTGGTCTGGGGGAAGAAGGCTCAAGGCTAATCTTCTCGCAGTTTTTAATAGAATAAGGCCATATTGCTTGATCTCTTGTTTCTTAATTACTAGCAGTTAAGGATGGCTCATAGCTGTGTGCTTGAAGGGAAATATGTCAGAAGCTGGACTCGAATCCCCTTGAGGAACGCAAGGCACACCTGCCACTGCAGTCTTCCAGTTAGGAAACTGTGTACATGAATCAGTGGAAGGAACCCAGCAGATGTTCTAACAGTCCAGGCACTGGTGCACCATAAGCTGCCATAGCAAAAGCATCCTGGGAAAGGGCCAATTTTCTCTTTGAAAATCAAAGGCATGAGATCCCACAACCTCTTTGGGCTGAATATTTGCTCACTAAAGTCCTCTAAAAGCTGTCAGTTTTCCTCGATGTTAGCTTCCCTGTCACTTAAAAAAACAGAGTAGGATGTGGGAACCTCATAAAATTGCTTCAATTTCAAAAGAGAGCAGTAATTTATCTGAACTAATCCCTGTATATGCTGAGGTCAAGCTATTTTCTGGTCATCTTGCTCTTTAACTCTCTTAGCCCTCAATAAAACTAAATGAGTCATTATTAGGTACACTGTTGACTTTAGTATTATATTCTTCACAAAACTAGGCAGGCAACTGCTGAATATTTACCATTCTGTGTGAAATAGCTATTTGCCTACTTTCTTGAATGGTCATGAGTTAAATTGTATCCTTAGTGTTGGGTATGGCTTAGTCATACTTAGAGTAGACCCATTAAAATCAGTGCAACTTAATACAGACTAACTGAAGCCTCCTTTGTTTCAGTGGATTTGCTTTAAGTATGACTAAATCTAGTCCCAACCATATGATCTGTGCAGCAGGAATGGGCAGAAAATAGATCCCTAGATGATTTGGATTTCACCTCCCAGCAGTCCTGAGCATTGGTCATGCTAGCTAGAGCTTCTGTGGGCCGAACACTCCTAAGCAACCTAGAAATGATACAAGATAAATACACGGTTCTCATATGGATAACAGAAATCAATTATCTAGCAGGTTGTTTATATTAGTAAATGGGAAAAGTAGTCCCCTGAAGAATGGTAACTACAGTTCAGGTCAATAGGAAATGAATCCACCTGCTTGGTGCATAATCACACCTCAAAAGAAGGAAAGGCTCCTGGAGGTGATGACAGATGGTGTGGGCAATTGGAGGTGATGCTCATTGTGTGAGAAGCCACACCTACCACCAAAGATAGGGCTGTTTTTTTGTTTAGTCGTAAAGTCGTGCCCCACCCATCACGACCCCATGGACAACATTCCTCCAGGCTCTCCTGTCCTCCACCATCCCTTGGAGTCCACCCAAGCCCACCAACCCAGTGACCCATCTAGCCACCTCAACCTCTGCCGTTTCCTTCTCCTTTTGCTGTCAATCATACCCAGCACCAGGGTCTTTTCCAGTGAGTTGTTCCTTCTCATTAGATGGCCAAAGTATTTGAGTTTTATCTCTAGTATCTGGCCGACTAAAGAGCAGTCAGGGTTGATTTCTTTTAAGATTGACTGGTTTGATCTCTTTGCAAAAGATTAGGCTAGGTCTGACAAAACTTCCAAGCTTTAGTGTTTGCAGTTTCAGTTGAATTTGATGGAAAGAAAAATAAGAGTTGAGTGTTACAGCTAATGATTGTGCACTTAAAAGCTTGGATAATCCTAACTTGATGGATTCAAATTGATCTTAAAGAATGTAGGAGACAAAACAGCTCTGTGGTACAACCTAGAATGCTATTAGCACAATCTTTGCTGCAAGCTATGATAACAAATGTGGAAAGAGTGGAAATAATACAAGTTTATATCTGTGCCTTTAAAACATACTGCACATGTTTGAGAAACTTGAGATAGTGCCATTCTCTATAACTGTCTAGGCCAGTGTTTTTCACCTACTGGTTCATGGACTGGCACTGGTCTGCAGGAGACTTCCTTCTGGTCCATGGGGTTCGGGGGGGGGGGGCACATCCCGCTCCTTGTGGACCGGCATGGGAGCTGGCAGTGCTGTGTTATGTGTGTGCTGGTTTTTTCTTTCTGCCTCAGTGGTTCCTGAGGTGGTTTTCCTGTTTTTTCAGGTCCCCAGCCATAGAAAGAAAACCTCAGGTCTAGGCCACAGGCCACAAGCAAACACAAGAACTGTGACTTATCCAGCTCTAGTTCACCACTGGTTAGAAGCACTGTACTCCAGTCATTCTATTTATTTTATACCATTAGATTCCAATTTTCATTAAACACTTCTATGAGCTTTTCTACATGATGATGTTAATTACTGTATCTATTTTAGGTTCATTGCAGACTTGAGATCTGAGCTCTACACAAATAACTTGTCTTCTCTTGCTCCTCTGTTTCCCAAACTCTAGAAATACTGCAAATACACTAGAAATACTATCCTATTTTCCAGTTTAAAACAAAATACCCCCCACCCCCCAAGTGTCCTGAATAAAACATATGCGAAACTGGAGAAGCATAGTGTCATCTCAATAATCCATAAAGGAGTCATGAGCTCACATAGAAAAGTTCTGCATACATTAAGAGCTTTGGACAAGATCCCATGCTGTCCTCATGCCAATGGAAGCCATGGTTAATGCACTGGGGAGGTGACACGGTGTAACTGGCAATTCTCATTTCCAGAATGGAGCAAGCCAGCAGACTTGGCCAGAGGAAGCTCCCAGTGCTGGCAGTGCTCGGTCAAATGAACAGTAGGGCAGTGACAGTCTAGGAAATGGATGTGAATGGTTTTTAAGTTAGTCATGATGACTTAAGTTCCATTCCTTTAGATGGGTTTACTCTAAGAAGGATGAACATTGGATAAAATCCTTGATTAGCCGACTTCCCTACTACCAATGCTTTATCAAGGTTATTGTTCTCTAAGCTTTTGACAAAGAGATGAAACAGGCCCAGCTGTTTCTGTTGTTAATCTTTAGGGTTGAATTCATGGCAAATGACTGTTTTGTCTCTTTTCAGTGCCAGAAAGGGAAAACAACCGTAATCAGGCTTTTTGCATGACAGCTTAAAGAGGTCAGTCTTACTGCCTTTCTGCACAGCGCAGCGTAATTGCCGAAAGAACAGTGCTCCTGCTGCTTCATTCCTATCATTTTCAGTGCAATTCCAACCCTCCTTTAGCATTTCTAGTTTCATTGCACCATTTACAGGGAGGTTCAGTGGTAAAATGCATGCCTGAGCCTGTTAAAAGATACCTGTCAAAACGTACATTTCAGCATATACAGGGGACTGCAGCACTAGGCTGGAATCAGATAAAATCCTTAACACCGGCCCTTCCTCAAATGTCCTTTTGAATGGGAACATGTCTATAGTCTTATACCAGAGGCACAGAAAGAAATCCGGGCAGGGGACCAAAGGGGACCCAGCTCTGCTCCCTGCAGGGCAGATCACAAGAAGGACAGGAGGCAGGCGAGGGCAGTGCTGGGAGAAACGGCACCTCTTTTCCAGGCCACTTTCCCCTCCCACCGCAGGTGGCAAGAGGCGTCCAAAGGGCAACCCCACCACTCCTCCTGGTGCTGGCTCAGGCTCCCACCACATGCACCCCTTCTGTTATGTCCAATCCCAGATCAGAGAGGCACGAAGTAGAGGCCAGCTTCACTCCCCAGAGGAGCCCAAGGAAGTTATGCAGGGTGGAAGTGAACATCCTTGTCGCTTCAGGTCTGCTTTTCAGACATTTTATACTTCAGAATGGGTGCCCTTTGAAAGAACTGCCCTGCTGCTCCTCAAGACTGCCTGCTTTCTTCCTTGAAGGCCACAATATTAGCCACAAACTAATTAAGCCTAACACAGCCTATCAACCATGTACTGAGTGCGTGATTCCCCCCATTGTCCAGTAAGTGTATCCCAGGCATACAAAGTTGAGTAGTTTATCAAGCCAAGTCTGGGCTGATGGATTGGTTGTGTTCACCCTGGTGGATCATGATTGGAGAAGGGCTGGCTTGGCATTTCTGGCAGGGTCTTGATTTGTGTCCTTAAAAGCTTCGTGATAAGCAAAATTCAGCTGAAGAACCATTACACCTCTCTGCTGGGAAAACTTCTACCAGCTTTATTTATGTTCATTAAACAACTTTAAGGGGCAAGATCTCTACAAGAAAAATAGTTGCCAGCTCCAGTAGGATACACAGTGAAGTATATTTTATTTAGCACAGGTATGAGGAGTACAGTCAAATTGCCATAGCATTATTAATAAAACTTTGAGAAGCTTTTTCTTTCTGCATTACAGCTAAAAGAGCAGAAGCCTTTTGATAGCCACAATTTGATGACCGTATTGCTTGAGGAAAACAAACTTCACTCTTATATTTCACCTAGTCACTAGTGTCAATTGCTTCATTTGGAAAACTGTGGAATATAAATATTCTGGACTGAACTTTAAATCTAAGCCTTTTAAACTGTCACATTGGATAAAGGAGAAAAAGCCCTATGATTGCCTGGGGCTCATCTGACTGTAGGCCATATAGATGCTTGCTTTGAATCCTTGTCCAAAAAAGTTTCAGAACACCTCCTCTGCCCTGTCAAATGTAAAGGTTTTAGCTAAATCAGACTGTGCATAGGAATATATTTTAGCTCAGACTACATAACTATGTCCATGCTCACTCAAGTGCATGAGGAACAAGAGTTTTTCAACAATCATACAATCAAATCTATGCTCCAACAACTAAGGCTGAAGAATAAATTGAAAACTTTTAAGCACGCATTCAAGAGGAAATGGATTACACACACACAAGGCATACTGAAAAGCATAAGTGACTGGAGCACAAAGATAGGAAACAAAGCAGAGTCCAATGTTGTAGAAGAATTTGGGCAAGGAGAAAGAAATGAAGCCGGAGAATGAAGCCAACTATCTGTTTATTCCAAATACAAATTTTAAATAAACCAAACAGTTGACTGTGCTCAGAGACAACACCAGAAAGTCACTATAGATATAAAGCAGACTACAGAATTGGAAGTGAGAGATGGAGAATTTGTATTCTTTCTGCCAAAAAATTATCAGGAGCAGATTGTGGTAGTGACCATGAACTAGTCATATGAAAAATCAGAGTGAAGTTTTAAAAGATCATTAACACAAACATAGTGTAAAAATAAACTTAAATAACTTCCTTGAGGAATTTAAAATCCGCCTAAAGAATGGGTTTGCATTACTCAACTCGTATGTCGATCAGAAGAATTGTGGTCTGAAACCAGAGTTGTTATTAGAGAAGAATGGAAAGGACAATGGTGCTGTGCACCAGAAGATGGGAACTTGGGAAAGAGGGTGCTGTTACGCTTATGTCCTCCTTCCTGCTCGTGGGGTCCCATGGGCCACTGTGTGAACACAATGCTGGACTGGATGGACCCTTGGCCTAATCGTCTTGTTTTTATGTTTTCTGTGCATCGATGAAGGGCTTCTGAGACCAAAGCCCTCTGCCTACCCAAAGATCTGCTGGCAAGAACCGGGCAGGGCAGTGGGAGGATCGAAGCTTTTGTAGCGGCCCATTTATCTGATTTACTATCTTTTCATTATAATAAGGAAGTTGTTTTTGGGGCCCTTTAAAGAGCTGAAAAGTCAGGAAAACATTTTCTTAAAGATAACAGGGTTTTCCTAAAATAGTTTTTTTTTAAAAAGTCAAATGTAAAGTTACACAAAGCATAATATATCATGTGGATTATTCCGTATGTGCATATTTTGAGAGCATATTTGAGTGCCCTGGGTGTAGAGTTGGCTTCTTAAGCACAGTCTGAACTGTCTTCAGTATTTTTTTTTTGCCTGTACAAGCTGCAGATATATTTGCTGTCATAGCAGGAATCTATCTTAGAACCGTCTGAAATACAGAAGGCTTTGCTACTGTAATAAAAAGTAATTGTTTTCTGTGGTGGTGGGAAAGCTAATAATATAATCAAACAAGAGGCTGCTGTCAGGGTGAAAAGTGAAACCTAAAAAGTGGAGGATAGTTTTATTTTTCAAAGACTGAGTAGAATATCATTTCTACTTAGATAACAGATACAAAAGAATACAACAAAAAAGGAAGATCTGTGGAGATAACAATTTGCATGCAAGATGTAATTTATTTGCTTCTACTCATCTTAAAGCTGGCTTTCTTCTCGGAGGTTCATATATAAAATAATATATGTGTGTGGGCAAAAGAAAATACATCAAGAGTGTTGCTGTGAAAGCTTCGAATGTTTTTTGAAATGTCTTTAAGAACAAGCTCAAGTACTTGAATACATTTCTTTCTTTCGCTTTAAAACTGAATGTGGTATATCCAGAAAGATATTGTGAAATATATTGTTTAACATGTCTAATTTGGGAGAAAATACATTTAGGAATGGATATTTTGAAGTAAAGTTTGTTTAGGAATTCATATTTTGAGAGGAATATATATTCTACAAAAGTATTTAAATACCTCTAAAAATAATATACAAATCAATTCACTAATGGGATGAAACAGGTGTATGATTGACCACACACGAAAGTGACATAGAGTGGAAATAAATTGTTCTCTCTACTTTTCTGTACTTTAAATAGACACTTCTAAATGTGAGAGAGTACATTTAATGCATACATTCTAACATAATCCTGCAGATAGACCATTATTTAATGTAGATAATTTCTTAACAAAGTATTTTACACAACCATTGGTAGCTTTTTTATATTTTTAAATCATAAAACTGACTTCCCAAAGAGGCGTACTGTGTATAATTAATCTCGACATTTTCCACATGCTGGAGAGTGCGAGATGGTGCAGGCTCCTCATTAGAGGAGGCAGGCTCTTGCAGTGAACAACGCTTTGCATTCGTTTTGCATTCTGCAAAGAAAGAAGAGGGGCAGTTGATTGACATTTGGCAATTAGATGCTATTTGGATAAGACATAAACCAAGTTTCTAAAAAGTTGTTTACGTTATAGTAACATGCCCACTCTGTTCTCATGCATTATCAAACATTTCTAAGGAAAAAGAAAAAAAAAAGCATGCTTGTCTTCAGTTAATGGATATCGGGGGAGATCAACACTACGGCCTCTTCCATTTATGAAGGAACACAGTTGTGGTACTTAAGCAAAAGCATTTATCATAGTTGGGGTGCATACAGTTGAAAATGTGATCTTGTGACACACAGATATGCAATTGTGGGAGAACAAGGAGTTGTTGGAAAAGGAAAGTCTGTGGGGATTTTTTTAGAAACCCATTAGCTAGGGGTAAGTGTAAAGGAGTGAAGTAACAGAGATAAAAAAGACAGCTCCTTCTGCACCTTCCCATCCCCCTGAAAGCAGGTAGGACCAGCCGCTTTCCTGTGCTGACTTTCCCACAAATTGAAGCCAATGTTATTTCATATGAACATCGAAGATAATGCTATTTACTTCTGAGTATTCATGTGTTTCAGCTAATTCTTAAAGGAAAGAAGGCAAAAGAGATAAAAACATAAAACATAATTTGGAAGGGGTGAACACATTGGAAACGTCGTTTTTGCTTAAGTGCAAGAGCGGGATCGGGGGAAGCCGCATTGTACTTACTCTTCAGTTCATTGGGAAAGTCGGCTGAAAAAGCAACTGCAGGCTGTTTGGCTTGTTGAGGAAGCCCGACAGTCACTCCCTTCTGCAACACTATCCCAGCTGCAGAACTGTCCTGCAAGTTTAGCACACACTGAAATATATTCAATGGGAAAATGCAGCATATGAACATATTGTAATATAATCTGTCTGAAGAAATCTGGCATATAATGGTATAAACAGCACAATAAAGATAGTTTGAGTAAGCAACATGTAACACACCAGTGAATCAGGCATTATAGTGCCCGTAAAATGCCAAGGGGAGATTCCCTTTGGGAGGGATGGAAATTGAAGGCATGCAGATTTTCGACTGAACATTGGGAAGAATGCCTCAACAATAGGAGTTGTCCATCAGTGGAACAGACTCCTTTGGGAAGTAGAGAACTCACATTTGCAGGAGATATTTAAACAAAGGCTGAATAGCAATCTGACAAAGATGTTGGAATTGCACCTGTGTGGAGTTGGCGCTTGGGCTGTGTGGCCTTCAAGGCCCACTTCAACTCTCTGATTCTGGGGAAAAGACAAGGATTCCTAGACTGTTGTTATACCTTCTATTTACCTCCTTTCTGTTGCTGCTTATTTCATGTTTAGAGTGACTGTATGGAAGGAACAAAGGAAGTGCACATGCTATCCCTTTTCCTGACCTTGCTGAGCCCCTCTGGCCCACCTTCTGACTTCTGTGTGTTTCTGGAAGGTCTGAAAGAGGAGTGTGCATGCACACAGACATTCCATGCAAATAGGATACCCTGGTGCATGCACAGCGGTATGCATTTGGTGCCCCTTTTAACCATGGCGCTGATGCACAGAGTTGCAGGGAGTGAGGGACCGGGAGGCTGCAGCAGCGCCTGAAACTAGGCCAGGGCAGTTCCATGCAATCTTCCTTTGAATAGCGCCTTTTGTTTCTGTTCTCAGCTTGATTCAGTGTTAGTGTCTCCACAACAGATAAATATTTTTAAAAACTGAAGAAGTGAAAACAGAAGTCCAACGTGCATGGATCATAATCCTTTAATTAAAAAACCCCCATATTTTGATATGTTATGAATACCACATCCATGAGAATGGTAGAAAAATTCTGAATGTTTTGCAAAAATAAATGGAGTCAACTTTTCATGAAGGATGTTGGTGAAAGTTTATTCCTTTCATTTCTTCTCTTCTGTATTAGCTTGCCTTTTTATTGTGCGGTGTGTGTGTGAGTGTGGGGAAAATGTAACCTATTTCCTTAAATCTCTCCCTCTTTGCAGCAAAAAAAGGATGCTCTCCCCCTCAGATATACTTATATATCTAGGCAAGTGTGGCACATGCACGAACATTTGAGCCTTGTTTACTTCTTTTACAGAAAATTAAACTGCTCCTCTCTGGCATGTATAATAATCTTCCTGATGGGCTGGCATTTGCATATAGAGTGCAGGCTTCCGCAACTCCACTTCTGCCCTTTTTGCCATGGAAAGTGCTGCCAATGGAAAATAACGAGATGCCTGTTAACCCTGGACGTTTATGCTCTGTCGATCAATCGGCTCAGGGGGTGAGGGGAGTGCGGGTGTCTGCATGCATCCCAGAAAGTGGGGACAGAGCCTGGGATCTGTTCCGGGGCTGCCATTAATCTGAGCAGCTCAGTTACTAAGAGTGGATTATCAGTATTCCATGTAAGTTCCCTCTGTTCTTAACACTGGCATAAATCTCTCTCTCTCTCTCTCTCTCTCTCACAGACACAATCTGGATCTGCACAATTTGTTTCGGGTAGGCCCCCAGTTCTGGGTTTATGGACCACAGCCTTAGTGGACCTTTTAAGTGACATTCTTGAGTATCCAAAGCATTCATATCAGTAAAGGTGACCAAACTGTGGGCATTCAGGAGTTGCTAGACTCACCTATACCAGCAGTGAGGGATTATGGGAGTTGCAGTCCATCTACATCTCATGGCAAATTCATGAAGGCAATTGGAGTCTTAAGTTTCTTGAACTGTCCTCCCTCCACCCAACACCATGTTGATTCCTGTGACATGCTCATTCTGGCCTGAAATTTGGGGCACACTTTAATTCTGCCCTTGAAAAGGAGTATGTGGGGCAGGGGGAGAGATCATATCTATCCTGCCTTGTGTTCCTTTTGGCTTTTTAAATATCATAAGAAATACATAGACATCTTTAACTTCTCCTCAAAAAGGGGATTCATATCATGGTTCTGAATAGCTCATGCCTTGGCATATCTTAATGGACTAAAAACTCTGTGTTTTGGGACTAGCTTTAGGATTTCTTACTTGAAACTTGAATGTCTTGTGTGAAAACACAGTAATGCCAATCTAAAATGAGAGCAACACCATCCTTTTTCATGTCGTACCTCCACCATTCCTTCAGCTCACTGATAGGCATGTCCTTTCAAAGCTGCTGGATTGTTTATTGAACTACAATATTTTTATCTTGTTTTTCAATCAAAAAGGCTTCCAGAGTGGTTTACATATGAACAGTAAATCAAGGTCATCCCTGCACAAAAGTTTACAATCTCAAAAGACACAACACAGAAGGAAAGACAAATGGGAAGTAAAGAGAGAGAGAACAAAAAAGCAGGTATCCCAGCAAGTCTGGTGGAATTGCCCGGTTCTCTCTGTCACGTCTATCAGGTCAGCCTGCTGGAATGGCTGCCGGTGGGGACAGTTGAAGGAGGAAGAGCCCGAATGAGGTTAGTCTTCACCTGCTCCCTTTCCCCCCACTCTCCTACAGCCTGCTGGAATCAACAAAGATATTTTATCTCCCTTCCTGGACACCCACTACCATAGTTGAGATCAATATATGTCCATTTCACCTGGGAGGGTATGCAAAATGAACCAGAAATGTTTTTGTCTCTGCAAGCTTAGAGCGGTATGGAGGTGGAAGCTATTGGTGTGCAAGGTGGATGCTTGTGCAGAAGGATGCACGCTGCTGATGTCTAAAAACGGGCGAATGTGGACAATTTTTGTGGCAGTTACTGGTCTGAGTCAAAGCCTATGTAGAAAAGCCCTTAATTGAATACTACCCCCTCTGGATTGGATGTTAGAACAGTTATTTTTGAAGTAGGTTGAGGCGATGTTTAATCTTTTTCAGTCTGAGAAAGATCATTCCTAGATTTGAAATATGAAATTCCAGGACTAGCACAGAGAATTTGTTTTTCCCAGCGAGTGGTGGTGGTTAGTATTTCCTGGTGACTGCTACCTTTATCTGACATGACAGGTGCAGTGATTTACTGATGTGTATTTTAAAATAGGCCATAATTATAGAAGAGAAAAACAAGCGTTCTGTGAGTGTCTTTGGCAGGCTTCTGCCCGCTGCTTATTCATTTCCCCCCTCCTGTTCAGACCCACATCCATTGCAACGCCTACATGAAATCAGTCAACAACAGCATTTATATAATTATGTTGACTTGTTCTAACTACAATGGCTAACAACTTCATTTGAGCACTTTCTTGCATGAAAACAGGACGTAAGAATCCAAGCAACCAGGGTGTTGTTTTAATACGTGGCATATAATGCCAAATTATATCTTATTGCTTGACAATGACAACAATGACAATGTATTATGGCCACTGACCAGCTCATTTTAATAACAATTTACAAATAACAGCATAGATTAAGATATTCCAGCTATTAATCAGAAAAATAGCAATAAACAATTGATATAAAATTATTTAAAATTACCTGATACAATTTTTAAGAAAAATACCATTGCTCTAATCTGACCGTTTTTTGAAGACTCACTACGGACCTTCATCAGGAATAGGATAATCACCACCACCACCACCACCTTGCATTTCTATTCTACCTTTCTGTTGGTAACGCTCATGTTTGGAAATATAAATCTATATTTTGCACCTGCAATGTTTTCCTTCACTGTTAAAACTCGGTGTTCCCATAAATAGTTGGAATGATCTTTTCCCTGTTTTCCATGCACACAGAATCTCAGGAAACAGTGGAAGTGTGTGAAGGTTCCTACTGCACAACTTGCTGAGGATCTTGCTATGAAATGGGTGATGTTCTAGCACCTCCCTTTTGCAACCTAAGACTTTTCACATCTTGCCTTTTGCTTGGCATAAGAAGGTCTTCCAAAGCTGCCTTCTTCAGAATGAAGGCTGCTTAAAGAGGACCGAATAGGCAAGTTTAGCTAGGTGTAGCTTATTGGTAAGAGTCCCGTTAGATCATAAAAACGGATATTGTGAGCCCTCCTTTGCATTGAAACTGAGAAGCTAATGTTGAGGTGCTGAAGCCATGACTGTGCACCCCTTGTCTCTACTACCCCAGTTCCTTTCTGCTTGGACTTACCACTGGCTGCACATGAGAATACAGATCAACTGCCAGATCAACAGTATTTCCAGTCTTTCTCAAGGCTTAAATTGTGTGTGGGGCTGTTCTTTTCTCTTTTTAACTCCCATATCTAGATTCTGATGCCATCTAGCTAGCAAGAGGTACCACCTAATGTACTGGAAAACAACCCATGAAGAAGAGAAAACACTGTTTTCCTGTCTTTACAAATAGACCTTATAATATAAACAGAGATCTGGAAAATTAAATCCTCCATCTTTTATGTACAACTTTTTCCTCTTCAGTGAAAAATGGGAAGGAAATATTCTTTCCCACAGTACACTTCCAAAAATACTGCATAAAGTTTTTGCAAATGCATTGATGGAATGTATAAAGAAACACCACACTCTACATAAATCACATGTGACAAGAGAGTCCTTTCAGGTATGTTATCCTTACCCCCAGTATTACAATTAAGTGATGCCTTTCCTTCCAAGTCAAGAGATATTTCTTCCAGCAGCACACTTACATTCAGTGTAATCATTTGTGAAATATAATTAGGCACCAAATGTACCAAGATCATTTGTGGGCAGCAGACAATTTTGCCATTTAATACCTACATTGGTTGCTTCGATACTACTAGCAGGAATTTATTCAGATCTTGACCAGTTCGTAATATGATCCTCAATGGAATCACTGCAACTTATTTATTTCAGTACAGAAGATTCTAGCCTACTGATACATAACAAATCATCTGCGTATAAAGCCATTTTATAATGGTGTCTACATGGACTGGTGGCGAAGAAGCATTTCCATCATGGGCAATGAGAGCTGGGGATGTGCGTGCATCTCTTCCCCCGCTTCCTCAGCACACATTCTTCCAATGCTTGTGAACGTCCAGAGGACTAAAGCAACAGGGAAGGACACTTCAGATCCATTTGCCCTTCTTTCTAGCCAGCCTGTTTCACTCTCTATTTTCCTACTGTGACTCCCCTTACATGCCATTTCCAAAAATCCCATGGCTGGCAGAAGTTTGAACTGCAGATTGTGTGGTGCATTAACAACACGTTAACCCACCCTGGGTTAAATCACTGAACTGACTCCATCCCAAGAATTAGTTGAAATGTCAGTTTTGGAAGAAGGAGGCATTCAGTACAGTGAAGCACCACTGGCAATCCTGCTGGCAGGCGCATAAAGACTCTCTGAGTGAGGGGCTGGGGGTTGAAGCTGCTGCAGGCCTCCTAGGAAAGCAAATGCAAATGCTAACTTTGGTAATCATAATTGTTGTTTGTAATTTGGTTGTCTTGATGATGTGTATTCCCACTTATCTCTATTAGCCCAGTGATTAAATGTCAGAAGAGTATTCACATCAGCTCCTGGCTACGAAATCTACCTGTCAGTTTGCAGAATGAACAAGTAATTAACTTCCAGAGAAACCTCTACCCTCATGGAGATTAAAAATGAGGCTTTTAAAATTTATGCCATGTCACAGCGCAAGACTGGAGCTCATCCTGTATACGGATTAACAATGAGGTTGGTAGAAACGCGTTTCATTTTCTTGAGAAGGGTTATGAGTTTGGTTCTAAAATGTATACAATTCCAATGCTTTTTATAGGTGTAGTTCATCTTGGAGGTGGCATGCAGGAGCAAACTCAGCCAAATAACTTACAAGGTTCTCTGGATATAGCTACACTATATTAAAAGCATTTCTTCTAATTTTTCCCATAGCATTCTTGTCTCTTCATTAAAAGCATAACAAAAGCAAGTGTGATTCTGCAACAGAGAACTAGTTGTGCAATGAGCATAGAACATAAAAAGAGCCATGCAGGATCAGACCCAAGGCCTATCTAGTCTAGCATCCTGCTCCTGCTTCCCACAGTGGCAAGCCAGATGCCAAAGGGAAGCCATAAACAAGCCATGCATCCAAGAGTATCCCCCTGCCCCTATTTATTTATTTCATTGATTTCTATACCACTGAGGCTATTTAAAAACATATTTAAGTGGTAATTGACATCGAGAAGCCTCTGATATCGAAGGTAATATATGGCCATCATGATTAGTAGCCACTGATATCCTTCCCCATGAATTTTCTCATCCTCATTAAAGCCACCCAAGGTGGCCATCAGTACATCGCATGATGGGGCATTCCAAGGTTCGCCGTGTGTTGAACAAAAAGCACTTTCATTTGTGTTCCCAGTATTATGAGACGCTTCCCCCTGTCCACTTTCTCCACATATACACAATGTTACATGCCTCAATCATGTCCTCTTTGTATTGCATCTTTGTCAAACTAGAAAGCTTCAAACAAGTTACTTTTCTTATAAGGAAGTAGCTCAAAACCTTGATAAATTAAGTTGCCCTTTTCTGCACCTTTTCAAGCTCTACAGTATTTTTTGAGGTTGGTGAGCAGAACAGTACTCTGCATTCTAAGGCTAGCTGTGCCACATATTTATCATAATGGTGGTATGATTGCTTGGTAGTTTTGCTGGTTGCTATGTGACCTCCCATCAATTTGGAACATCTTGTTTCCTCATTTGTTGTTGCAAGTGCCTAGAGTCATGTGAACAGCTGCTGGCATAGTGGGATCATAGAACTGGCCTTCCCTCCAGATATCATAACTCTTCTGCGGAGTATATCTTTGTGCCTGTCCTGAATTTCAGCTTCATTGGATTGTCCCAACTTTTATGAGATAGGCAGAAAAATGTTGGTCTGTCTACTTTCTTCACTCCATACATAACTTTATACTTTCTTCACATCCATTACTTCCTTAAAAATCCTGACATTGCAAGTTTTCCTTATAAGAGAGTTACTCAGTCCCTTGATCTGTGCTTGGTTTTTTCCTTTTTCCTACACCTTTCCCAAATCACTTGGAGGGAGGTGGGATGAATGTCTTCCTTGGGATGTGGCCAATTACTAGCTTCTTAGACCATTATCTGTAAAATGGAAGTACGAGTAACAGAGATTTCTGTTGATAAATCCTGGGATCCATGAGGGAAGTAAAGTATAAATACAAATTATTTTGCAATTTAGTGTTGAAAACCCTTCTCTAACACCTTCCTGTTTGTTCTTCTGATAACAGCTTCTTTTGCTCCCAATTCAAGAAGTTACTGTATCATGCTTCCAAAATAGAATGTTTCTGTAATTGTTATTGTGTGGCTTTCACAGGGAGATGATTTGGTGACTGTCCATCTGACACCCTTTAGTCTAAGGGTGGGGAACTCCTTTCAGTCAGAAGACCACATTCCAGTTGGGGGCAGTGCTGAGGGGGCCGAACCATGCCAATAAGGGCAGGGGCTAACATATACAAAATGATAGTGTGTTGTAACTTACAGCTCTTACTGCTAGAAACTATACTGCAAAAGAGGCATGTCAGCCTTTGGAAAGGGGGAAAATGGCATAAAATCTGAGAAGCCACAAAAAATTGGTGGCAGGGAAAGGGGTGGGCCAGGGGCACAGGGCATCTGGGGAATCCTGTACAGCTGGATATGGCCCCTGGCCTCAGGTTCTTCACACATATGGCTTTCCACATTGACAAGTCATGCATTCTCCACCCATGTATACAATCTGAAGTCTCTTCCATGGGGCAGCCACTTCCTATGAAGTCCTTAGGATCACCACTGCAGGGGAGTTGGGGCAGAGCAAGCTTCACAAGCCAGGAGTTGCTTCATTTTTTAAGGACAGGGACCTGAACCATTGGTGTGAGCATTTGTAAGCCAGCCTGTTTAAACATGTGGGCTCTGAAGCATGGGGTGGAGGCCTTTCTCCCCATCATTCTAGACTGTGACCTTGGAAAGGGGTTAAAAGAGTGAGAGATCCAGTAAGGCATAATGGGATTTATTCAAACAGAGATAAAAAATTTACATTTCATTTTAAAGACTGAATTCTGGCATAATATTCAAATTTAATGTTATTATATTGTTTGTAAAATGTATTTTCCACCAGAGTTGTATGCACAATTGCATCAGTCACCTAGATTTAAGATTTCCTTCAGGTTAAGTAAAGGCAGTATTACAGTACAATAGCAGTTTTATACAGTCTTTATAGTTATTTAACACAGATTCTGTAAGCAGCCCAGAGAGTTTGTACTGCTGGATCATATAGAAGGTCATAAACAAAATAAATGCAATGAAGTTTGCCTTAAAACATGCATCCTTCAGACTGAATCTCTGCCTGAAGGAATACATATTTAGGCTCATCTGTGGTCAAGGATCCAGGATGTCACAGTAGGCCTGAATGTCCTAGTGAATATTAACCCCTGTCTTCTAAAATCCTGACAGATTATCGGCAGAGCATGTGCTGTGTTCGGTCCCTGTCACCTCAGTGAGCCCCAGTTCAATCCCTGTCACCCCTGACGAGAGGCTCCAAGCCATTTTGCTGGACAAATAGATCGATTACAGGATTATGTCTCTTGGTCCCTTGCACAGCTTGTGCTGTTTCATGCTGTAATGCATTGCTACTAGTGGAAATTTTTATTATGATTTTTGTACTTCACGCTGCTTGCATGCCATTTTATAGAATACAGTGGTACCTCAGCTCACGAACACCTCAGTTCATGACCAAATCGGGTTGTGAACCAAAATTTCAGAGAAAAATTGCCTCAGTTTGTGAACTCCGCATTGGGTTACGACCAAAATTGTGGCCATGTTGCCGCACGAAGACAATCACAATCGCACCCGTCTTCCCTCCCCAGCACAATCGCACCCATCTTCCCCCCCCAGCACAAGCGCACCATTGTGCCTTCCCCCCCCCCCCCAGCATGATCAATATTGCACAATTATGGTTTGGACTCTCCCTCCAAACAATAACCTCCCCCTCACCTAGGTTAGTGTTCTCTACTGTACTTTGTTAGTTTGTTTCAAATTTTTGTGATTTAAAAATATATTTACAGAATGGATTAGCCTTATTTACATTAAACCTTATGGAGAAATTTGACTTGGGTCACAACCAATTTGGGTCATGACCAGAGTCCTGGAATGGATTAAGTTTGTGAGCCAAGGTACCACTGTAGTGGGATATTAGTTTTAATCATGACTATCGGGATTTCACTCAGTGGCAGTCCTTCAATTGGCTTAGGGACAAAAAAGATGCTACTTTAACTCAGGAGAGGGCAACCTGTGGACCCTGCTGCTCCTGGGTGACCCCTGAGCTCCTCACTAGCACACCACCACAATTCACACTGGCCAAAGTTAATTATGAAAACTAGCTGTTGAAACAGAATGCTGCAGGGGCCCATTTTAGCTTGTTTTCAATGTTGTTAAGTGTCAAATGGACATTTTCTGTGGCAGGCTGCTCTGTGGAAGAATGTACTGTTCTGGAGCAATGTTTCCTAGTAGACTAGCATGCGTGTTTACTCAGGAGTGAGTCCAGCTGGATCCGATGGTATCACCCTCTCACATAGGACAGCAGCCACATTAATAATAAATGTGCCATAATAAATGTGCTAGAAGGCTCTTCATCGCTTTTTCTGGCATAGCCTAATGTGGGTGTCCCTCTAGAACCTCCTGGCAGCATAAAATACAGCCCTATAAAGATAAATCGTGAATATTAGGTCAACAATCCTTGATAGAAACTCCAGTCTGAAAATTCTCTGCTTAAAATCAGTATACTGGCTTTGCTTTTTAAAAAAGGCCTCCCAGATGCATGGCTTTTCTTTTTTCTTTTTTTAAAGACTACCTGCTTTCTTCCTGTAACCTATTTGTTAATCATGTTTTGGTGGATGAGTTTTGGGCATATATCCCAAGAATTTTAAGGCAGGCTTTAATAAACACTAATATGTCTGCATACAAAACCAGATGATTAGTATTCATGGGTGGGACTATGCAGAATTAAACTTCCTCAAACTGCACTGAACACATTCAGCTAGACATGAAAGTAAGCTGAATTTCCATTTGGTTTGCTTCTAGCTGAGCCTTCAAATTATGAAGTGAAGCAAAGCCAAAAGATTAATACAATGAAAACAAAGATTGGGAAATTAAATGACACGATGCAATTTTCTGCCTCATTGGGCTGGCACCAATAATATGCAAAGGGAAGCCCACTAAATGTTGGTTAGCTGCTGAATAAATGCAGGACAATCAGTCTCCTCCTCAAGGGAAGCTATTTCTTTGACTGATATAGCCATTGACCCTTCCAATTATTGCACTCCCTCCCACGGAGCGAGACTGCAGTCCGTTTCCTCCTCCGCTGTGGGCCCCACCGCTGCCATTACAGCTCACACAGGTACATGCTTCAGCACTGTCACCACTAGTTTACAGTTTGCCTGGAGGCATGCCTAGAAAAACAGGCCGCTTCTACTACCGTAATTAAATATGAATACAGTAAGACCTGGTGCTTTATGGATTCTTCCCCAAACCTTTCCTGTCAGTGTTACCTAAATGTGAAATATTCTCTGGCTTGCGTTCTGATCTATGGCTTGTGTTCTTCTCAGGTGCATGAGTGTGAGAAATTATTTTAAATAACAGTAATAATAATCATCTCAAAATGCATCACTAAATCAAAAGCCATGTCTTTTAATAAATATACTTGAACTGAGGTTAATGCAGGGATTGGGACAATTTTTCGTATAACAAAGCCTCCATTGGCTGTGGAATTGGCTTCTGAGTCAGACGAAGAGGAAGGGCCAGAATTGGTGGCTGGAATGGCAAGGCCAGGACACCTCGCAATCATTGAATATTAGGCGGTTTCAGGCTCTGGGAGAATGTTTAGTGCACACTAATGGGGAGGGGGCAGAAGGTGGAGCAACTGAGAGGCCTCACTGGTCCAAGAGACTGGCTCTGGATGGAGGATCCACCTTGAAACTGGAGTTTGCTCTTTTTGGAGGGGGGAAGGGATGTGCAGTTTGAAATCATCTTATCACCAAGCCACATTTCCCTAAAGGGCAGAATTCTAATTTTATGTCTTTCCTTTGCTACTGACTTCTGCAATTCTCTTATTTTGTATTACAAACCTGCCTAGTCAGCTTTAACATAATAGTGCCTTTTGAGTTAGAAAACCTTTCATCTTGGTCTGCTTGGAAAGAAGAGGGAGAAAAATGGTCGGGACAGTTACTTTATTTATCTAGCAATTTTGTTGTCTGGATACTTCGATTCAAAAGATATCAAAATATGAGTGGAGATATATTATACAATGTTGTAGGAGAAAGTAGACGTAAGCCCTGATGGCTTTCAGGCATATGCAGCTTGAATTTGGGATTTTTGTTGGTATTACTAGCATTGTAAGCTCCAGCCAGCTGCCCTCCAGTTACTTTGGACTACAGTTCCCATCAGCTTCAGCAAGCATGATTGGTTGTAGTCTGTAATACTTCACTTGTGCTTCACTTGGTTTACTTCCCCTTCTTTTGTCTTCTTAAAAGTAAATTAATAAAGAAAAACATAATTTATGCAACATATACAACATATCACTATATAACACAAACAATATACATATCCAGATTAATTAGCTTCTTAATGAAAAGAACTGACTTGACATCACATCTGCCTGTCTGTTGTTACATTATGTATCAAATAGGTTAAACAGCACATAACAAAAGAATTTATATATGTTCATACCAATAATTTAAGAAGCAGCAAAACAAGAAAATACATTAATTTCTATGGATAATTATTTTTCCAATATTCAATCAATCGTTTCAAGTCCTTCATACATTTGGGTTTGTATGAATCCCAAATGTATGAAGGCATGTATTTGCACATGCCTGTCTCCAACCGCTTTCCTTTCTTGCCATGAAGCTTGTAGATCTTGTGAGGCTCTCGCCACCTGACCAAGTCCCTGTGGGAACTCACAGAACTGTTACTTCCCCGGTGTGGCTGGGGGAGGGGCCTCTTACTGAAAGCAAAGGCCAGGGGTTATTCTGGGCAGCTCCACCAGTTGCTCTTCTGCTGTGGGAAGAGTTGTGCTGGGAGGGCAGCTGATGAGGCACCCTCTGGAGCTGTGGACAGGAGGCCAGCCTGGATGAGGAGTGGTCATGGCTCCATAGGTCACTCATCTGGCTCCAGCACCTGGTGTGGGTTCAGGAGCCTGCATGATCAGAGGGCTGGCCCTGGGGCTGCTCCACACAGAGGGTGTTATTCAGGTCAGGCAGTAGCTACAGCATAAGCAGCCTGTTTGGGAATTGATGCAGCTGGTGTACTAGTTAAAGCTTGTGAAATACACTCCCAAACCTATATGTGACATAATCAGACAGGTTTTTAAATGACAAATAAATTTCTTGCACAAATGTGGCTTCAGAAGATTCATTCTTACAGTTTTCAAAAATAGCATTTGCTAGATTAGAGCTTTAAAAAATAAAATTAGTTTGCACAAGGTACAGACATGTTATGTAAAAAGGAGAAGTGACCCTGTTTAGTCCTCTTGGGTGTCTTCTATGAGATTCTAAAGGCGCAGTCCTTCATCTTGGAAGAAGCCCTTCTGAACGCCATTGGGCTTAACTGCACTGCCCTTTTTTAGAATGTTAAAAGAGTCCTTGTGGTTGAAGAGGAGAAGCTGATTCAAATACAACACATGAGTTAGGGGCAGGGAAAGTCCTCTTTAAATGACTTTGAGACCAATCCTTTTTAAATCAGAGGTACATGCTACACGTATTTTTTGGATTCTGATATTAAGATGGATGTTCAGATCAGGCTGATGGCCAGCCAAAAAGTTCTAAGGGGAACACCAGTCAAAAGGGAGGGGTTATCTGATTTTCAGGCCTTGTAAAAAAATGTTTTTTGTAAATTGTGTTTAAGAGATGCGGAGGGGCATCCATAGTGATATACCTGGTTCAGATGCAGTCAATGAAGCAAGTTATTCAAGAGAGACTGCTCTCTTTTTTTCAGTGTTATTCTTCACTTAGATGCAGACCAGCAATTCGTGTTAATTAATCCCGAATTATCTCTATGTGTAATGACCATTATTCAGCAACAGAGCACAGCTTTTGTGTGCAAAAGGTCCCTGGTTTGTCACCTGGCATCCTTAGGTAGGGCTGGGAGAGACTCCAGTTCATCTTCCTGTTTCAACAACCCTGTGAGGCAGGCCAGGCTGTGAGTCAGTGACTGGTCCAAAGTCACTGAATGAGATTCTTGAGTGGGAACAAGAATCCAGTTCTCCTGAGTTCCAGTCCTACAAACTAATTGCTAAGCCTCCCTGGCTCTCCTCTGACAGTAGCTAAGCCTTAGGAAAGGCATTCCAGACTTTTAGATGGGAACAGAAGTGTGCAAAAGGCAGGGAGCCCCCACACACTCGGCAGTCAGGGCAAGCGGGCAGGGAGTGCCATCCGTGGAATGTGAAGGGCTGCATTTTCTTGCATGCCTGTGGCTGAAGGTTCATTTGGAGCTGCATGGCCCTAGGGTCCGACTTAGTGCAAGGCAGCTTCCCATGTTCCCGTGGGATGGTGTTTTGGAGTCAGGACACATTCCTGTTGACATGAACCGTGTTGCTTCTTAATGGTGCGAAAGCACCTTTAGTTTGTCTCATCTTTGCTGATCACACGGTGTCTTCTTTGCCAGTTTATTTGGACAGTTCACAACAAGCGCTTGCTGAGACACAAATGAGCAAATATTTTGTTAATGGTCAGATGGAAATAGGTACAGTGTATCAATAGATCAACTCAAAGATTCTCTAGCTGGCTATTTAGCAGGGCTCCAGTAACAGTGGAATTTTAAGTAAATCAGAAGCCACTGCACTCCACAAATGGCACATAATTGGGTGATAAATTGAGTTAGTTCTGGCAATTAAAAAGGCAAGCCTGAAGTTTTATAGGGTGTCAGTGGAGAGGTTCGATGCTGTTTTATGTCATTAGATTTCATACAGCTGCAAGGAGCAGCTACTCGAGCATGTGGTTTTCATTAGCAATGACAACAAAGATTTTGTATATGAACATCCTTGGCTGGCATAGCTACTCCGTCTTTTCTCCCCCTTCCCTTCCCTTCTTCCTTAGTGCTTTGAAGGTACCAGGTCAACCATATCAGTGACAGTGCTTATGAGTTAAGCAATATGGGAAGGATCTTGTTTGGACAATCCTATCACAGCTAATTGAACCAAATCATGCACTGTCCTTTTCTGCAGGCAGACTGGCCTCTCCCTTTGCACAAACTATAATTAAACCCAGAAGTCTTTAATATAGTTTCTTGGTTACTACCAGCATTGGAAGAGTCGGAACTTTAAGCCCTGGGTATGAAGTTGATTTAAGATTGGAATTAGATGAAATGGGAAAGTATGACTAATTAGAAATGTCTTGGTTTGATTGCTGTATACCATAGAAAGCTAGGCAAGAGGCACATGCAAATAATGGTTTAATAAGCTGAGATATACTTGTCCAAAAAGGGACCTAATGAATGGCCTTTTTGATAGTGGCATCCTGGTTACAGAATGACCTCGCCAGAAAAGTTCATCTAGAGTCCAGTTTATTGTCTTTTTAGAAACACTCCAATTGGTGGGGCTTACGCACATCCAATGCATATTACTATATGGTAGGAAATCCCTTGCCGCTTTTGGATCTGATTGTGGGCCACTGCGTAAAAGCGGAAGTGGCAGGCTCATTTCCGGTAGCGTGTCTGCTGTTTTCTGCTTATGTCCCAGAGTCCACTGTCTGCTTAACCCGTAGGCTGCTGTGCCATCTGATCTGGCCCACTGATTAATTCTACACTTACTCAACTTTCCTTGTTTAAGCAGGGACTATGGACTTTTCTACACAAGATTGTTAATATGCTGTGCCTATTTCAGTCTTGTCATGGAATTGAGATCTAAGTATTACACAAAAAACATTTCCTTTCCTGTTTTTCTGCCACCAACTGGTACTGTGATATATCATGATAATGGAAATGAACACACGCAGACAGCATTTTCTTTTGCTTTCAGAAATAATACTGCATTTTCCATGCTCTGACCCATCACCTTTGGAATATGCTGTCAAAAAACAGAAGCAAAGCTGGAGAATCACAGCAACATCTAAAGATCACATGAAGAACCAGAAATGGAATGACAGCAGAGTAGCAGCTGCAATTCCTGTGATGAAAAGTGTGTGCATGTGTGCTGCACTCCCAGAATTTGGCGACCAGCAGCTACTCACTTCTTCCTCCCCTGCCATCAGTGAGTAGTTATCCAAGGTACGTACATACCACCCATCCATGGAAGCAAAGGAACTTACAAGAGTTAGCCCCATGTTCTATTTTTCCAGATTTAAAATAGCCTGCAGTCTTTTAAAATCTCTTTTAGTTGTCATGTTTATCCTCTGCTCTTTGGCTTTGATTCTGAGCCAGATGTTTATATAACATCACATTTTCTTGCACTGTGCATTTTACTGTAAGGATTTTTAAACTGTTTGGATTCATCCTGTAAGTGATCCTGAGAACTTCTTGTTATAGGGTCCTTTACATACATAGGCAGCAAGTCAACAGACATACAAGAATCTAAAGAACTGTGCAACTAGACCTGTGAACTTAAAGGGCATTATTTTTTCTTGAACTGCAGCTTCCATACCACAGAACATGTTTCTTCTGCTTCCAGTGGAGGTTCAAAACTTAGGCTCAACTCAGTACAGGGTCAGCTCAGGTTCTTTATGTGGGCTTATGTCAGGAATGGGCAACTTGTGATCCTCTGGGTATTTTGGCGTATTGGCTAAGCTGGCAAGGTCTGATGGGGGTTGTAGAATGAAACATCTGGAGAGCCACATGTTGTCTGCTTCAACCTAAAGAGAGTTTTGGGATCCCAACCAGAGTGTGAAATACCGTAGGATATGCACAGAATTTTCCTTATTCTTACTGCATGATCATAAATCCATGGCACATACTCAAATACTGAAATTGAAAGCCCTTGACAAATGTATTGATATTTTAGTCCTTTCTTGGTCTTTAAAAAGCTTTTCACATATTTTTCAGTGCCCTCTAAACATTTTCTCATCTATATAGAAACCTACTTATCCTTGCAAAAAGCCCATGTGGCCATGGAAGTGGCTTGTAAAGTACCCAGTGACATGGGCAAATCTCTGTTCATCTCCCAGTCGCATGGGATCTGTTCATGAGCTTTCAGAAAACTGGGAGAATATTAATAGGGCACCCGCATTAGATGCAGCAGTATGATGAAAACTCCGGCCACTTGGCATCTTTCCATGCAGATGACTGGCTCTTCAAGAGGCCACATATGGACTTTGGTAAATTATTCCTTGATATGGTCTCATCTGCATTAATCATTAAGAAGAAATAGCTAATGATGGTAAGAAAATGTAACAATTACCATGTAGTATTTCCCATTTGAAGTGAAGCAGAAAACCTTTTATCTAACATCCAAAGATGTATTACATTGTTTCTGAAACGGCATTTATTTATTTAAGCTACTTCTGCACTGCTCGATACCCTATGAACTATAAGCAGTTTACATTAAAAATACACATACCATTAAAACTAATGTTAAAAAAATCATGAAAATGCAAGAACAATAAAACCAAGCATTGTCATGGCCTATTGTAAGGCAGGAAGGCCCGGGTAAAGAAATGTACTTCAAGATGCTTGTAAGCTCATGTATATAAAACAAAGAAGTGTGTTTCCATCCTTTTCACAATAGATGTGCAACAGGTAGCACAATTCTCTGCAGTTTAGCAAGTTCTGAATGGGGCAGATGAATTTAAAAAGAAATATTTTAAGTGCATTCTCTTACAAATTAGATTTCATTACATTACCGAATGCATATTCTTTCCATATAGAAACACAAAAGCAGCTTACCAAGTTGTTTGCAGAGCTGTTCCTCAATTATTTAGGGTTTGAGCAACTATCCTGCTATGACGACACAAGGCCTCAGTGCTCCGCACCATTTTAAGAGACAATAATACTAATAATATGAATAGGTCAGCCCTGTCCTGAATCCTAATGGCTTTTTGATGAAGTAAACAATGACTTTTAATTAGAAGTTAAAAATTTTAATTAAGACGATTCTGCAGTAATTATCTTAGTTGTCTGCTTCACCAGATTTTAATGAAAAGGATTGATTAGTGGCATAATTAAGCATTCAAAGGGCTACTTTGCTTATTGAGGCAAAAGGAACATGATTAACTGCAAAACTGTATTTTTAAACAAACTGAGTTGGAGAAGAAAGCCTATTTACGGTGTCAGGGGACTCCGTCCAACAAAGGACAATCATGACTAATGTACCTTTAATTGCTTTCAGTGCAACTTTCTAGTCATGACTAACTTTAAATGAATTGGCCTCAAGGTGTGCTGATGCTATTGGTATATTGTCCTACTTGCTTATGATGTGCAGGCAGAATGCGATGAAGTGCCAGCTGGAAACAAGAGCAATGGGCTGACGTTGCAAACTGTGGCTCTGATCTAGCATAGGTCAGTGGGGCTTTCCCACTGAAAACAATGGAAAACAAAGGATGACATGATGTTGTACAGCTCTCTCTTGCATTATAAGGGTTCCATGGAAGCCTTGTATACCTGTGAGCATAGCCAGGAAGTGCAAATTAAAAGATTAAGGTATTTGTTGCCATACAGTTAAAAATATGGAGCAAGCCATATAGTGTGCTGAAAAATTAGGTTGCAACAGAGTTTTCAGTTGGATAGATTCAGGTTTAGTCACATTTAAAATAGACTAACAGGAAGAAATCATAAGTATTGATCATCTGACTGATTTTGTTGCCTCTTCTTTAAGTTTGCATCCAACTGAATACTAATTGGTTCATATAAAATATCTTGCATACCATATACCTAACTGAATTTTGCAGGATTAGGTTCAACTGACTTTCTTTAGCTTAGGACTGTTGTCTCACTTTCAGGTTTTCTTGTCCTAAATGCACCATTATTTCCTCATCAGTCAATCCTCTCATGAAGTATTTTGCTGCAGAGCCATCAATAGATGCTTAAGGTGCAGCAAAGTTGCTGCATATATAAGTCCAGATCCTTACAGTTTCATTCTTTTGTTATATATAGACTTGTTGTTGTTGTTGTTAGTCACGAAGTCGTGTCCGACCCATTGTGACCCCATGGACAACATTCCTCCAGGCCTTCCTGTCCCCCACCATCCCCTGGAGTCCACTCAAGGTCACACCAACTGCTTCAGTGACTCCATCCAGCCACCTCATCCTCTGCCGTCCCCTTCTTCTTTTGCCATCTATTGTTCCCAGCATTAGGTTCTTCTCCAGGGAGTCCTTCCTTCTCATTAGGTGGCCAAAGTATTTGAGTTTCATCTTCAGGATCTGGCCTTCTAAAGAGCAGTCAGGGTTGATCTCCTCTAGGACTGACCGGTTTGATCGCCTTGCGGTCCAAGGGACGCGCAGGAGTCTCCTCCAGCACCACAATTCAAAGGTCTCATCTGCAAGGTATCATCTGCAAAGGCCTTTTGCGCTCAGCCTTCCTTATGGTCCAGCTTTCACAGCCATACATTGCAACTGGGAAAACCATAGCCTTGACTATACACACTTTTGTTGGCAGGGTGATGTCTCTGCTTTTTAGTATGCTGTCTAGATTTGCCATAGCTTTCCTCCGCAGGAGCAAGCGTCTTTTAATTTCTTGGCTGCAGTCCCCATCTACAGTGATCTTGGATATGGACTATTGCCTATCATACCACAGTTATATATCAGGCCCCGAGTATGGTCTGAAGGCACATAAGGCATCTACCATGTTGAAGCTAAGCAGATCTGGGGCTGGCCTGACCCTGGAGGGGAGACCACCTGGGAACCGCATGTAGCCACCTTGAGTTCCACAATAGGATATGGCTGGATTATAAGTATAATAAACATTTTCAGCATGCACTTATATGCATTGGAAACTGGGACATAAAAATGTCTCCATCTAGAACAGGGGTTCTCAAACTTTTTCAATAGGGGGTCAGTGGAAAGGTGGTGGCGACCAGCATGGGCCGGTAAGGAGGGGGTGCCTGGGCACGTGGGCTGGTGAGTTATCGTCGGGCATGTGCGAAGCAGCGCATGTGAGGCGGCATTGGGTGCGCTTGGCAGCGGCTCGCTCGCTTGGAGATCTCCCAACGAGTCCAAAACCATCTCCAAGTGAACTAGCCACCACCTCCTGCCCGCTTGGCGAGCCGGCAGTGCGAGCCGGATAAATGGGCATGGCAGGCTGGATCCGTCCCACGGGCTGTAGTTTGAGGACCCATGATCTAGAGAAATAGCACAAATACCTAACTTTCAGAGATACTGTGCAGCCAATTTGTATACACTTCTTGCATGTTGTCAAAACTGGTATTAAACAAGCATGAGATGCATCCTTTCTTCATTTATTTATTTATTTATTTATTTATTTATTTATTTATTTATTAAAACATTTCTATGCCGCCCCTTTGCTTAGTTTTGCAGCCATACAAACCTCCCATGTGGAATGGAACCATGATGGATGTCCTGCCACTATAGAAATGACCTCCTGCTAGAACCAAAAGTGTTTCAGCCAAATATGAAAGCAAACAGACAAACAAGCTTAGAATGTCTGAGTTTTCAGCTGGAGCATTTGAAAAACTCTGAGGGCTGGCAGACGGCCCCCAGCGATTTGCAGATCCAAATGAAAGACTTGCCACTACTTGGCTGCCCCATGAAGGTCACTCCTGGGTGGGCACCAGCCTTCATGCCAGTGATGTGACCCCTGAGCCTCTAATACAGCCGACTCCCCACCATTGTCTGCAGATCCAGTTTCAGGATGGCTCTTTCAAACACCAGACCATTCTTTGGTCAAAGCTCTTTATTTCCAGTATATATCCAGCAAGCCAAACACAGCAAAGAAAGAGTGTCTGAGCATACACAGACTGGTTTGTTGAACCCAAGCTAAAAACTATTTCCAGGAACACTCCTTTTGAGTAAACCTGGGCCCCACCCCTTTGGGAGCGTCCTTTGGAGACAGCAAGCCCCCTAGCTGTACCCTGGCTTTCTCTGTGGGCTGTCCCTTCTTTCCTGATGTTGTGTCACAGGGTCAAGGATCAGACCAGTCTCACTTGGGTCTTCTCTCATGCCTCCCTTGCTACTTCCAGACCGTGTTCCAGACCCAGATTCCAAGAGTCTGCATGAACACCTGGAGACAATGGCCTCTTCCGCCTCCACAGTCTTCATGTCTGCAGCCCTCCCTTCCCAGGCTTCACTGTTACTCTGGCCCTGAAACAGGTGTCAAGAACAGCTGCCTCTTTCATTCCCAGTATCCAGTAGGACTACTCTGATGTTCTTACTCTCTAGTGATTGGGGTGGGGGTCATGTCAGGGCTGTGAATGCAAAAACTTTTGAATGAACCAAGTTATTTGTTATTGCATTACATTATATCTGACTTTTTTCCCTTCCGAGAACCCAAGGTGCCTTACACAATCCTCTCCACTTTATCCTCACAACAACCCTGTGAGACGGGTTAGGCTGAGAGTGAGTGACTGTAATCTAGTAAGCTTCATGGCCGAGCAGGGACTAGATCCCAGATTTCTCTGGTCCTCAGTCCAGCACTCTCACCACCGCACCACACTGCCTCTTTGGCGCTCACCTAGATGACTTTACAGTAGAAAGTGTAGAATTTATTTGCCCAGATATCCCAACATAAAATAACTCAGACTATCATTGTAGTGTTTTAAGTTGCTTCACGGCTTTGTTGTGTTTTAGTGACCTTGAGGCTGCCACTTCCGTGATTTCATATTTTTTTAAATGCTGTATATTGAATAGTATGTCACCTTAAGTGTTTTGTACTTAAGGGAAACCTGTAAGCTTACTAAATAAATATTAGCAACAGGACAAAAACTCTGTGAGTCATCAGTAGATTAAAAACATCCCCTGTGGAATAAAAATGTGTTTGAGAAGTACCAGTGATATGGAAATAGGAAGAAATAAGCACTGAAGGCAGCACTGAATAAAATTATCAAAGGAAGTATATGCATTTTTAGGACTCTAATTATAATTTTCTCAAGAAGTGGGGAAAATACTTCCTATAATACCTTCTCTAACATGTTTGCTATTATTAACTGTTGAAGCGGACAGAGCTTTAACTTTTTCTTAAACATAGTTTCTACAAATTCTACAATTAATAGACTCACTTAAAATCTACCAACTTCAGAAGGGTGGCAAGGATTCTCAGAAGTATGCCAGGGCATATCACAGTACTTTCAACAAATTCAGACACAACCACTCAAAACTATAAGGCTAAATTTAGAAAAAAGACAGAAAATACAATGAAAGATCAGATCCTACTACTGATGATAGAGGGTGATAAAAGTTTATAACTTATATTGATTAGAGTAGGAAAAAGGAAGCTATGACTCTCATTAGAGTTATTGTGATTGTTATCCACTGGCACATCAATTCATTCTAATCTTTTAAATCCTAATTTATATTGATTTAGCTGTTTTGTAGACACAACAAGTGTGACAAATTAAATCAACTTATTATTAAATTGTCTTCCATCTATGATTATGTGGAATGTCTAATGCCTCTGGAAAAACATTTGACAAAAGTGTGAATCAGTTTTATTATTGAACTTACTCAGGCCTAAGAAAAGATGTGATCTAATCAGTAAAATAATTGGTTCTGTCACTAAATAGGGCTAGTCACATTTCCAACTCATTAACACTTCAGTTTTAACTCCAGGGAGAACATTTTGCTTGACGCTCATGTTAACCATTGTGGTTTGCTCTACATTTTGATTTTCCCTCTAATCACTATAATCCAATGACTATAAAAAGATGCAGTATACATACAGCAACACCATCTGGCAAGATACCATCCTTTTCCCCCTGAAACACTTCAAATAATGATCACAATTTCATAAAACAGTTTTCTGATATCCTATCATCATGAATGCATACGTTAGTAAGACTGGTTATTACAGCTCAGCCACAACATTTGTGGGACCATTTCTCATATAGCTAGGAAAACTTTCTTTTTACAGTAAAACTAGTTAAATATCTCTTCTTTTATCAGAATATACACAAACTGTTTCAAATATGCATCTTTTACTAGGAAAATAAAGTACAATACATGAAAACTGGAAAGCATAGCATAGCAAAACATAGAATAGTGCTCAGCATCCAAAAACTCTCATAGACTCCCAGATGATGTCAGTACACCATGGGATTGCAATTTTATTCAGAATTGCCTAAAGTATGTTAGGCTTAATTTGAATATTTTTCAACTGGAGTCCCCACCAGTTAATACCCTGAGTGATCAGTACTCATGGTAATGAACTATGATGAACTTTTGGGCGAGTGAAATTTGACACATGCTTAACATTTAACAGCTTGGAAAGGTAATCCTATTTAATTTTATGAGGAGTCCAGCATTCCTCTTTTTAAATTGTGTGCTAGCTTCACATATGAAATTTAGGGCACAGTCTTATGCATGTTTACACAACAAAAAGGGTTATGTCCCCTCATTCTCCAGCACATGTCCTTCATTGCGGTTCTTCTTGAAACAAACAATTTTTTGTCTGTAAGTTCACTTGGGAGCAAATGAATTTATGGGCTGACCATCATTTTGACTCCTTTGAAAAGTTGGTTTTAAACTAAATCTGATATTGGGGTAGCAGGTGGTGATTGTCTGTAAGCGTAAAGCAGGGATGTGTTTAAGTTGTTCTGCAAACTAAATCCAGAATTACACAGCAGCTGTCTGCTAATGCAACTAGAGTGTCTATTCTCTGCTTTCCCTTGGACCCGACATCTGTTCCAGAGGATCGCCCAACTCTCTACAGCTGATCTGGGGAGATGTAGGCAAGAGAGAGAACTTGTTTCTCCAGATGTGTCGACTCTGCTGGGTAAAGGACATGACTGCCTATAACCGTGACAGTTTGCAAGCATGCCTCTGCTCATGTGTGCAGGAGTGAGCTAAGTTTTAGTTAGTGACTTTTAGTTAGTGTCAAGGAGTAAGCACCTTTTAATTTCTTGGCTGCAGTCACCATCTGAGGTGATACTGGAGCCCAGGAAAATAAAATCTGTCACTACCTCCATTTCTTCCCCATCTATTTGCCAGGAAGTGAGAGGACCGGATGCCATGATCTTAGTTTTCTTAATGCTGAGTTTCAAGCCAACTTTTGTGCATTCCTGCTTCACCCACATCAAGAGGCTCTTTAGTTCCTCTTCACTTTCTGCCATTAGAGTGGTATCTCTGTATATCTGAGGTTGTTGATATTTCTTAATTCCAGCTTGTGATTCATCTAGCCCAGCCTTTCACATGATGTGCTCTGCATATAAGTTAAATAGGCAGGGTGACAGGACACAGCCTTGCCGAACTCCTTTCTCAATTTTGAACCAAGCAGTGGTTCTATGTTCAGTTCTCACTGTTGCTTCTTGACCTGCATACAGGTTTCTCCAGAGACAAATAAGATGGTCTGGTATTTCCATCTCTTTAAGAACTTGCCACAATTTGTGGAGATCCACACAATCAAAGGCTTTAGCATAGTCAATGAAGCAGAAGTAGATATTTTTATGGGACTCCCAGCTTTCTCCATGATCCAGTGTATGTTAGCAATTTGATCTCTAGTTCCTCTGCCTCTTTGAAACCCTGCCTGTACTTCTGGTAGTTCTTGGTCCACATACTGCTGGAGCCTAGCCTTTAGGATTTTGAGCATAACTTTGCTAGCATGTGAAATGAGTGCAATGGTGCGGTAGTTTGAACATTCCTTGGCATTGCCCTTCTTTGGAACTGGAAGGTAAACTGACCTTTTCCAATCCTGTGGCCACTGTTGAGTTTTCCAAATTTGCTGGCATATTGAGTGTAGCACTTTAACTGCATCATCTATTAGGATTTTGAATAGCTCAGCTGGAATACTATTGCCTCCACTAGCTTTGTTGTTGCTCAGACTTCCTAAGGCCCTTTTGACTTCACATTCCAGGATGTCTGGCTCGAGGTCAGTGACCACCCCATCGTGGTTATCAGGGACGTTAAGCTCTTTCTTACACAGAAGTACAGTTCTTCTGTGTGATCTCACCACCTCTTCTTAGTCTCTTCTGCCTTTATTAGGTCCCTGACATTTTGGTCCTTTATCATGCCCATCTTTGCATGAAACGCTCCCTTCATATCTCCAATTTTCCTGAAGAGATCTCTTGTCCTCCCTATTCTATTGTTTTCTTCTATTTCTTTGCACTGTTCATTTAAGAAGGCATTCTTATCTCTTCTAGCTATTCTCTGGAATTCTGCATTCAATTGTTTGTATCTTTCTCTTTCTCCCTTGCCTTTCGCTTCCCTTCTTTCCTCAGCTATTTGTGAAGGTTCCTCAGACAGCCATTTTGCTTTCTTGCATTTCTTTTTCTTTGGGATGGTTTTAGTTGCTACCTCTTGTACAATGTTGCGAACCTCTGTCCATAGTTTATTTATTTATTTAAAACATTTCTATGCCGCCCCCATTGCAACAAAGCCTTGGGGCAGCTCACAACATCCATAAACATAAAAATACAATAAATAATTTAAAAACTGGTACCATCTCAGCTATATATTAAAATCTATAAATACAATAATAATAAATTAACAGTTGAAATAACTTTTAAATAAAAAGGTCTTTGCCTGGCGCTGAAAAGCAAATAATGATGGCACCAGGCAGACCTCTTTGGGGAGCACATTCCATAGGTGGGGCGCCACCGCAGAAAAGGCCCTCCTCTGGGTATTCACCTTCCTAATATCCTTCACGGAGGGTTCCCGGAGAAGGCATCTGCTGCCGATCGTTGGGGCCGATGGGCATAGATGGACGCAGACGTTCCTTTAGAAAACCAGGTCCCAAGCTGTTAAGGGCTTTATAGGTCATAACCAACACCTTGAATTGGGCCCGGACTTCAATAGGGCACTCTGTCTATCAGATCTAAGTCCTTAACTCTATTTGTCACCTCTGCTGTATATTCATCAGGAATATGATTTAGGTCATACCTGAGTGGCCTAGTGCTTTCCCTACTTTCTTCAATTCAAGCCTAAATTTTGCTACAAGAAGCTCATGATCTGAGCCACAGCCAGCCTCTGGTCTTTTTACTGACTGTATAGAGCTTCTCCATCTTTGGCTGCAGAGCACATAGTCAGTCAGATTTCTGTGTTGACCATCTGGTGATGTCCACATCTAGAGTCATCTCTTGGGTTGTTGGTAAAGAGTGTTTGCTATGACCAGCGTATTGTCTTGACAAAATTCTGCCAGCTTGTGCCCTGCTTCATTTTGTACTCCAAGGCCAAACTTGCCTGTTATTCCGGTTATCTTTTGGCTTCCTACTTTAGCATTCCAATCCCCCATGATGATAAGGACATCATTGTTTGCTGTTAATTCTAGAAGGCGTTGTAGGCCATCATAGAACTGGTCAACTTCAGCCTCTTCAGCACCAGTGGTTGGGGCATAGACTTGGACTATTGTGATGTTGAATGGTTTTCCTTGGATTCGAACTGAGATCATTCTGTCATTTTGGAGATTGTATCCCAAAGAGTATTTCCTACTCTTTTATTGACTATGAAGGCTATTCCATTTCTTCTGAGGGATTCTTGTCTGCAGTAGTATACCTGATGGTCATCTGAAATAAATTCACCCATTCCTGTTCATTTTAGTCCACTGATTCCCAAGATGTCGATGTTAAGTCTTGTCATCTCTTGTTTGACCATGTCCAGCTTACCTTGATTCTTACTTTCCATGTTCCTATGAAATATAGTTCTTTACAGCATTGGACTTTTCTTTCACCACCAGATACATCTGCAATGATTGTCCTTTCAACTTTGACCCAGTCGCTTCATTCTTTCTGGTGCTACTAGTACTGGCCCTCTGCTCTTCCCCAGTAGCAGCACACTAGATACCTTGCGACCTAAGGGGCTCATCTTCCGGTGTCATATTTTTTCCCCTTTTGGTACTGTCCATGGGGTTTTCATGGCAAGGATACTGGAGTGGGTTGCCATTTCCTTCCCCAGTGGATCACCTTTTCTCAGAGTTCTCTGCCATGACCTGCCCGTCTTGCGTGGCCCTGCATGGCATGGCTCATAGCTTCATTGGGCTACACAAGCCCCTTTGCCGCAGCAAGGCAATTATCCATGAAGGAGGGCTATGCAATACAAAGTAGCAATACGTGAGAACAAGTAATCTGCTCAGGAATGCTCACAGGTGTCCTGAATTACCAGGTTTAAGCAACTCGATACATTCCTCTGCTACGCTAGCTGTGAGGAGCAGCATTGAATAGATTGTCTTCTCTTTGGTCTAATATAATCACCTTCCACTGAATGTCAAAACCTGTACTTGGGACCTGTTATGATTCATATCACTCCACTGTTTATCTAGTCATCGGTCACTCTATATTGCCGTGGCATTTTGCAACATCCTTTCTGATGTCAGCCTTACATTGTTCTGTTTGTATTCATGTTGTCCTCTGTAAATGTACTCATTCATCCCTCATCATTGCTCTAAAAACTGTGTACCTGACCCACAACTTATAAAAACTCTGCATATACTCTGGAAGCTCATAGTTGGTTTGGTATACTGACAACCCAACAGTGCTGTTCTTTTTGTTTGTCAGAAAGGGTTGCCTGGCTGTCCTGCCAATAAACTGCTGAAGCTGAGCAAAAAGGGGCTAATCCACTGTTATTCTCAGGGTAGTTCTAACAAAAATCTTTAAAACTAGCATATTTATTGTGGCAGGAACTTCTGTAGTGTACAGTCCACTTAGCCAAATGTAAGATTTATTCTTAAATGCATATGATTTAAGCTTTTTATTTAGATGTATTTATGTAACTATCTTGTACATTTTTATTATAATTATTGTAGTTGTGCACTATTTTAAATCATTGGCTCATTGCATCGTATGTGTAGCACTTTAGAATAAAGTTTTCTGTTATTATGTTATATAGAGTAATAATAATAAATTGGCAGTGTTATTTTTGCTGCAACATGCTAACACAGCTACTCTATCTATTGGGAAATTATTATAATAGAAGGAAAGTTCTGAATTTTCTGAAAAAAAATAAAAATAAAAACCAAAGACTCCAGAGAAGGAAAATATCTGGCATATTGAAATATTTACTTCTTAGATTAATATATGCTTAGATTTTTAACAAGTTGCAACTATTATATATGAGTTTATGTTCTCATTCTGTTGTATATGATTCTTTCTATATTCTCCCTTTATATCAGGGGTTCCTCCAGGAGGTGTGAGATGGCATTTCAGGGGATGGAACAAAGAGGAAGGCTGTGTCTTAATTTGCCAAACATTATCCTAATAATAACATTATTTGTTATTATTTTGTTTGCATTTGGATTGTGTTATATTTTGTCAAATCTAGGAGTTTGCTGAATCCACAGGCAGACTTGTGGATTGCAAACAGCAAGAAGATTCCACATTTTGACAAAATTGTGAATGAGAAGCAGGAACAAAGTCATTGATTTTATTTTCACAATTGGAATTGATTTTACTGTTTACATTTTTTTCTAATCACTCAATTTATATTTGGATTTTATGCACTGAGCTAAAAGCTTTTTTTGAAAAAAATTGTTCCCCCACAGTACTGAATGCGGATCAAAAATTCAAATTTTACTTAATCTGTGATATTACTTTTGTTGGGGATGTGAACATAAATCAAACATTTTCTAGGGATGCAAGACACAGAAAAGGGTGTGAAGCACTGCTCTATATGTTCTATTTGATACTAGATAAAAGGGGAATGTTGCAGAAGAATGTGACCTTTCAACAGACATGTGTGTCTACTCAAATTCAAGATTTATATCTGTTACGTATTTTCAGTAGCATATTTCTGAGGAGTTTCTGAATAATCCTGAGGAAGATCCAGTATATAATTACTGACGTGTAGTCCACGGTTTATAAGACTTCTTCAAATGCCTGTTGTCAAATGGGTGAGGTATTGAATCTTCCAGCATCATCATTATCGTTAATTGTGCTATTGCGTGGGTCTTCGGCACTGGTAACTCTGGAGAAGTAATTCCTCTTTGGCATCTTTTAAAATGGCTGAGCGTAGCAAATAAGGCTTTGAAACGTTAATTACAATGAAAAGAGGTAGCAGCTAGGCCAAGGTATCCATCTGTATAATTTTCTTGTAAATCTTCAGTGTTGCCAGACTGGTATATATTCAAATCCTTTCAAACATTGCAGATACATTGTTACTGGTGTAAATACAGAAACAAAACCAAGTAGGCATGTTGGTGGGTGTGCACTTGTGTGCTCTCTTAAAATTTGCCTTGATTTGTGGTCCCATAGAGAGAAGGCACTGCACTGGATCTCGCATGTTCCCACGGTTCACAGGAATAATATTCCAAACAGCATCTGAATGCATGGCATCCTCACAGCTAAAACTAAAGTCCTGTCTGTAAAGGAGATGCCCAGGCTGTGTGCAACAAATGGGATGCAAAAGTGCATTTGTTGTGTAAAAAGCTGAGCATTTGCTGTGTGAAAAACTGAGCAGCTGTGTTGGCATGGGGCGGTAAATCAGGAAATTCCCAGTTCAGTTTTGTGTCCATCATGAATGCATGTGCTGAGCAACGTGTTCCTATTATGCCAATACTTTCCCATCTGCACTGGCTGCCAGTCTATTTCTGGGCTGGATTCAAAGCCCTAGACAGCTTGGGGCCATATTACCTGAAGGATCATCTCTTCTTGTCCACACCCCAAGACCCTCTTCACTGGTCATTCTCTAAGAGCACTCCTGCATGGAGTCAGGTGGCTGGCCCCTGAGTCAAGGCCTTTTCTATCCCCCACCTCCCCGGAATGAGCTTCCAAGAGAATCTTGTGGTCTTTCTGGTGCAAGGTGAAGACCTCCTTAGTTCAGTTTCAGTTTCATTCTTTTTTACTGTCTGTTAACATACAGTAAATGTTTCCACTGCTACTAGGTTTTATGTTATGTTCTCTTTTTTATTCTAGACTCTAGTTTTAAACTTTCATATTATAGATTGCGGTGTTGTATTTTCATGGTTGTGAGCCACCCAAAGAGCTTCAGCTATTGAGTAGTATAGAAATATAATGAGCAACCAAACAAGCAAAAATTAAGCATATCCTTGGTTCAGTTTCAGCCCCTAGCTGCACTTATGGGATTGTAATACTTCCATAGCTATAAGTATGACTAAAGGTCAATTTAGATGTATTCATAATTGCATGACTACAATTGACATGCATGTTTTAAATTTTTGAATAGTTGTTGTATGAGGAAGGTGGAGCAACTTGATGAATAGGGACCAGAGTGGCTGGAGGCATTGGAATGAGCACGACGAATGTGAGCAGCACCTTGTCCAGGGTTTGAGGACATTTGAGCTTTGCCAAATGCAATTTTGGAGAAGTTCTCAAAAACAGGCTGCATTCAGTGGTGGGAGGGGCACCACTGAAATGCAGCCTTTGGCAAAAAGAGCAGGGCCAAAGGCACCAAAAATACTAGCACACTCCAGTTCAAGTTCTTACTTCAAGCACAAGAAATGCACAAAAAGCATTTCAAGCACAAGAGCTGGGAAAACTACTAAATGTTTGGAGAAAGGGGGAAAAGGCTGGGAAGGGGGTATGGCTAGCCGGGAAACCCTGTAGGGCTGGTTTTGGCTCCCAGAAAGGCTGGATTTACCCTCTGGGCCTGAGCCCCCCTCCCCAAGTCCAACAAAGTGGTAATGAGTTGTGCAACCCCTTGTCCAATAGCTTAAGGTGGCAGTTTTTGTTGTTGCGTGGGTGGTGAATCAGATTTGGGACAGTGAACTGGTTTCCTTATAAAAATTGTCCTTGGTTGCTCCATGTCCCTAAAAGTGTTGTTTGCAGTAAATATGACAGGTGGAAGCGCTCGCTCTCTCTCTCTCTCTCTCTCTCTCTCTCTCTCTCTCTCTCTCTCTCTCTGCATGTGGAGTTCAGTATGAAACTGACTGAAGACCAACAACTGGATCAGGAGCAAATTTGTGCAGGAAAAGGCCACTGGTGGATGCTACCTGGGATGGCTGTATACTACCTCCAGTATCAGAGTCGGTGTGCCTATGCATGTCAGTTGCTGGGGAACTTGAGCAGGAGGGCACTTCTGCCCTCGTCCCCTCCTTGTGGAATTGTGTGGATTTCAGAATGCCAACTCAGCATGGCTCATCTTATGGATCGGGGCCCTGTGACTGCTTTTTCTTCAAAACAAAAGAAGCCCGTTTAGGTGCATTTTTTTTTTTTAACAGTATCAAAAAATACATCCCGTTCTCCAACTTTGAGCCCCTTGAGAATGCATTTTTCAATATCTCATCGATATAGTTCTGTCCTATAGATAACTTTGCTTGCTGTTCTTTGATATTGGTTTCTTGTTCTGGAAATGTATAAGTGAGGCTGCTTCATATATTTGTCAGAAGTTTTGTGGATCTTACCCTTGGCATATGAATTTGTAAGCTTAATAATTAATACAGGAAATAATAAATGCAATCGAGCTGCCAGGGTTCAAGGTTGTTTAGCTGAAAACAGGAAATGGCGTTGTGACAAACTGCAGTGCGATTTTAAAATGAATGAAAGACTATTATAACCTAGTCTCGATGCCTTGAATCTCAAGTTCTGCATTAGGGTCGCAATAATGGCTTAGTGTTTTATGAGCATTTGTAGTCATTGTGGCACCATCTCTTTAATCTAAACTTTGCCGCAAGCCAAAATAAATCTTATTGTTTGAAAGTGTCTGGTAACATAATTGCCTTCTGTAGAAGTCATCGGCCCCTCTCCCCACCCGCAAATATCTTTAATACCTGGCTGTGGCAAAATAAAATCCATAAAGGAAGTCTGTATATCTCTCCCTGAAACACCACACCAGAGCAATTTAAAAATCTTGCAGGAGTCATAGCTTCTTCTTTTTCTATTTTAAACATTTTAACCCCAGCACCATGCATTATCATTTAAATATTTTCCACTGATGCAAAGCAAGAGAAGATTAAAGTGATTAAATAACTGGTTCTGACTATTGGGTCATGGAATAGCTAGCATTAAGTGTGAGAGAAAGTAATTTGGCAGTAGTTTTTCTTTTGGACACAATGATGTTGATATTGCCGTCTGGATTTCTTGTTTGAACAATGGTGAACCTGCGCTTTTGCTGGAGTGAGGTGCTTGCCCACTGGCTTGGTATTTTCTTTTCCTGCATTGATCCTGAAAGAGCATTCATGGGATATGCACATGTCCAAACAAGTGTTGCAGATAATTTTCCCTTTCTATGGCTTTTGAGAGATTTTTAGAAATCATCCCAAAATTAAAACAGGGGAATAAACATTTGGGCAATGCTTTTAATAAATATTAATAAAGTATACTGTTCTGATATACTTTTGACCATTTAATCCATCTAGCAAGTGGGGTCACAAGTCCATGGGATTCTGTGAATTCAAAGAGTACCGGTTCTTCTCATACAGCATTGTCCCAGGAGCAATGCTATTCCAAAAAGGAGACAGATGGCTGGCGCCTCCCAGGCAGTCGGAAACTTCTGTAACTGCATCAGCATGGGAAGAAATGCATCAGCATATCCGTGCACATGATGGAAAGGTCTTGTTAGGAGCCCTGCCTTCAGTATTGAAAGCACACATTCAAAGGTATGGTGTTACTGCTATCTTTACTATCTGAAAGCATCTCAGACTTCATCCCTGGTAACAAAGCAACAAGTCCACTGCCCTACACCAGATTCCCAGATGCGGACATGAGCTCACTATTGTTTCCTCACAAATGCATTTGAAGACAGATCCAGTTCCTGGAGAATGCCAGTGGAACAGTGTCCTGCATCTGGCTTGCTACTGGTATCTGCTTGTACACTGTGGGAAGAGGATGCTAGACTGGTTAGGCTTTTGGCTTGGTCCAGGATAGAACTTTTCCTATTTTTGCCTTCATCCTTATTTGGGATTCTCTGATGGGTTTCTGCATCCAGGATAAATCTCCAATTGTTTTGTAGTTCTTTGCTCTATCAAGAGTCTGTCAGCCAGCACTGGCATTCACAACAAATATGATCTATCCCATGCCAACATTCCCAGAGTGCCTCTTCCTTTTCAGGAAACAGTTTTTTCTTTACCCTCCTTACCCGCTTTCTTTGAAAGTCAATAAATACATCCCACCAATTTTTAAACTTTACTTGAAACAGATGCTGCTTATAACAAATTGTTTGGTTACAACAGCAGTACACCTTTACCACTTTTCATTGAGCTTTTAATTTACATTTATGAGTTAGTCATTACATCTGAAAGACACCATAATAATGTTGAATAAAAGCAAGGAGTCTAATCAACAAAAGAAGACTGAGAAATTATGTTCTTATGTTAGTCTGCTACAACAATAACTGGAATTCATTACACGATGCTTTTCCTTCCACAATTAGTATTGTTGTCAAGTTTATTTTGCACAGTTTACTCATTTGCTTAAGAAGGTTTTTGTTTTGATTCATTGTCTCCTAGGCTTCCTCCGACCCTCTTTTTGTTTTTTGAACAGGTGGCAACATCCATTTTAATGTATAGTTTTTTAAAAACATGAGATGCAAGGCATCTGACTAATTTCACAGCAAATTTATTTATCTTAATATTTTTAAGTTGGTTCTGCCAAAAAGGCTTTCAAAGTTGTTTTCTAGTTAAATATATTAAAATAAAGTCATAAATTAAAAAGCAAAACAATGTATATTTTGCCAAATACTATAGGCAGGACTTATCTAAATAGATTTTTTAATGAAAACTCACCTGAATGTTGTTGCCTTTACATTGTTTTATATCTTTTCACACAATCATTCAATGACTCAAGCTGAACACACAAACTACATTTGGAAAAAAAATCTAAAGATTGACCCTAAGCTCACTGCCTCCCATGGTTGATGCAGTCTCGTCTGCCTCCTGAGTAGAGCATCTGCATACCTCGTCACACCTGTACACTCCTAGTGCTGCTCCTGCAATATGTCCCATCCACCTTCCAGGCACTGAGCCTTGGCCAGTTCTCTGAAGAACTGCACTGCCCACCTTTTGCAACTGATGAGGCTGCTCAGAGAAGGGTAGTGGGGAGTCTGCTCACCTGAGCTCTGAGAAAGTCATTGCTAAGCCACAAACTGGTCCGTACAATACACTGGCCCTTGTCTGGCTGTTGAAACCTGCTTCAAATTAGAATCTATTAACCAGGTGTGTCTGATGAATAAAAGGTCCTGCTTGTGAGTATTTATCATGGACTTTACTTGCAGAAAAGGACTGGTCCGTGGGCCCATGTTCATGGGAACAAATATCACTGTATCATCATTTTGCTGGTGGAATTTCCTTCAAATTATCATGCCCCATAATTATGCTTCATTGCCTGTTGTTTTAAGAATGTGCTAGCTGATCAGCTCAAAGCACTTTGCATTGGAATTACACCCAGTTCCACTCCAGACCTCCAAATAACAGCCACCATTTGATTTCCAGGTTCCAGTGATTTACTGCGTCCATGTTTCATGCAGTGACCATCCCTAGTGTTTTGGATTTGAAATTAATAAAGTGCAAAATATCCATGTCCAGGCAGAAGAGGATCGGAAGAAATAGCAGGACACCAGCAACTGAGCTTACATGGGCCATGACTTTATTTCAAAGGAGCTATAACAAAGAATGGGATGAGGTGCAGTCATTGACATGTCAGCGAACTCAGATTATTCTGAGTCAGTCTTATTCAATGGAAATGTTCCAGGCAGGCACAAACACCCCAAGACCAAGCATGGCAGGTCGGGAGTAGAAACTGTTCCTCTGCATACTGATAAAAAGCTAGTTTAAGCGAGATGGCACGGAATTGGTGATGGCCCTTTTCATGCCAAATATTCAATTTGAGTCAGCATGATAACTAAAGCTGGATTTGAGTAAGGATGGATTAAAGACAAAAATGAAACAGCAATGATTGCTTGGGGTATTTTAAGCTGATCAAGGAACTTGATCCACCCTTAAGGTGTATCGTAAACAGATTAAACCAGTTGTTATAATCAATCACACCGGACACCCTAATTTTGTCTTTCATCTCTGTCTGCACTGAATACATGAATACCCACCATTGTGACAGTCAGGTTACAGTGAAGCTAGAGACAAAGGACCTGCCCTAGTCCCTGCTGTACAGAAGGATGGAGATCTGCCACTCCTTCCCATGCAGGAGCCAAGTTGGCTCCAGGCACTGCCATCTGGTCCACTGGGGGCCTTTTCTGAGCTGTGGGAGGCCCTCAGCAGGATGCATTTTCAGGTCTCTCTCTTCCCGATGCACATCTGTGTCACCCTAGACAAGCTTTGTCTTCTGTTGCTGGCAAAGTCCAACCAGTTGGGGGAAAGGGGCCAATCTTTTCTCTGGTCAGTGGGAAAATCCTCTGGTCTACTCAGGGCTGTAAAATCCCCCAGCACAGCGCCAGGCTCCTTCCTCTCTTAGCCAGGCATCCTGCTCCGGCCCTGTGCCCCATTGCAGCAGCTCTTCTGTGCCTCACATGCTTTCAGTGCTCTGACAGATCACTGGCTGATTACTCATGTATTTCCTCTTGCCCAGCCATCTTAGACCTAACAGAGAGCAGATCTTCTGCTGAGGAGGAATTTATTTATTTATTTAAAACTTTTCTAGACTGTCCCTTACCGAAGTCTCGGGACAGTTTAACAATACAAAATGTAAAATAAAACAGTGTCCTAAATTGGTCAACTGAATGCTATTTCATATTTGGTGGCCATGCTTTCTATTTCATGAGTTTTGAGCAGTACTTTCAAAAGAATAAAAGACAACAGTGGGATTTAACATAGAAACTGAGCGAGTCAGAAGGGGTCTCCCAGGCCATCTAGTCTGACTCCTGGCTCTAGCCAGCTCTGCTCACAACATGCCTACCATGTGCAATCACCCTTGAACACCCTCACCAATGAGTCCTCAACCACCTCCTGTGGAAGCCCATTCCATACCCTAACTGTCAGGAAGTACTTCCTGGCATCCAAATTGAACCTTGGTTCCTTGAGCTTGGCAAGGAATTTAATATAATTGAGATACCCATTTTTGATTGTTTTACTGAATCTCCATCCCAGTCCACTTCAAGATATATTTCCTGCAGAACTAATACTTTTTCAATAGCCCACCCCTCTCATTTTGGCCTTTTTCATAGAGCTCTTGTGAGAATAGAACTGGGATGAGGAACCTATGGGTCAATTTGGCCAGCTCCTGTCTAAATTTCATGTAGTCCATCCTGGACGCTGAATGCCCACTCTTTATTTCTGAACTGCCCTTCTAGCAATTGCTTTGGTTTCTGTTATCTGCATTTGTGTGTGCAAATGCAGAGAAGGGAGTAACATGCAAAGAAAAAGCACCAGGAAATATTGCAATATAATGGGAGTTGTAATGCAAAATGTCTGAAGGGTGTTTGATCTGCTATCCCTACCATAGTCAATATATTTATCTTTCTTTAACTTGGCAGGTTTCTCCTCTAATGACATTTCTCTGATGTAAGTCATTTTGTATAAATTAGTATTCTTGTTGTTGATGTTGATGAAGATGTTTATGTTCTATACCTCCCAGTAGCTAAACCTCTCTAGGTGGTCTACAGCAACACATAAAAATACTGTATAAAACACAAACCGCATTCAAAACATCATAAAAGGTTACCATATAAAATTTTTAAACCAGATTTAAAACTCACATGAACATTACAGTGGTTTAAAGTGAATTTTAAGACCTGTTTAAGCATCTGGTGCACTAATTGCAGTCTATTACTACCAAGAGGCTCTAATTTAAGACTGGATGAAGGCAAACTAATTGAAGCTTAATCCAGGCAAGGAAGAGGTGCCCCTGGTCAGTCAGAAGGCGAGTGTGGCACAGAGATTCAGCCTGTGCTGAATTACAGGTTGCACTCCCCCTGAAGACACAGGTTCACAACTTGACTGTTCTTCCGGATTCAGCCTTGAGTCCGGATGCCCTGGTCTTGGAAGTGGCCAGAAGTGCATTCACACAGTTAAAAATAGTGCACCAGATGCACCCATTCCTTAAGTTGTTGTTGTTGTTGTTGTTGTTATTATTATAACATTTCTATGCCACCCCTTGCCGAAACCTCGGGGCGGCTTACAACATGATAAAATACATTGAAATACAATAGTACATAATAAATTACCATTAAATACAAAAATACAAAAAATACATTGATTTACAAATATAAAATTAAAATTATCAGTATAAAATAAAAATATAGGAGGAGAAAGAGAAGGAAGAAGAAGTTGCCCAGGCCAGATCATATGTTTTAACAATTGAAATGATGTTTAAATAAAAAGGTCTTTACCTGGCGCCGAAAAACCAGTAACGACGGTGCCAGGCAGACCTCTTTGGGGAGTGAATTCCATAGGTTGGGCGCCACTGCAGAGAAAGCCCTCCTCCGGGTACTTACTCTCCTAATTTCTTTCATGGATGGTTCCCGGAGAAGGGACTCTCCCGCAGATCTCAAAGGGCGGTCGGGCATATACGGACATAAGCGCTCGTTCAGGTAGCCAGGACCCAAGCCGTTTAGGGCTTTATAGGTCATAATCAACACCTTGAATTGGGCCCGGGCTTCAATGGGAAGCCAGTGAAGCTGACGGAGGACTGGAGTTATGTGAGCATAACGCCCCATCCCCGTCAGCAACCTGGCAGCTCTATTTTGCACCAATTGAAGTGTTCGGACTGTCTTCAGGGGAAACCCCACGTAAAGCGCGTTACAGAAGTCTAGGCGGGAAGTCACCAGCGCGTGTGTCACCGTCGCCAGGCAGTTGTACTCCAGGTAGGGGCGCAGCTGATTAATCAGCCAAAGCTGAAGGAAGGCGTTCCTCGCTACCGCTGTCACCTGAGCTTCCAAAGAAAGCTCCGGGTCGAGGAGTACTCCTAAGCTGCGGACCTTATCCCTAAGAGGGAGTGTTGCACCATTCAGGACCAGGTCAAATCCACCCTCTCCGAAACCTGATCCGCCAACCAACAGGACCTCTGTCTTGTCTGGGTTGAGTTTCAGTTTATTGGCCCTCATCCATTCCCTTACCTCGGCCAAGCACCGGTTCAGCACAGCCACTGCCTCACCTGGATTAGTGGAGAACGAGAGGTAAAGCTGGGTATCATCAGCGTATTGATGATTCCGCAGCCCACACCTCCTGATGACCTCTCCCAGCGGTTTCATATAGATGTTAAATAGCAGAGGGGATAGAATGGAGCCCTGTGGTACTCCATGGCATAGCTGCCATGACGTAGAGACATGGTCCCCCAGCACTACCTTCTGGAATCGACCGTTGAGATAGGAGCGGAACCACTGCAAAGCAGTGCCTCCAACCCCCAATCCCGCAAGTCTATCCAGAAGGATACCATGGTTGATGGTATCGAAAGCCGCCGAGAGGTCCAGAAGAACCAACAGGGATGTACTGCCCCTGTCCTTCTCCCTGCACAGGTCGTCGTACAGGGCGACCAAGGCAGATTCAGTACTGTACCCGGGTCTGAAGCCGGACTGAAAAGGATCCAGATAATCAGTTTCATCCAAGAGTGCTTGGAGTTGTCCCGCCACCACTCGCTCCAACACCTTGCCCAGAAACGGGATGTTGGCCACAGGTCTATAGTTAGTGGCCATCTCTGGATCCAGTGACGCTTTCTTCAGGACCGGTCGTATTACCGCCTCCTTTAAAGGGGCAGGCACTCGACCCTCCCTCAGAGAAGCGTTAACCACTTCCAAGATCCAGGTCCCAATCCCGTGCTTGGAGTTATTTATTAACCAAGACGGGCAAGGATCCAATAGGCAAGTGGTGGGACGTACTTGTCCAAGCACCTTGTCCACATCATTGGGCCGCAATAATTGAAATTCCTCCAATAATTTTGGACCAGACGGTAGCATTGGCGACTCCTCAGAGACCTCTGATTCATTAGTGGAGTCCAGCTCGTGACGAATCTGAGCGATTTTCTCCCTGAAATGCCTGGCAAAGTCGTCACAGCGGGCCTTTGAGGGTGGCATCGGATCTTCCTTAGGACCCAGGCGAACCAGGCCTTGCACCACTCGAAAAAGCTCCACCGGACGGCATTGTGAGGAGGCAATGGAAGCGGAAAAAAACTTCTTTTTCGCCGCCTTCACCGCCACAGCATAGGCCCGATAGTGGGCTCTCAAGTGTGTTCGGTCAGATTCATCCCGTGATTTCCTCCACCTACGCTCTAGCCGTCTCCCAACTCGCTTCATCGCCCGCAATTCAGGTGTATACCAAGGGGAAGAGCGGACTCTGCCCGGTGGGAGAGGACGCTTGGGAGCGATCGTGTCCACAGCCCTGGTCATCTCCCCATTCCATAGTTCGACCAGAGCCTCGACAGGAGCACCAGTCTTGTCAGCCGGAAACTCCCCCAGGGCCTTCAGGAATCCATCCGGATCCATCCGGCTCCGGGGGCGGGCCCATACAATCGGGTCCGCACTCTTATAGAGGGAGAGGCCGCTCTCGAGCACAAACCTCACCAGGAGGTGATCTGACCATGACAGGGGAGTCAAACATAAGTTTTTCACCCTCAGGTCATCCTCTTCCTGCCCCGTCGTGAATACCAGGTCCAGAGTGTGTCCACGTTCATGGGTCGGGCCAATGACATGTTGAGACAGGCCCATGGCCGTCATAGAGGCCATGAAGTCCTGAGCCGCCCCGGTCAGTCCAGACTCGGCATGGAGATTGAAGTCCCCCAGGACCAACATCCTGGGGGTCCTCAACACCAGGTCTGAGACGGTCTCTGTCAGCTCAGATAGGGAGACTGCTGGGCAGAAAGGTGCACGGTACACCAATAGAATCCCCAATCTGTCTCGTTCGCCCAACACCAAGTAGAGGCACTCCAGCCCTGGTCTCAAAGGGACCGGAAGACCCGTGAGAGAGATGGAGGCTCTGTAAACCAACGCGACTCCCCCTCCCCTCCCTTCTGGGCGTGAACAGTGTTGAACCAGATACTGGTGACACATGCCTTGGTTACATCCCACCTGGATGACTGAAATGTGGCCTGCCTCTGAAGAGTGTTTGGAAACTGCTGCCAGACTGCTGGTTGGGGCTGGCTGCAGGGAGCCTACAGCTTCTCTGTTGAAACAGTATCACTGGCTCCAGTCTGTTTCCAGGCAAAGTCCTGGGATGGCCTATAAAGCCCTTTATGGCTTGGGTCCTGGCTTTTGTAAAAACCGCATTCTCCTGTATGAGCCTGTGTTGGCTCTAAGAGCTGGGGAGGCCCTTTTCTCGGTCCCACCATCCCCATAGGCACTCCTGCTGGGAACTCAGGGAAGGCCTTCTTTGTGGCTGCCTCAAGGCTCTGAAATACCCCTTCTAGGGGAACTAGGCTGGTGCCTTCTCTGATATGGTTCTGAAAGCTAGCAAAACCCTTTTTATTCCAGCAGCCATTTTGGAATGGCCTGTGGATCTGTGCTGGATTAACTTTTATGTTTTATAGTGTTTTAAAGCTATCTAGTGATTTAACTTTAACATTTAGTTGATTTAATTGTATTTTTAACTTTTGCATACTTTTCCATGTTTTAAATGTGTGAATTTTTAATGTTTAATTATTATTTTTACATTTTTTATTTTTTAAAGCCACCTAGAATCCCAATCGCTGGGAATAGGTAAGATATAAATAAATATAATACAGCAGCTGTGCAAGGTGAAATTCTGAGGCACTGAAGCAAGCTGGGCCTCCAGTGGCAACGATGGATCAGGGAACATCCCCAAGCTACAAATGTTCTCCTTCAAGGAGAGCGTGACCCTATCCGAGTGAAATTGGGCTGAACTGAATCTTGTAGTTGGCATGTACATCTACTTAACTGCATTATGATAGTGTTTGGACAAACCGTTCTCTCAGAGCCTACCTTTGAATGAAGATTGTAATCCTGATGAAAGAAAACTGTGCATATAATTTAAAGCATCTCATCAAGTGATACATCCAGATTCCACAATAGGTGAAGAAGACAGTAAAGATTATACTGCTGCTTAATCACATATAGTTTATTTTCACATCTATTTCAGTAATACCTTCACAACATTTTTTGTTTATTGTGACAGTAGCTATTCTTGAAACTGATAAGATTTCCTCCATCTCTGAGTCCAAAAGAGATATGTCTTAGTCCAGCTACAAATCACAGCCTAGTTTATTAAATGAACCAGGGAATAATCTTGATTTAGGTACTTTTCAAGCGTACTACTTCATGCCTTGATTATCATTCTTCCAAATCTGATAAACAGAATGAATGATAACTTAGGAAATCATATTACACTCTGCTTTGAACTGATTATGTGTTTGCAGTGTTTTTAAAAGGATCTTTACCTCTGAATAAAGAAAGAGCAAATAGACCTAGTGATTAGTTGGGGAGCGTTTGACATTGCAAAGTTGCAGGCCCAAACTTTAAGCCTAGCCTTAAAGCAGATGTGAGTACAATATATCTGTTTTTAAAGGATAGGCAGTAAATCACTGTTTGGTTTTATAAGTATGGGGACTCTCTGTACCACTAGAAGCACAGAGCTTCATCCCTCCATTTTTAGTGACCTGAGTCACATAATACAACAACACCCCCCCCCCCCCCCGCATGGCTGATCACTCATATTGGATTGTAGGGTGTGTGACTCCAGTGTGGTTTCTGCAAGGAGGGTTACTTTTCATGAACATATGATCCTGAGAAACCATGGCTTGTTTTAGGTTTGTTGATACTCCTAGTGGTTTGCTGTATTTTCTGAAGCTGACTAGACATTTTTGTGAATTGTTGGGAATGGCTACACAACTGGATGGCCAAAGCAACAAACTCAGAAATTGAGGAAAAGAGGAATTCTAGGATAAAGGCATCTGTGCTGGAGCTAGCATGAAAGATGAGAGGGGAAACAAGCCAATTGCCTGTTGGGTTATAGCAAGTGAACAACCAACCTTTGGTGGCTTGTTTGCACAGTGGCTTAGGATAATGTGTGAACCTTCCCCAGTGTTTTGTTCCCATCACAATATACAAAAGCATGAGGATATTGTATATCCTCCAGATGGTTTTGAATACAGTTTCCATCAGTTGTAGCCAGCATGGACAACAGTCTTAGATAATAGGCATTGTAGTTCTAACACATGGTGTTGGATCATTCCTGCGTACATGCAGCGGTAGTTCTCTGGAACTGTTCTAAGCAATAGAGAATCACCACTGCTTTCATATAAGAAGGAATGGCTTGTGTCCAGATAATTTTTCATGTACCATCTTTTAAAAGGGTGTTTGAGCACCATGGAAGAGACTGAGGGACGAGATTGTGGCACCATTTTCAGAATTATAATTTAAACCTTAATTTGAATATATGGAAGAAAAGAAACTGAGCATTAGATTTGCATTGTTAGTGAGGTAAAAATAAGAATTTCAAGACATGAGAAGGACAGTGAACAAAATGTTAGATGTGCAAAAAAGATGGATGTGGGTTTTAATGTAAAGGCAAATTAATTAACATGAAAATAGCTGAGAAAGTAGTCTCAGCAAGATATAGGTGTGCCACCTGCTTCGATCAGGAGTCCCATGCAATTTCTTTATTCAGCAAACTGTTTACATGAGTATGAACAGCTGTTCTCCCCATCCATGGTTCTTATAAATCAGGTGCACATTCCTGTGACTTCCAGAGAATGCCTCATAGTGCTGATGCCATGGACATGGCATAGAAGGAATGCATAGGCAGCCTTTCATTCCAGTCCACCTGGTTTTTCACACTTTGGAATAATATCTTGACAATATTTATGGATGTGGTTTGATATTACATGATGTTTAAAATGCATCATGCAAAAATCAAGTGAAAACAAAAGCAAATTGCCCCCAGATTTTCACAAGGTCTTAAGTCTGTTTCTCAGCTGCCCAAATCAGGTTCACCATGTTTCCTCTGGACATGCAGGGGTACTTTTCCTCCCTTCTCTCAAATTGCTATTGATCTGTATACCTTCTTATACTTCTCCTAAACACTGATAGCTATGTTCTCCTAAGCCATGTTCCTTTGTGTTACTGCCCATGCATGTGAACAAATATGGCTCCAATATGTTCATTGACATTGGAGGACATTTTCTTCAGTATCATGTATGCTTAGATTCATGAGACTGAAGAGGGGTCAGAGCTGGAGGCCTAATGCCTAGTGGGAAGGAAAATTTGTGGTATCAGATTTGATCATTTCTGAAAGTAGTTGATGAACAGTCTGCAAATGAAGGTTCACTGGGTTACGACCCCACTGGGCAAGCACCTGTGGAAGCTAACAAGGAAATTGTAGATGTGATGGCTTTCCCTTGTGGGATAGTGGTTAGATTTATACAGACTTTGAACACAGAGATTCCATTTAGCTCTCAAGCAAATACTAGCAGACAACACAAACCTACATGTCCACTCAGAGGTAAACTCCAGTGGAACTTACACCCAAGTACACCCAAGTTCATGAGTATCACTTTGTGGCCTACCTATCCTACATTCACAGGCATCACAGTTTTAAAATCTAAAGGTATGCATGGGAACCACTGAATCTATTTGGGACAAGTATGACTTAAAACTTAGGTCAAAGGCAGGCTGGTATTTGATTGACATGGCTGTAGGCCCTTCCCTAGAGGCTGAATCACAATACTGTTTCCACTCAAAGATAAACCTGGGATAATTTCTTGTTCAGTTCAACACTGTACATATGATGAAGTGCAACACTGAAAGAAGGCAAACATTTATCAATTTTCTAAGCACACCCATGATCTCTGCTCAAAGGATAGCTCACATTTTTATTAAAATTATTTACTTGGAGATTGTACTAGGGCTTTGGTGAGCACCAAGTGTCCAATGTAAATATTGTTTCCACTTGGATTGTGAGGTCATAAAGAAGCAGGTAGACAGATAGTGAGGTCTGCAGAAGAATAACAGAGATAAGAAAATTATATAACATGGTCAGATCATAATAGCTTCAGTGAGGCATCAGTTATCTGAGAGCGCTTTGCTCAGTTTCAAGGAGAGGTGAGAAGTGGTGAGAAGAAGGACACAAAGATCATTCGTTACTCAGTCTCATTAGCTGCTGGTAACCATAGCAGTCAGGTTGAGTGCCTTAGCCTTCCAGTAGCCCCTGGCTCACACCGCACAAGAATTTGGACAGAGAGTGAGAAAAGAAATGATACAACACAATATAGAATTAATAACCCACCCTCAAGTCTGCACATGGCCTTTCACAGGACCTTTAGTAGCAGGGTGGCTTACTCACCCTGCTTTTGTCTGGTGTAGTTCAGAGAGTGGCAGAAAGCTGATAAAACACTCGGTGGAATTTGCCATTCATTTATCTGTCCTTCTCTGGCCTTCAGAGTTTACTAAAAACAAATTGGCTTTCAAGAGTATAATTATATATGAAAAAGGCTTCTAGTGCCGCATACACTCACATTATAGCATATTAGGGAAAGAAAAAGATTTCATTATATGGTTTTGATTGTTATTCACTGAAGCATTCATTCCACAATAACGACTCAGTCATTTTAAGCTCCAGCTTTTATCTCCTGGAGCTTCATCCCCTAGCCAATGTTAATTAGGAAGAAAAGAATAGTTTTTATTCCTGTCACTCTAAATGAAGATGGGTGGGCTGCAGAAGGTTCTGATCCTTATCAGCTGGCTAGCAGAATCTGCAGTGTTGCTTCTTTAAAAGTCTGCATATTCAGTGCAAGCACATGAGCCTTTGCCATGTTGGTCCCAGAAAACAGGAAACATGAAGCATCAAGGGGAATCTTTTTGTTGCAATGCATTTTGTTTGCAAAGGATTGTACAAGCTGTCAAATTTGACAGGAGGCAGGCTCTGGCACAAGAGATGGTTAATCAGTTTTACGATTGGCAACTACCTGTGCCAAGTGGCAAGGAGATTTCCCTTAAGGAATAATCCTGCTTTTGAAAACTTGCAAACTAGTTCATTCAATTTGACACAAAAGAGTTGTGTGAGAACTTCTAGAAAAACATTGCTTTGAGGAGTGATGGAAACAAGACATCTTCCACAATAAATGTACCTATCAAAGAGGAACTTACTATCATGAGGGTTTTGAGGAGCACTGTGCTGGGCTGCAAAGACAGTCCTCCTTTCCCTTCTTCCCAATCCAAATTGTTCATGTTTCCTGTTTGAATTTGTAATATGGATTGTAGGTTTTAATACATCATGTGTGGTTAATTATGGTGCTGGTCACAATAGCTGGAAAAAGCCAATAATTATATTCCAATGTAAAGTTAAACTGTGGTTTGTTTTGCCAAACTCTCACCATTTCTCATCTCTTCTTGGATAAACGATGGATCACTGAATCTATTATGATCTTATCATATTTTATATTTCTCTTATCTTTGTTATTCTTTCGCAGACCTGTCTGTCTGCCTTTGATTCATTGACCTGATTCAGGCTCACATATTGCTATAATCATGGATTAATTATTCTAGCAGAAGAAGCTGTGTGTGTTGTCCCAGTGTGCTTGTCACTTCTGTTTTCAATTAATCTAGCATTGTTCTGTCTGAATAGCGTGGGTGTGATGCCAGAACCTGAACACCCTTGGTTGGTTACAGTTTGAATGTCAGAGTCAACCAACAGTTTCTCCTCTACTTCCATTTGTAGCCCTTTCAATCTTTTCCTGCCACTTCTTCCATCTTTCTCTTAGTAGAAGCAAAGAATTAATGAGTAATACATAAGGTTGTAAATCAGAGAGTGGTGGCCACAAGGAAACAATATTAGGTGGAACAAATCAGAGCTTGCTTGAAGGCTTGTAAGAGAGATCTTGTGAGCTTGTTCAAAACTGTTGAAACAAGTTAGGTTTGTTTTATATCGTATCATAGCCAATGTCTGGACACTGCCTAACTTGAAGTTACTGTATGAAAACAGCCAAGAGTAAAGTAGAACCAATTTAGTAATGCTGTTCAGAGGTCTCATCTCTTAAGTGTTGTTGTGGTATCATTGCTGTGAATACCACAGAGAAGCACTTTCAGCCTTACATGTGTAGAACAGGGTGTGTGGGGAGGGAAGCTGGATTGCATGTGCCCTTCCCTCCTCCAGGCTCATGTACGCAGCTTAAAGTGTGCATAGATACTGCACCAGTACATTTAAATTCTGTATAACTCTTAACACTCAACCAGAAATTCTGGAAATGTAAGATTTGCACCATGTGGAAAGAGCCCTACATTCATGCAGTCATACATATGTAATATCTATACACATGAACATGGAAATATGTACACATGGTTCAACTTTCTTGCCATCTCCGTGTGTACAGTGTTTGATGTGAAATGCAATTCTATATAATGTAGTGGCTACAATTTGGAGTTTGCATGTGGAGAACATGATAAAATATTTTGGCATGAAGGAAAAACAAGAAAAGACTTTCTCAGTGGTTGTCCCCAAGCTGTGGAGGTACCTCCCTAGAGAAGCCCACTAAGTTCCCTTTTGAGGCACTTCTATGATCAGGAAATTGTTTTTAAGACTTAGTCTAAAATACTTTTAGACCGTTAAAAAATGGCTCATCTTAATGTAGTCTCTGTTGGTGTCTTTGTGCCTGCCCAATTTGCGTAAAGCCATAGCTGATGTCACCCCTAGACATTCTGGTTATTATGTGCTGTAAAGCCATCTCCAACTTATGGTGACCCTATGAATAAGTGCTCTCCCAAATGTCCTGTCAGCTTTTGGCAACTCAAGGCTGTGGCTCTCTTGATGGAATTGATCCATCTCAAAGTTGGCTTTCTCCTTCTCCTTCTGCTTTGAATTGTCCTAGCATGTTTGCCTTCTCATCCTATGGGTGAAGCATTACAGCTTCAGCTTCATAATTTTTGCTTCCAAGGAAGCTTCTGGCTTGATGTGATGCAGGAGCTGCCTTTTTGGCAGTCCAAGGTGTTCGCAAAGCCCTCCTCCAGCACCCAGCTTTGAACACATCATAGTTCTCCCCGTCAACTTCCTTCATTGTCCAGCTTTCATGGTCACTGCCATGCTGCACCCTGATAGTCCCTTGACAGTCTACCAGGGTGGGCAGAGGGTTAGCCATAAAGTGCTCTCCTTTCACTTTAGACTATGTAGACTGAAAAGCTTTGTGCTGGTTAGGGACCTCTGCCACATAATTACCAAAGATGGTATTGCATGTAGTCACATTAAAATTAATTAGCATCAATTAATGCATCTTAAAAATTTCAGAGTCCCCTTAGAATGCACGCCAAGTGTTGTGTGTGTCGGTTGCATGGCTTTGGAGCTGTGGTGCTGACAGACAAACACACATACCTATTTTATCTATCTATCTATCTATCTATCTATCTATCTATCTATTTATTAAAACATTTTTATGCCACCCCATTCGCCGAAGCCTCGGGGCGGCTCACATCAATAAATTAAAATAATTATAATATAAATTAAAATATAAATATAAAATTAAAATACAGCAACACAGTATAAAATAAGCCGCCCTGGCCGGATAAAACCAATAATGTTAACAGTTAAAATGCCGCTTGAATAAAAAGGTCTTCGCCTGGCGCCGAAAAACAAATAACGACGGCGCCAGGCGGACCTCTCTGGGGAGCGCGTTCCATAACTTAGGCGCCACTGCAGAGAAAGCCCTCCTCCGAGTACCCACCCTCCTAATTTCTTTCATGGAGGGTTCCCGGAGAAGGGCCTCCCCCGCCGATTTCAAGGGGCGGCTGGGCATATATGGATGCAAGCGCTCCATCAGGTAACCAGGACCCAAGCCGTTTAGGGCTTTATAGGTCATCACCAAAACCTTGAATTGGGCCCGGACTTCAATGGGGAGCCAGTGAAGCTGACGGAGAACTGGAGTCATGTGAACACAACGCCCAGTCCCCGTCAGCAGCCTGGCAGCTCTGTTTTGAACCAGTTGAAGTATCCGGACCATCTTCAAGGGTAGCCCCACGTAGAGCGCGTTACAGAAGTCGAGACGGGAAGTCACCAATGCATGTGTCACTGTCGCGAGGCAGTCATACTCCAGATAGGGGCGCTGCTGGTGGATCAGCCGAAGCTGGAGGAAAGCGCTCCTCGCCACTGCGGTCACCTGAGCTTCTAGTGAAAGCTCCGGGTCGAGGAGCACCCCCAAGCTGCGAACCTTGTCCCTAAGAGGGAGTGCAACCCCATTCAGAACAAGGTTCAGTTCACCCTCTCCAAAGCCAGAACCACCAACCAACAGGACCTCCGTCTTGTCTGGATTGAGCTTCAGTTTATTGGCCCTCATCCAGCCCATTACCTCGGCCAGGCACCAGTTCAGTACAGCCACTGCCTCACCTGGATTGGTGGAAAACGAGAGGTAGAGCTGGGTGTCATCAGCGTACTGATGGTTCCGCAGCCCACACCTCCTGATGACCTCTCCCAGCGGTTTCATGTAGATGTTGAACAGCAATGGGGACAGAATGGACCCCTGCGGCACTCCATGGCATAGCTGCCATGGCGCAGAGCCATAGTCCCCCAGCACCACCTTCTGGAACCGGCCATCGAGATAGGAGTGGAACCACTGCAAAGCAGTGCCTCCAACCCCCAATCCCGCAAGCCTGTCCAGAAGGATACCATGGTTGATGGTATCGAAAGCCGCTGAGAGGTCCAGGAGAACCAACAGGGACGCACTCCCCCTGTCTTTCTCCCTGCACAGGTCATCGTACAGGGCGACCAAGGCAGATTCAGTACCGTACCCGGGTCTGAAGCCGGACTGAAATGGGTCCAGATAATCAGTTTCATCCAAGAGTGCTTGGAGTTGTCCTGCCACCACTCGCTCTAACACCTTGCCCAGAAACGGGATGTTGGCCACTGGTCTATAATTAGTGGCCATCTCTGGATCCAGTGACGCCTTCTTCAGGACCGGTCGGACTACCGCCTCCTTTAAAGGGGCAGGCACCCGACCCTCCCTCAGAGAGGCGTTAATCACTTCCAAAATCCAGGTCCCAATCCCTTGCTTGGAATTATTTATTAACCAAGACGGGCAAGGGTCCAATAAGCAAGTGGTGGGACGTACTCGTCCAAGCACCTTGTCCACATCATCGGGCCGCAATAACTGAAATTCATCCAATAATTCTGGACCAGACGGTGGCATTGGCGTCTCCCTTAAAGCCTCTGTATCAATAGTGGAATCCAGCTCATGACGAATCTGAGCGATTTTCTCCCTGAAATGCCTGGCAAAGTCGTCACAGCGGGCCTTTGAGGGTGGAATCAGGTCTTCTTTCGGACCTGGACAAACCAGGCCATGCACCACTCAAAAAAGCTCCGTCGGAAGGCATTGTGAGGAGGCAATGGAAGCGGAAAAATATCTCTTTTTCGCCGCCCTCACCGCCACAGCATAGGCCCGATAGTGGGCTCTCAAGTGTGTTCGGTCAGATTCATCCCGTGATTTCCTCCACCTACGCTTTAGCCGTCTCCCAACCTGCTTCATCGCCCTCAATTCAGGGGTATACCAAGGGGAAGAGTGGGCTCTGCCCGGTGGGAGAGGGCGCTTAGGAGCGATCGTGTCTACAGCCCTGGTCATCTCCCCATTCCACAGTTCGACCAGAGCCTCGACAGGAGCACCCGTCTTGTCAGCCGGAAACTCCCCCAGGGCCTTCAGGAATCCTTCCGGATCCATCCGGCTCCGGCTCCCACACAATCGGGTCTGCACCCTTACAGAGGGAGAAGTCGCTCTCGAGCACAAACCTCACCAGGAAGTGATCTGACCATGACAGGGGAGTCAGACATAAATTCCTCACCCTCAGACCACCCTCTTCCTGTCCCGTCGAGAAAACCAGGTCCAGGGTGTGTCCACGTTCATGGGTCGGGCCGATGACATGTTGAGACAGCCCCATGGCCGCCATGGAGACCATGTTATTGTTTATTGTTATTATATAAAAGTAATCTGACTTTAAAATATTGCTGTTGCAATAAATAAGTCAACACCGTGTAAGCCACTTGTATACATTGATGGCAATAGGCAGCTTTCCCCAGTATGGAGCCTGCCAGACACATTGGGCTACACCACTCACAGCTAGCATGCCCTTTGTAGAAGAGAAGATCCAAAGGAACAAACCTGGTGCTTTTCAGCTGCAGCTATGAATGAAACAGAATTACTGCTTCCAGGACCACCTAAGTTCATGAGTGCTTGGTGCTGTGAAATAGAGTACAGGAAGAATGTATTGTGTGGCAAATCCATGATTCTTGCATCGTGTGGAGACAGCAGCAGTAAGGCACCCGATATCCTGCCAACAGCTAGTTGTAGGCAGCATAGCCACCTGTAAGTTTTGAGCCACCTGTTGGGCTCAGAATGTATTTTAAAGTTCATGCATTTAATGGCACACCTACCTTTTCAATGAAAAGATCAAGGCACCTTTTTGATACCAAATCATTATATGTTCTCTGACATCTAAGTCAAGTAGAATTGTTGAATGTCCACCTACCACTTGTAACACTCCCACATTATAAACCCACAGTGTGCAGCAGTATGTTCTGGAAGAAATTTGATTGGTTTTCTTTTCTGCCAAATCAAATTCTTTAAAATATTCACCTAGCAAATATATATACTTCTGTGATTTGAATGCAAGCTCTTAAATTAATGTGCTGTGGCTGATTAATTTGTGCTTGTTCACCATTCACTATGCAAAATTTCAAACCCAAACATAGCACAAATCAATAGGCTGAATAAAAATGATTAACTGTGAGCTAGGACTATGTTTTTCCTCTTCCTTTATTGACTATGGAAAGCTTTTGGTACCTACCTTCCTCCTACTGCATTATGTGCCAGCATTGTATTTGCCATCGCACAGAAACACTTTAATTACTGTCTGAGGATATTTATGTCCGCGCAGGCTTTGTTCAGGCACAAACAATTCTCTTTAAACTGTGCTTGGCATGCCTGTATATCAAAGGATCCAAAAGATTTAAGTAGTGACTGCTTTTATAGCATATATACAATGATTTGTTAATCTATCGTTTAGTTGTAATTTAGGTAACCATCATTTACATTTATTCATGCTAATCGGTTCTAGCGCCAAACTTCAAATCTATTAAACAGTCTGGCTTGCAGATTATACTGAACCTGTCATACCATTGCTGTCTAAAGACAAGTTGCTTTTCCCCTGGTGATCTACAAGGAAGGCTTCCTGGGCTGTATTCTATAGGTATTCATGGTGTGATTACTTAAAGGTAGCAACAATAGGCTTGATTGCCTTATTTATAGCCTGAACTAGAGGTGGTTTAACGTTCGCCTTTATTGTGTAGAGTCTTCTAATTGGAGTGTATGTGTTTGTGTGTTGATATGAGGCTCCATGGTCCACAAGCATGACACCAGAGCAACTATTCAGGTTCTCTTGACTCTGAAAGCCTAATTAATCTGTGCTGAGCAGTCCTGAATGTGCATTCTTTGTCACATACGAAGTTTCCTCCTCTGCAGGACCTTTCAAGGGCCTGCCTAGCAGCCTTTGAAAGAATCCCAGCAGATGGTCAACTAGTCATTGGGCAGTAGCCCACAGGTGGAAGCTAGTTTATGATCCACCCAGTGCAGTTCATCTGGAATGGTCTAGATTGCATCTGGGCGATCCATGGACTGCGGCCTGCATGTCACCTCTGATGATTCTATGGGCACCTGTGGAACTACAGCACACACTACCACTGAACCTGGGTGTCAGCAGGTATGTTCTCACCTGGCACCCAGGCTTACTATTCAGCTCTTGCTGCACTGCTATGAGCATTGTGTATCGGAAATGGAGAAGCTTTAACCTACTCTTCCTATGAGAGATCCTGGAGCAGAGAAGTCTTTTCTCCCTGCTAACAACACTGACAAATTGCTAACTGAAACTCCTCATCCCTTTCCCTGATTTCAGCAGCCAAGAAGGGGATGCTTAAACCCCCTGCCGTTCTTACATGCTGAACTGTGATTCTGAGTCACAGCATATTTACTGTCAAGTCCTTGTGACTGTCAACCAGCCAGGATTTTAGAGGTGTAATCCATAAAGCCATGTTCTGTTGGTTAACCAGTGCTAGAATCAGATAAGCCAATAAATACCAGCTTTGGACAATGTCCATATCCGATACCAACAGAGGGCTTATATGAGATCAGACGTTTTGTCCATTAGGTCTTGAGGGTCTCAGGCAGATATTGTTTCTATCACCTCCTACCAGATCTTTTAAGAACAGCATAAAAATAGGGTGTCTCAAGGAAGGATCTGAAATCTTCTACACAGAAGCCTTGTGCTGTGTCCCTAAACCACGGTGATTCTAATACCCTTGTAAACATCCCAATTCTGTCAGGCTTCAGTCATAATCTCTGTTCCACTATGATCTGCCTCTGTGGCTCTGACTTGAATCTGACCTTGAGTCTTCCACTGGAGCGCCGTACTTTGTATATGAGGATATATGGCTGCCTTACAAATCCCATAAGCAGACCAGCTTTCAGCCACAGTTGATAATCAGTTTTTCCAAACACAGAGGAAAATCCATACTCCAAAGGATTCAAGTCTACCATCCAAAAAGCTAAATTAGAAAGAAAATGAAGAATGAAGAAAATTGAGAGTTAATGGAGATAAACCATTAGAGATATGGGGGCTCGCTGTGCAAGACACTCCAAACAGAATTAAGCTTTTTGCCTAATGGTATGCCTCACAAGGTATTTGAGCTAAAGGGTACTTTGATATCAACATGCAATTTCAAAATGATGCTAAACTGAGCATGGTTCAACGTGGCATTCCATTGGTGCTCTTAAAATTGTTATATGGTATCAAAATAATTTGTTTTTAATTACAAGGTGATGCGTGAATGAACAAATCTGTTCAGAAAATCAGCAATTTCCTCAAAGCTACCAATTTCTCGCCAGCAAAGATAATATAGCAAGGTATGCATCAAGCACTGCATTTTTAAAAGTGAAGCTACACACTTAGCATGACTTTTAAGGAAGTTTTTAAAAACCTATCTTCTTTTCCTCACCTTTAAAGTGAAAATAATTGGAAATTACAGCAAGAGTGCAATCTTATGGGCTCTCCAGCATCCAGGGGCCAGAGAATGCTCCGTATCTTTCCATCCAACTTGGAGGATATTTGATGGGCTTTCCAACCCCTCCTGGGCATGATCAACATCTCTGTGGTGACTCCCTCTCTTGGGCTCAGAACTCCAACACTAAGAAGAGGGAAAACTGGTGTGGTGGGGTCCTACTGGTGGGTAGGGAGGGAGAAATGATGGATCAACAGGATCCAAAATCCTCTTAGCCCTTAGTTTCCTTCATCCCTCTGGGAAATGCACTCTAGAGCACGTCTAAACATTTACCTTCCATAGCTGGGTATGAGAGGGATGGATTTTTTCCTATATCCATGGATCTAGAAAAATCCAGGAAGTCCTGCTTCCAAGCACACTTCTGCTCTATGAGAGTGTGTGCAAGGCATTGCTCTCTAAAGGCTTTATGGGATCAGTTTCCGAAATTTTCCTTAGCACACTTAGCATCATTATCCAATGTGTTTACGACATGCTCATCCTTTACCATTGCATTTTGTTAATAAAAAGGAAATATGGCCTATACTGAAAAACAGACTTAGGGCCAATGGTTTGCTTTGTGAACACAGAATTTATTTTGAAAGTGGAGATGGAAAACTCAGATGATTTAGTTCTCTCTACTTAGGTTAAGCAGAAATTTTGGATATCAACTGTCTAGGGTAGTATATGGATTCATTCTTGTTCAATAACCTTTCATTGGTCATCTTCTATGGTGTTAGGTGCTGAGTTGTCTATCACTAACTACAAGCTTGCCATATCTAGGATCTAAGATCTGTTTTTCCTGGATAGAAGGAAAGCTCACTGAAAGCATTCCTGTCCAACAGGGTGAGGAGGGGATATTGTTACCACCCCACACACCACAGTTCATCCTACTCGGTAGAGTTCCCTGACTCCCTGTAGTCTTTTCAGGGGCAGTAGGAGCTGCTGAAGGGAGGAAGGGGCAAGGAAGTCTACTTCTCTCAGTGAGATCGATCCATCTTATCTTTGTATCCAACATGCATAATGGCAACCTGACTGTATGACTATACCATATCTACAACCTATCCGCATCAATGCAAAGTATTTGTGTTAATTAGAGACTTGGAGGTTGCTAAGAGACAAGCATGACTGAAATGGAATTCCAAAATACAGCTGACAGCCAAGTGTGGCTGAACGGAGTGCAGATTTATTGTGACTGTGCATAGGGTGTGTATTCACATCAAGCCATGGTATGCCTGATAAATGAATGGCCTTACTGTGGTTTATTCTTTTGCAATATCCTTCACAGCACAACAAGTCTTCTCTATTCATCCTCATTCTAAACATTAACCATTTTTGGGAGCCTCAAAAAAAGAAAGAAAGAAAGAAAGAAAGAAAGGGAGGGAGGGAGGGAGGGAGGGAGGGAGGGAGGGAGGGAGAACCCCATTTAGGTTGATTTTTTTTGCCCCCTAAAATCTATGCAATAGTTTTTATCATATTTAAATATAATTTAATCAGTTTTCTGCAGGTGCCCAAGTGGACATTTATAATTGCCCAAAATCTCTTGTCTTGTTAATGCTTCGAAGGAAGCGAAGTACAGTCCATAGCAAACATGAAAAATGACAAAATGAGACTACAGAGAGGCTAGTTAGTGCTTAGTTGCCTTCTGTCAATTGTTTTGCTGTCAACTAAGAAGTGAAGGACAAAAGTGGCAAAAGTCATGCACAAAAGGGGTTTGTGTCAATATCATCTGCTTAGCAGTGTAATCCTCCAGCTTTTCTGTGTTGAACTGACAGTTGCTCAGTCCCACCATCTTTTAAACACTTCCATGAGTCTCCAGCTGCTCCAGGGGGAGATATTAACTCCCCATCTCCCTTCTAGGCCCCTGTTGCAGATTCCTGACAGTTCAAAAGGCGCACACACCTCAGACTGAGCATTATACATAAGCTGCATGCCTATCAAGTAAGAGGGAGGAAAACTTGCCCATCTGAAAGAACTGCTCTGTTCCTGCAGGTGTGCAGATTGGCACTCGTTTTCCTCCATTTACTTTCAAGTGATTAAATGTATATATATTTCTTCCCCCCACTGCCCCACCAAGGTCAAATATTCTTGACAGTTAAAACCAGACCAGACCGGACGAAACCGAAACAGAGAAGTGGCAGAACTGGATGGAAAAGTAGGGTGCGTACTCTGTTGGTACTCACATCCTCGCACCAGTGTGGGGTATTATTTGCTCAGGTCTGTTCAGCTACCACTTCATGCTTTTTTTAAATTATTTTTTAAACTGCCAGGAACTTACTGTAAAGGCAGCAGAAAATGCATTTCTATTGCCATCTGCCTTTGCTTATTTTACATCTGGGCAATTGATGGCTGGCAATTGTACACAAGTTAGCCTATAGGGAGCCTCAACTTGTCAATCTGTTGCCTTCCCCATTTCACTGTGAAAGCTGAAATTTTCAAGGCCATCAACAAGGCAAAACTACTTATGTCCAGCAGCCCTAAGCAGGAATAATGATAAAAATGATGAACATACTTTTCTGACACTGAAAAAGGGTGCTAAACAAGTGATGGTTGTTCCAGAGCGGTGCTTAGACATTGGTGGAGGGGCTGTCACTGATGGAAGCATAGGCGAGATAGTGTTGTTTGCTAGCCAGTCCCTGCATCAATCTTTCTTCATGACATGGCAGCACACTGGGTGGAAGAACCCCTAGAATAAGCCATGGATTGTCAGGATTGCTGGTTGTCCTAAAGTAATCCACCCTGGATGAAGCCTCCTGGGTTCTGATGACATGAGGACCTTGTTACCTATTTTGAGCTACCATGTTATGCAAACAAGGTTAGTGTTTCTCGCATTTACAGTTGTTTTCAATTGGACAAACAAAAGACACCAGAATGCTTGATAGACTGGAAAACATTCAGATCTACAGAATCAGAACTTCTTAGTACTTTTAGTCCTTAATTTGGAGGAAAATTAGGAACTTTAATCTTTTAGCATTCAAACTGCCACTCTTGGTATCCATTTAACATCACCGCTCCTGAAAAGGGTGGAAATATTTAGGTATAAATACATTTTCAAATTATTCTGTTGTAAATCTATTTTGAGAATTATTTCTCTTTTTTTTTAACCCAGATACAAGATTGTAAAAAGAGTACTCTTTGCATATACTTTTTCTTCAGACAGGTTTGCATGTGGAATGACATTTCAATGTAGGCTTTAGACAAAAGGTAGTTTCGACAGCTCTTTAGCTTTTAAGGAAGGGAGATTTTTTGCATGAAGGATAAGTTGGGCCAGCAACACAGTCTTTGTGAAATTATCAATGCTTTAGGTGTCCATGCTGATCTAGAGTTCCTGCATTCATCATATATCATGAACAAACATCTCAATCCCTTCCCTAAAGCAAACACACTTATTAAGAAGCTCATTAACAGAAATGTTTGTGCACATTTCTGATTTCTTTCTCCTTTAAAGCAGGGAGAAATGGAGATTGACTGAAGAGACCATAAACCTAATGGTGCGTTTAATGAAAATATACATTTTATGTACAAATTTTGTCTTAAAAGTCACTTGAAGCTATTGCACCCAAGCTAATGAAATTAAATGACCCTAAAATGTTGCTAATATGACCTCCACTTGTATCTAGGAACTCTATTACTATTATTACTCTTATGAGTTCTTCAGTTATTTAATTTTTAGAAATAGTGGGCTGTTCCCAGCCTGTTCTTCAGAGCTTCTATGTATCTTACATCACTCAAAGAGACAATGTAAATTTATTTTTACAATAAATGATAAGTAATCATTGTAGTGGTGGGAGGAACAAGTTGTGAAAACTTCATTGCTTATCAGGCTCTAAAGACCATTTTTGTTGTTCTAAATTCTTGTTCTTGTATGTTCCTGACAAAGTCAGTAAATAGTTTCTACATGATTACATCTTTATCTATCTTGACACAATTTGTGGTTGACACAACAACCTGTGGGTAGCAACAACTCCAGAACAGCCCTTTGTTTCTCAGGCAGGGTTGTTGTTGGAGGGGGGACTCCCTATCCTGGGTGTTGTGGGACCTCTGGCAGTTACCCTTTGTCTCTTAGAATTGAGAATTCAAGTATTTCATGGTCACTTTCCCTCAGAGTCCCCATAGTTGTTATTTTGTCCGCCAGGTCATCCCTGTTAGTATTAAATCAAGGATAGCTGATCCTCTTCTACCTTCTACTTTCTACTGGACAAAATTGTCAGCAACGCATGTCAGGAATCTTTTGGAGGGGCCATGCTTAGCAGATTTTGTCTCCCAGCATATATCAAAGAAATTGAAGTCCCTCATGATGACTATATCATTCTTCTTGGAAATGCTGGCAAGTTGCTTTATGAAGGTCTCATCCTTGTCCTCTTTTTGACTGGGAGGTCAGTAATAGATGCCAGTAACTATGTTTTTATTATTTTCTCCCTTTAAATTAAGCCAGATGCTTTCAATGGGGCTACTAAGTTCCTCTTCTTGTATTTCTGTGCTAATATATGTGTCTCTTACATATTGTGCAACTCCACATCCCTTCTTGTCCTTTCTATTTTTCTTAAACAGGTTGTATCCATCAATTGTAGGGTTCCAGTCATGTGAGTCTTTCCACCAAATCTCAGTTATTCCTATAAGATCGTAATTGCCCTCATGCACTATGACTTCCAGTCTGTGTTGTTTATTTTCCATACTCTGGGCATTGGTGTAGCGACATCAAAGTGCATTCTGGCTGTGCCCTGGTTTTCTTCCTACATTTTTTTGCGAGACTGGTATTGGGTCCTGCTTGAGGTTTTTTTCTCTCTTGAAATATATAAGTCTTTGCCAGGTGATGGTATGCTATACTGTACATCTCCCTCCCCTATATGTTTTAGTTTAAAGCCCTCCTGATGAACCTTTGGTAGTGGCCAAACATCTGCTTCCTGTTCTTTATGAGGAACAGTCCATCATTTGCCAGGAGTCCGTTTTCCAGGAAGCTTAGCTTGTGGTCCCAGAATCCAAATCTCTCTCTAGGGCACCACCATCATAGCCAGTCATTATTATTTTATTATTATTATTATTATTATAACATTTCTATGCCGCCCCTTGCCGAAACCTCGGGGCGGCTTACAACATGATAAAATACATTGAAATACAATAGTACATAATAAATTACCATTAAATATAACAATACAAAAAATACATTGATTTACAAATACAAAATTAAAATTATCAGTATAAATAAAAATATAGGAGGAGAAAGAGAAGGAAGAAGAAGTTGCCCAGGCCAGATCATATGTTTTAACAATTGAAATGATGTTTAAATAAAAAGGTCTTTACCTGGCGCCGAAAAACCAGTAACGACTGGTTCATTCACATAACGACTTCATTCACTTGAAGGATTTTTCTTTCCATAACTGTTCCTCTTTCACCTACTGGTAGGACTGAGGAGAAGACTATCTGGGCCTCAGTGCTTTTTATTTTCCTCCCTAGAGCTTCAAAGTCTGACATTATTTCAGCAAAGCTTCTCCTGGCAGTGTCATTAGTTCCCACATGGAAGAGAAGAAAGAGGTATTTGTCAGTGGGTTGGATAAGCTGTGTGAACTTGGTTATATCTTCAATCTTCGCACCCATGAGACAGCATACTTCATGATTATCTGGGTCATTGTGACATACCTATTTTTCCATCCCGTGCAAGAGGGAATCTCTCATAACTAGAGATTTGTTTGTTTTGTTGTTACAAACTTTGGTGTCCTTTTCCTTTCTTGATTGGCCTTTTGTCTCTTTTTCAGGGTTGCACAGTGTAGTTCATTTGCAGTGTGTTTCTTGCATGTCCCTTCCTCAAGTAACTTGAAGCGGTTCGAGAGTTCCACTGCTTCCACTGCTGCAGAGTGTTTTCTAGGTCTTTTGCATCTGTCACTCTGTTTCAGCAAGTTTCCTCATTTTTCCTTCCATCAGGGTTCTCTTCTGCTGCTTCAGACCAATCTTATTGTTGCATATAGAAGGGCGCTATGACAGAGAATGGCTTCTATCACTTGGAAAATGAGTGATGCCTGTTACCCTCAGGTAATCTCAGAAAACAAGACACCTCAAAAAGAAAGGGGCTTGTATGTTAGTCCAATAATGCTTGATGTAAATGTTTAAGTCTGGAGACTTTTTTTCAATAACTCAAAACAGAAGTGGTGATATTCTAGGTTTTGATTGTGGACAATGGACACTGTCTTGTGTTCTCAGTGGAAGCAGGAAGCATATGAGTTTTCCATATAAGTTGGTGTTTATCTGTCCATCCTGTGGTTGTATAGTAGTGTCCGGAAAGTGAACTTGGTGCTTTTAAAGCCCTTTTAAGCTCCACTGATTTCAGTAGGACAGGTAGGGGTACATAAAATTCTCTCTCTAAAGAGTTTACATTTGGCTAGGTCTTTTTATTGCTGCAGGGTGGTGCCCTTGATTTCCCAGGAATGACAGGATTCTTTTCTCCTATAAAAGACCACAAAGTTCTAATGGGTCTTCAATTCAGTCACATTCCAGTGCTGAGGATAGAAGGAAAATCTTAACCTCCCAGGAAAAAAAAAATAAAAGTACAGAGACTTATTGAGTAGAAGGAGCCTCATCTGGTAATCTCCTTCCTTTGTCTTCTCTCATGAGACTTCCACAGCAGCTTGTTCCACCACCCAAAGCAGAGGCAGACAACAGATGCTCCTCCTGATATTTGGCTGACAACTCCCATGACCCCCTGATCATTAGCCATGCTGGCTGGGGAAGAGATGACTTGTAGGCTTAGACATCTGAAGGGCCACAAGTTGGCCACCTAGTCCCAGAGGGTTATACCAATGTTGGTCCTGTTTAGAGTAGACCCATTGGCATGAATTGTGGGTGGTGGCTTCCAAGTTAGACTAACATTGGATAAAAAACATTTAGACTGTGAGGATGTGGCCTGTGAGAGCATGTTTTTTGGTAGTCATGATTTTTGGCCTTGGAGAGCTCTCTATATGGTCACATTTCTTTTCCTATATGTAATCATTATACTCACTGGAAAATGTATGAGAATCACATATTTGAAAGCTATTCAACACTCCCACTAGCAAATGTTGGCAGGTTGCCACATCAGGCTTTTCTTATGTGCACCTCCCCCCAAAAAAGATCCTGCGTTCTACAGCACGAATGGGTCCCTGATAGAGCAGTGAGTGAGATGGGTGTTCTTAGGACAGAGAATGTGCCTAAATTCTGGTTCATTGGTGGTCAGTGGAAGATAGGCTATTGATTTCAGCTGCAGCAGGATCAAGTTCAATCTCGCTCCATTTTGCAGTTCCATACTAAATGCATTCCCCCCCCCTCCTGTCCCTCTGAGGCTTCCTAGATCTCAATTCCCCCTGGACAATATTTCTGTCAGTTCTGTATGTGTGAGTTCTGCTGCCTCATTGCAAGGATTCCCAAAATGCCTTAAGGTGAGCAGAGAGCTTCAGCTATTCATGATCAGTAAATCTCTCTGTACAAACAAATTCATAAATCCACAGTGTCTGGAAGGGCTGGCACATTTCAGAATGGAACTGCTTTTGTTCCTGAGGTACCTGTCAGAGCAACTTGGACTCAGCGTTCCCTTGACTCTTTCATCTTCTAATAGTGAACTATGGACCTGGAATATATTTTATTGCAATGTCCTCAGAATTTACAGCACTAGTTTTGAACTTCTGTTTTCCAGTGTTCTTAGTGTGACACACACATGCATGTGTGCCAAGGGAATGAAACTAAATGAATTCTGAATGAATTTTGTCCTGACATGCTGTAATATTGATATATTTTATGACTCTCTATATACCATTGTAATCCTTTTAGGAAATTAGCTAATGGAAGAAGAACAAACTGCTTTGAAATCTTTAGTTAGTGCAGTGAACATTTTGCTACTATTGCACTGAATTTTCTCCTTGGAACTTTTTGGGGATAAACAGTATTTTTAAGGGGAGACAAAATGATCTTATCCCCCCATCACCACCACCAACAAAACCCCTGTACCTTTTCTACTTTTGTTATCCCAGTCACAGCCACTTTATTCTCCTTCTATTCTTTCTTCTCCTTTACTCTTGTTTTATGGATGGTTGTAAACCACCCAGAGCAGGCAGTATAGAAATAAATATATAAATAATGCTAGTCAGGCTAACCTGGGGTTGTAATCAGCAGTGTTGGTTCACCTGGGAACAAACTGCTGGCAGAAAGGACACCCGTTTGCCACTTGTATGCTTGTACACCCCAAATCTGAGACATGGAGCAGTCTGTAAGTGGAAGGAGAAAATTACCAAATGGAAGTCTTTTATAATGTCTTTCAGTGGAATCTATAGTTATAGGATGCCATGGCACTATGAAGGCAGTCGGACCTGGCTTTATGGCTTTGTCAATGAAACATTTGCACTGTGAGGACAGGAAAGCAGGAAGCACATTCTGGTTGCCCCAACAACGCAAGACCAAGGGTCTTTCCAGACGCTGGAAAGGATGTGTAATTTGGCTATGGGATTAAATTGTATCACCAAGCACAATGAATCACATATCCCTTCTCCTTGTTTCTGCAAACAAGGGTGCTTTTCCAAAGGGTCCAAACTGGCTTTGAAGCAAAGAAGAGTTTGCAAAAGGTTACCCATGTTATTTTTCTACATACTGTTGTCACAAATAAGGTCATTTATTTTCATTGGGTGCTGTGGAGTGTGAGATAATGTCAATTCTTCTGATATCCGTTCTCACTGAAGCAACAGTTTTCTTTTGATAGCTTAATCATGAATATGTTTAAACAATTTGGAATTTCTTAACAGCTGATGACAGAAAGGGGGAAGCTAAAGATTAGTGCTTGTGTGAGTATGTCTCCCTAGGTGTAGCTATCACATTCTTAATGTATGATCAATCCTTCTATGGTAGCAGGCAGCTATACCCACTAGGAAAAAATCAGAATATAGGTGAATAAAGATATTATTGTTTCCTTTAAATGATTGATTATTCTCCATTTTTTAAAATGAAGTTATAATTTTAAAATATTCTAAGCTGCCCTTAATGTCCTTTTGCACTAGAGGGCTATGATATAGAGAAAGAGGTGAGATGTAGGATTAGTTTTTTCTTTTGTGCCAGTTCTGGGCAAAGCATATGCCTCAGTTCAAGATATACTTTCCAGAGCCATCTGTTAGCACCTGGCTTGAATTGGTGGACCTCAAGGTTATACCAAAAACATTAAGTATAAGTATTCTTAAGTATATATCAGCTTAAAGAGTGCTGATTCCCAAGTTAGGATATATGAAAGAATATTTCTCAATATAAGTATGCCATTTAAAAACTTTTACTCTCCAATCCACATTATTAGATTTTAGCAATGGTCACTTTACTCCAACAAAGAACAAGCCAACAGAACAGATCATGACCTGATGCATATGACACGACCATCCAAAGTGAATTGTCACCCTCGTTTGTTTCAGGGTGGCTTGTCAAGAAGCCCAAATCTGGCAGTTTCCTCAGTTTGGTTTCTTAACCGCACACAAGCCACCCTGAAAGTCCATGGCTTGTTGGCTTCATTAATATGAATGGCTTTCAGAGTGGCTTTTGTGACTTGTAAGCCTAGCATAATGGCCTAGGCATGGCTTGTTCTGAAAGGGTCACGGAGTTGCCTGGCAAGAGTGCCAAACTCGTTGCTGCCTCCCTTTTCACCATCTGTCCCTTGATATGTTTGTAACCTTAAAAATATACTTTTGGTCCTTTTCAAGTTACAAAATTGTCTGCTTGCACTTGAATAGTTCAGTTGTTAGCTCAGAAGCCCAGCAGAATGATGCTCCCTTTTATTGCATCTTGAAATCATCCTTGTCAACTTGTGTAAGTGCATCTACTGGCTTGTGTGCAGCAGCTACTATAGTATTACTATTTCAGTATATTTTCCACAAATCTCCCTGAATGTTACCGCAAAATAATATGTGCAAAGCTCTCTAAAGGTTAGATAAATTGTACTAAAATGCTTTCTATTCTGCTAATGAATGTACTTACACTTATTAGTTGAGTAGCCCAGTAGGCAGCTTAGTTTATACCACAAAGGCCCACAGATTCTTTCCAAGAGGACTACAAACCACAGTGAGCCACAGACTGTGTGATCATCTGTTAGGAGTAACATGAGTTGGTGATGGAGCAACCAATCCACCGTGGCTTAATTTCAGTGTAGCTCATTACGACATACAAGCTGACTCAGTTACTGTGGAACTGTAGAAGTCTTGCCACAAGGATTTATATCCAATGTTTGGGAACTTTTTAATAAATAAGGGCTTTTGATCATTGAGGAGAAAAACATAGTACTGTGTCTTGCATTATTCTTGTCTATCTTTAATGGAACCTTATAAAATAAGCAGTATTTTTGCATTGCTACTTGTTTGCTCTGTGCTGTAGGAAACAATATCTCTAATTTGAAAAGAGAGGCTAATGCTTCAGTCCTGTACACCAGAAGTGAAGAACTGTGGGTAGACTCGGGGGCTTGTGAACCATATTGGAAGGGAAAAAAATATTGCTGGTTTGCCACCAAACTTTTGCAGCAAACCACTCCATAGTGCTCAATAGCACTAAAATGTTTGCGAGCTAAACCTGCCCTTTTTAGAGCTCTGTAGCCCATAGAGCATGGGTCCTCAAACTACAGCCCACGGGCCGGATCCAGCCCTCTGTGTCCATTTATCCAGCCCGTCATAGAGGTTTTGGATTTGCCACAAGCGCACCAGGGCGGGGGCTTGCTTGTGTGGAGATCATTTTGAACTCGCTTGGAGAAAAGGATCTCCTTGCGAGCAAGCAGGTGCCTTGCAATGCATGTGCCCAGCGGCAGCTTGCTTACAAGGAGATCATTTTCTTCGAGCGAGTCCAAAACAATCTCCGCATGAGCAAGCCAGCTCCTCACCATGCACAGGGCAAGGCGCTGGCTTGCTCACAAGGAGATCGTTTTAGATTTGCTCGGAGAAAAGGATCTCTGTGCCCACACCTGCCTCACCGAATGTACGCGTGCACGTGCCCCCCCGCCCTCGCTGGCACCCCCCGCCCGCATCGCCTTGGTGGCCCATGCCCATTGCTGGCACCTTTCAACTGGCCCACTGTTGAAAAAGTTTGAGGACCCCTGCCATAGAGAGTACCCTCTTAGCCAGACCTGGGCATTGTACGGCCCATGGGCCACATCCAGCCCAATGGCTGACCCTGACTGGCCTGCATGAGGTCACTGGCAAATTAAAAGTCAATGCAAATATATATCGTCGTAATATAGATGCAAGCAATACAACTGCATTGCTTTTATTTTGAAGGATCTGCTAAATTAACGTTTTTTCACGCCTATTTTCCGTACTTTGCAGAAGGATTATGCACTGATTTGTTTCTTGGTTAGCTTCAGCCCATGAAGATGTCAGCTAACACCAAAAAAAGAAAGATCGATTTGGAATGTAGAGTTTTTAACAAGTTATGGACTTCCAAGTATTTCTTTACTGAAATCAGAGGCAAAGCTGTGTGCCTAGTTTGTGGAGCACAGATTGTGGTGCTGAAGGATTATAATCTGAATTGATATTACGAGACCAAACATGCGGAGCAGTACAAACATTTGACTGATGCAGAGTGGACATGGACATCTGAAGCTTTGCTAGCTAAGCTGCAAAAGCAGCAAGGATTTTTTATTTTTTATCAAAGCTCACACACCAAGGGACGCAGCAGTCAAGACGAGCTTTCTAATAGCCTACAAAATCGCAAAAAAAAGTAAGTCATTCTCTGATGGGGAGTTTGTCAAAGAATGCCTGGTAGACTCCGCAGCATTTCTATGTCTTGAGAAAAAAGAAGCTTTTGTTAATGTGCCCCTTTCCAGGCGAACCGTAATGAGGAGGGTGGAGAGCATTGCAGAAAATCTGGAGCTTCAGCTGCAAAACAAAGTGGACAATTTTGATGTTTTATCCTTGGCTCTGGACGAGAGCTGTGATGTCCATGACACAGCCCAGTTACTTATCTTTGTACGTGGATTAACTAAAAACTTTGAGATGACGGAGGAGCTGGCATCTATGTGGCCGATGAAAGGGACCACGACGGGGAGTGATTTGTTCACAGAGGTAAATACCTGCATGAACAAGCTAGGACTAAAATGGGAAAATTTGGTCGGTGTTACAACTGATGGCTGTCCAAATTTGACAGGGAAAAATGTTGGACCTTTGAAGCGGATACAAGATAAAGTGACTGAAATAAACCCAGAACAGAAACTGATATTGTTGCATTGTATTATACATCAGGAGGTGTTGTGCAAGTCAGTGCTAAAAATCAACCATGTGATTGATGGTGTAACTAAAGTTGTTAACTTCATCAGGGCAAGAGCACTTAATCACAGACAGTTTGTTGTCTTTCTGGAGGAGCTCGAGAGTGAACATGGTGACCTTGGTTACCAGACAGTTGTCAGGTGGCTCAGCCTGGGCAAGGTGCTTAAAAGAGTATGGGATCTGAGAGCAGAGATTCAAGAGTTTTGTGAGAAGAAAGGCAGGGACATCACCGAGCTCTCAGATGCAGACTGGATGGCAGACCTTGCTTTTGCTCTTGATGTGACTGCACTGATGAATGAACTAAATACCAAGCTGCAAGGCAAGGGCCTCTTTGCACATGAAATGTACAGCCTGGTGACAGCTTTTATGAGGAAGCTGAAGTTTCTTTCAAGCCAGTTGGAGGGCAACATTCTTACCCACATGCCCACAGTGAAGGAAGTCACACCATCAGCTGATCATCTCCACAGGTACTCATCCATGCTGGGGGCACAGCATGCTGAATTTTCAAGACTTCAAAACAGTTGAGAGTGAAATGTTCATGATTTCCTCTCCCTTCAGCTGCAGCGTGAATATTGCACCCAGCGATGTCCAGCTTGAACTCATTGATCTGCAGTCTGATAAACTGCTGGCAGAGCACTTTAAGTCAGTATCACTGCTGACTTTTTATTCTTCTCTCAAAGAGGAGAGCTTTCCAAACCTAAGGAGGCATGCTCAGAAGATGTTGGTTCTCTTTGGATCCACTTACATATGTGAACAAACATTCTCAGTGATGAAGTAAGGTACAGATGAAGGTCTGTACCTTACTATGTTAAGCGCTGGGAGATTACATATGTTGTAAATTTGCACTATATAAGTAAAATTGAATTGAATTTATTGCTTTTCATGTAATGTTACTGTTAATGTTTTTGTGAATATTCATTAAACAGTGTTGTTCTGTGCTCCACATTTTCATTGTATCATTGTAATGTTTCATTTACTGTTTTTATAGAGATATATATTGAGCAGAGCTGTAAGTGTATTGGTCCGGCCCTGAACAACTGTCAAAGTTTCTCATGTGGCCCCATAGGAAAATTAATTGTCCACCCCTGCTCTTAACCTTTCTATTCAAAAATGGGGGCAGGGCAACATCTGGCCCATGGGCTCTGCTTGTCCATTCTTGCTGTTCACACTTCTCTAAGAATTAGTTTCACTGAATTCAGTGGGAAGACACATGTGTGGTTGTGTTGTGGTGATGCTACATATGATTATTTGGGAATAAGGCCCAATAAGGTCAGCAGGATGTTGTTCTGGTAAAGTATGTTTCACACTGGAAATTTATCTTTCCCCAAGCAGTTAGGAAAATGTGGTGCTTTGCTACATGCAACCACAACCATTTATAAAATGGAGAGTCACTAAATTAATTACCATCACTTTTAACACCCACCTGTCCTTCTGTAGCCTTTTAAACAAGATGTTTTTAGAAAGGGAAAAGAGTCCTGTTCCCATGGTAACATTTCTCTCTCTTCCACTGTCTTATCCTAAGACAAGTTTATGATTAGGGCAAGAAATGAAATGTGATTGACTCATAATGAGGAGGAGAACATATTTTCTCCCCATTTGTGTATATATTGTTTAGTCCTCGTTATTTCAAGGGCAGCAAATGTGTGAAGATACCATGTTGAAGAGCTGCCTCTCTGGAAAGGAAGTCCTGGAATCCAACCTGTTTAGACTGTATGCTGCCTTAGGAAAATCCAGGGAACCACAAGCTCTGATGGGCTACTTCCTGGCATGTTTCGTAAGGGGTCCTTTTGTCATACATCACTTATTCCCAGTTACTGACAGGGAGCTTTTGTGTTTCAGTGGATCTAAAGGGATAGGTAGACAGAGATGGAATGCTACTCACCTGTAATTCCCTTCCACAGCAGAATTCCCAGACATATCACAGCATGCCTCTTTTGCACTTAAACATACTTAATTTGAGTCTGACTTCCGATCATGTGGGGGAAAGGGCCTAGGCAGGCAATTTTTGCTGACTTCTTCCTTTTGCAACATCCTGTGTATCACAAATGCTGTCCCGATGGGCTGCTGGACCTCCTGGAAGTGTGTAGGAAGTGGCACTGGGGGTGAGGGAGGGAACAGATTAAAATAATTACCCCACTCCCTTTCTCTGTGGGCTAGCCTCTGCTGGATCTCGGGTCCATCCATGAATGAAAGGAGCCTTCTCACCCATGGGAGTGAAGGATTTTTATTTTGCCTGGATCACTTTTGCCACTCAACAACTTTCCTTCCACTTTCCGTCTTAAGGAGTTATTGCTGTAATTTGAATGCAAGTCTTCATGTCCTTATTCAGAAGCTCGATTCAACAGCTGCTTTCCTGGAGATGTGAATGCAAACATGCCCTTGGCTTAGATTGGGTAATAAAAAAGCTGCACCTGCATCTGATGGATTGTAACAAACCATCTCATTTTATATAGTTATACTCCAAAGAATCCTAAGAGTACTGGAAAGCACTGATGATCCGTTATTTGGGAAAAGATGCGTTCCCTCTTCAGTATGCTTAGAAGGTCTCTTCTATGGAAATGTAATCCATGACTAGAAATATCCTAACTGTCAGATGTCTCGGTCTGTAATCCTATGAAAATGGTCCTGTGAATGTGTCCTGTTGAACACAATGGGGCTCACCATTCAATCAACATACATGGTTATCACTGACATTGCCTGAGATCCATGGTCTGCTTTGGACATAAGAACTCAATGTGGCATGAGCAGGTACTGCAGCCTTCCCAAAATCGTCAAAGCCAGTCCCACGAATTGCTAGTCATATCTACTCCTCATGAAGGGAAAGTAGGTCTTCAACTGATTTTCATTTGTACATTGTACTACTGTTTTACAGAATAACTCTATTTTCTGACACATAATAGGGCAGAGAAGAGTTTTAGTTTCCAGGGCAGAGGGTTTGGCCTTTTTCAGTACCTACACAGAGAGGACTGAGCCCAAAGACTTTGAGGGGAGAAAGAAGAAGATTTTTGAAAAAGTGCAATTTAAACACAGAAACAATTTTAATATTGTAAGACAATGAAAAAACTATCACTGGAGGAAGACACTAGCCGTGGAAATTGCAATAAGACCTTATGGCAAGTCATACCCTCGGAAAATGGTGTGTTTATAACAGAAAGGCCAGAGCTGACATAACCTTAACATCGCTAGCTGCAACACTATAACTTTATAGCAATTTTACAGGCTGCTTTTTTTTTTTTTTTTTGCCTTGCCTGTGGGAACACAGTCTGTTAAAGTGATTGGATTTTCACATTATAAAACAGCTCAACCTTGGATTGTGCTGATGTAAAAGCACTCATTCTTCATTAGACAAATTTAAAATAATGGTCTGCAAACAGAAGTATGTGCCTCGCGTGTTCCATTTAATATTCTGTTGGGTGGATATGGCAGCCACCTCACCTTCTAGGCTTAATGGACATAATGAGCATTTAAAAAGGTTGTAGGCAGTCCATAATTGGCACCAAAGATTTCCACCAGTGCTTGAAAACTGTCATTTCTTTTTTCTTTTCTATTTTATTGAGAGCCCAAATGCACAAGAGCACTGGCCATTATTTGTAATGCCGCAAAAGTGGCTGTGGACCCACGTAGGACAAAACAGATGCCCAATGGTCCACGCTACAGTGAGATGTGAAACTCCAGATATTGAGCAGTTTGCCCCAAAGGCAGTAGGCAAGGTTTCCTTCAGCTATTATGCTAGGAACAAAATACTTGCTGGTGCAATGGATGGAGGTAGAAATATTGATCTTTTGGGAGCAGTTGTAGTGTGTCTGGCACATGGACTATTCCATATACAAAGTGTCTCTTTGGTTACTGGGTGAAATTACTCTTGAAGATACTCAGTGTGGGCATTTATCATCATTTTCCCTTGCCATAGGCATGTAGTTCCCCCCACACATACAGTCTGAGAGAAGAATCAGTTGAATTTAAAAATGTTACATTTGGAAGGTGACTAATGTGCTTTGTGTGACATGTCTGTGCAGGAAACATGGAAATAAAAACAAATCAGCTAAAATGACCTCAAAGCATCTCTGCAAGATTGCAACAGCTGCTTGATTGGCATTTCAGCCTCAATCATCAGTGCACAACTAGTCACAGAAGCCATTTTTGTTCCCTTCTTGACCTGCAGTCAGAATTAAACTAATGCTTCAGTATGGAGGGATATTTAAATATGGCAAGCAAACTGATGAAGAGTGACTATTGGGAGGATCTTTTTTTCCTAAGAAGGTGAAGTGATATATGCTGATGTGAGAGCTGCTTTTAGCAGAGCCTTATCCCACCAGCCTTAATTATGAAAATTCTCTTGAGTTTTTTGCCCATCTGTTGTGAGAACTGCGGCAAGTTCTTTCTTGTTTTAAAAGCAAAAGCAGGGGCAACTGAAATCATTGGCAGTATTTAGGGCTGCCTTGATTTTGATGCCCAGAAAACTTTGCTAGTATTGTGCTCAGGGTTAATTGTTCCTTAAACTAATTTTTAAGAATAATTCAGATCAAACAAATGAACCTTTCTGGTTCATGAACTGATGAATTTCTGCATTTTAAGCATCACTCTGAGAGTATGAATCAAATAGATGACTTTTAGGCTTTTCTGGTGGCACTTCATTCTACCTTAGCAGGGTTGTTTCAAAATGTAAAATGCTCAATCTGTATGGTGTCTCCAACTATGATCACATAAGGAAGTTAAACTGGATAATGCTACCCTATGCAATACCCAATAAACAGAAAAGGACAAATAATAGAATAAAAGAACAGTGCCTAGAGAGCTTGTTGTGTCCTGTTATTATTGTTTCCAACTGTAACATAAGGAATGGCCTTTATATACCCCACCATATACCCCAATATTGCTTAGGATGATTAATTCTCATTTGAAACTACAGAAAAGAGAAACAGGACTACGTCACTGTTAAAGGTAAGGACAATGGAACAGGCAGCAGTTTTGGAGGCTATTATAGTTTTTCAAAGTATGTTTCAAGCACATTATATTTGGTTGTCAGGGCAGGAACAGTGATAAGGGCAAAATAGTAATAGTAACAGAACAAAACAAATCCAACCTATTGACACAATTATAAACAAGAGCAAAGAACACTAGAAATGTCAGCCTTATTTTATTTCATTTTAAGATTACCATCTAGTAGATATACTCAGACACAAAGTGATTACAATACAATTTCCCCTTAGGGTAAGTTATAGAAAGAGGTGAAATGATTGTAATATAACACCTGACAAGAAGACTTTCCTAATTCTGTTATATTTATAGATTCTCAGAGTATCCACCTATATGCATACAAAGCCTGCTGAAAAATATGTCAGAACCAATTATTCAAGTCCAAATGTTCTTAGCCTCACCATGGATTTAGATATAGTCTAAAATAGCACCCACAGTCTACATCTGATTTTCCTGATAATTCTTAAAGGGAACTTAATGCTCTCTAAATCCAGTCAAAATCAACAGCTACACAAAAGTTGGCCAACCATATTATCCAGTCAAAAAATCATTAAGGCCAAATACTTTCTAATGGTTTTTGTGTTAAACTACAGCATAGCAAAACAATAATGCATATACAACTTATATGTTGAGCTGGGTCTGTATGCCCTGGAAAATGCTCAGAGCCAGGTATTCACGATTTTTGCCATCTTCTTATCCATTCGTGCTCCTGCTTCATATATTCCATTTCATATTTGCTACTTTAGGTTGAGAACTTTCTAAAGGTGAGAGCCCCTACTGGAGGCTGTATAGTCAGCTGATATACAGATGAATGTGGTTTGAAATGATTCTCCTCTGATGGAGGTTAGTACAATTAGTTAACTGACAGAACTGTGAGTGCTGTTTCAGTCATTCAAAATTATCCTGTAACAGACACAATGATGACATGAAAAAAGCGGATCTCTTCCTTTTATACAGAGCAGTGTGGATGGAAGTACTAATTTGGAAAGCTAACACTGTGGGCTAATCAAGGCAAAGGATACATTAATCCTATCAAGTGCATAGATATCATTAGGGTTCTATTGGATTGGCATGTTACGGCTACATAGTTTCAGAGTGTAACTGGTGCAAGGCAAATGCTATAGAAAGAAACAGACAGATGGCTACTTCTGAAGCAAAATGCACTGCATTGGGAGTAGCTTCTGACATGACAGAAAGGTTGAATGTAGCCATTATAGTTGCACTGTTCAGACAAATGAATACATAACTAGTGATGTGAAGGAAGAGGTAAGGTAAAAAGGCTGAGAGTTGATGTCTACCTCAAATAGTAATTACAAGAAGATACCAGGGGAGGAAGAAAACCAGTTGCCTTTAGTCTATTGCCCCCTTCTGGTTTGGATGACTCACTATAAGCAGTTTTGCTGTTCTCCAGCATGTGTAATAGTAGTTTCTTACAGTTCAAGCAGAACATGAAGTGGAGCTCATACAGTAAGTCATTTCACACACGTGACCCTCCTACTGAAAGTTGTTTTCTCCTTTATTACACAGTCCAGGAGCTATACAAGGACTAGTTGTAAGATGGATTCTGGATTTCCAGAATGATCTGCTTAACTACTACAAAACCTACCAATCTTGCCTGTTATCAAGACTGCAGGTATGTAGCTGAGCTCTCCCCTTTTCTTTCTCTCTGGCTTTTTTTTTTGGGTTAGGATTCATGTTTGTCAATCCAAGAGTGTGTAGATATAGTATTTGACAGTTCCAAATAAAGTGAACTCCATGGGATAGTCATTGTACCAAGCTTAAAGGTGGGATTGAATTATTAAATTGAAAATGCAGTACTCTTTAAAATAAAAGAAGTGCAGGATCTTTCTAGAGAGCTGAATTCCTCTGGAAATACTATGTCTCTAATTCATTATACCCTTTCCTGATCAATATGGACTTTTATACTATGTTCTCTGAACCTCACTTAACAAATCTTGAACCAGTTTTGAGATGTTTCTCTTCACACAACGTATCTTTGCTCAGCAGCACGTCTTTCCCTCCTACCCTGCTACAATTAAACTTTTTGTTAAAATCAGAGTTAAGAATGGTTAAAGCTAACCACAGTTTGTCAGTTGAACCTGAATCTGAAGCCACAGTAACCAGTTTATGGGAATGTTCTGCTGGAATAACAGGGTTGCAAGATCCTTAAGGCATAAGAACATATGAAGAGCCCTGCCAGACCAGAGCAAGGATTCATCTAGTTCAGTCTTGTGTTTACACAGTGGCCAACCAGCTGCCCACAGGAATCCTCCAGCAGGGCATGAGTGCAACAGCACCTTCTTACCCATGTTCGCCAGCAACTAGTGTACATACAGACATACTGGAGGTAGCACAGAGTCATCAACTCTAGTATCTGTGAAAAGAGTCAGCTTTCTTGCTGTTAAGCCGGAGACGTAAGGTCTGGCTGTGTGCTGCTGCTAAGATAGACTGGTAGGCCTGCTTTGTTTTTGTTTACTCTGCTGCTTTCTCATTTCATCTGTTTTTGGTTGTCAGAGAAAGCTAGGTTGAAACCTCTTGATGGCTGCTGTGTGAAGACCATGCTCAGTCATGCCACTTCTCTTCAGGCAGATTGATAATGATGCCACTTCTTTTCAAGGCAGACATATTTGAATTAGGCCCAAAGGTCCCAATTCCATTTTTCTACCACTTCGAAACCATTCCACTCCTACTCTGGCACTTCTCTGGCCTTGATATAGCTGGTTTGGAATGGGCTTAAGGCCATGGGTTAAGAGAGGTATTAGTAGTATTACTAATACTAATAATAGTATTTGGCTAAAATATACATTGGATTTGAATGTTCTCTTTAATATGCAAGGCTCTCATCCATTTCTCAATAATAGCATTTGTGACTGCTTTTTCCTAGACCTGCCTTCCCTATTCTGGGAATTAGACTACAGCTCCCATCATCTCCAGCCAGCATGGTCACCATATAGGGCTCTAGAATAGAGATGGCTGTTTTACAGCAACAGCAAGAAGAAGTATGTTTGTGAAAATTTGCTTAGCATACCATTCAACAACAACAACTTAATAGCCACAAGCAACTTAGCTATTAGAAGCAGCTAAAATCTAGAAGCAGCATGTTCATCTTCACAGTGGATCTCTAAACCCTTGAGCCAATTCTCTGTGCCTGTATTGTTAAGAAGTGTTGTCTAAAGCTAAAATACAATAGACCACTAGATGATGCTCTAAGACAGCTATAAGAAAAATAGAGCCACCCTGAGCACTGCAGACCTTCATGGAGATTTTCTTTGAAGTAACATTTCAAAGGTTAACTTGAACTTGGAAGAAGCTACAGAAATATTTTGTCCCGTGTTTGATAATATTGTACACACATGTTGGCAGCACCTTATTTCAAAGAATCTGAGACACCAATCACACTGTGTGGTCTCTGTTTAACCAGCTGGGCCATGCTTCCAGTTCTGCAAAGTGTTGATCATATATGGCAATAGACACATTGCTAATAGTGCTAGTTACTCTTTGAGATTGCTTTTCTTAGCTATGGCTGTCTATAAGAAAGGACTTACAAACTTACGAACAAGGACTAAAGCTTACAAAGGATATGACTTTTAGCCACATGAATAGGAGCTCCATGTTCCAATTTACTACACCTGTAGTTACCAGTTGCCTGCATACAACAGAAAAAGCCTATTGTCATCATTTCCTTCTTCTCAGCTTCTCAGGGACACGTGGCTGCTGCTACTAGAAACAGTGTACTCTACTAGATGGACTTTCAGTTTGATACAGCAGGGTTCTGGAAAAGTCACAGTTCTAAGAACATGAGACTGGAACAAATGGCTGCTTAATAGGATGTAAGTTTTGAGTTTCACAGTGTATCTTGCTACTTCCCCTACATGCCTCTGTCTTGATGTCCTTCTTCCTGTTCCCCCAAATCATACACCTGTAGAACCCATATATCCTTTAGAACAGGCTTTTCTAATTGTGGGTCTTTAGGTATTGATAAGACTTTATGTGGGTCTTTAGGTATTGATAAGACTTAATCATGCCTACCTAGAATGGCCAATGGTCATGGATGATGGGTATTTTAATCCAAGGTTGGGAAAAACTGCAAAATTGAAGTGAAGGATAAAACTAGTATCCATATTATCCAGGCAGGCATCAGTTGCCCTGCAGTGTGTCCCATGTTGGAGATGTAGATCTAGCCTAGCTCTGACCTGTTTCTGTCCCAAATGCCGTTCAGCACATCTCCAGTGCCAAATGTGTGTACTCATCTCTAAGTGGATCTCCATGTAACCAGTGTACAAGTCAAAGTCCAAGCAGTGAGATGATGCATGAAACCCAGTGCATTATGGGATCTCCCCATCCTTCATGCCAACGCTTCCCACTCTTCCAGCTGTATCCAGATGTATACTTTATCTGGACTTAGTATTGAGTTTGGTGGCATATGCCGAGCAGGCATCCAAGATGCCATTTGTAGAGAAGGATGGTCCTTTCCCCTCACTGTGTTTATTCCCTGGGAGTATTCCTATCTCAAGTTATTATCAAATCTAAAACTTAACTATGACAACTTCACCAGAATGCACAGCCCTTTTCAAACCTAAACTTGACTGTAAAGCATACAGTTTCAAGCCTACCCTGAATTTTGCTCCCTGCAATGACATTGCTGCCAAGTACTTTCACAACACGTTTCTGATTTGGCCAGAGATATGACTACATATAAAAGGGGGTTTATGAGAATGCACCCTCATTCCTGAGCTCACAACAAACATGTGCACATATCTATATTACCCTGTGCTAATGTAAACCATATTTGGAATGTGCAGAATAATAGGCTGTACTGAAGGTCATGCAAATTGGCCTTCAGGTCCTGCGTAGGGAACAGAGGCAGCCAACCTGGTGACAGACATGGCCTTAGCATATGGGAATGATCAGTCATTGCACTTTTCTCCTCTGGGAGAGGTGACAACCTTAATTGCATGTGAAAGTGCCTCGCAGTTTCCTCTTTGAATCACAGCGCAAGCAGAAGCTGCATTGCAGGTGCAACATTTGAAGCGTCGGCTGTCATTTTTGCTTTTGCAAACAGGACCCAGTGGTAAAGTGGCTCACGGTGCACCAGCAGCATCTTTAATTCATCTGAGTAAACAGATCAAAGGATGCCTCCCTCCCTCTCTCCCTCCCTCCCTCCCTCTCTCCCTCCCTCTCTCTTTTTCTTCCTTTCTTTCTAGAAAAAGGGACAGGAATAGTATTTACTTTTAGGGTAAAACAATATATTATTAGTACTGATGAACTGAAAGGTCAGAAATAATGTTAAAATGTCCTGCATCCTCTCACAACAACAAACACTGCACCAAGGATTCTGTTTTGCCCTCTGGGATTTTGCAGCCAGATGAATAAAGGCCTTAATTGACAGTTGCATTCTAAAATGTTTTGACATGAAAATCCATTAGTTCATTCACACTTCGCTCCTCTGCAGATTGTGGCTGGACACTGGTGTGCTTTAAAGCACTGACACCCACTTTGCCTAATGTATGGATATTTTAGTTTCTTATTTTATACCACATTTAAACAAATCAGCACTGCGATCATGTAAAGTACTTAAAAACATATTGAACATCTTTGCTTTATGGTCTTTCACTCACTTTACTGCAGTGTTTCTATATTTATATATAGAATACCTTTATTTATAGGGCTATAAAAACACCCTCACTAGCACCCCACAGGTACTGTCTTGTGGAGGAAGCCTGTGCATATGTGCTTGTCTTCTCCATTGAACTAACTAGAAAAACATACATGTGCAGAAGGTCATGTATGTGATCCAGTCCACAGATCTCTCTGGATTGAGAAAAACATTTAATATCTTTTTGACATATTAAGTTCATGAGATCACAATCCTATCCCTTTTTACTCAGATGTACTACTGTGCTCTACTAAGTACTACTGTGATCATTGAGCTTACTCCCAGGTATGTGTGCATTGGCTGTAATCCTGCACTCATTTACCTGGGGGGAAGGACTCATTGAATATGGTAGAGTTTACTTCTGTGTAGGGCAGCAAAAGATTGTGCTGTAAAGCTACAGTCCTTTGTCTCCTTAACCTGGGAATAAACCCAACTGAGCATGGTAGGATATACCTCTGACTAAAACTGCACAGGTTGTTGCAGTAAACTTTATTAGTTTGAATGGAATTATAGTCACTTCCATTCCAGGAAGTGTAGACCCAAACTGCACTCCGAATCCCTGTTAACTGGAAGCAATCCCCACTGAATGCAATGGATTCTACTCTTAAAACTTTGGATTGTACTTATGTTCTTCTGTCAAAAGACCTATAAAATTAGCCCACTTCCTTCCCGCAGCCCTATCTGTGCATAAACATGTCAGCACTTGCACGGAAACTGTCGTGGGCTATGTAGCAGTATAAGCTAATAATGATGTCAACCGCAGCGCTCGTTAGGAACTATGGCACACAATGGAAAACTCCAGGCCTGCGCCAGATATTGTCTTTTACCGCAAGTGCGAACTTCTGTCCTCTAAGCATTTGATGCATTAACAAAAGCACCAAGAAATCAATTAATTAGGCTACCCTTTTAGTCAACAATGGAAACGGGCTCAGCGGTGCTCTGTTCCTCCCCTTGTCTTGAGCAACTCAGCGTGTGGCTGGTGCTTCTCTTTCACTGAAGCACAATCACTCCCATCAGTATTGTGGTGTCCTGATGGAGGGAGGGAGTCTATTGTTGAACTCTTCCCGGGATTCTTGTGCCAAGTATCGCCTGGTTAATTTAACTGTTTTCAGTGACAACAATATCCAGCCTGTAGGAGAGTGATGCCATTTGGGCTGCCACTGCATATCAAAGGCCGGGGTATTGTCTTCTCCAGGAATACAATGCTCTGTTTGAAGAGTCAGGATTCATGCCTTTTGAATGAGTCAATTTGCCTTCTTCAAAACACAGAATGGATGGCTTTGCTATTGCTTCTGCCATCTGAGCGCAAGCCTCATTATTTCAACAGACTGTGCTTGCTTTGTAGCCTGCTGAAAATATTTAAAACCACATCTGAGAATCGTGTGAAGTGCTAGCCCCCGCACTCCCTCCAACCAATTGTGTGTTTCAAGATGTTGTGGTTGCACACAGAGGTACACAGGTTTGCAGGTAAGACAAGTTCTTGAGTGCATCATTCCACAAAACAGCACTGAAGTGCTGGTTTCATGGTTTCAGAGTGGCTACTCTTCAGAAGCTATTAGTGAGTGTGAATATACTTTAAAAGATTCATAAATTTATCTAATAATGGACACAGTGGACATTGTATCTCATTTAATATTTTGCTTGTTTCAGCGTGACCTACCTATGGGATAATTTGTCCAGCGTGCATGTAGATTGGATCTACTATGTTTGGCAAAATGTCCTCTCTGTTTTGATCAGATTCTCTATCTCTTCCTTTACAGTTTAAGCACATTTACTCTTGTTTTGGGATTGTCATGTTACTCTTCACTAGTCATCCTCATCTAGAATAGGTCTGGGCACCAAGATATAAGAAAGATGAAGAAAAATGAGAAAGGGTCCAGAGGAGGGCAACAGAAATGATCCAGAGTTTGGAAACACTGCCCTATGAGGAGAGACTGAGAGAACTGGGCATGTTCAGCCTTGAGAGGGGAAGGCTGAAGGGGACATGATATCCCTCTATAAGTACCCCAAAGGCTGCCACAAAGAGGAATGTCAAGATCTTTTCTTGCTCATACCAGAGTATAGAACACAGAATAATCAAGTTGCAACATCCCAGATTCAAGTTGCTTTAACTAGTATCAGGAAAAGTTTCCACACTGTCAGAGCAATACGACAGTGAAACCAGCTGCTTAGAGCAGTTGTGGGCACTTTCCCACTAGAGATATTAAAAAAGTGTCTGGACAGTTATCTGAGTGGAATGGTAGAAATTGGTGATCTGCAACAGCAGAGGGTTGGATCCGACAGCCTTCTGACCCTTCCAACTCCACCATTCTATGATTATGCACTGAGTGTAATGTTCATTGTAGGAGCACCTGGCATCATTTCTACTATATCTTAGACTAGAAAAGATGGGGTTTTAATAATTCCTTATTGCCTGGCTAGCAACTAGTTTTGCCTGAGTTCTGCCTTCAGAAACAAAGGCAGCCAGTGTGGCGTGGTGGTTGGACTATTGGCCTGGGGTCCTGGAGATCTGGGTTCTAATCCCCATTCAGGCATTAAACTCACTGGGTGACTTCAGGCACATCACTCACTCTTGGCCTATCTAATTCACAGGGTTGTTGTGAGATTAATATGGAGTGGAGGATGACTATGGAAGTCACCTGGGTCCTCAGAAGAGGAAAAAGGGCAGGATAGAAATGCAATCTAAGAAGAAGAAGAAGTGAGGAGGAGGAGGAGAAGGTCACTCCTACCACTCCATGTCTCTCCTTGACAATTAGATGGATGACTCTGAAGGGCGCCAGGTTTGCTCTCAGAGCCTTTATAGTTTCTTCCCCAGTTGCTGCACTGACCTTAATATGTTGTCTTAAAATTCTTCAGCCATCCTACAAGCTAAAGTTCTACTCCAGGATCACAGCATGAGCAGCTTACCTCAGTGGCAGCATGCACCACTTCTTACAAACAAGGGCCCTCATCACAGTGGAAATCTTTCAGGATACACCCCCATTGGTAGGAATTGGGGCAGCTTATACACATGACAAGGAAGTAATCACAACCAGAGTGTAGTTGCACTTCTTGGTTTTAATTAGGAATTGAAAGGAGATGGGGGTCACATCTAAGGTACGTCTGCATGTACATGGACAGTTTAATATGTGTACCTGGGAAAGGAAAGCAGAAAGGAACCACCTGAGGTTTTTACTGTTCTCACTATTACTGTCCTTGCAGCCCTTCCACACATTTCTCCAGTGCCTTTAGCTTAATGCTATTGATAGATGTGGGCACCCTCTTTGCTGATATTGCTTGATATTGGGACATTACAAAGATAATATTTCTTCTTCAGGTATGCTGAGCTACAGATATTTTAGAGACATCTTCCTGGAAACCAAGAGTTATTCTTTTAGTTCTCTGAAATATGGAGAAATGATGGCTTGTCAACATCAAGAGCCCATGGTAGTCCCATCCCAGTTGTACAGCGCAGATTTCTTTCTCCACGATGACCAAGAAGTAAGCTATGACAGCCAGGGAGTACCATATTATAAAGCATGAACGTCTTTGAGGGATGCAGCAGTAAGTGTATCTGCTTCATGAACAAACAGTTGCAAATGCAAAAGTTAGTGACCGCATAGCCTACCTCATCTTGTGCTAAGGTAATAGGGTGCACTGGGTATTGAACAGTATGGAAAATAGATAGATAGATAGATAGATAGATAGATAGATAGATAGATAGATAGGCATTTTAGTGGAAGATCACATGATTGGTTGCAGAAGACTACATGTCTTCAATCTAGTTTAAGGATTGACATTTTCCAGTTAAAGGAATTACAATGTTGTCCCTCCCCCATTTTCCTGCAGCAGAATTGCTACAGCTTTAACAGTTCCAAGGGAGAGGGCATTTCTGGTAGTGGCATCCCTGGATCATAGAATGCTGTTTCAGCAAAACTCACTTGGAGCGAGTATCATTTTGACACCAAGCCAAGACATTCCTCTGATTCTAGGTATGTGATAGTACACTGGGAAACAGTGTGGTATAGTTGTTAGAGTGTTGAAGTGGGACTCAGGAGCTCCCCATTCAGCCAAGAAGGTTCTTGGGCTAGTCATTGACTCTCAAAGTAACTTACCCCATGAGGTTGTTGTGAGAATAAAATGAAGATGAGGAGAAACTTGTAAGCCACCTTGAATTCCTTGGAAAAATAGGAAAAAATAGGAAAAAGGGGCAGTATATACATGTAACATAATGTGACGACGCCGACGCCGACGCCTACTTTATTGCAGCAGTTGAGTTATGCTGTTCAATTGTCTCTGGTGGTCAGTTGCTTTCTGGGGTGGTGTTTCTTCAGGATAATATGAGTAATTATTTGAGTGGCTCCAAATTTTGTATGCTTTAATTTTGTTGCAAGCTACCTAGACTTTTTGAGGAAGGTGAGGATGATGTGACAGGTGAAAATTCAATAGGTAAACATTACTATGCTGGGGAAAACCTTCATTCACTGAATTTTATTTTGTTTGTTAAGCCACGGGGCCATTGCCAGGAAAAAGCACCAGTAAGTGGCAACTGTAGTATCAGAGGGTACATCTTCAATAAACGTTTCTACCCAAAAGCATAGCAAAGAATCCAGGGAGATTCCAGACTGTGGCCTCTCTGATGTCTACACCCTGCCTCATTTCCTGATATTTACACTGAGTCCAGAAGACATTGTCGTCTACTTGTGACCCTTCTATTTCTCACTGCTTCTTCCAGAATTTTTCTTAATGCAGCAACAATATGAAGTGGCTGCACAAAAGCTTCTGCTTGCTAAGATTCCCCAGAACAGAAGCCACTGTTCCCTAAGAATCCATACTTCTTGGATGACTTGTGATTGCTTGTTGAATTCTTATTCTCAATTGTTGCCAGGTACAGCTAATTGGAGGCAGTAAAATGAATGTCCTGCTTGATGGCAGCTTATACGGACCCATAAAGGAAGCATGGTCCATGTTGTGTCAGTGTATATGCTTCTCACTGTGTACAGTTGTCCAGGTAGCCAATCAGCTATTATCACATTGCATTCAACAGATCTTTCATGGGCTTGCCCTGCAGAGCTGAGTATATCCATCTTGGATACCACGTACGCACGGAAGAGAACCACCATAGACTACAGAAATGCCATTTCAAGGTGAATAATTTTATGATACAGTCTCTTTTAAACTGTGACTAAAATAGTAAATAATTTAAAAAAGCCATGCCACTCCACTGAATAAAACATTCTCCTGGAAAACAACATCTCAGCAAGCTCATATCCAGAACATTTTCATTAGTGTGGCAGTGAGGTACAAACATAAACAATAAGTTTGGGCAATTTCTGAGTACACTAACTTTGGGTATGATTTAAGACAAGTGAAATATTCCTGCCATGACCTCTACTTCTCCAGATCTATGACCTTCAGCCACACAATATGTTCTGCTTTTCTAAAGAACTACACCCACCTTCTTTGCTCATTGCTATGTCTAGTAGTCTCTGCCAAAGCATCTTCTTTCAATTTCCTTATTCTTCCTTGAAACTACAGCTAAAATATCCACCCCCTTCCCTGAAGCCTTTGATTTAAACCTTCATCTTCAACCCCAAATGCAACAAATCCTACAACACAGTTGCTTATCATTATCCCTGAGTTCCTTTTTTCTCTTCTTCACCTGTTTCTCCTTTCTTCCCCACATAACCATTTTAGACCAAAATAGATTGCTAAGTCTGGGCAATTATCATCTGTGAGAATCCTCAATCTAGAACAGGACCATGGTACTGGTAGAGCAGGAAAGACTGACTCTTTCCTCTTTCTCAAAATAAAAACTGTGCTGTTTGAACCTACAGGTTGCTCCATTAAATTAGTAAATAGCAGCTGAGAGAATTTTCCTTGGGAAAATGGCAGATGAGGAAATCTCCGATATGGTCCCAGGCGAGATTAGTCCCTTCTACAATGGTTCTTTGCCTGATGTGCTTTAACCCAATCCTCTAATTTGATCCTAATAAAGCAACACGATGGCGCAAGCCATGTGTTGATCATAATGCAAGGAGTCATTCACTTTAAACTTTCAGTATTGATCTTACCATATTATGGGACCTCTCTGAGCCAGGCATTTAGGTCTGGCCAGCTCTGTGAAGAACTGCACTGGTGACTTTCTCCTGCTCATGCGGCTCCCCAGGAATGTGTCAAAAGGCCAGGGCATCACCAGGGATGGGTCTTGTGACCTTTTGGCAGCTTTTTGGTTTGTGGAAACCTGATGCCAGGCCTGGATACTTCTTGAAAAGAATAGACACTTTCATTAATGGTTAAGTGATAGGATTTACAGTGTAATCTTAGACATGATCAGCAGTAAGTTCTGCTATATCTTGTGGTGTTTTCTTCTAAGTAAGTGTGCCTAGGACAGTGCTGCAAAAACGTGGGTTGTTATTTGTGCCATCAAATAATCTCCAACGTATGGATTGAAGCACATCATGAGAAGGCAAGACTCACTGGAGCAGACAGTCATGCTAGGGAAAGTTGAAGGCAGAGGAAGAAAAGGATGAGCAATTTGGGATCGATTGAATTGATAAAGGAAACCACAGCCCTGAATTTAGAAGAGCTGAAGCAGGGCTGTCACAGATAGGACATTTTGGAGGGCTTTCATTCATAGGGTTCCGCGCATAACTCAGCTTGATGGCTCCTCATAACAACAACAAATGAAAGAAGGCCTTCCAAGATGTTCTCTCCATGGCAGCCCTGCTTAGCTGTTCTAAATTCAAGGCTGAGACTTCTTTTATGGAGGCAATCCATCTCTTACTTGGTCTTCTGTTAAAGCTCATAGTATCTTTAAAAACTGAAAGCAGTATGATAATTCAAATGGAAATCTGGAGTTTTGCAGAACCTGGGAATGTTCCAACATTGTTATTTTGTTAGGTTTCATAAACATGCATTTAGGTATTCCAAAAGAGAGGAAAGATTGGCACCCCAAATAATGGTGTGATCTGAAAGTTTATCAAAGGTGGAGCATTGCCTGGTGCTGCTCCCATGACACTGAACCGGTTCGGCATGTAGGAGTGCTCCCTGCACCTCCTGCAGCACCTGTCTTGGTTCACTGGGGTTGCAGGTAATCCTGCAGGTTGCAGGCAAATGTCTTTCCGCATAAGAACATGCAGAACAGCGAATCAGATGGCAGACTGCTCAGGCAGGGCCCAGCACAGTGCAGCCTCAGTGCCTATTAATTAGAGCTGAGCTAATTAAAAATTGGGGGAAGGGAGAAGAATCCTCAATAAACGTCATGAACAATCCTTGCCCTTCAAAAATGTGCCCCCCCTCTATTGGTGACCCTTTCCGGAAAGCACTTAAAAAGGGTATGAAGGTATTTCTAGGGGGAAATGGGGATTCAGCCTCTGATGCCTTGGCAACTTGATCAATGCTTCCTGTTTTGCCATACCTGGAGGAATCTTGTCCATGGGGTTGTGAAGAGTCGGGCACGACTTAGCAACTAAAAAAGAGAGTAGCCTTGAAAGTACAGCAGTGCGGCTGGGGGGTGGGGAAGCACAAGCAACACTAGTTTAGATGTGCACTTGCATGTGTTTCAGGATGTGCATGTGCAGCTGGATTTGTGCTTGAATGCAGATTTGGATGCACATTAAACATATACCTTAGTGCATTTTTTCATTTTTATTTTATAATCCTGCCTTGTTTCCCTTCAAGGAACTAAAGGTGGCCTGTGCAATTCTCCTCCTCTCAATCTTATCCTCACAATAGCCCTTTGAGAGCTGAGAGTCGAGAGTCTGTGAGTGGCCCAAAGTCACCCAGTTGGCACAATGGCTGAGTGGGGACCAGAACTCAGATCGTCTGAGTCCCAATCCCCCACTCTTAACCACTATACCACACTGGCTCTCTTCTAGTGCTCATTCTGACTTGGATCAGGCATGTGGACAAGGGCAGTGGGCATTCTTTTTGTCCACATGGGCATCACTACATAGCCAAATCTGACTGGCTCTATGGCTCTGTGGTGTTATGTTGTCCACTGACTCACTGGGATCAAGTAGGGAAGATGTACTTTCAAGTACAAAAATGGCATAGAACAGCAAATGAAGAGGAAGTAAGTATTAAGATGCATGAAAAAAGTGTGAAAGAATTGAAGTTTTGTCTTAAAATAAGTCATGGGAAAAATGTGGTACAGCACTAATATTAGCGATAGTTCTAAAAACAGAAAAAGACTTGAAATTCATGCTAATATTCTATTAAGTAATTAATTGTAGCTAATGCTGCAATCACTAATTCATTTCCCCTCCCTTTAAAATTAACTCTGTTGTTGATGTCAACCATGAATTCATGTTTGAAAGTAATTAAGTGGAATGGTATATTTGTTCTCATCTGCATTACTAAACATAGATTGTTATCCTTAAGTCTTTGTATGCAGAACAGAGGAGCAACAGACCTAATTAGGCTGGAATCTTAGGCCAGAAGCAATTATATAACTATTGGGATTATAAACTCAGAGCTGTGTCAGCACATATATTGAAAGGTGAAGTAGGAGCAGGTGGGCTTGACATAATGTGCACAGGTTGTTGCAGTGGTGCTTGTTCTTGCTAAGTCTCAAGAACAGGACCAGACTCCACAAAATATACCATAGGCAGGAAAGCACTGCAGAGATCAGACAACAGTTTAAACAGGACTGCCAGGCCCAGCTTGCTATCGTAATTTAGAAGTGTGTGGTGTTCAAACAAGGAAATCAGGGAGAAAGCAAAGAAAAGGCTTCTGTCTATTGGCTAATGATGTCTCAATGAATCATAAATGTGTAAGGAGACAGATTTTCTATCCCTACTATTCCTCCGCTTTTTTTTTTTTACTACAACAAGTTGTTCAAACAACCAAAACAAAGACATAAGCTTAGGTTTAAAGAATTCTGAACCCATGAATTCTTTAGTATCATAACAGAAAAGGAGTTTGGAGTTTTGTTTTGTTTTTAATGCAAAGAACTGTTGTTTATTCCCTTCCCTAAGTTCTCTTCATGCCTGCAGTGCAATTTAGCATGGGAATCTGTATTTTGTTATTGCTATTGTTAAGCACGTGGGGACTCAGAAGCCTTTGCTAATATAACACATTAGATCCAGATCTACCTACTATTCGCTCCTGCCCAAGGGAGCTCTCCAACAGGTGCAAAGATAATTGGTTCCCCAAATACAGCTCATTACCTTCCTTTCAGCTTTTTCACAGTACCTCTTCTGTCCATGCCCTTGAACTGAAGAAGAGGATCAACAGATGGATATATTCTCAAATCTCTGGAGCAGCACATAGAGGATTGTTTCCTTACAGGGTTGCCCAGTACAATAATGTCTCATTGAAACCAGGAGGAATGCCTTGTCTTTCCCCACTTATTTGGGAATGCTCTTCATTTTTGCCAGCAGAAAACACTCACAAGCAGAGATGCCAAACACTAAAATAGATTTCCTCACCGTTGCATATAGGAACAGAAAAATGCAAATCAGATGATTCTTTTACAAACGCTGTTTCACACGAGGATTAGCAAGTGTCAAGCAGGCACACCATGGGTGGACACTCAAAATAAATTACAGTTTATTCAGTCCTCAAGAATACATGCACACAAGTAGCCTGTGAGAGGCTAGAATCATACAAGATGGGGATGCTTTTGTAAGGTGTCCATCGTGTACAGCTGCATGAATCACGTCTTGGTAGAAATGCTTGTTGAATGGATTAAGGCAAAGGAAAAATGGGTAAAGCGATTCAGGGCAGGTAGCTATTCTCATATGTAAACTGGGTGAACCTGTGGAAACAGGGCTGGGAACAGTGTTTCCTGATCAGGTCCGGATGTCTCAAGATTTCTGAGTAAGTCACTTTCTGACTGCTCCAGTCAGTTTCGAGCTTTCTGTTGCAACCATGGCAGAGCTTTGGCTTGGTCACTAGTCACCACTGAAATTGGTTAATTGGCTAGAAATAGGATTTCCTCTCTGGTCAGATTTTCCAGGGTGTCGGGGCATTTTCCACATTCCCATGAGAGCACCTGCCCAGATATTTTGCTGTCTGGGTTGGAGCAAATGACATTTTCCCCAAGTCAAGGTAGATGAAACGCGAGGCTTGTCAGCTTCTTTCAACATCTGAGATGGAAAATTCTATAAATACTTCCTCTATAAATACAACTATATCTATATATAGATTAGCTGCCCAAGGTGGCTGTCTCACTGTGCAATGATGGAATTGGCCTTGTATGCAGTGTGTGGGTAGCACACTTTGCTTCCTTGAGCCAAGTGTTTTTAAATAGTTCTCTTGCAAATAAAAGGCTTCCTTCTCTTTTGAGAGGGGCTAAAACATACCATGGACACCAGAAGAGGGAATTCTGGCATATGGAACAGGTTAGAGAAGCTGCATACTCTGATTTTGCCTCATCTGTTCAGCTCTTAGTAGTTCCCTTCAGTTTTGTATCTGGCTATCCTACTTTTCTCACTCAGGAGAATTGTGGATTGCCACAGCTGGAACAGGAATGGAATCCACACTCAGGTCAGAATGTGGCATGGCGTGCCCATGGGTGTGTGCACGTGCAACAGTGAGCTCATTTGTTCTGTATTCGCTCAAACAGCGCTGTATTAGGAACTTTTTTTGAGGTGGGGATGACCTTGATCTTGGCGGAGATTAGTGATGAGTTGTTCCCTTCCATTGCTTGCAATTTTGGGAAACAGTTCCTCAAACCAGCAGGATGGCATTTTGCACAAGTGATGAGACTCCAACTTCTCTAAGAGCCCCTTTAAATGTTTTTTCTTCTAGTACAGCTCCCCAGGCAATATGATTCCTTACCACTTTGCTCAGTAATGCCTGGTTTCTGAGGCTAGGTGGAGGTAACTCAGGGTGCAACTCCTGGGAGCAGTGCACTGTGGGAATAAACAGGGGCTTGGGCTACCCCAGTTGAGCAAGTGGGACAGGTGCCATGTTGCAGTGGTCTAATGTTACTAAAGGTGATCTGGAAAAGGGCTGTAAATATTCTTGGCATACAAAACAGCTAGTTCTCAGAAGTGCAAAAATCAGCATTTTAGGATGCTGCTATTTGTGTTTAGACCAAAACCAACTCCCAGTTCCTTGGACAGTCATCCTGGGAGTTGTAGGGCTTTTTCCATTTAACATAGCTAGAATTGTGTCCTTAGTTTTTCTGCGGTGTTGACAGCAGGACCCTAACATTATTTTAATAATTCTATTTGGTTGGAAGAGACTGTGTCTCCTATGGAACCTGGAAATTTCCCCTTTATGATAAACCTGAGCTTGCCACCTGTTTTTTTCTACATGATGGTCTAAATGTTTTTCCCTTCCTTAAAAAGCAAGAAAGAAAAAGGAAAGCTTCTCAACATCATGTCAATAAATGAAATCCGACTGTAGTCTCGAACTTTTATTTGCCCTGCAGGCATTTCCTCTACTTCTGGCAGAGACTGTTGTGGATTGTATAAATAGGCCTGCAGAGGCAGAGTAAATGAATGTGTGGCCATTCCTCATGCCCACAGATGTAGTTCAGCCTTGCCTGGCTCTGCGATCCCATGATAATAAATCTCAGAGCACTGAATACCAGGGGGTTGACTCCTCTTAGGAATAATGGAGTCACTTGGAAGAAATATTGGCATCCTGTTGGCACCCCTGACAGTGTAGCTTTGCCAGTAGTCAAAAGGCCTTGCGATTCTCTACATCCACCCACAGGCGTATGTAATGGGATCAGACCTACCTTCCTTCCTTCTCTTCATTCTTTACTTCATTTTCCTTCTCTTGAAGACCTGTTAAGCCAAGAGTTTTGCTGGGTTGATGCTTTGCCCCTTGGTAGCTGCTTGGTGATAAATAAGCTTCAGCACTATATTTGCACCAAGGTCACTGGTGACAGGAGGAGGAAGATGAGCCAAAGAAAAGAAAGTCTTAACAGCTTTCATTGGCTTCATGGGCAATTTGATGGGCAAAGGTTATGAAAACCTTTGACTGTTATATTGAATGCTTACTGACATCCTTGCTGAGCTGACCATGAATGTTTCTTTTCTTTGAAATATTTCTTAAGTGTAGTATCTGGCTGTATTTCGGAAGAGTCTGGGGAATTCTGCTGCTGCTATACAGTGTTTAGAAAAGAATAGACTTGTTACCTCGATAATGCACTCCTTTGGTCTAGATCCCTTGGAAAACCTCAAAGGAGACTCTCTTAAGACTTAAGAAACCAAGCCACTGGCAAAAAGCCCAATGCTGCAATAAACTGAAGAGTGGAGGAGGTATGATATATATTAAAATTAGCTTCCATTATTAAGATCCAGAAAAATGAACTTCATGATTGTTATCTTGAAGTGGTATTTTGGGAAACTCCTTGCCTTCATCATGTGCTTCTGTGAAATTAATAACTCTGTCCCCAAAGATAAGATACTAGCCATTATATTTACAACATCAAAGACAGGTTAGTCAAGGATCCTTGGTTTTTTCAAGGTGTGTTGATACAATCTCCATTATTAAGATGTGTGCCTTCATAAACCAGAAGTTATGGTGGCAGCCTAAGATTTGTATTGGCATCCACTATTCAACTGAACTGTAGCACTCCTAACTAGGGCAACAAAATAAAATGATCTGAAGTTTTCATTGCTAAGCATTGTGCAACCACAAGAGATGTATGTTCTTCAGAAGGTCAATACAAATAATGTAGAGACCCCTTCAATGGGCTAATTCTGATGTAATATTTCTAACGTAATGGGCTAATTCTGACTTAATCTGTTGGAGAGGAACCATTGACATTCATTAAATCATCATTCACAATCCATGGGAGTGTCGAAGAGAATGAATACTTCAACAAAGTATTTCTTTGCATTTGGCAGTGGATTATTTAAACAGACTTCTTCCCACTTATTCTTGTAGCCAACTTAGAACTTTTATATTTGACATAGTGCCTAATATACTAATGGTATACAGTATAATGGTATGTGTGTCTACTCAAAAGTAAATCTTATTCAGTTCAGTGGGACTTACTCCTAGGAAATGGAGTACAGGCTTGCAGCCTAACAGAGCCATCGTATGCATGTCTATAAACAGCAGCAAATGCCCGAGTCCAAAGAGACCCACTCCAGGATAAATGCGTATAGAATTGCAGCGTAAATGGAAACGACTGTATGAGTGGATGGCCAGGTGTTCAGGATTTGGAATGCCTTCTGCTACACCAATTTGATATTATTATATCATGAGGTAATTTCAGCAAGCTGTACCTGCAAATGTTTGTCCCGTCTTTCTCCCGTTATTGTGTGCCTGATCACCCAGCTCCATTCTGCCTTGTGGGAACAAAGGGGCAGCAAACCATGCACTTGTGCTCATGTAGAGGTGTATTTTTAAGGAATCAAAAAAGTCACTTGCCTTGTTAGGTTTCTGCTTTAAAATGGCTGCTAGTATTTCTTTTCTTCATAATGCATGAAATAGCCTCATCACTGGCGGGCTGAACCGAAAAAAGCAGGCTGTAGTCGATAATGGTCCCTGCAGTTCCCCACCCACTGCAAAAACCAACTCAGTGCCAGTAAAGCTAATTACGCAAATCCTCCTGGCATACAACTGACACTTGAAGCAGGGGAAAGAAGTCACCGCGGCTTATTTCTTCCTCCATGATTGTGCAAACAGGGCAACATCTTGCTTAATTTTCAGAGAATACATTTCTATTATAAACAAGGTTTTTAAAAAATGTATCCATTCCAGGTACTTTCTTTCAACCCATGGGAATCTCATTTCCATCATTCCTATGATAGTCTCCTAACCAAGAGTAATAAACACAAATAAGTAGCTGAAATGCTAATACGATTATTTGCTGTTAATTTTTACAAGCAGAGATAGCAACTTAAAATCAATGTGTGTGAAATTGTGTTTATAGGTTGTTGGAAGGGTAGTCATAAAAACGGGAGAGTATAGAAAATGTGATTTTAAGTGGAAGGTATAATCAACAACTTTCTAAAGACATAGTATCTTAAAACACTCATATCTGCTACCTTATCCATTGACAAAAACAGATTATCTTGGCAAACATTATATTACTCTATGCAATCAAGACACTAAACTGTACTCCGATATTCAGATACAGACATTCATCCTTGATGGATAATCAAAAAGCATTACATTGAAGGATGAACCTGATTCTTTGTGTGTGATGAAGACATCTACTCTTGCATTGATTGCATCTAATCTATTCAGAAAGACAGTTTTGTCTCCTTTAAAAAAAAAAATAAACTCTATTCATATCCAGGACATACCTACCCACAGAGGTTCTGAAAATTGGTCAAAAAGTGATCATCACAGCATGTGTTTGCATAGTGGCCAGCCACGGTTGTCTCACTTCAAAAAGCAGTTACGCAAGACACCTGCTGACAAAGGCAGCTGCATACCCTCGCCCTCTTCAAGCTCTGTCCACAGCATCTTGGAACAGAAGTTGTAGGTGCACTCTTGCAGTATGATATGCAAGGAATGGTATTGGACAGTATTTTTGATAATGATTTCTACTCTCAGCTTTTGCCAGCCCAAATGCCATTTGTACTGATTCCGTGATGGCTAGAATGCATGCTAGTGATTGTTGTCATTATATTTCTAGTGTGCCTTATCCCATGTGGGGATTATAATTACATTAGATTCATTGTTAGCCTGTGAATTGTCAAACGGTAGTCTGAATGCAGATGCCTATTTACCAGGTAGCAAAGTAGTAGAGCTTACCATCCTGCCCTCCACCTAGGTAAGTGGAATTTTATACTACTGGTTCAAAAGTCAGAGAAAATGGGGTGTAATAAAATACTCCTTTACCATGTGGGCATATGCTATCAATAGGTTGTATGCTCACCAAGGTAGAACATACTGTGGTGTAAATATTTTGCATAAAGCAGGCAGGGAAATGTCAGAGAAGGCTGCATCCCAATGGAAGGCAAGAAAAATTTTCACTGATTGACAGGGAATGATGACAGCATTTCTGTTAAGCTTACATTTTGGGAAGCCCGTTTTATTTGTTGGATTTGTATCCCACATTTTTATCAATAATAGCAAGGAAGATAACTTATAGGGGCAATGAAAATTAAGATTGAAACATTTTTAATTACAATTATTGTTGCTTCAAATTATTGTTGATTAAAACAATAGCACACAGATTTAAATGCAATAAAAACATAACAATTACAGACAAGTTTTTATTTTTTTAATAAACTAATTAAAACACATCCAAGCCAACAGACTAATCAACAGACTCATCAACCAGATTATTGTTATACATTGTGTTGATATCCCACCTGTTTTCCTCTTGTGAGGAACCCAAAGTGGTTACATAGCTCTACTTTATCTATACAACAACATCCATGTAAGTGGTTGGCCCAAACTCACCTAGTTAGCTTCATGGCCAAGTGGGGACTAGGACCCAGATCTCCCTGGTCCAACACTCTGACCACCACACAACACTGGCTCACAATAAATCAGCCTTTACTGCCTGCAGAAGGACTGCAGAAAGGGAATCAACCTACCTTTCCCTGGCAGGGAGTTCCACAGTCTGAAAGTGGCCACCACACATGCTCCTGAAGGTCATATTCTCAAATGGTGAACCTTTAGAAAGATCTTAAGGATGAAGCAGGCTCATGTGAGAGAAGGCAGTCTTTCAGGTAGCCCGGTCCCAAACCATATATGGCTTCCTAGGTCATCACCACGCTTTGTATTCTGCCTGGCCACTGGCCAGTACAGCTGCGGTAACAAAGGAGTCAGCTTTGGTCAACCATATGTCTGCAGCATTCTGGACTGGCTGACGTTTCCAAACAATTTTTGACTGCAGTCATGTTTTCAGCAGTCAAAGAGGGTGGAATTAAGACAACCATGCTATGACCAACTTACACATTTCTAGCAATGGGCACAGTTGGCACACTAGCCTCAGCTGTGCAAAATGGCCACCACCGAGACCTGGGCATACAGTTTCAGGACCAAGTCTAAAACTACACTCAGACTGAGCCTTCAGAGAGAGGCCATCCCCATCCAGCGCAGGGTGAATCCTTATTTTCTAATCTGCCAGGCTTCTAGAGACCCAGTTTCCAGTAACCCACACTGCTGGATTTTTGATTGGGTCAGATCCTCCTGCACTTGGAAAAAAATATATGCATGAGGGTTGGCACTTGCATAGAGGCCCTTCACATAGTCACCCACAGGAGGGAATGAGGTGTAACCCCCTCCCTCAAGCATTACAGCCCTGATCCAAAGCAGGGCTATGTGCACTTAGACTGGACTAAAGAATGCTGTGATCCATCACTTCAGCACACTGATCTGGAGAACATTTAGCCTGGCTCCTGTTCATCCTAATTTGGAAAATCTTGTGGGATTTTTTGAAGAAGGGGAACCTTGTGCACACCCTGCACTCCTCTGGATTTTAGTTATGAATTCAAAGCTGGGGTTTGCAGCCTGTGCACTGCTTAGCCACTACTGAGTATCAAGTTACCAAGTATCAAGTAACAAGCATTGGCAGCGGCTGATATATCCTGACATTGTGGAATCCTTAATTTCCTGATACAACAATGGCAGGGACACTGCATGGAGGCTTGATCGTGGTCAAGGGTCCCAGAACCACCACAATATGATGGGAAAAGATAGTCCTTAATAGAGTAGCTTAAGGAAGGGAGAAGAATTCCCCACGAGGCTCTAAAAGGTGATAAAAATGGTTGTGCTTGGCTCATATCCTTTGGTATCACCCTTTCAATGCTTAACCATGGTGACTGGACTCAAACCTGGCACCTGGAGTCACAGTTCCCTGCCAGGCACCCAAAGAGCAAGCAGGGCGCTCGCAGCTTCTGCTGCATGGTTTGTGGAACCTGGCTTTAGACTTCATATGTATTTAATTGGGGGCAGGGGTAGGGGTAGAGCTTTATTTTCAGGTGTTCAAGACAAATTCATCTCTTGCCATGGGTCTGCTTGAGAAATCAGAGGAAAGAGATAGCTCATCAGAAATCCCAGAATGCCTCAGTTTGGGGAATTGAGCTTAGTCCCCAAAGTAATACCTATTAAATGCTTCCGGGAAGCCAAACTGTCCTTGCTGTGGATTACCAGATCCTAGATCCTTGCTTGCATTAGTAGGACTTGGCTGTCAGCTCAGATGTCAAAAGAAACCATGTCAAGTCTGCTTCACTTGGAAATCATCTGCAAATAATGAAAGCGCTTGTTTATATAATGCACGTGTTGCCTCTAACTAGGGTGACAAGACCATGGATGGAGACTCAGCTGGTGAAGACAAGCTACAGTCTTTATTAATAATGGACAATATTATTAATTGTTCTCTTTTTCTTCTTTTGGAAGGTGATTGTGTACCATTATTGCTTAGTGGTTTAATGTTGACTTTGGCTATAACATCAGCATGCCATGTTTATTTATTGTGTAGACGTCATTTCTGGACTTGCATAAGTTTTCTCTCAGATACTGTCATGTTACTAAATCTGTACCTGCTTCTGTCTATAAAATATCTCCTGCATTATGGGAAGCACATCCTTAGGAGCACAGCCATGTGCCTGAAAGCAAGCCCAGCGGATTTAAGTGTGCACAGGAAGTCTGAGTGTGCGCTGTAATGGATTTGACCTCGAAGAGCACTACAAAGAGATATTGCAGATAGCCATCTGAACTGACTTCAGAGGCATGTAGCCTTGACTCCCTTGATACAGAGAGAAAAGAGACTGACTAAATACATGGGAGTGAACAAATCAGACCACAAGAAAGAACATAGTCTTAAGCCTGAGTATAATAGGAAAACCAAACAAAACTGGTGCTGTTTAACATGTCTGATTTCAGCAGCTGGCATTGTAATCTGTTATTGACAATACTGAAGTTGACTCATGATGCAGAACATCCCAATACTTGTTTGATTAAGAGAGGAGTTCAGAGAGATTTTAAAATAGCACCCTGCCCCCCCCCCCCGACAACTTATATAAATTGTGTATCAGTATTAATAGCTCTGGCTACTTGTAATGTAGTCAAGGGTGAGCATTTTGTGGCTTTCCTGATGTTTTGGCCTATGCTCCTATAATACTTCACCACAGTTTATGCTTGTTTGAGACCTCGGAATTGTAGGCCAAAACATCTGGAGGGCCACAAATTGCCCACCTCCGAGATACATAATTAGCTTTTGTGCAGATGTAGTAATATAGGGCTCTGAAAGACATAGTTGCTGAAAGAAATGAAATACATGCCCTGTTGTTTTGCAAAGAATGGCCCATCTGCCTCATTCACAAGTACCAAATCAGAGGCAACCTTATTCACATGGCTGGGTCTTGAATGTCTACTAAACAGCAGCCATGAACTGTGGGGGTGGATCTGTAGCAAGACTAGCACAGGTGGTGAGCCCATTTTATACTTTTCACACCCTCTCATGGTCCCAGTTTGGCATTGTCCCTTCCCTTCCCATGATGGCTATTCAACCTAAATGGGAAGGTGTACTTCTCTTCCGGGATGGACAACAGATGAACCTCTCCTTGTTCCAGCCTGTGATGGGACAAACAACAAACCTCCCCCATGTTACAGCCCCAATCTGGATTCTCCCCCCTGGCCCCATGAAAATGCTTTTAATGAAGAAAAAAACGAATATGCCGGGACTGACTCAGAGGTTAACATAATAACTCATTTGGCTTTTAGGTAGGGCTTGTATCAATGCAGAATTTGTGGATCAAATTAAAATTGACAAAGGAAAAGAAGTATGTTGAGGCTGTTACTTTGGAGCAGGTTCCTCTGTTTACAGTGGCTCTTGCTTCTGAGTAAAGATGCAAAGACGATCACTGCAGAACAATGTGAGATAAGGCAAACCAATCCCAGAGCACAAAACTTGAATGTTTGTAATGAAGACACTTGATCCAAGAAAATAAGGCATATTTATCGCATGTGAATGGTCATTTATTTGAAAGGGAATTGATGATTTGGCCTCAGGCACTTCACTCCTGCCGGTTTGGTTAGTGATGCAGGTTTACCTGAACGTGTGCCAGTCCCGGTGATCAAGCATTTGCTCCTTCTCTACTGCATTTCATAGCCCCAGTAACATGAAATTACAAATATTTATGCAACTCGTTCATGCATTCATTCATGTGTGTTGTGGTGGGTCAGAGGGAGCAGTGCCTGTGTGTGCTTGTGTACTCTTGTTTGCATGCTGAATTATTATCCACAGGATGCACAAAGCCAGAGTGAAAATAAAATCTTAAATGTGCCTTCCAGTAGCTGCATAGTTAGCTTTGATTTATTAAAATAGTCATCGGACAGTATTCTTATTTGTCCTGAGAGAGCTGCACTCACCGGTAATGGAAGCATTGTATTTTCATGTGATAATACCTTAGCAAAGTGTTTTTGTCCTGATCTGCAGTAAATGTAAGGAGATTTTTCTTTCGTGTATGGTGTTACTGAATATATTGCTAAGACAATGCTGAACATATTTATGAACACATCTGGCAAAATCCAGAGGAGTAAGAAGGCATTGCAAGTGGATGCATCCAGTGTAACATTTGAAGTGGAAATCCAACCATCTCATGAAGAATTCACCACGATGCAGGCAGATGCTCTCTTTGGCTTTGATCCTAAAGCAAGCTAACTTCAGGTGCAATCCTATGCAGGTTTAAGAAAAAAACCTAAAGAAACAAAACAAGTTTAGGAAAAAAAATCTGTGTTGACTTAAAACCTGTGAAGCTTATAATTTTCAGCATGTGCCAGCCAACATGGCTGGCTGGGCAGGCTGACTGTTGTAGGCATGTATTTCTGTCTAAACTTGCAAAGGGTTGGGCCCATAAGAAAGCTTCTCTTGCTCACCGCACCTGCAATGGCTCATCTGCATTGTATAGAAGGGCTCAAGAAGCGCATTCGGAAGGTATATGTAGCTGCAGCAGGATAGAAAGAATTTTTTAATCCAGAGAAGTTCTTGCTGTTAACTTATCTTAGGATACAAGCATGATTTGTGGTAGTGCCTTCCTCCTACAACAGGCCCCAACCCTCTGGAGAAGCTTTGGGCTTAAAGCTCTTATTGCCAGTCAGCCATATAATCCAAGAGCTCATGTCAAAATATTTCTGTCATAAGGTACAGAGGTTTTGACTGTATGGACTTCTTAAAAAGTCATGACATCTCCAGAACTTCACAGGGGCCTATCTCCACATCACCATGGCTGCAAAGCACAGGAGATTCCTTTACTTTGCTTACAGATCAATATTCTTCAGCTTGGCATCAGGGTGCTAGCTCACTTCCAACTCAAGGCCTTTTCAAACTGACCGTTATCTAATAACATTCTTCTGAGAACCCCAACACTAATAAAAGCCGGTTCAGTTCTACAGATAGTACAGGATCATGAGTTTTTAATACATTTCAAAAACAGCCACTTTGAAAACTGTCAGTCCTTCATTCACTTGGGAGCAGCTATAGACATCTCAAGGTCATGATATCTTTGGCTCCAGCCAAAATCTCTGAACTGGGCCAGGTAGCAAGCCCTGCTTCAAACATGTTCAACTGGTTGTAAATCTTAGCATGAGGACTCTCATAGCATCCTTGCTCAAAGCATGTGTATTTGTGAGCTAGGAAGTTAAGCGCTCCCTAATCCCACACACATTGCACCACAATCCACCCAAAGCTACTTCAGCAGCTTTGTGTACTAATGCTCTTTTCACACAGATCTACGTGACAACTGTCTAATGGATTTGTCAGGTATTATAAACTGAAGAAATAAGGTTTCTGCTGAAGCAGACTTCAGGGCTAGAATAGCACATCAGGTTCTCCCTCAAACTTGGGTTCAGACTGCTTTGCTCTCCCCCTGCTTGGAAATAGTAGCTTTGATGATGGATGTCTCCTTACAATGTATGGGAATGGAAAATTGTGCACTCAAGTTCCACTCTAATTCAGTGTGCAGGAGACATGCTTCCCACATCCTGTGGCAGGCTTAGCACTTACATGAATTAAATTCCCCAAAAGGAGTGTGTCAATCCCTAAGAGATGGTTTGTTTGTCCTGCCTCTTCAATCATCTTTCTATTTCTTTCTTCTTTGAATTTCTGGCTCCTCCATCCCTTGGATGGAAAAGAATCATAGAATCACAGAATAGTAGAGTTGGAAGGGGCCATGAAGGCCATTGAGTCCAACCACCTGCTGCTGCAGGACAAGTTACACCATCCCACTCAGATGGCTGTCCAGTTTTCTTTTGAATGCCTCTAGTGTGGGAGAGCCCACCACCTCTCTAGGCAGCTGGTCCCACTGTATGATTGCTGTGACAGGGAGGAAGCTTTTTCTAATGTCCAGCCTGAATTGGGGTTGTTGCAACTTGACTTGATTATTCCATGTCCTACACTCTGGCTTCAGCAAGAAGAGATTCATGGGAGAAGGTCATGCAGAGGCAAAAAGATTGGCCCTTGCCTATCTGGGGGTAGTGGGAGGACAGATTTCTTTTGCACACTGACTCAGAATGAAACTTCATGGCAAGTACCTATATTTCCATTCCAAGGGTATGACTCTTGCACTTTGTTCCAGGGTGTGGAACCTCAGGCCTGGAGGGCAAACCTGTCCCATCAGATTCCTTTGGGATTCCCCAGGTGATCACAATCCCTTTTCCCTAACCACTTCCCAGCTTTTGTGCATTCCCCTCTTCCTAAAGTATAAAAGACCGTTTCTAAGGAAATTCAGGTTCTAGCCCCCACTCAGTCTTGAAGTACCTTGGGTAATTATAGGCCTAATCTCACTCACAGGGTTCTTGTTGTGAGGATAAAATGGAGAGGACAGGACCAAGTACACCACCTTGCATTTTTTGAATGAGAAAAAATATGGCATATAAATGTAATGATAAAAGAAAATACATCAAAATCTGAAGGAATAGTTCCACCACAACACTTACTGAATGTGTACACACCCACCAGGTGGTTAGCACATGACAAGATTCTTCTCAGTTTTGTGGCAAGAAGAGTTTGAGTGGCAAACTGCCTTTGATTCATTGCAGAGCTACTTGTGGAATATTTTGTACAGAAATATCTTAGTGTGATGGTCTCTCATGGAGCTGGCCAGGTATCAGTATTTTCTCTTTGCTGTTCCTGACTCCTCCAGAGAAGAGACAGACACTTGCACTGTTAAAACACCACAAACCAGAGGGGAAAACAAAATCTGTCATCTCCCTGGCATATTCCACAGAGCATGAAACCATATAGGAAAACACCAGGCAATTATCCCTGGCTGGAATAATTACCTTGTAGTAAAGAAAAATGTCAGGTCTTATCATCCAAATACTTACTCAGGTGAGTTAAATTAATGAAAATAAAGCCACAAAAATGAAAATAAGAGCTTATTAGCATGCAAGAGGATATCTTGCAACCCTGGAAAATTGTAGCAATTTCCCTATTTTGAGCTCACTTTCTCCCTCTCCCCCTCCTTCCTTCCCTCCTCCTCTTTCTCTTCTACTTCCCCCTCCTTTGTCTCCCCCTCCTCCTTTCACTTTTTTTCTTTCTAATTTCACTCCACACCTTACTGTAAAATATCAAATATCACATACCTGTGAACTAATGCAAATGTTCCACAGAAAGGAAAAAAGAAGATGAAGGAGGAGGAGAGAGGACCATTTTCCTTCCTTTTATATCTTCTTTCCTCCCTTCTCATTCTACCTTATTCTAATCTTACTAGGATATGTAAATATATAAGCAGGAATTGGAGGAACTGCAGACAAAAATCAAATACATCAAATGAACTATATCTACATTTCATTGTCTTCAGTTGGATGCTCATTCAGATGCTCATCCAAAAGATGGATGGCAGTATACATCCAAATCAACATCTGATCTAACAGAAAGTTATACAGTGCAAATCATGTTCTTTATGTTTCACAGCAACTTCTCACTGGGTTGACATTTCCACTGAGCAGCCCACCATAACTATGAGATCCCTTTCTTGAACAGTCATGCCACCTTGAATCTGATTGGTTTATGCTTGAAACTGGGATTTTTTATTTTTTATTTTGCATCAGTATGCACTGCTTTACCTTAGCTTACAGTGAATTGAATTTACCATTTTGATGTCCATTTTTCTAGCTTGGAGAGATCCCTTGGGAATTCCTCACAATACCTTTCCATTTTAACCAACCAAAACAACATTGGCCACTTTACTAGGTACTTATAATTCTGGATCATTTATGAATAGGTTGAAAAGTATTGTTAATGATCCATAAGAGGAATTCCCCTCTTGCATAAATGCTGAGTTTTCTCAGAAGTAATTTTGGTGAGGAACTTTGTCAAAAGCCTTTTGGAAGTCCAAGTAAACAATGTCTGCAGTTATCTGTTTTGTATTGTCAGTAGTGAAGACAGATGACAAAAGTCATTCAACTTCTCTGCAGTTTCTTTTCTTTCTTTGTATTTTCCTTCCTTTAGTTCCATGATCATCAAATGGTTCAACAGGCTCTCTAGTTGATTTCAGCCTTCTGATATATTTAAAGAATAATTTATTGTTGGCCTTGATGTTCTTAATGAAACACTCCTAAAAATGTATCTCTGCTCCTCTTATTGTCTGCTTGCATCTTCCTTGGGCAAGATTCCAATTTTTTGAAAGAAGCCTTCTTTTCCCTAATAGTTTCCTTGAATCTACTTGTGAATCATGCTGGTGACCGCTTGAATTCCATGCTACTTGTGGTATGCATACTATTTATTCTTTTATTATTGGGTTTTTTACTTATCTGCAATCATTTTGAAGGGATTTAAACCTCCTGACTCTCCTCTTCAACCTCTTTTTTGTAGTTCTGTCATTTTAGAAAGATGCCTCTTTCAAAATCAGATGTGACTGTGTTGGACGTGTTTAGCTATCTTTCACCATATTGTGTGTTCATCCTGATTGCATGGTGCTTAGTGTTTCCAACTTGTTCAATAACATTTACATCCCATACTATGTCCTGGGCAACCACACCAAGGACTTAATCCAGAATTGCCCAGAATTCACTGAGGATTAACTCTAGAATCCAACCAATCCTCTGGTTGGTTCCATGATCAACTGTGCTAGGTACAGTATTGTTCCTAATTCAGAACTCTGTGAGCTCTACTGATTGTATCCCTTCATCTGGAGAAATTACCATTTATTCCCATTCTCTGCTTTCTGTTCTGGATCCAGTTAATCATCCATAGGGCGGCTTATTTTATACTGTATTGTTGTATTTTTAATTTAATATTTATATTTTTAATTTATATTATAATAATTATAATTATTTTAACTTAGTGATGTGAGCCGCCCCGAGGCTTCGGCGAATGGGGCGGCATAAAAATGTTTTAATAATAAATAAATAAATAAATAAATAGGACATCAGGGCATTTTACCTCCTTATCAGAGCTGGAATCTACACAAGTCAATATGTAGTTGAACTTACCCATTATTACTGCAGGTTTGCACTGCAAAATATGCAACCTAAACTAGTTTTGTATAGCAGTGTTCTATTCATGTACATTGACATGGGATGGGCATTTTTAGAAAGTTTGTTTAGCTATGAAGAGGTACAAGTGGTTCCATACATTTGGTATTCAAGGATAGGCTGGAAGTGCACATGGTGGGCATGTCGTGAGCAGAGCCCGCTGGTGCCGGAGGTCAGACTAGATGGCCCGGGAGACCCCTTCTGACTCGCTCTGTTTCTATGTTTCTATGTATTATTCATACCTTCAAGCTTTTGAATCTTGCTATGGTTCTATCCAGATTATGTATTTCCATTTTAGGACTCCTATGTTAAATCGGGCATGCACTCTTCTGTACAAGCACTTCACTGTTAACAAGAACGACCATTAGTGCTGTGGGTGTGAACCACGAAGAAATGACAGTCTAAAACATTTCCAGGATAAATAAGCTGTACTTCATTTTATTTGCTATAACACAGACAGAGGTGATTAGGCATGATGCTCAACTGACTGTGAAGAAGGTGTCGTGTATCACTTTGCACAGTTGTTGTGATCATGCCCTGCGTTGTTGTATTAGATCAATGGCATAATTAGTCTGCATTTGATTTTTCCTTCTTGTGATAAACATATTGGCATGATCATATACAGTCAGTGCTTTATTTAATTTTAGCAATTTACTCTGTATAGATTTTTTAAAGCAATGAATGCATTTAGAAAACATATTTGGCTTGATGAAAATGAATATGAGATTATTTTACCAAAATAGGAGCTCAGTGCTCACTTGTGCTTTTCCACGACAGCATTCACAATCTGCTGTGTTCTCGCCTTCAAAGGTTACTCCTTCAATATGGAATTTTTATTTTCACTTTTGTCATGTGAAAAAAGAAACTGGACAGCCATCTGAGTGGGATGGTGTAACATGGTGTCCTGCAACAGCAGGGGGTTGGACTCGATGGCCATCATGGCCCCTTCAAACTCTACTAGTCTATGATTCTATGTGGTGACTTTGCCAGGATCTTAGCCATGGTCAAGAGAGAGGGTACAGGGGAATCTGCAGACTTACATGCAATTCAATTGCAAAGAAGCATATTTGAAGAACACCTCAATATTCTTAATTCTTTGGTAAGCCATGACCAAGAGCCACTATGTCACTGAAGCAAAGGATTAGTGGTTTTGGCATTATGTTTTAATACAGTAATCTTCGCATTTTTCTAAGTGAGCACTTGCCTTTAACTACAACTTGCAACCTGGGATTGATGTTCTCTGTTTTCATCTCTATGTTCTTGGTTTTGTCCCTAGGTGTTATTTATTTCATTTTTAAAAAATCTGCCAAATAACAGATATTCTCTGGGCAGATTACAAACAATAAGAATGAAATGCAATCCAAGTAGGTAAAATTTAAACATGTAGTACACAATGATAAACAGCATAGGGTCAAACAAATGTGTGTGAGTTTTTGTGTGTGTGTATGAACAGGCATAAAATGTAAAAAGTACCATATTTTTCGCTCTATAAGACGCACCTGACCATAAGACGCACCTAGTTTTTAGAGGAGGGATCCATGGAAAGTTTCCTGATAATCACAGGCACATTCCCCATCACTTCCCCAGGGGCTTCATTAAAAGACGGGTTGCCATTTGAAAACACACACCAACCTGTGATTAACAGCTCTCACCTGCGCCGGAGGAGGGGGGTAGAGCAGGGTGCACCAAACACGTCCAGGCCAGGTGTGGTGCAGCCGGGCCGGCAGCGTGCCGGCAGTGGTCTTCTGGGCGGCGCGGCGGCTGCAGGTCTTTCCGGGCGGCGGGGGTGAGCAGTCCGTCTCTCTGTGCGGGCGGCAGGTTAAAGCCCGCGGCTCCTCCTCCTCCGTGGCAGGTTTTCCCCGGTGGTGGGGTTGAGCAGTCCATCTCTCCATGCGGCCGGCGGGTTAAAGCCCGCGGCTCCTCCTCCTCCGCACCGCTCCCCCTGAGCGGCACAGCTCTCACCTGTGCTGGGGGGGGGGGGGACAGAGCAGGGCACGCCGAGTGCATGCCGGCCAGGTGGTGCCATGTTGTGCAGGTGGGCCGCAGCGTCCTGGGTGTCAAGCACACACACATTCGCTCTATAAGATGCACAGACATTTCCCCTTACTTTTGAGGGGGGAAAAGTGCATCTTATAGAGCAAAAAATACGGTAATTAGAACATAAAACACATGTTACCTTCAATAACTGCATGGAAGAATGAAGTGAGATGAGAACAGCTGTATGTGGATATTTCCCCTTGTATACAAATATTAGAGGGTCAAGGAGACCTACTTGCCTTGGCATTTGCTCATCTCTGCTCTCCTTTTCTTTAAAGCCCCCGGATACCACCTGAAGAGCAATACTGTAATGGCAGGGTGGCAGGTGGTATATTTTGAGATGCTTTGAACTTCAGCTCCGAGCATTCCTGACTGTTGGTCATACTGAAAAGGACTTGTGAGAGCTGAAATCCAAAACATATGGAGGTCTTCCATCTGTTCACCCAAGCCATAATGCACAGAAGACCCATTTGAGTGTTGAAAACAATAGTCAGTGTGTAGAACTCATAAGCTGAGCACAGAGAGAGAAGCAATCATATGGGAGTCTGAAATGTGGGAGACGAATATTTTCTGTTCACTTTTCTGTATATGGCCCACTGTTTGATAGACGTATGTATTTTTTTTTTACTTAATACATTTTAATGACATGTTTCACTTCAAAAGTCGGAGCAATTTACAGCAACCAATGATATACAACAGAACAATAAAAGGTGGTATGAAAAAATGGCTTTGGGCCAGCATATCTGAAGGATTGTTTGTCTTCTTATGAACCTTTGATCTTCATCAGAGGTCCTAATGTGTGTCCCATCACAATGAGAGAATTAGGTTAGTGGATCTGTACCGGCACTTTGACTTTGGACCTCCATCTTGAGGGAGGGCCTCTTGAGGGAGGTCAGATTGGCTACAACTCTACTAAATTTTAGTCAGGAAGGAAAAGGTAATATTAATTCTTGACTTCATTTAAAGAATGCTTTCTTCTTTAACAGTTGTGGTTTCATTGCTTTATTATATTGTATACAATTGCACATTACTTTGGGTGTTCCATTATTCTGTGCTTAAATAAACAATTAAAACAAGGCGCCATATCCAACTTTTGTTGGAAGATTATGATGTTGCACTAACAAAAACTAGATTCTGAACTATTTGCAAGAAAAGAATCCAACTAAAGTCGATTTTACAGAAGTGGATTTGCACAAGTGGTTGTGGATTATACTTGTGCAACTCAATGTACAAAGTGTTGTGCAACTGCTTGGATAATCATTTGCACAAGTGTAATGGCTAACATCTTGAACCAGAAAAAGAATCAGTAGAACTCTGCTAGCATAATTTGCATTTGTTGGATGTCACTATTGAATACTGTCCAATAACAATATGAAAAAAGAAAATATGACAGAACTTATTCCTAAAATCAGACCAAAAAGTTTGTTTTTATTGAAACAAAATGACATGGTCCCATCTGGAGACTGTCCAAAGAGTTTCCAGGTCCAATGTACTAAGACATTGCAGTGAAAATAACTTGGAAGCAAAGGAGTTACTTAATTGGTCCAATTCAAGTAGGTCATTTTGATCTTACTATTTACATGAATAAAGTTCAGCAATGTTTCCAATATTTTCCATGAACAAGTATTTTCAATTTAAAGAAACAGGAGAAATGGTTGACCCATTTTTCTCTAGTGATATCAAAGGAAACAACTTTTTCATAATAAACAACTCTATTTTGAAGAGTGGACTTGAATGCAGAAATGGAGTAGTATTAAGCTCCATGGAATAGCACAGAGATGGGGGAAATCTTTTCAAAATCTTTTCAAAGAGAATGCTTAATTCATTTCTACCATACATTCTGATTTTAAGCAAATATAATTAAGAGCCCCCCCCGCCCCCCCCATTTTTAAAAGAACAGATCATAGAATCCTTTTGTCCTAAGGCTGACCATTACAATATCATGGCCCAGAACTCCAGCCAAAAAAGGGACATGGCGCCCGTGAGACAGTCGTGCCAATGGAACAGGATCAAGCACTCAGATCCCTGAGCTGCTGGAAACAGCCAAGCCCGAGACATGAGGAATTAATATCTTGGAATCCTGCCAGATAAGATGAGGTCCTGTTTGCAACAATGCCTGTGTGGAGTTCACATGCAGGGCTCAACTGCAGCAGCCCCATCCTATTTGTTTCTGTTTCTCAGCAGCTGGCCCTACACAGGTTTTCTATCTCTCTTAGTGGAGGCTATCTGTAGCCATTACGGCTAGTATGCATTCTCCTTCACGGATGTGTCTAATCCCTTTTAAGCTACCTGTGTTGGAAGCCATCACTGCATCCTCTGGTAGTAAATTCCATAATTTAACTATGTGCTGTCAGAAGAAGTACGTCCTTTTATTCTTCCACCAATTAGTTTAATTGTTCCCAGGATTATGAGAGTGGGAGAGAAATTTCTCCCTGCTCACCTTTTCCACATATGCACAATGTTATGCATCTCGGTTGTGTCCATTCCAACTACCTTTTTTCAAGCGAGAAAGCTCCAACATAAGGAAGTAGCTCAAACCCATTGATAAATTTGGTTGCCCCCCTTTTTTTGCATCTTTACCAGCATGCTTTCTCTCTCTCTTTCTCTCTCTCTCTCTCACACACACAGGTTCATGAGAAGATTAGTACACTATATGTTGAGTCTCACTGTACCATGGATTTGTGTAACAGCAGTATGATTACTTGGCAGTTGTGTGGGTTGCTGCATGACCTGCCACCAATGGGGAATATTTCATTTTCTCACCTGCGGATGCAAGTGCACAGGATCTTGTTAATGGCTGCCAGCAGAGTGGGGCTGTAGGATAGTCGTTGTCTCCAGATAGCATGGCTTTTCAGTTGCAGCTGCAGAGTGTCCTGCATGTAGCTTTTTCCTCCTCATTCGCCTGGCTAACATTTGTATTCCAAGTCTGTTTGAGTCAAGAACTGCATGAAGCTGTTCCATCAGAGAAAGGGTAAATGAGCCTTATAAGAAATCTCTTTCTCCCTTTCTCTTTTTCATCACAGTCAGAAGAACGTTTATTATCAAGATGGGTTTCATGCAAATGAGGATGCAGTTTTGCTAAAGGTGCATTTAATATTATTGCTGTGGCCATAATAACATTCTACTGGTAGAACCAAATGCTTTATGTAGTTTGAAAAAAATGTTAGTATTATTTGAAAGATGCAGGACTGAATAAGTGGAGGTGAACAGGGTTTGTTTTGCCTCTGTGCCTTAAAATATGAACACAAGGCAATGCTGAAAGTCTTGGCTTGAGGAAGGAGCAAGCTTTCCATTGTAGATCCCTTCCATCGTGTTGCTGCCTTTGGGTTGTATCTGCTTATTGTTCTCATGGTTATTATTGTCAATGTCCATTATTGTCATCGCTGTCATCGTCATCGTCATCATCATCATCTCTTATGATTATGCTACAGGCAGGTCCACAAATTGTTATTCACTCCCTAAAATGTAATTTGAATACATTAAATTTTTGCCACCAGGCAGGCAGAGCAGCTACTGTATATCCCCAGGGCCCTATACAGTGGCCTCACTGTATAGTAGAGTTCAGTGATTATATCCAAATGCCTGTGGCTGGGACTTGTTTTATTTTCCTCCCAGAAAAGCTGAAGGATAGTTCGTACTAGTGAAGTGGCAGCTGGGAAGCCAGTCCAGAGGAATCCCCCTGCTACTTCTTCACTCCGCATTACCCCCTCCTGAGAAAAGAAGGGTTGTTGGAACTCATCTGTATTAAAAGTAAATAAGGTTTCTTAGCCAAGTGCACTGCTTGATGACCTGTGGAAAGAAGTGTCTTAGTCTCCAGTGTGGGAGTGAGCATGGATGGGTGCGAGGCAATAGCCGTTGTGGAAGTGACGGTGTGAGCAAGCACTTTCTTGGATGTGTGTGAGGGAACGGCATCCAAGGAGGTCTGTGGAGAGGGAGGCTCAGTGTGTGCTGGGGGAGTCAAAGAAGGGAGGGAGGAGATTGAGTCTGCACCCCCTTGGCTGCCTGTGAGGCACTCACATCTTATGGAAGGCAATAGTTAGTCAAGTAGAAAAGGCACAGCTGACTACTCAGTCCAGAGGCTGGCCTGAGCAGGTCTAGGTGGAGGGCTGTGTTTGCTTCTCTTACATACAATTTTTTTTTTCTAGGCATTTTGACAACAGTTACTTTTATAGCAGGGTCTGCATTTTCATGTGTATACTATTTTAAAGTTGCAGTATATTAATCAATTCCCTCTGTATTTCAGGACTTAGACATAGCAGAAAAGAGAAATAGCCAGTTAAATAAACAAATGCTCAGGACACAGATTTTAATCAAAAAGTTGCAGAGTTGACTTGCTTGGTGGGTAACATTCTCTGTTTCTCACCCCCATATGCTAAGCTCAGCCAAGACCATACGATCAGCTGTTTTCTGGGATTCCCTGAAAGAGGCTCACTAAGGGAGCAATGGCTCACCTCCAGTTTGGTGAGCTTCACCCAATCCTGACGCCAGGCAAAGTGGTCTTCCCAAGTGCTAGAGGAAGGTGAGCAGCTTAAGGACTGGTTTGGGGCTTCATTCTTGTCTTGATAGGGTCCTGGATTGGATCAGCCAGAACTCATTTTCCAACAGGTTCTAACCAATGGTCCAATGAAACACAAAACGAGAGTAAGATGGAGAAAAGAGACACCTTCACTGCTTCCACTCAGTATACTGCAGCCTTGCCTAACCTGGTGTTGTCCAGATATTTTGTATTCTAGCTCTCATCATTACTAGCAAGCCCAATGGTCAGGTATGCTGGGAGTTGTTATTTATTTATTTAAAACATTTCTGTGCCGCCCCCATAGCAACAAAGCCTTCGGGTGGCTCACAAAAGATACAAAAAAACATACATAAACAATAACAATATAACAATTTAAAAGAAAAAAAAAACATCCAAAACATCTGGAGAGCCCCAGCTCAGGGAAGGATGCCAGATGATAAAACCTGTACACCATGACAAGTGAGTCTGACAGATTTCTCCATTAGCAGATTGCACAATAAAAATGGGCTTTTCCATCCTCTTGTAATTCCTCACATCACAGATGAATGGCTGTGTATGGATTTTGCATTTTACAATTATATTCTGGATGCTTTGTTTCAGCAGCTACTTAAAAAGAGCCATTCCTGCAGGTGAAACCATACAGGTGTGGCTACTCCTTGAAGCCATTGCTCAGTACTTCTTATCCTGTTGCCAAAGGAATGACAGTTGGAAGGAGAAAGAAGCTGTATCTCTAAAGCAATCCTGCGATTATCCATGACTCTGTGCAGAATTAATATGTTGTTGTTGATAAGAAGTTTTCCATTCTGCATTCACTGGTTGTTGGTATTTAAACTGTCGAAATCTTGTTCCTTAGTTCAGTACTTAAAGGTGCAATCTTATCTAAGGGCAGAAAAAAGTCATAATATTACCAACATGCTCCAGTCAGCATGGCTAGCTGGAGTATACTGGGAATTTTATGTCATGTTTTCTGTCTAAACAAGGATCTTTTCAGGGAATTTTAAATTATTATTTTTGCCACCAAGTTTTAAAGAAACACATGCTGACTATTTATAATAATGTAATTGGGAATAGAGGAAAACAAAAACAGAGATGCCCTTTATTTCTAAAAATGAAAGGTAGCTTTTGCAATTCATTTGTAGGTTAAGAAAAAAATACTTGTACAGATATTTTAATAATGTGTATAATGTATTTAAATTCAATCTATTTATACATGGATAGGTCAATAAGGTAAAAAACTTTAAAGACTTTAAAAGATGTCCTAAATAGTCTTAAATACATTTATTCGGTTAGCTGTTAAGCTAACCAGCAAGACAGATTGCCATAGAAAATTAATTGGAACATTATCATCAGTGTAACGATACTGATAACAGTAAAAATAGGAATTAGAATGACAATTATGATAACAATAATAGTAACAACAATAGTAATCATAATGACAAAGTTACAATGCATCTAGAAATAGGAGAACAAACCAAGGGCTCCCTATTTGTTCTCTCAAGTTCCATTCTTCAAGCTATTTTTCTGCAGCCTTTGTAGATCTATTAATAACCTCATTCCAACAATCAAGATAACACTCCTGCACAGATTCTTAAGATTCTAATCCTCAAAATAATAAAAGTCTGACCTTGATGTTACTGTCCAGGTGCCAGGTATTGACAAACATTCAGTGTGAAAATGCCTGCAGTATCACCCAAGGTTTCCTTCTTTGTGCCTCAAAGAACCCAATACAAGCTCAGAATAACTCCATACCTACGGCTTTCTCTCCATTCACCCTGCCACTGCTCTAAGCCATAATTCAGCAAAGCTGAATCTGGTAGTTGTACAAAGAGCTTGCAAAAAGTTCTTAAATTTATAAATCTCCCACCAATTTAATTGTCCCTATCCTTATGTCCTTACCTATCTGTTAAGATGAAGTGAGGAGGTCCTTCATAAGGAGCCATCTCCTAGAGAAGTGACAGTGATGGTGGCTAGAAGAAGGGCCTTCTCAGTGGTTGCACCCCGCCTTTGAATAGGCTCCCCAGAGTGGTGTGCCTGGCACCATCACTATTATCATTATGGCACTAGGTGAAGACGTATCACTAATCTGGCTATTTTATTAATTGCTTTTCATGCTAATTTAATTTTAGCCGAACCTATTTCTGGGTTTTAGTTGACTCTAATTTCAATTGTTTTATTCTAATGCTTTTATGTAATATTATAATTCTGATATATTATGTTTTAACATTTTGATTATGTTATTAATATGTTTTGAATATGTTGATTTACTGTTACTGATTTTAGAATGTTGTGTCATTTTAATGGTTGTAAGCTGCACAGAGAGCCCAGGTGTGGGCTATTGTAGTGACATACAAATTGAAATAATCAGTCAAGGAGCAACTGGATGTTACTGTCCAGCTGCTGGTCATTGGTAAACTTCCAGCAGAAAAGCTGCTGACCATTTCACCAGGGCAGAATCAAGCTTGCAGTTGTCTCCCCACTCTTTCCAACAAGCGTTTGAATTTGATGGAGTTGTGGCAATTGAGCAAACTTTAGGTATAAAAGCAAACAGATGAAACTTGTTTTTATCCCAAGCTTGGGAAAGCAGGGCTAACAAAATGGTAAGAGGGCTGAAGGGCATTAGCAAAAAAGATCAGCAGACAGATATAATTTAATCCTCCACTATTCAGTATACAAAGGTTACAGCTTTATTCCACCCCAAACAAAGTGGAGATACGAAAAGTGGCAGGAAAAAATGGGCAGCAAAAACTCAAAAGGGAGGTCACAGAAATACATTTATGGTGATAATGTACAAAAAGATTTCTAATAATAAAAATATACCCTTATTAGTTCAACAATAATGAGGAAGAATCAAATAATTATGGAGCTCCAAACAAATGCTGCTCATCATGCCACCATCTTGCCATATTGCAGTGGCAGAAAATTTACTCTTAAGCTAACTAACTACCAAGTAGCGAGGTAGATTGCCCAGGAATATTAATGGGAACATTTTGAAATTGTAAATAAGAATGTATGTAGATAAAGAGCAGAAGGATATGATAAAATGGTTATAAAAAACAAATTAACATTTTAACTGTAAAAAATCTTGTTTTGATGTTGCGGGACGGTAGATAAAACCTCATATTCCCAAGTGGTTTTACAAGACTCAGTGTTATTGTGTTGAATGGATTATGGCAGAATTTAGTACCTTTTGGAAGAATGCAAATAAAGGTTGAAGAATTCACCCTGGCAGAACCTTTCACAAAATACAGTGCAAACTCTTCCATGCCCAGCAAAGACTCTGTCAATGTTGGCCAACATATGCAAGTCATCTAGTGCAGGAGGAAATCCTACATGAAGTGGACACAACAATTGGCTGGCACTGTTAGAGGGGAACATGGAACCTGATTCCAATTGCCCTTCCTGCTTCACTGCAGTGCACTTATAAAGGTTTCTGGATCAGGGCTACACTCTCTGTAATATTTTTCAGTAACAACATAATTGCTTTCTCCAAACCTCTTATGCACAGTTGATAAATTAGCAAAGACCAGGAAAGGTATGTACTTTTTGATGTAGGATGCATATGTTGGGCTGTATCCCGAAGGACCACTGAACGTATGCAACTGAGATAGTGTTAGCATATGGGAACTCTGGTGCAGTGTAAGCTGGAATGATGGATTTTATGCAGAAACTCCTAACAGCTTTTGCTGTTGACATTGTGCTAGAGGTCACTTACACTGGTGCTATGTGAATTCTGCAAGCAAATCAATGCGATTGGATACTGCCTGCCCACGTGCAATATAATGGGGCAACCAGAAGTGTGTGCATGCATGTGTGAAAGATCAGGACTCAGTATCACGTTAGCTTAGCAGGATAGTTTTCCTAGACGTAGGTAGGATTTCATGGCATCATTTCAACAATCATTGTAATAGATCGACAATGGTTCAGTGGATCCAGACTTTTCATTCTGATATCTGTCAAAGCTCCTCTTAGTTTGCATGAGTGAATCTGAGTAAGTTTAGTGGGTTCTGATGAATTTCGGTGGCTTCCAAATGCTCCTTCCATGGTGTTAGCATGCATGTACCTTGGCTTATACTGCAATTGAATCACAATAGGTACAGAGCATATCAATACACTTTTACTTAGGGGAAACAAAGGAGGGAGAACAGCAGTACCGAAATATGTAGAGTGCAGAACATGGATTCTTTCATTTCATTTTGCTAATGTTCTTTGGGGCAACTTGTCAAATCTATCTACAGTGTGCAGTCTGATGGATGGTTACTCAGAATCAAAGTGTATTGAATTAGTCCATAGACCAAACAAAAAAGAACAAAATAGATTGCATTTAAACTCCACATAAAGGTATGCATAAAACAAAATTTAGTATTTGCAGTGTATTAAAACAAAACAAAGAATTAGATTAAAAACTATTCAAAACACAGTTAAAGGTAAGAGTTGGGATGGTTATCTACCAAAAGGACTATAATTTCAGAAGTAATTATTGTGGAGTTCAAGGAAGCATGTATGGGATTGCAACCTTAAAGGATAACTAAAAAGCTCTTCTATACTGTATCAGTAGCTATCATTCCTTTCAAGAATTAATCACATGAAGATGATCTATGTAATTAAAGTGGCAGCGATCTGCTTCTGCCCCACTCCATGATTGCATGGCTTCCTTGACCCATCCACAGATGTCTGTGGGCTGAGTGAGGACTTGCACAGAGAGAAAGCCCAAGTGTACCAACCTGCACAGGTACATACCCCGCCCAGGAGTTGGAACCATGCACAATTCACACTCCCATAACCATCAAAGCATATGCCCAGTGGCTTTCCCTCTGCAAATGTCCGTGTACAAGAAATGGCAATCATGGTGCTTCCCTTGTATAGTAAATCTCATACTATATAGCATAAAATTTTCTTGAAAGCTAAGATTTAGAAGTTTTTAAATCAATCTATTATGCTATTCTGAAGAATTATTTTGCAGGAGCATGCTGTTGGTTAACTGCAAGCTATTATATTTGGATTTTGTAAATGCATTTATTTATTTCTGAAATTATTAGTCATGTCCTCTGCAAAATGTGCTTGAAGCAACGTAGGGTTTTAAAAGCATGCAAACAAGTTAAAACGCATTCTTTGTGTCTATAAAAATCAGATTATTGAAAACAGCACTTCCCAATCTAAAAATGAATGCCTAAAACAGCAGTTGAAGCAATATTAACCAAGAGATATTTAACCAAGCCATGTTTTCTATGATCGCCAGTGAATTCTGTTGCCACCACGACTGATGGTCTTACCAATGCCGTACTGGAAGAAATGAGTCTCCTCCGCCACTGCTCACTAAGCCTCCACCTCTGAACAGTGTGCAAGGCAGTTCCAGCCTCACCTGCTGAGCACTGGGCAGGGAACCTGAAGCGGGGCAAGAAGGGAAGGGTCCCAGCCTGAGGTGGCCCATGGCTCAGTGTGGCACGCTGCAGCTGAGCAGGGAGAAGGCCACCCAGGCATGCCTTAGCTGGGTCTCCCAGGCTCCCATGCTGCAAATGGCACAGTGCCCACAGGCAACATCCCACCTGGTGCCCAGGCTGTGTGTCTTCCCAAGATGCATCTGGGCTTTGGGAGGTGATGTGGGGCACTGACTCATACCCCTCTTCTGTGGAAAGGAAGAGGCACGCGGGGCAAGCAATGGGGAAGGAATGCCTCCTGCTCTGTCTCTCCCTTTTCACCCTGAAGAGAAGGGAGAACAGGGCTTGGTGGTGCCTGGCGACTCCGCTTGCCTTTCTTGAAAGGGAGGTGAATGGAGTGCCTCATTTGCACTCACTGCAGCGGGCAGGATCTGGCCTCCTGGCCTTGCTTCCTCCTGAGGAAGAAGAGAGGGTGGCTGGTGCTTCTGAATGGGGCTGGGGAGGCAGAGCAGCATGGCCCCTGAAGCTTCCCTGGTGGCTTTGCATGACAAGGTGGACTGTTGTGCCATGTTGTGTTGACCCGAACTGCTTCCCACTGGGTCACTTGCTTTGGGGCAACATGCCATCCTGACAAGCCGTGACTTTCGTAGGGGTTGCTGAGCAACGCCAGCCATCGTGCTGGGGTGCTTTGCACGGCCAGGTGAGAGGGACAGCTTCATCTTACGTTTCCAACATACCACCTTCTCATATGTGCATAGGAGCCATACGTGTTCGTCTCTAAAATGAATGAAAACATGAAATGCATTTCCAATTTATTCCTAGCAACTATAAAGACTAATGGGAGAAATGAATGGAAATCCTTTTCTTTCATTTCCCCCAGTTACTTCTGTAGGAGGAATTCCTTAAACTGCCAGGAGACACTGCACTGCATTACTTAGCAAATTAATTTGTCCAGGGAAGTTTCAGTAAGGAAGGAGAATGCTGGAGTGCTCTGAGATTGTCTGACCTGAAGAACAAAGCAACGGGAGCTCGGGGAAGGCCTGCTTATCAAATGGGAATGCTTTGTCCAATCTGAAACTTGTCAGGACTGAGAGACAAGTCAAATGCCTGAAAATTCCATGCCGTTTGGATGGAAACTGTCAAAATTGCAAGTGGGAAAAGTGGTCTCTGTGGAAAGCTTACGGCAAGCTTTGAGGGTTTCCCTACCCCTTTTTAATTGCTTCAAAAATGGAAGCTCTGTCCAATTTGTCTCTGACTGAAACTTGGAAGGTTTGATACCTCAGGGAAGCAATACAACACTGGAACATGTCAATCTATTTGGATGGAAAACTCTAAAGTTATATGCATCAGAAGACATTTGGGGTTTCTATTGTAACCGGGGAAGAAGTAAAATGTACAAGAAACAAAAACTGAATGAAATGCTAATGAAAAGAAGTTAAAAAGGGTGATAACAGAAGGAAAATAACAATGAATGGGGTTGCTGAAAGGAAACAAAACATAACATGAAAGATTTCCAAGTGATATCTTTGTATTATTGCTGTGAAAAACAGAAATACGTGAATGGACCTATTTAGTCAGTGTTTTCAAAACACACACACACACCCCTCTATCTTGGAGACAGTCAAACATCTCTCACTTGATCCATACAGATGTTTATGTATGTCCCATGACTTATTTTCAGAGGTGAAAGCTAAAGCCCCCTGCCCTGCATCTTAAACAGAAGGTGGAGGAACAGGAGATACATTCTTTTCATCTGCAGAACCTCATAACAAGTCTGCAATAATTCCCTTCTTAGGGTATGCTTGAGAGGAGACTGTACCTGGAAGCAGGAGAGGTTGTTTCAGTTGTGGACAGTATATTAGGGTGAGATTGCATTAACATGACAGGGCTCTGTTACATTAAGTAACACAATTGCAGAAGTAACCTATGCGGAACATATTGTTTCTGCTTGCACATGTCAGGTGATGGACTGTGATCGATGCTGTTGCAATACAAATCTACATAGTAAAACTTTTTAATTGTGATGACAGTGTAATACAGGAGAGGGTGCTCACCGGCAGTGTGCGCTGGGCCTTTATAATTAACAAATGGACAGTGCAGCTTAATTTTGCATGCTGTTCATGTTTTACCATTCTTTCTAGTTGCTGCCATCAGCATCTCTGTAAGCAGTAAGGCATGACAGGGGGGCTAGTTATCATCACCTCTGGGGTGTTAAGAAGCATTCTCTAGGGGTGTGATTATTTCATTATAACTGCACCACCTGGAGATACCATATTGCTGCTATAAAAGCTCATTAATATGAGGAGGGGGGAAAAGAAGGGAAAAAGCATGTGTAGTTTCATTAAAGGATGAAGTTTAGGAGTCTGGATGTTAAGTACCACTATACAGTGGCTTAATTCTCAGCTTTTCATCCCCCTGCCATAGAATATTGGATGATTTTCACACAAATCTTGAAGAATTCCATTAAATGAGATGCAATTCTCATTGTGACGGTCAGTAAATCTTCGGAATGAGCCACTTCAGACTGCAGGTGGATCCACACCTGATGGAATACGCCACCCATGGAAAAGAACGCCACTGCCTGTACAACTAGAAAAAGTAGATGGGATAACAAACCCATGGAGGACAAGACTATCAGTCACTGCTTGTCCTGAGGACGACAGGCTTGTCAGTGCTGTAGCTCACCTGCCTTGCCTGTGGAAGGTTCAAGGTAGGACTAAGAGAGGATCCAGCCTGGAACCCTGGAGAGCCCCTGCCAACAACACTGGGCAAGATAGACTCACCACAAGGGGGGTTCCTATTTTCCTTTGTGCCTCCAGCATCAGAGGAAGCCTGGCTGTCCCATGAGGATGTGCTGCTGAGACAAAAGGTATGCATACAACACCCCTGTACAGGAGCCAACCAGACCAGCAGGTGAATCTTACTTCAACTTTGTGTGCGTCTACTGCGGCCGAGGGGAGCAAGTAGTTTAGGCATGATGGCCTGTGGGGTGCGCATGCACTTCTGTATTCTGACACTTTGCCACCAGTCCTGGTCTGCCAGATTCCCCCCCAGTGTTGGCAGAGGGGAACTAGTACAACAAGCAATTGGGAAGTGGTACTTCTATGAATGCATTTGCCCTTTTTGCAGCCACATCACACTGTTGACTCATATTCAGTTTGTGAACTGCAACCATCCCAGAATAATTCTTGATTGCAGTATTTCTCAGCCAGCATCCTTCATCTTGTAACTGTGCCTTTGGTTTCTTTTTCCAATATGCAGAACTTTGCATTTGCTACTGTTAGATTCCATTCTGTTGTGTTCAGCCCAGAGTTCCAACCTATCAAGATCACTTTGAATTTTGTTCCTGTCTTCCAGGGTATTAGCTACCCCACCCAATTTTGTGTCATCTGAAAATCTGACAAGCGTTCCCTGCATATCTAAATCATTAAGAAAAATGTTGAAGAGGACTGGGCCCAGGAGTGAACCTTGTGGTATCCCATTCATCATTTCTCCCCAGCCTGAGCAGGTGCCATTGATAAGTAGTCAGTGAGTTCAGTTCTATAGCTAACTGTGGATCCACCTGATAGTTATTCCATCTAGCCAATTTTCAGCTAGTTTGATAAACAGGATATCATGAAGCACTTTGTTGATTAATTGGAATTAATTTAAATTTGTCTGTGTATTTAAAGCCTGACGAATCTTCCTTGGTCAGTAGACAGTAGACTTCCCTAATTAGCATATAATGTTGCAATTCACACAATCTGAAGCCATGCAAGAGTAGACTGAAGGATAGTTTAACAACTTCCCTTCCTCCCTGTGTGAGATAGTGTTGCCACCAGGGAATGGACTCCATCCCATAACACTATGTGAAGGCTTTGTGATAGTGAACTAAGAGAGAGTCCAATCTGTGCAAAGCTGGATCTGTTATCGCATGCACAAACTTTTCTAGTTTTATTCTCAGAGGTGCTAAAACTCTGATGAAAAAGTCAGCTATAGAACACAGGCATCCAAACAAACAATGAAATGAACCACTGATAAAATCCCACAATTCAGTTTAAGGGGCCTGCCTACATCTCCTGTATGACAGAGAGCTCAATTGAATGTGTTGGTTCTTATGTTAGTCCGGTGGATGACACACAGTGAACTTTAACCCAAGATCTTCAGCCAGTTGAAACACAACTATTAGCATTTAATTAGAAATACAAACTACCTTATGAGGCATTGATAGCATGAAGAAGATGGGAGAAATGTCCCTCCTATGTCTGTTCATTTTCTGCCTTTCTCCTGTGTTACAAACAATAACCATGCTTGAAAGCCCTGTTTTCACTTGCAAGGGCATAAAGGGTCTTGTCAATTCCTCCGGTACTCTCTCAGGTGCAGCTGCTCTGAACAAGGTGCCGGAGCTGTGCTCCTCTGCGTTCCCCCTCTACAGCACCACTATGCTTACCCCCATCAAGAAGTTTCTCCTAACGCTGGATTGAAATTTGATCAATCCAGCTAATTTGATCTGGTCTTGTTCTCCAGGACACAGAGAACAAGTTGTGTCCATTTCTGTGTACAAGCCCTTCAGGTATTTGAAGAGTATTTAATCTTTCACTAAGAGCAAATATGTTGCCACCAAAACAGGGGGCTCCTTGGGAAGGCCCATTTTTTGTCACTGTATCTATGGAAGGATCACCTGGATTGCTTAGTAGCTGCCTTAATGCCCAGATTTCTCCATCATCAATTAATGTATGTGCAAAGAAATTCAAGGTCAGAAACGAGAACTGATTGTTCCAAAAATGTAAATGGTTCCACTCCTACCCAGAATAGGGCATGGAACATATTTCATTTGAATGGAATATAAAAGAATAAAATTAAGCCTAGGCCAGCTCTGCACTTCATTTGCTGCCACTCTCCTGTTCTGCTGCTGATAGTTTGGACATATGTGCTAATGTTGCAAAGTGCTATTTTATATTATGATGACTCTTATGTTAATGGTTTCTTTGCTCAATGACCTTTGCAGAACTGGATCTATAAGTGCCTTTTCCTTCTCTCAATCTTTTCTGCATCTTCTTCCACCCTCCCAACACTCTGGGTGTCTTGTATTAGTTTCTCCTCCTGGATGCCTCTTTGTTTGCATTTAATTTTCCCCTCAGCAGGCGGGGAATAACACACCAGGAAGATATGTGGGCTAAAAGCTTCGGATCTATGCTATTAAGGTGGAGTGTTCGTCTTATTGGAAGAAACTAAATAACTATAAAATGTGACTATTTACTGGGGTGGTTGTTTTAGTCTGTCATTCTGAATCAACTCATCCTTCTGTGTAAAATAATGCATCTGGAGTTCCTATGGATCTTCAGATTGCTGTCCCTTAGAGTTAAGTTGCCAGGTTAGACAGGCTGCCAGCCAGAAATGCATGCCCTATTAGCCATCCCCTTCACAAGGGCTCAGTGTTCCTGATGGCTGTTGCGTCCAGCCGTGATCATGGAGATTATGTTGTGCTTATGCTGTTGGCAGTTGTGGAAATCTACAACATGTTGCAGAAGGCATAGTCTTGGACTGTGTAAAAAGTATGTTTGAAATAGGTACAAATCCATCACTCTGTTGTCCCTTTCTGTAAAGTTAGAGGGTCCTGGGAGACTGAATGTATGAATACATGCCTAATAGGAACACCGGAAGCTGGCTTATAACGAATGAGACCACTGGTCTAGTGTAGTACTGTCAGCACTGTCTGGCAGAGCTGTGCCAGGCTTTGCGGGGGAATTTTTCCCCTAGACCTACCTGCAGAGGCTGGGAACAAACCTGCAACCTTCTGCATACAAAGCATGTGCTGTAGCAGTGAGCCACAACTTCTAGTCAAAAAGCTGCCAGTCAAAAATCCTCAGGCAGCTATTTGCCTTTTCCTCCTTAATAGATTTTTTAATGCTAAGAAAAAAGATGGAAGAAGCAGTGGGAAAACACATGATGGTTGCAAGTGGGGAAGTGCTAATGTTTGCATCCCCTGTAAATTTCCATGAATGGAGCAACGGGAGACCTCATGCGGAAATACTCCGATCCACTACATTTTTTGGAGTGTAGAAAACATACCGAAGGTTTTGTAAGCACCCTCTGTAAAGAATGATTAGATACACCAAAGCATGAAATGGGTTATATTTCCCTTACATTTAGTGGTCATTTGACTCAAAGGCATATGGGAAGCATCACAAGATTATATAGCTGCCACTAGGCATGCAAGATAGCTTTAAATTACAAAAGGCAAGAGGCACTTGTAATAGGTTAAAACTATGAAAGTGTCAAAATGAAGTTTCACAGTCTCTACACAGGTACAGCAAATGGACAAAAATTTCTGCATGAACACATGCCTTATGTTAAAGTTGCATTGACATATTGTGCTTTCATTGCACTCATATTCGTTCATAGGCACCAGTCGGGTGCTTGGGGAAAGCAGCCTTCCCTGAAGTCCAAAATCATCACCACAGGGATGTTGAAGATAATATGGATAGGGATGGTGGGAATGTTTAACTCTCTCCTGCCTAGATGCTTAACATCTACTTTTGGTGGGCACATCCCATGGCAGCACATAAAGTCCTATTTCATTGTATGTGCTTCTTAATTTTGCTCACTTTCCTTAAACATGTCTTGAAAAATGTTCCCCTATTCAGAAACTGATCATTTCCAGCTTTTGTGTGAAGGATTAAATGGTTTGTGAGTTCTGCCTAAGTGAGATTTTTCTTCTGCATAGTAGCTTATGGTGAACTTCACTGGTTTTGAACATCTATACCTTTTTGATTGATGTTGCTACATTTTTAGTGGCTGGTTTTTAAAAATTAGTTTCAGAAGGTAATAGTATCCATGCACTTTGATAAATGTGTGAAGGGCACAAAATATCAAAAACTATCTTCACGCTGTTGCCATTGTGTCCTGCGATGCTTCTTTCTAGTCTTTTCAATGGAAGCCACGGGACATCTTGGATGAGTATTGTGACAGAAAGCAAAATGCACTGATATTTGCCTCCGTCTACCCTCTGGGAAGGGGGCTGCACTGGAGTCCCTTTAATTTCTGAGGCAGTCCTATGGTGGTCTTTCTGCATTTGTGAATGAATGTAGCGTGGTTTCCACTGTGTTGAAAATGCAACCTTATGACACACATAAATGCAATTCATGAAAAGTAGGAAGTGTTTGAAGGGGGGCATGTGTGGGAAAATGGACTTTTTAAAAAAAATTGACTCCCTGCCCATTAGCTATGTGCAAATGTGAAAGAGAGAAAGTGTGGAGGTTTACGCACATAAAGATCATGGCAAAAAGGAAGGGCAGAGAAAGGGGGGCTGTGGTGGTGCTTGCCGCCATTTCTTCCCCTCCCATGGGTGAAGCCAGTAGGATCAGTGCCCCGTAATTTCCCCTCCACCCAAAAGCAAGGGCAGGAACTCTCCTGTGCTGACCTTCCCAAAGCTAAGGGCCATTGAAGTCAATGTGATTTACTTCTGACTAGATCTGTAGTTATTCCTGCCAGGGAGGACTGGTTGGTCCAAATGAAGCATTCATTGATCTGCATTCATTTTCTAGGTCAGTGAGCAAATCAGTGGGGAGAGAGAGAGAGAGAGGGAAGGAGGGAGGGAGGTGGTAGGTGGTAGTTGGGGGGCAGAGGGAGGGAGGAAAGCAACTGATGCTTCATGTATCTTACCTCCTTCTCAGAGTTGCAGCTTCCTTTTTGTAGCACCTCCAGCCCACTGAAGTCCCTCCTCTCCTCCCCAGAACAGGACCTCAAGTTTAGCAAACACTGGAACTATACATCTTGGGAAAAATGCAACAGATCAAAATGACATGATACAGCTGGTCTGAAGAAATCCAGGACATGATGGGAGAAATGACACAGGGAGGTTGGGACATCATGTGCCGTGTCAGAAAGTTGTGCATGACAATGTCTGTGAACATGGCTAGCATAGCTCTCTCCTAGTTCAGTTGGTTAGGCATCCCTCAAAAAGAGGATAAGTGCTCTGAAAGGACACTCATTTGCATATGATAATTTGTATTTAGAGATGAATATTTAGAAATAATTATTGAAATTATATCATTGTCCTAACCATCAGACCTGCTCAAGGTAAAACAAAGCACACAAAGATCAAAACTGAAGAAATGACATTTCTCTAAGTTTGCTAAGTCAACTAGTCAGTTGAACATGGAGATTAGGAAAACAGTGAGTGGAAATGCAACGCATCTCACCCTTGCAGGGGTGCCTGAGTCCAGATGACCCATGCGGCCGCTCAGTTTGGTGCCTGGGCACTCGCTGTTGACAGACTATGTTAAGGCCCCTGTTGCCTCCTGTTAGGCTTTGTTAAACCTTTACATGGGATTTGGAGCAACTAGCCCTTCAGAGAGAAGACCGTCTTCTGCAAAGCAGGAAGCATGACCACCCTCCCTTCCTTTTACAGTAGTCTTACTACCTGTATAGCGAACTCCATATCACCTTTCCATAGAGCAAGCATAACATTGACTTTCCTTCCAAATAAACATGTTAAGCACTGATATTCTTTGAAGTGAATATTGTAATCTCCTATAAAGGTCAGGGTAGGCAGCCTGAGCCTTGAGCTTCTCCCATATCTCAGGGATTATTCTCCCCTGCTGACATTGAGCCACTAAACCTTTCTGTTTTGTGGCTCTTCGGATGATCTGTAACATCTCAGAAAATGCACCACTCCTTCAGTATCTGGGTATATTCTTTTGGACAGGAGCCAGAGCAGCTGCCAAAGGAATCACCTTGAATGAATAACCAGCAATCCATGATGTAGAGGCTGTTTGCGATGAGGTGAGAGAGTCTCCCATCTATGCGGTGTGCTCAGTTATGATGATGGATCGACCAAACAGGATTTTGCATCGTTCCTTTCCCACAGGAGCCCTTGATCGAGAGATTTCCCTGTATCAGTGTTATTAAAGATTTGGATCTATGTTGCTTCTCATGCATTTCTTCCTGGCCAGTTATATAGCAAGTGCCCCATTTCTAATGAGGGTCAGTTTGGTTTAACTGGCAAGGAAGAATCATGGGATCATGGAAACTATTTCCAATGACAGCCGTATGGGAAGTTTTCCAGGTACGTGTACACCTTTGTGCTTATAAATAAGGGGGTCTGCTCCCCACCTGCTTTTCATTTTTGAAAATCATCACGATTCTTCAAACTGGCAGCGATTTCACCTGTGAGAGTTTTGCCTGTATGAGGGTGGATAGATTTCAGTGGGTCCCAGTGGTGGAGCTAATCCCTGAATCCTGAGTAAGAATTGAAGTTCCAGCCATTTCTTTTCTAAACCTTAATGCAGTAGCATGTGTTGCAACAATCTGGTGAGGTAAATTAGGCTAAGAGTCACTGATTGGCTCAGAGAGACCCAATGAGCTTCATGGCCAAGTGGGAGCTTGCTCCCCAATCTCCCAAATCCAAGTCTAACAATATTACACCATGTTCCTTCTCTACTGGCAATTGAGGATAAAAATAGAAAGGACAGGGAACCTCAGGTAAGCCCTCCTGAATTCTTTGCAAGAGAAAAGAAGGCAAGATATCAGTGTAGTAATAAATAATCTTGATTTTGGGATTTGGAGCAGTTTTACTTCTGATTGCCATACCTACCAATGGTATTATTGGGTAAATTCCAATTCCAAATCCTACTCAAAGGTTCTGTTTGTAAGGCCGAAATCCTATGCACCTTGCCTGGCATAAACCCTGATTATGACAGTAGGACTTGTGAATAAACATGCACGGGATTGCATTGTAAATCCATTTTGTGAGTAAATTTCTATTCTGCACAGCTCAAACTGTTTATGATCCTTATCCTTCATACAGGAGGGATGTTGAGCTTTGATACTGTTAGCTTTGAGATAAAACTTCCTTCAGAAGATACTTGATGACATATACTCCTCAGAGATTTACACAGAGACATTAATGGAAGACAAGAAAGAGGAAAGGAGATTAATGATCCTGCACTTGCCCTGAACACCTTCTCTTTCCTATCTACATGCTGTTCCCATTTCTGTTTTCCCAGATCAGAAGTGATTTCCTACAACTTTTAAGCCTTCCTTAGAATGGTGTCACTTTCGTGCAAGTTGTTTAGTTGTTGAAATCTGCCACAGAGGCCTTTCCCACTGGCCAGTTTAAGTGGACAAGTACAAGGTAGAAGACCTTTTCAGTACTGACTTCACAGCACTGTAATGGGTTGTCCTCTGGAGTGCAACAGGGCCCGACACTGAAAACTTTTTTGAAGACCCTGCAGAATTCTGCTTCTTTCCAGCCTTTTATTGAACCATTCTCGATTTTTAGCTGTTCTTGTGTTTGAAATTTTAGCACTGTCTGGGTGAATATATTACTGCTGGTGCTTGTTGATTTCAGCAATTTTTGCTTTTTAAAATTCACTGCTTTTTTGCAGGGGAATTTTATCATGTAAGGTTTTTGCCTCTAAGAGCACCTTTAATTTTAATAGAAATTAAATCAGAAGAAAACTAAAAGCCACATATTCAGTTTATTTAGTAATTGAGTTAAGTTATTTTATAGCTCAAGGAAGTGGTAAAGGAACACCTAATTACTTTGAATGAATTCAAATTTCCAAGGCCCTGGGAAGTTCATACTAGAGCAGTGATGGTGAACCCTTTAGAGACCGAGTGCTCAGACTGCAACCCAAAACCCACTTATTATTTGAAAAGTGCCAACACTGCAATAAAACCTGAAAACTGAGGTTTTAGTTTAGAAAAAAGTACTCACAGCCAGTCCAAGCAAGTACACAAATATCGATGGCAGCGCAGTGACTAGCCGTGTGAAAGCTCGGATGAGTAGCGGATAATGAGTTGGGGCTTGTGACATCATCGCCTGGTGCCACTACTATTTCTGAGGATGCACATGGCCCCTATGTGCGCGGTAATCTGATGTGCTGCTGCTGGGGTGATGTTGGGGCGACTTAGCTCAGCTGCTGACAAAGAGGGCACTGCTTGCCCATTGTGGCACGCATGCCATGGGTTCGCCAACATTACCAAACCCTACCCTGGTGCACACCCCTAACCTTAATGTAGGAGTAATATACCATAGAAATAAGGGCAATTTTTGATTCTATGCACATTCCAACCATCAGTATCCTTCCAGGACACCTTGTTTTTCTAACCTTAACTCTGCCCTTGTGCACACCCCTAACCCTGATGTAGGGGTATAGTTCTATGGAAAAGAGGGCAACTTTGAAAATGCCTTCCTTGAGAAGCTTTTTCTGCACAGCTCAACATTTCTGCCCATTCTAAACACATTCCAACCATGAAAACAATGCCAGGAATCCTCGTTTTTCCAAACCTAACCCTACCCTGGTGCACATCCATAACCCTAATACAGGACGAAAGATCAATGGAAAAGAGGGCAATTTCCTTGAATAGTGATTTCTGCACAGCTCAACATTTCTGCCAATTCTAAACACATTCCAACAATTAAAATAATGCCAGGACACCTCGTTTCGAACCCTAACCCTACCCTGTGGCACACAGCGGGTGATTTTGAAAAAGCCTTCCTTGAGGATATTTTTCTGCACAGGTCATCATTTCTGCACGTTCTACACACATTCCAACCATCAGTTTCATGAGAGGACACCTTGGTTTTCTAAACCTAACCCTACCCTGGTGCACACCAGAAACCCTAATGTACAGGTAAAGTTCCATGGAAAAGAGGACGATTTTGAAAAAGCCTTCCTTGAGTATCTTTTTCTGCATAGCTCAACATTTCTGCTCATTCTAAGCACATTCCAACTATCAGTATCCTGCCAGGACACTTCACTCTTCTAACCCTAACCCTACCCTGGTGCACAAACTTAACCCTAAAGTAGGAGTATAGTTCTATGGAAAAGAAGGCAACTTTGAAAATGCCTTCCTTGAGTAGCTTTTTCTGCTCAGCTTATCATTTCTGCCCATTCTAAGCACAATCCAATCATCAGAATCATGCCAGGACACCTCGTTTTTCTAACCGTACCCCTACTGTGGTGTACACCCTGATCCCATATGTAGGGGAAAATTTCCATGGAAAAGCGGGTGATTTTGAAAAAGCCTTCCTTGAGGATATTTTTCTGCACAGGTCATCATTTGTGCATGTTCTACACACATTCCAACCATCAGTATCATGCCAGGACTCTCTGTTTTGTAACCCTACCCCTATACTGGTGCACACCCCCAACCCCAATATTGGGGGAAAGTTTCATCAAAATGAGGCCGATTTTGAAAAAGCTTCCCTTGAGTAGCTTTTTCTGCATAGCTCAACATATCTGCCCATTTGAAACACATTCCAACCATCAAAATCATGCCAGGAAATCTCTTTTTTCTAAGCCCAGCCCAGTGATGGTGAACATTTTAGAGACCTAGTACCCAAACTGCAACCCACGAGCCACTTATTTTTTTGCAAATGCTTACACTGCAGTAAAACGTGAAAACTGAGGTTTTAGTTTAGAAAAAAACACCTCACAGCCAGTCCAAGTGAAATATATATATATCCTTGGCAGCACTCTCATTGGCAATGCGAAACCTTGGATGAGTCCCAGCTCATGAGTCGCAGCTCATGACATCATTGCCTGGGGCTGCTACTCCTTTCCAAGTGTGTGCTTGGCCCCTGTGTGTGCTGTTATCCAATGCTCGGCTGCTGGGGTGATGCTGGGGCGACTTGGCTTGCATGCCGACAGAGAGGGCCCTGCATGCCTGCTGTGGCACACGTGCCATAGGTTCGCCACTACTGTCCTAGAGTGATAAAGGAACTGGGGGAAGAACTCCTAGAACCACTGTCTCTTATCCTTTAGAAATCATGGAGGGCAGTGAAAGTGTCAGATGACTGGAGAAAGGCTAATGTTGTCCATATCTTCAAGAAAGGGGGGGGGGGAACAAACAAACAAACTTGGGAACTACACATCAGTAAGTCTGACACAATCCCTGCGGAAGTTCTGGAACATATCATAAACCTGTCAATCTGCAAGCACCTTTAAAATGATGCCACCGTAACTAGAAGTCAACAAGGTCTGGTCAAGAACTAAACCTGCCAAACTAATCTGATCTCATTATTTTTTGATTGGGTAACATCTTTCATGGACTGTGGAAATGCTGTGGGCATAATCTATCTTGACTTCAGTAAATCCACAGTAAATTGCTCCATGATAACCTGATTAGCAAGCTAGCTAAACATGGTCTATATGGTGAACCAGACCCTTCAAAAATGCTCCAAAATGCCAGACAGTCCTTTACAATGCAGGTCTTTACTGTCATTTCACAGCTAACAAGACAATGCAACTCTAAAAGCGCTCAAGTAAGCTGAAGGATAAGCCTCGAGTGGAATTGAATTGCAAGGTGGGGTGCTACTCTGGAGAAAGCTCTCCTCCTTGTAAACTCCCCCATCACTTCGTTAGCGGGAGGGACACAGAGAAGGGCTTCAGATGAACACAGTTTATATATGGAGAAAAGCGCTTTCCTCCCACTGATGGAGAGCCAGCTGGTGAGATGCATAGCATCTCTTTGTATACCTCCTCATTCCTGATGCCTCGTCTTGGGGCAGGGACCATGTAAGGCAATGGACCTCCCTTCTCTCCTGGGTCCCCTTCCTCTTCCCAACACAATTGTTCTCACAGTCCCCCTGGGAAGGAGCTTCAAAGCCTCCTCCCCACTTTGATCCTCCTGCCTTCCCATCTCTTCTTCCTCAGTGTCCTTTCCAAGGGCCTGGTAACACAGGCCCTTGGAAAGAATGAGTGTCTGGCCCGCTTGCTCTGCAAGTTAGATAGAACAACTATCAGGTGGATCCATACTTGGCCACAGAGCTAGACTCAAAGAGGGCTCATGCGGAAAGAGGGTTCAGTCTTGGATCCAGTGCTGTTCAACATTTTTATTAGCAGTTTGGATGAACAGTTTCAGGGAATGCATATCAAATTTGCAGATGACACAAAATAGGATAGAAAAGCTAAGGCCTGGAAAGACAGAAACAAATTTCAAAGCAATCTTGATAAGTTGGAGCACTGGGCTGAAAACAACAGAATGTAGCCATAGTTGGCTTTGTCCCTGGGAACCTGTGTGGGTCCATCCACTGGTAAATCGTCAGGCTCATCACAAGCCCCTGCCCCCCCCCCCCGATATATTCAGCTGTATTTCATCATGCTGCTTCCTAGCACGAATCTTCTTCCATCTTCGTTCTCAATAAAGGCATCACCAGCCTCAGAAATACTTCATACTCCAACCTCCTCTGAATTAGGGGCCTCCTCCAACAGTTTTATACAGAGGCTGGCTTCTTTGGTAGCTTTTGTCCACTACTTGTCGCGAAGCTTGAAGAGCTGTGCTTCCAGATTTGCATCTGGAGTGACCTGCACTCCTGGCCACGTTTTTCTATTATCTCCTTGTTGCATCTCTGTGATACCATCTTTAGGTGTGCCTGGTCCTCCTAGCTGAGTTATGACTGGAGGTGGGTTGGTTAGAGTTTCCTTTGCTCGGGGGAGGGAGTGGGGCAGGGAGAGAGAGAGAGATGGAGGGAGGGAAAGCAAACAAACAAACTTAAAACATATATCAATTATTAGAAAACAGAGGTAATAATTCAAAGAGGTCTATGTGCAATAGGCCAATAACTTATTCAGGGAACTTTATTTTATTCACAGCAAGGTTCCCATCACTATGATAGGAAAATGTGGGCTCTGTATTACTGACAGGCATTTTGATTGCAAAATATTGCTATACAAGCTTCGTTCTGAATAAGCCAATTGTTGTTTTGAACTTGGAGATTCCCTCTGTTGCCCACAGTCCCCAGGAACTCTTTGCTTGTGCATATGTGTACCTTCCTATTTTTTAGCAGTAAGAAGAGACTTCAACCATGATTATAAAGTTCTGTTGGGAATTGTATCATAATTGAAATGCTGAAGAAGAAGATGCAGCAGGGAAAAGGATTGAGCAGGAAAAACATGTTTCAGAGGCTGCTTTCCCCAAGGAAACTCAGCCCTAACTCAAACTGTATTTGTTTGCTAGCATTCTGTGTTTCGATAAATACTACTGACAGCATTCTTGAAATGCTGAAAGAAGGTATCAAATGATGGAAATGGTTCTAATCATTAAACTGGGATTCCAAAACAGTAGAATCAGAAAGTGATCCTCTGTGTGTCACACGCAGGGAAAGCTAATAAATCCATGCCTGACAGCTTGATATGCCTGCATGTACAAATTATACGCTTTTATCCGTGGAGATTTTTCTGAGCGAGATTAAGGTTTTAATACGAACACCTCCTCATGACAATTATCAGTTGGAAGGAACAGAGGTATACATGGGCGCAGAGGAGTTATGAACTAAGGTCACTGATTCCTGCCCCTCCCCTCCTGTACTGGAATCGCTTTCCAGAGAAAATTGCATGCTTTATTTAAACAAGGAAAACAAGAGGCAAACCAAAGAGGCTGAGTGCAAAATAAATAAACGCTGCATTCACAAACCTCTCATGGCTTTAGATCTGCATCAAATTGCATGTCGAGAGGGAAACCACTAGCAGAATGAAATAAAAATGACACATCCTATTAACATTTGTTTTGATGTTTTTGAAATACAATTACATTGTGTTCTCAGACTGATTGTTAAAAGTGCAAGGATTTCTAAATTTCAGAATTTTAAAAAAGAGAAGATAATATGGAAAACACAATCTCCTTCCTGTTCCCCTTGCAGGTACTCTCTTCTTGGCAGCTACAATTAAATGCTGAGAACACTTTGATGTTTTAAATTCTAATTCTTCTGTTGTGATTTTTATGGTAGCTTTTGAAGGTTATTTTGCAGTGCTGTTTGTGTATCTTCCTTTTCTAATAGTTTTATCAGGACATGGTTCTATTATGGATGGGGTAGCTTAAGTGAAATACATTCTTTAACTATGAAGCTGAAAGGAGGCGAAGTAAAGCTGGAGTGAGTGCTTTGCTTTGTTATTTTGGAGGTACAATGGAATGACTTTAAGAAAGAAAAAGAAATGTCAAGTATTCACCAGCTTAGCTTATGTGCTAGCTTGTGCTGTGCTGACAATATGGATAGCAGTATTTCGGTTGCTTCCCTCAAATGCAAGTGAGTGAAAAATTAAAAGCTTAATTTTAATATCTCAAGGCTTTGTTTGCTTTTTAAAGATCAGCTGAGGTGGACTGGGAAAAGCTTGTTCTGTAGTAAATTTGAAATTCATATCAAGAGGATATCTGCCATAAATCAGAGCCCTCCTTTGCTGACCCCTGTATGCACAGGGTAAAGAACCTTGCCTTCACTTTAAAGCACTTGTGCTCGTAATGTACAATTGGAGAAAAGAGGCACAGAGAAAAGCAGGCAACTGTGGGAGGGGAATGACAGGCTAGGTATCAGCGAGACTAATCTGTGCTGCAAGGACCTGCTGCCTCAGCACACCATCCCCTGAGCTATTGTCAGGGCTTTGCATACAATCCAATGGAACAGCTTCTACTGCATTTTCTGGACCTGGATTCCTGAATGTGGACAGGTGCACAGCAAGCATTAATAATTGAAATTAAAAAAGGAAAAGGAAAAAAAAGGCGGGAATGATCTTAAAGAACGTCCTCTCTCACAAGGATGGGTGCCTTGCTCAGACTACGTAGCATGAGGGAAAAGCACCTTGAGTCTTTAAAGAATGTAATGACGACATACGTTAATTGTTAGCAACCCTGCAGAGTGCTCAGGGGCCCTACTTTTCAGTTAGCTAGTTCAAGGGCTTTTGGAGGTCAGTCATCCATTTGAAAGCATCCTCTATTTGAAGGGTTATTCAGTCCAAGTCCTATTAAAGATAAAGAACTCATAAGATGAAAAGAGGGAAAGCCCTCAAACTTTTCCATCGACTGCAAATTTTTGGCTAATGATACATACTGTCACTATGTGCGTTTGTTTGCTTTACTCCTGTGTATGCATGTGTGGCCCCAAATGGATCTGGAGCACAGCACAACTGCATTTCTCCAAAATTCCACTGGTGGGTGGGAGTTAAACAAAAACTTCAGTGGAGATACTTTCTTCTTAATCTCTCCCTGTGGGCTGGAGGTGGGGAGAAATTTAGCTGTAAAGCAGGTAAAAGCAGGGGAGATTTAATGTCCCCTTCCAGAATGCCATGGTCCCATTTCAAATCAATATAGTGTTCTTACAAAGATATGTAAAATGATCACACATACCTGTAGTGTGCCTGATTAGGAGAGCATGTAGATTGGTCCTGTGTAGACACACAGGTAATCTGGTCAAAGTCTTTCCTGTTATGATGTGATTCATTATATTGTAGTTACATTATATTTATTAGTTTGAAATTCCATTGCATGCCTATCAATTAGCATAAGCAAATGATATGTAAATAGTGCATTTGTGATGCATCTTTTCTTTTTTAGTGATGTGTAGGCTTGCCTGTATGAATGACTCCTGTTCAGAGTCATTTGCTTTTGTTTAGAACAGACATAACAGTGGCATTGCGCCATCTTTTTAAGCTGCAGAGGAAAAGGAGAACTGTGGGGGGAAGGGTGGGAAAAACAGACTTCATTTTGGCTAGCATTTTGGACTGTGATTAGAAGCCTATTTTTTAGTGTATTTGCTTAATAAGTCTTCCATTTTGATGGATCACCCTATTCTGGGATTTGGAGTGTTTTGTTCTGATAAATCACCCTGATCTGGAATGCAAGACATGAAGCAGAAAGAAAGAAAGAAAGAAAGAAAGAAAGAAAGAAAGAAAGAAAGAAAGAAAGGGTAAGCTGTGAGGTGCATTGGTGTTGTCTCAGGCTGCTCATTTTATTGAAATATGTCAAACTTGGGCAGGGAAGGGGAACAACTTTTAGGCCAAGGGCTGAATTTGATTTTTCAGAAGCTCAGAGGTGGGTGTATCACAGTGGTGGGCAGAGCCAAAGCAAAAGGGGTGGGGGGAATATATGAAATTACCTGCACAGTGTAGCTTAAGGCTCTTATTGCCATTCATGAAACCTTGGCAGAGACATTTCAACCATGTTTCAAAGTTGATGGTCTGTACCCACAGAATCAGATAGACTCAAGTTACAAACAAGTGTTTTATTTATTTATTTATTTATTTATTTATTTATTTTTAAGCAAGGGCGTCTGTTCAACCCTGTCTCCTGCTACTGCTCTTAAACACTTCCTGGTTCATCCCCCCCCCCCCGAACCCCCCTCACACCCCCACTTAAAATTCAGGAGACCACCGAATGATTGTTGGTTGTGAGACCAGGAGAACCAGGAAGGGAGGGTGGGATTGGGAACACAGGAGCAGCAAACGTGAACCTCCTGGGATCCCAGGCTGAAATTCTGAAGACAAGAGGAGGAAGAAAGAGAAGAAAATCCCCATTCTTTCCACTTTGAAGAGGTACTCCTGTGTGTTACAATCCATTGGATTTCAAATTGTTAAGAAACTTATTTAAAAGCGAACTTGCAAACAACACAAGCCAATAATGGCATTTATTATTCAAAGCGTAAAATGCAAAAACAAAACAAATAACAACAGCAACTAAAAGGACTATCCATCCATACTCACACTGAAAGAAGACTTGTAATGGTGTGGGGTGTGTGTGTATCTATATAAACAAACGAGGAAGACAAGTTGTAAGCCAATACCTCAATTTATTTTCCAAATGCAAGTTTCATAATCCGTTATTCCATTGCTTGCATGTATTGAGCAGACCTAATGTTTTGTGAAATCTAGTCTGCAAAAATTATAATATTAACAACAACAGCAACGAAAATAGTGGAGCATGTGATCATCTGAGTTTCAGCCTGCAGTCCCATATATTACCATACAGGAATAGGGTGGTCAGCTTCACACATCATGTGTTTTGCTTAGCAATTACAAGTTATGGCTGTATTGATATGGCAATGATTTCTGACCTAGTAACTTCACAAATGAACTAAGGGTGCAATGCTGTGCATACGTATTTTAGCAGGAAAAACGGCTTACAACTCTCAATGTTTCCCTGCCAGCCATTCACTCTTTCTATGCTACACGGCTGCCCCTTATTAAAATAAATGTAATTAATTCAATGTTATTCATTTTAATGGATTATGAATAGTTGCAGTGCTTTGTGCATTGGTCTGGTTACTCTAAAGGCCTGCTGTGTATCTATGATCTTGCTGTTTTAGATATCTGCATACCTTAATGCGGTGAGAGGAGAAGTCAAGAGCAAAGCTGCCAGGAGGCCAGACTCTCTCTCTCTCTCTCTCTCTCTCTCTCTCTCTCTCTCTAGGCAGGTCTCCAAGTGGGAGCAAAGCTGAGAAACCAAAGTAGGAAGCATCTACACTTTTCTGGAGTAATGGCCACTTCAGCAGAAGAGAATGGATTTCTCTAGTGGTGATAGAGATGAATAAACTCCTGAAGGCAAGCTTCTAAGCCGCAGTGGTAGCTGAAGGTGACGCTGGAGGAGCATCTTTCACAGTCTTCAGCACTGACAAGCTAACCTGTGAAAGAGACAATGATACGCCTCTTTTCTTGAACATTCCTTGCCTGGAAAACCCTGTGAGGATGAGATTCAAAATGAAACAAAGGGAAAAGAAGGGACTCCTGCTTAAGCACTCAGCCAGCTACTGGGGAAGAGCCAAGGCCAAGCACAAATGGTGCTGTCACTAGTGGTGCAGCTAGATCCTAGCTGAAAGGAAGGCTGGAGGCTGACATGCACAGAGGCAAAGGAGGAGTCTGATGTGGAACATGCGAAAAATTAATCAAGGAAAACTGGAAACCATAAATCAAGAGAGCAACGTTTAAGCGTCACGGTAAAGGGCTATAATGCAAAGTCAGTCTGAATAATATCAATCAGAATTCTTCCAAAACCTGTCCACATAACCATCATTCAAGTACATGCTCCTCAACAAATGCTGAAGAAGAGATTTAAAACTTTTATGCAGGCATCCAAGAGGAAATGAATCACACAGACAGACACAGACACACACACACACGAGAGAGAGAGAGAGAGAGAGAGAGAGAGAGAGAGAGAGAGAGAGAGAGGGCGGAGTCCTAGAGTTACTGAAAGGAAAGGATTTTGGGTAAAGGTCCCTAGTTTGGTTTACATCAATCATTCTTAGCATGGTCTGAGGCTTATTTTCCAGCTTACTAGAGAGCGTTGAGAATTGCTTTATCTTGTAGCTGTGAAATGTCAATAAATATCTGTTTTGCAAAGAGATTGGCGTTTGGAGTTTGAGGACAACAAGGAGAGGGGTCAGAAATAAAGGAAATAACTCATAGAATTCGGTGAAGCTAACAGTCTGTTTATTGCAAGTACACACTTCAGGCAACTGATCAGAGAACTGTGCACAGACACCTCACCAATATGAACATCAAATAGACAATGTAATTGGGGGTAGAAGATGAAGAATCTCTATTCTCCTTGTCAAAACAAGACCAGGAGTTGATTATGGCAGGGTACTATTAATATCAACAGTCAGAATAAAGCTGAAAAGGATCACAATAAAAGCATAACATCACAATACAATTGAAATAGCATCCCTGAGGGATTTAAAATCCACATAAATAAAAGATTTGCATTATTGAATTGATTTGACCTTGAACCAGCTGGGCTGTGAAATGAAACTAAGAGAAGCAAAACACAAGAAAAACTCAAACCAAACCTAGAAAAAACACACCAGTTGCTAGAGACAGACAAGAAGCAAAAGCAATAAGTGGCAGGAATAGAGTCAGAATCTTAAATGCAAATTTTCAGTGACTATCCTATAAAAAACAAAAACTATACAATAACCATTGCCAAGAAGGAGAGGAGAGGAGAGGAAAAAGAGAAGAAAAAGAAATCAAAGAGAAATTCAAACCTGGACTGGGAATGCTGAAAGACCAAGAGGGGAACATGCAATCTGACCAGGCTAAAACAAAGAGAAGGCAGAAATATTATATGGAAGAACTATAGAGCAAAGAGAAAGGGATGACAGACTCTTTTGAAGAGGAATCCTATGAGCAAAACCCTGCAATATTAGAAAGTGAAGCAATAAGTACTCTGAAAGGACTTGGGAGGAATAAAGTAGCCAGAATAAATAGGATACTGATAAAAGTATTCCAAGCTGCAGGGAATGAATCTGTCCAAATCCTAGTAAGAATATGATGGCAAATTTAGGAAATGAAACAATGGATTAGAAATAATAAATATACATTCCGGTCCCCAAGACAGGAGGTGCAAAAGAGTGCAGCACTACAGGTCCAGTGCACTAATTTCCCATGCAAGAAAAGTGATGCTCAAAAAGTAAGAGGCACTTGGGATCCTATTGCAAATATACAATGGTTTCTGGAACACACCAAATAATTTCAGAATACCACTCTGTCTCCTGAAGACGCAGAGACTACAGCAAAGCATCTGAATATGGATGATTCTGAAAGAAAACAATTTGCCTCAGCACTTGTCTGTACTGATGTATAACCTGTATTATGGACAAGAAACTACTGTTAGGACTGCCAGTGGAAAAGCAGAATGGTTTCCCTTAGGCAAAGGCATCAGACAAAGCTGTATTTTATTTCCTGATCTGTTCAATCTGTATGCAGAGCATATTATAAATAAAGCCTGATTAGAATCAAAGGAAGGACTGAAAATCGTCAGAAGACACAGGAATGGTTTAAGGCCATAACATGCCACTGGCAGAAAGCAAGAACGAATTGATATGACTTCCCATAAAAGTGAAAGAAGAAAGTGCCAAAGCAGGGCTGCAGGTGAACATTAAGCAAACCAAAATGATGACTATGAAAGAGTCAACAATGAAGATGGAACTGTGAAAGATTGTGCATATCTCTTAATCATGAATTCAAAGAAAGACTGAAGCCAATTAATTAGAAGAAGACTGAAACTTGGAAGGACAACAGTGAAGGAACTAGAAAAGATAATCAAATGTGTGGAGAAACCACCGGAGACCAAGGTCAAGATCATCCATACCAGTGTTTTCCTAGTCACTGTGCATGGGCATGAAAACTGGACAGTGAAAACCGTTAACAAGAAGAAAATGGATGTGTTCAAATCATGGTGCTTGAGGAGAACTTTGTGAATACCTTGGACTTACTGAAAAACAAACAAGTGGGCCCTAGATGAAATCAAACCAGAACTTTCCCTCGAAACAAAAACTGAGACTGCCTTGCTTTGGGCACATCATGAAGCAGGAAGACTTACTGGGGAAGACAACAATGCTAGGGAAAGTCGAAGGCAGAAGAGTAGGGAGACCAATTATGAGATGGATCAATTCCTTTAAAGGAAGGCACAGTTTACAAAAGTTGAGCAAGACTGTGTAGGGCAGGGCATTTGGGAGGGGATCCATTTCATAGGGTTGCCATAAGTCAGGGATGACTAAGTTGATGGCAAGTAACAACATCAAGAGACCAACAGAGAACACCAAGAGAATTGCTGTGTAAAAACATCTCTTTTTTGGTTTAAATGGAGTTAACCACTCTTCCTTTTAAAATTATCAGCTCTGCATTGTGTCTTGTATTTAGAGGGGCAGAATGTAAACTTCCCACTTGTTTTTGGGGTACAGTTCAACTTCTGCTGTTGATAACAGGCCCTTGTGCAATGGACAATCTTGAAAAAGCAGTTTGTAACCTGCATGGAAGGCGCTAGTCTGCAGAAATCTCTCCTAGCTGCAAAAATTGTTTCTCAACATGTGAGCTACTGAGCCATGTGACCTAAAGTTGGAGATAAATGTTCAGCCCTGTAGCCCTTTTGTATCCACATTGTTCTATTACATGGACAGTGCCCATGTAGGGGCTACTGTCTCTGTGCAAAACGTCATTATAGAGTTTATCATCCTGTATAGCTTCCGTATAGCCTGAAGTGTCTGATCCTGCCTAATCTTGGAAACTACACAGAGTTGGGCCTGGTTGAAATCTGCATGGGTGACTTAAATGTTGGAACTGCCCAGAGAGCTTGAATTATGGGCAGTACAGAAATGTGGTAGTAGTAGTAGTAGTAATTAGGTGGCACTGAACACAGTTGCATATGGCTGGAGAGTGACATTTCCTGTTAGAATCATAGAACAGTCGAGTTGGAAGGAGCCAAGAAGGCCATCAGGTCCAATCTCCTGCTGTTTCAGGACACCACATTGCTGTTACTGTTCTGTCCTTGTTTAAGAGCTTAAGAACCTTCTTTTTGAGTTTCTTAACTGCTTTGTCCCCTACTCATTCCATATTACTGTCACAGAGCATTAGCAGCATTTCTTAAATTGCAATAAACATATATTCTTCTTTAGGAACTTGGAGCTGTTAGTGATAAACTGTACCCATTTGTCAGTGATCAGCTATTGTTAGATACAGATTGTTTTTAAAAGAGATACATTATATTGTTATTAGACCAGTGCTCCGGTTTATTGAATTGTTCCTGCTATAGCAGCTAAGTCCACCCATTTACTCATTAATGAATTTGTCTAGCGAACAAAAGCCTCATGCTACAGTACACACATGGCCGTCCACCAGAAACGATAGCCTTGCTGTCGGTATCAGATGGCTGATTCTGCAAGTTAATGATCCATTTGTTTGGCTAGCAGAGCAATCTGATTCATGACTCCTCAGAAATAAGTCTAATTATTTTCAATGATGCCTACTCCCAGCCTAGTGTTTATAAGGTTTCAGTAGAGTAGATGCCACTGGTTTCGCATCCACATGATTATACAGAGTTCTGTAGTTGCCACTTCTGGAGGACAGTCATAGACCTGGCTTCTGTACTGGACTGAGAGATAAAATTCTGGGGATCTGGGACTCCACTGGAATTCACAGGTCCTTCATGGATCAGTTTTGACCTACTGGCTACTTGCAGTCTCTGAAGGGACCAAGTCTGCTGGTCTGCCCCTAGACATGGATAAATCTGAATGGATTTCAGAGTTCTCTTGGGGAATTTCCTGCAGGCTTAGCCAGTGCTCCCACTAAAGTCCTGATCACTTCTAGAATAAGAAAATAGCTAAGGCGATTGATATAATTGTTCCCAAATTGCCTTAACCTAGTTGTAGGACCACCTCAGCTTCTTGGCATTCTGAAGAGCTGAATTAATTAAAACACTGCATTGACAGAGTGCAAATGTCTGAAAACTCATAATGAATAAAATCAAGCACAGGTAGGAATCCATTGCACCTGCTCAGTGTTGCCAAGTGGAGCTCTTTGGGTGGCTATAGGCTTTTGGGGGTAGGCTAGAACACCATAACTGAAGCCCTTGAACCTTCACTGCAAGCATTTTGCTAGACATTTTGCAGGTAAAAGGGCTCATATTTGAGAATACCATTGTTTTGGCAGAGCTTGAGATGGAACACTGTCTAGTGTACCATTTAGTCATATTATAGATTGACTTGGGCAACCTGAACACTTGCACCTGCTTTGCATCACTGTTGCCCACACCGTTATGCCCACCATGGAGCAGAGCAGAGCAGAGCAGAGCAGCTTCCGCTGCCCACACTGCTTGTCCCTGCCATGGACCCCCTCATGTCGACGGGTAAGAGCTTTGGCTCTGGGTAGAGGAAGAAAGGGGGACAATCGCCACACCTGCATTTGCAGAGTGGAGATGAGGTAGGTCGCACGGCACTCCTTCATGGCCTGCCAGCACACAGGGCGGCCCTGGTTCGGTGCTGGCTTGGGCATCAGGTTTTCTGCTAGGATTATTGTCGGCCTATTGTTGTTATTTTGCATTGCTGTACTATTACTTTTGAGTTTAGTGTATTGTTTTCATTGTGTATTTTGTAACTGAACACCACCCAGAGAAGGCTATAGGGTGGTATAGAAATGTAATAATAATAATGGTAATAATACTATGGAAAACTGCTTGGAGTACTGAGCCCTACCCCTTGCTCTTTTGATGCTTGTGACGTCTTCCAGAACTGGAGTGGTACCTAGACTCAATCGATGCCTCCTTGGTGGGTGGTGAGAGTCCCAGATCTTTGAAGGAAGAAACCAAATCTAGATTCGATAGATTCTGGTCACTATTGCCTGGCATCGGATGTGTAATTGTTGAGCCAATGTTGGTGACTGCAGTGTCTAGGAGGACGTTTTAGCAGCGAGTGATCTCCAGGCTGGATCCCTGCAAGGCACAGTACATGGGAGCCTTTGGAGAGGGTCCAGAAACTCTGAAGAGCGTCCAGATGCAGGGATTTGATTGTATCATGTGATGCCTGGGTAGAATTTAAAGTGCTGGACTTAACCTTTAAATCCTTAGATGGTTTGGCACCAAATGATTTGAAGGACCACCTTCACCTTGAATCAGTCTGCCTGCATTTTGAGATCAGCAAGCGATACTATCTTTGTTTGTCCACTGTGAGAGCAGATAGGTGGCTGACAGCACAAGTGAGGGCTTTTTGCACGGTGACCCAATGTTCCAGAAATAAGTTGTCATCCAGGGTCCACTAGCCACATTGGTGCAGACTTTTAAGAAGGCCTAGAAAACATGCTATTTTAATTTGGCTATTTCCACTGTAGTTGCCACTTTTATCTCTGGTTGTATACTATGTTATCATGGGTTTTTAAGATCATGTTGGTTTTACTATGTGTTGCATTTTACTCTGCCTCAGGAGGGCTGCTGCTCTGAAAGATAGCCAAGAAATGTTTAAAATAATTTAAAAAATCATGTCTAAATCTGGAATTCTGCGCAATGGAGCTTCTTGGGATAAAGCACACATTCCATCCATGGAACGACAGCCATTTTTTCTTCTCTGCAAAAGTAATTTTGTTTGTGTTTGCTGCAAGGTGCACATCAAGAAATAATAACATTACAGCAGCTGGGCACCCATCATTTGTAAAGTGAATTGCTTTCTAAGAGCCATGGATGATCAGTGGATTGGCAGCTAATGGTTAGAGGATGTTTTTCCTGAATGGGCAATTTACCTGCAATGTTTGGCCTGAGACTACTGCTCTGCATGGGTACCTGTGTGAAAACCGCAACACATAGCTGGCAGTTTTAATGTAGGTACAGAAGGGGCAGAGAGGGATGCGGGTTCTTAGTGGCCAGAACAGGGAGCTCCTTGCTGTATGTTTGGCAAATGTGAACCAGGATCAGTGGTTGTGCTGCCTCTTTAGGTCTCTACAAACACCTTATTCAGTATGTTTGCAAATAAAATAAATATTATACAAGCATCTAGGATTTCTCATTCGAATGACCGTGTCCTCTAGCATTATTTCTGAAATGTCTTGTTGCTCAGGGAAATGGGGAGTCCACAACAGTAACAATGGATGGGATGGGAAAAGCCTTTGATCTTATGTGCATGAATTAAAAACAACACAGAAATGCAAATAGCGCATCAGCACCAAGCGTCTCACTTACGAAGTTTACATTCAGAAGAAATTACCTTGAATAGCACCTTGTTTTTATGTGTCTACCCTTCATAGGCTTGGTGAATAACATGGCTTACCCCATAATTTACACTGACATCTAATTTCAGCAGATCTACAAGCAATCTAACGGAAGATGGAGATACCAAGGAATGAAGAGTCTAGCTTTATCACTGCAGTCACAAAGAGTCATTATTTTGCTGATTCAGAATAGGAAAAAATGTGCACAACGTACACCTTTCCTGGTTTGTATACATGATTAGTTGATCATTTTTGCTTTGTTTTTTTTATGCAACTGATTTTAGTCTTTAACTATGTGATTAAACGCTGCAGTGCTTAAAGAAACCCAGCAAGTAGAACTGTCATATTAATGGGAAATATGTCTCTGTAGAAGTAGGAGGTGCAGAGTAAAAATCATTGGTAATCATTTCCTTTGAAATATGGATGAAACGTGGTCATTCTGTATCGTTTATGAAAGTCACAGCATTCAGACTGAGATTATTTGGGGGCTCTTCTTTTATCATTTGCTAACAGACAGAAGGTGGCAAATTCACCCGTGATATAGTTCGATGTTTCTCTATAAAACAGGAGAAAAAAAAAATCAAGAAACACCCTTCCTCATGATACGATGAATGGCTTGCATTCCCTATGTGGCCTCCCGCTCCCAGTTCTCAGACCTGAATACACAAAGCACAGAAGATCTTGACACTATTATCCGCCATGCTATTCAGGCCAGATTAATACTAGCACTTCTGTTCATATAAGGATGTGCTCCGAGCAGGGGCATTTGCTTTTCATACTTTGTTAGGCTGCATAAAGGCAGGACTGGCTCAACTGTGGGTGGCTGCAAATCTCAAAGTAGCATTGCAACAAATAACAAGGAAAGAGAGACCATTGTGGGAATGGATGAGATTAACTTTGGTGAAGCTTTTTACACGCAACACATTTTTAGGTATATATTTATTCTTATTGATTGATTGATTTATTAGTGTTATATCCTACCATTTTTCCTCTAACAAACGCAAAACAGCTTTCTTCTTCCTCCTCCTTATCCCCACAACAACAACCCTGTAAGGTAGGTTGGGCTGAGAGTCTATGACTGACTCAAAGTCATCCAGTTGGCTCCATGGTTGAGTGGGGACTAGAACCCAGATTGTCTGATTCCTTGTCCCGTGCTCTTACATGCTACACCACACTGGCTCCCATATGTAAGATGTGTATCTTAGAATTGCGCAATGTCCTACTTTATGTCCAAATGCAGTTTAAGACTAAAACACTATCAGAAGGGACAGCAGCAACCTCAAAGTGGCGTAATCAGTACCTGGACACATGACTGAGCAGGCATCCAGGTCATTGACTTCACCATGGGGAACTGCCCATAGTGTCTTTTTATTTAATCAACAGTAATTATTTCTTTTTTAAATTTTCATTTTTATTGAGTAATAACTATACAATACAGTATGAAAGTACATCCATAGCAACAAAAATTAGAAGGAAGAAAAACTTGAAAAACTTGTATCATATAAATCGGTCAAAAGAAATAATATTTAGTTTATTGATACTAAAGACAAAAAAATACACACCCTCACCAGGACCTTTGGCTACATGATAGTTGTTATCAATATCCATATATACCCTTCTTCTCCTTCACTTTTTCACCTATGCTTCCTCTCTTTCAGAACAACTCTCCTCCATCCAAAATTGCATTGAATCGTACAATGCATAAGAATAGTAATTATTTCTAAACAGCGTATGCTAACCTATGCAATATCTTCATCCCTTTTGCCTTCTTCTTTGGCAATGGATATGTGGCCGTCCCTGAGCCTGATTCAGAGATCGTACTAAGCTACAGTTTCTGCAGGACTACCTGTGCATTTCAGTGCAGGAAGCAACTCCTTATACCTAAAAGAATGCAAATGTAGAATGTTACCCTCCCAGACTTCTAACGCATATATGGATTTGGATGGTAGATACAGATAACCTCAGTTATTGGCCTTTTTACAGTGTGATACATGAAGAAAAATATATGATTGAGAAGACAGGTGCATTTATATAGCTGAATGGGTGAAAATACAAATGCATGGGGTTTCTAGGGAGTGGAGAAGAGTTTATGAAGTCTTTTGGCCTCCAAAAGTTCCCATGAAATCTGACTCTGATTGAACTTGTGAATAATTAGTTGTGTTGAAATGATAAAGTTCTCCCAATGTTTGAGCACATCTGGATATGACAGAGCAAATGAAGAGATGTCTAATAAAGTCAGTGCAGATGAAACGATTTCAGGCTGTAGCTGGGCATGTCTAGAACTGACCTGGTGCTATTTCACTATCTCAAATAGTGTCAGCAATATCAATACACATGATTATGTGCATCAATGCATATCCAAAGTTATCAGATATTTCCAATTCCAGCTGTATCTATAGTTTGGACCATGGAGTAGGTGCACTGGTCAGATATTTAACTCTTAAGATGTTGTATAGAATAATGACCATTAGTTTAACCTTGCTCTTGAAGTTAATAATAGAATGAACATGGATGAATATTCTCAAGTGCACCCACCTGGTCTACATTGCAGCAGCAGTTAGATTTTTTGAGATCAAATTAAACCTTCTAATGCATTAAAAAGAATCTCAGACTTGTGCCTCCAGTCAGCCAGCAAGCTCTTTTCAAAGAGAAAATGAAATCAGTTTACAGATGGAAATGCATACTTTTCAATCTAGGTGAATAAAGGTATTACAAAATGGTACATTTTCAGCTACCTAAAAGCTGAAATATTGTTTCTATTTTCCATTTTTTAAAACATCCAGTTACAGAAAAATAGAAAGCTCCTAACTTGTTTTCTACACACAAAAATTCACTCAGCTGAGCATCATTCAGTGCATAAATATCTGTGGTGTAGACACTCTTTTCCATTTGCAACACATTGTGCAGCATGAAAGCCTGGTCCTGCTGGCTCACCTCAGCATCCTTGGCTGTAAACACAGAATAAGTCCTGGGAAGTTACGTCTAGCACCGGTGGAGGTCTGAGATGGGAGAGTTGCAGCAATGATAGGAATGAGCCTGCCAAAACCATTGCCACTGCAGGACTGAATATTCAGGATCACTAAGGGTGACATATTTATCCCACAGCAAAGCACCTTGTTACACTGTGCATAATCAACGTGGCTCAAGAGGAGTAGAAAGATCAGAGTATACCATGTTTTTGGAATATGCCTATGAGTGAAGTCTCATGCGGATGTTTGGCCACTAGAACGGTTCTGCATAGCTTGACATGTAGGCAAAGCAGGACAATTTTTAAAGGTTCTGCCTAAGATCTGGCTGTAAATGGAGGCCAAGTCTGCCTTTGGAGCTTTGGGAGGCCAGTCCTTGGACTGGAATGGGACAGCAACCTGCATTGGTTGGTTAAGTCCCTCAGGATTAACCCACATCTCGTGAAGAAATTGTGCCCAGCACTTTATCCATAGCAATGATTCAAATAAGTCTTTTTGTTCACTTGTTGATGAGCAGTAATTGGCACTTTTCTTGTCTTGGGGAAAATAAATGTTGAGGATGAATTTTATGTGTCCTACAGGTTTTATCTGAAAGGGCTAAATCATCTTGCGGTAACTGAGTGCCTTTTAGATCTTTTGAACTATACCTCCCATTATCCCTGCCCATTTGGAATGGTTATGGAGACTGATAAGGACTGTAGTCTAAAACCTCTGGATGATCCCAGGCTGGGGAAGGCTGGTTTGCACAGTGTCATACAGTGACTGTATCTATACGACTTGTTGAAGAGTAGACTGGACTGACTGGCCATGCAGTGAAGTAGACATGGCCACGGCTTCAGTACTGCATGGGAATGTGAGGCAATGAGCATAGAGGGAGATTATTGGTCCAGTCCCATCGTTCCCAGTTACACATGTGTGACTTCTCACAGCATCTGCAAATGCCCCTTCTATGGAGTCTGTGCAACATGTTGACCATGCCTCAGAAAGACCTCCAAGTGCCAGAGATTCAAAGGGTTGGAAGAGGTCATTGAGGCCAAACACCTGCTCCGTGCATGAATCCAGCTTAATTCATCAATGACAGGTGGCTGTTCAGTCTTTTCTTAAACACCTCCTGCAATGAAGACCCAGTACATCCCGAGGTAGTTATTTCCATTGTCTGACGTCTTTGATCATTAAGACATTTTTTCCGAGGGTCACCTAAAATCTGCTTCCCTGACTCTTATTTCAGGTCCACCAGTCTCAGATGACAGAGAACAGATTGTTAGGCCTTCTCTGTGTGAAAACCCTTTAAATACTTGAAAGGTGCTCCAAAGACATGGTATACTGTGATATTTCTACTACTCTTGATCAGTATCCCTGCTCCTTCTTATCTTCCTCTCCAGGCTAAAAATATCTAGTTCCTTCCATCTTTCTCCTAGTACTTAGTTGCTAGTTCCCTGATCATCCTTTTCCCCATTCCATTTAAACTGAATCCTTCTTAATGTGTGATATCCAGAAATGGACACAGTGTTTTAGGTAAGTCTGATCAGCACAGAGGAGAGTGGAACTACCACTTCCTGTGATGCTGAAAATATGCGCCTATTGTTGCAACCTAAAGATGCATTTGCCATTTTTTGGAGCCACATCATTCTGCTCACAACAACTCCGAGATCCTTTTCACAAGGTAAGGTGGCCAAGCTGGGCATCCCTATCGCTGACCTAATAGCTTCACGGCAGGACTTCTGAAATGGCAGGTAGAATGCGAATGCATAGCTGCATTCTGGTCTCGCCCCTGAGCATGCAGGACAGTGCTTCAGAGCTAGTGCTGCTACTCGGGTTGGCACTGGTGTGCTTTGGAAGAACTTTGGGCACATCACTTCGAGAGCCCATTGCAGCCATTTCACCAGAAAGCTTCAGTGACCGTGACTCAACTCTGTGACGGTCATTTGAGTAAAATGCAGGTGGTTAACCATGGAAAGCAGTGAACAGATTGAGTTGTCCTGGCAGCTCAGAATGAGGTCAGAGAAAAAAGAAGAGGTTATGTATCAGATCCACTTAATATTAGTCATGAAGCGAAGAATCTGACCTTTATTAATCATGAGAAAACTATGAAATAAATACAGCTGCTGGGGGAAAGATAGCTCAGGAAAGTTCTCCGGATTTTTCAAGAAATGGCTTCCGTTTCTGGGCTTTAGCAGGGCCGAGTGATGTCAGGTGCTCACTCCAGTGTCATGCTGCTTTTGATCTAATCTGAAAAGCACCTTGCATGTGATCAGTTCAGTGGGAGAAATGAGGGTGGCCAGAAGACTGAGAAAAAGGCCTTCAGACAGGGAAACGAGAGGACCCGTCTGCTTGCTGACCACCAGGGGCTTTGCCACCCCATCTTGCCACTAACACGTCACCTCTAAGAACTTACCCATGAAGGAATGAGAAAAAGGGTCACTCACTCTTGCTTAAGTATGACAAATTCCACCTTAATGGTGTACTCCAGTCCGTGCCATTTGTAAAGAGAAGCAAGATTTTATCCGAGTAAATGAATCTTGCCTAAAAGCCGAGGAGATAGTTTGCTTGAGGTCCAGATAAAAATAGACAGATGTCATCACCCGTCCTTATTCAAACAGTCTTTCACAGGTCTGCTCCTTGTGCCGCATTCTACATTCCATACATACTGCTTCTTTCTCATTTCGACCTGGGGGGAAAAAAGCAATTACTTTTTTTTCTTTTAAGAAGAAGCCATTTAAAAGACAACCAATTTCACTGCAAGCTTCTAGGAGTTCAGCAGTTTAACATGGCTCTGGCTGAAATGACTTTCTGTAAGTGTGTGTGTGGGCTGCATTGTGCCTCCCAGTGTTTTCTCAAATTTTGTGCAGAAACCATATTACTTACAGCCTATAGAGTTCAAAACCCGATTAGAGTTGCTATCATCACAATGCAAGTCTTCCCATTTCTTCTTTCTTAAAGAAGTTTGTGTCTCCCAGTATTGAGATATATACTGTAGATCTATGTATATGAACATACAAAAAAATCAGTTCAGTGGCAAAGCTCCTAATGCAAGGTACTTTCCCAAACAAGGAAATGTCCCTGTGTACAGATGGATAGATAAATGTGTTGGACAGAAAGAAAATCACTGTCATTGGGACAGAATTTTTGAAACTTACTTCTCTAGTGTCATGAAGAACCTGGATAAAAACCTATGGAAACAGCAGGAATTTACAATCTACAGGGACATCCAGGCAGAGCTAGACTCTTCGGTCACAATTCATGAGACTAATTTCTCTCAGAAAGAAGAATACTTAACTGCAAGAAAGTTTTGCAGAACTTAAGAAAGTTCTGCAAAAATATGCACAGGATAAAAAGGAATGGAAGGGAACCAGTGAGCAATACAGGCAAAGCTGGAAAGACAGACAATCTTTAGCTACAGCAATCTGGTCATCTTGGGCTGCTCCTGCTTAGTGTCTGCTTCTAGGATCCAGGCTTCGGTGTCCAAAATTAAAGCATGTCAGAGCTGTGTGTGCAAACAGATCTCACTGACAGAAGTATTATGCTCTAAACATTCTGTCTGTGATGCCTTTCCAATTGCTCATTATCTGTCCAAGTCATCACTTGATGCTGCAGTCAAGTTTAAACACCCAGTAAATTTGATGCGATAAACCAGTCAAATGATTTGGGTGGAATCCTCCCTTTCAATGTTTTACCCCCCATTAATAAATTGGAATAGTTCTTACATTTATTTTGCTTTTTGACCCTCCAGCATTTACAACTGGTAGCATTCCTTGGTTCTTTACACATCAGAGGATATCCATTTTTGGGGATGTACATATGGTGAATGACCCCTGCGTGGCCTTTTGAGGGACCAGAAGTATGGCCATGATTCTCATGCAATCCAGTGCTCAACTGAAATGCTGACTGGGAAAGCTCATGCTCAGCAAACTGTACTGATGGAGGGCTTGGAGAAGCATCCAAGCTGCCCCCTCAGTTGCAGCCACTTCAGCCCTGCTGCAGTTTCCCTAATACGGGGAGACACAGCAAAGGCAAAGCGACTCTGAGACGTGCTCCATCTCCTACCTCAGCTGGGAGATGCTCCTCCTCTTCCCCAGCAAAGGCAGGGTGTGGTCCATTCTTCCCCGTGGGCACAGGGATGTCATGTGAAGGGACCTGCCCAGTGCTGGGAGGACTCTTAGTGCTGGCCTTACCCACATCTGTGCTGAGTATGGTTTTTTCTTAGAAAAGGAAGGTTACGCATAAAGAAATAAATCCCTTCTGTTATCTCTGATCTGTGACTGGAGACATCCGCTGGGATTCCCCTGAACTCTGCTCAGCCAAGTGGCCTGGAGAGGGTTCCCCACTGTTACTGCTGATCACAGCCAGAGATAACTGCAGGGGCTCTTCCAGAGGACTTAGAAGAATTAGAAGGACTCAAGGAGGCTTTGTGGCTGGATGGAGAGCCTCCGGCAGCTCAAGCAGGCCTAAGGGCCAGAGGTTCCTGAAATACTTGGAGTGGTACTAAGACTGTTTGATGAATCCATGTGCATGGTTGCAGTACTTTGAGCACACATCAACATTATCCCAACTGGAAAAGAAAGTATAATGTAATATGACATGCGGGTATGTGCAGAATCCATTTTGCAGGTAGGAATTGGTCAGTTCCCTGGACTCAGCCCCCTGGGCTCTGGCCCATGTTCTCACAGCCTTGAATCCCACTTCCAGGTGAGTGCCTGGAGCAGCCACGCACTGCTGCCCAGGGAATGAGCCCCGCGTGGCTGTCGTGCATGATTTGCAGCCTCTGTTTGCCTTGCTTCTGATTACACTTCTTGTGCAAGCATTTGTGAACGTCCTCCCAGCTCAGCTCACTTCTAAGAGGGAGCACAACAAGAAGTCTGCAAATGCCTGAGAGGTGGCTTTTGTGGAGCTTCATCACTGCAACATGATTTCGATAATTGCCCCAAAGAGGACACAGCATTTGTTGCAGTCTTTACACCCTTGTCCAGGGTGTTCTTGGCAGTCATGTCTAGTTTAGTTATAGGGCCAGCATGGCCAGTGATCAGGAATTATGGGAGTTGTTGTCCCAACATCTGTGCAGTACCCGCTGCTCAGTTCTAAAATAGCATTTATATTCAACAGTAATATCTGTCATTACTAGTTTAATGCACTGCCTTTGTTTCATCCTTTCTGACCTTTAGAGAGGTTTAAATGACAAAAAGCAGAATATTTTTTTCCTCTTAGCAACATACTCTCTGTATGTGTCTTTTCAGAAAGCAAATATTTCTTTCTTCCAGTCGTTGAGAGATAACACTAAGCAAAAGAAAAGCAAAATTTTACTCAGGTAAACATATAAACTGTTGTGCCAAGAAGCTCGGTCTTTTTCTCCCTGCTAAGATCATCAGTGATGCAAGGAGACAAATTGTGACTGACAGTCAGAACTTGCAGACATGATGGAGACAAGTGAGAGACTGCTGATTGACTTAATGGCTTTCAGGAAGATAATATTGAAAGTCTGAACTATTGCAAAGTGATTTATATTTCAAAGTGCTCACTGCTCTACCCAACCTTCATTATTTGATGCACTTTTCAAGATGCTTATTTTGCTGGAATAGCCATCCAAGTCTTTAGCAAGTATTAAAACAGCACTTTTTGAAAATGTGCATCCTTACATGGCTGACTTTCTGATTTCATTTCCAAGAAAACGTAACATAAAAGCACAAATGTTGATCTCTCATTACTTAACAAGAACTTGTTCTGTTCAGCAGCAGCAGCATTAGAGGCAATGCATTCTAGCTTTGCTACAATGACTTTAACCATAAGCAGAAATGGTTGTTGCATTATCTCAATGAGCTTACTTCTACATAGACATATATAGGATTGCAGTGTAAAGGCACAATTCTAAGGCTGGTAGACGCTGCCCGCCCATAGGAAAAGCTGGAGTTCCTGTTGCACCCCCCCCCCCCCCACACACACACTTTCTCAATCAGGGTATGAAGATGGAAGCCTGGCTTTGGAACAGGTTGGTGGGGGACATTCTTGGGGGTGGAGGGGGAAGGGCAAGAGCTTTCCAGGATGCATGAAATCCCGGTGGTGCCTCAGCCCCTTCCCCTTGTGATGAGGGAAAACATTTAGATGACCAAAACTGGTTTTCTAGACATTTCTGAGGGTGAGGGAAGTGTGTACACCCCTCTCTTCCATATTCTTCCCTTGCTTGACTGGTTATTGTAACCTTCCAAATTTGGAAAGCTTTGGGCACCTACATAGGATTACACCCAAATTGTCTCATTTTCCCTGCTAAGATAAGGCCCTTCAGGTGTGTTAGGCTATAATGTTCATAATTCTCAGAAGTCCTTGAATGGCCTCACTGACAAGGTCTTATGGAAGTTGTAGGCAAGCATATTTGGAAAGGGCTGCATGTAGCCGGTTGTTCTTGTTCCTCACATATGGATCCTGCTGATACGTTTGGACTTGCAACAAATGGCATAGTGAATAGCGCAGCTTTCTTTTGCAGCATTCCAGCATGTTACCTTGTCAGGGGGTATTACTCTAAAGGAAGAAAACCACCTTTGGATGTGGCCTATTACCTGGTCAGACTGATCCCTCTTTATTATAGTGTGAATAAAATAACAGTGCTGCTGTTTAGCTGCCTTGTTTGGCTCCTTCTTTTATATGTGTGCATTTATGAAGCTGCCTTGTATGAGGATAGACCATCTAGCCTAATTCCATCTACTCCGGGTATAGGCTTTTCCCAGCACTGATACCTGAAATCCTTCTACCTGCAGTCGATAAGTATCAAAGGGGATACCTTCTGCACAAAAAGCAAGTGAGTATTCTACTCCTGAAATAAAAGGATTCGACTTGGCTAAGCCAGGCCAGTGTTCCAGGTTACCTGATACAATCGTAGCTGTCAGCAGCACTCAGACGGAGGTCATTCCTGGTCTTGCTTCCCAAGGTTCTTCACTGAAGATGTAAAGTACTGAACTTGTAACCTTGCAGGAATAAAATATGCTCTCCACCACCGACCTACCACCCTTCTTTTCTGTAGTACTTTAGCTCCCTAGATCAAAGTAGTCTTACCGCATCAAGTAAGATACAGAAACATAGAAAGGGCAGCATTGCGATACTTGTTGGGTTTTTATTTTTTATTTTGCTTTTGCCTTTTTTTCCTGAGGTTTCATCACAGTGGCACTCCATATCTGTTTTGATATTTTAATGTCTCTATTTCCCTCCTCGACAGAGGAATTATTTAGATATTTGATGATCTCACAGTATGAAAAGCTGGCATGCCACTTTGAAACCTGACTGGCAGAGCAAACATTATGCAGACAAGGATATCAAATGTCATTGCATTTATCTCTCTTTCCTGGACAACATGCAAAACATTTGTATTTCAAGGAGCTTATATCAATAGGCGTATACTTGATGAAGAATCATATTGACATGGTTTCTAGTCTGCCAAAGAGTATTTATTTCAGTTTTTTTAAGTGTGGGAAATGGATATAGGCAATGTTTTTTAAGAACTGGACTGGAACTCCAATGTGGGACTGGAACTCAGTCACTCTGCATTCAAGTCCCCACTTGGACATGTTGCCAGGTGTGTGACTTTGGGCCAATCACAGACTCTCAGCCCAACTTGCCTCACAGAGCTTTGTTCTGAGGATAAAATTGAGAGGAACAGAAGAATTGGGTAAGGAAAGAAAAAAGATGAGATATAAATGCAGTATATAAATAGTAAAAAGGGGGAAATTCTGTTAAGTGAAATTTAGATGAAATAAGGGCAATAAATCTTACCAGTGCATAATTTCCCCCATTTTTTAAATATCCTGTCCATAATGACATACAGGAAAATTGGGAAAAAAGCCCTCAAAGGCTAATAAAGGGGTCAAAGGCAAGTCCATGCAGGCCCAGGAGCACCCATCTTACCACTCTTGTACCCCAGTCCTATTTGTGGTTACTTGTAAGGGTTCAGACAACACAGCAACCCATACGCAGGGCAGTATATCAGTTGAATGCAGGCTGTTGTTGAAACATGGATTAATGTACCATCTGAACCCAGCTGTCCGATGAGCCATGGTTTATTTAACCATGGATAGCCCATGAAGAGAACCCATGGTTTGCTGTCTGGTTGGGAACTGCAGTTTGTTCACTATGGTTTGTTATCTTGGCTGCACTCAGGGAGCACAATAACACACAATTAAGCAATGACCCAAGGTTCAATGACAAGCCACGATCAATCTCTACCCAACTCCTCAGTGTGGCCTACTGTGCCTTTTTTGAACCCAGTCACTGTGCTCAATGGTGTTTATGCCAGAGTAACTGAGCACTGGGATTGCATTCTTAGCTATTAAGTGTTCCCAATGAACAGCAATAGATTGCAACAGGAATGTTTAGTTTGAGAGGTGGAGGAGCCAATTCTGAGATTAGGCAGGACCACTCCAGATATCTTTTGGCTTTGGACTTAATGGGGTGGCAAACCAGCTTCCCAAGGGGAGTCATTCCTGTTGCAGACAGGACCTTACTCTGTCTGCCCCTGCGGCAAGATCAGCCTACTCTTTGGAGGAATAAAGCAGCACCTTTGGGGGTCATGAAAGCTTCTCGTGCCATGGAGGAAGAACACAGTGTTAGTTACTTAATTGTCCCTGCTATACTTTTACTGTTAAGGACGGAGAGGTCTTGCTGGAACTTTCTGCCTCAGGCCCCACAAGAACTTGCCTGAGCAGGTACTGCGTGCCTTGGGACCACTCCACCTCATGCAGCAAAGCAGCAGGAGCCAAGGAGGCTCTGGCTCTGGCTCTGGCACTGTACTTGCTTGCTTGCTAACCCTGCCATCTGCCTTGCAAACCCTCGTGAACAGGCCTCCTGGACGGGTCCATCAAGTGAGGGAGGAAGTGCTGCATATCAGCCCCAGGGAAGCAGTGAGCAGGAGGAGTTGCCGCTTCCTTGTGCTGGTGGATTAGGACACACCACAGATTGGCAAGTAGGTTTTGATACGTGAGCCAACACTGCAGTTTCCAAAGAATGGAAATAGCTCCCTTTTTCAGGGTTTTGGGTTTTCTTTTTTTGGAGGTAAAAAAAAATCCTTTCCTCTCCTAAACATGGCATTGTCCACTCTTGGGCTCAATCATCAATTATTTGTTTATTATTTAAAGGAAATGGGCAAACTCACTTCCATGATGTGTTATGACATGCCAATCGGGCAGTCTGGCTTGCTGCTCCTGAGAAGCTGGAACTGCAACTTACAGCTAAACCCTGAGCTCCAACTCTGGCTTGTCAGGAGAAGGACAGGCCAGCGTCCCCAGTACACTACCCCCAGATGGAGCATCCTTGAGCTGTTCAGGTAAGAGCAAAGGGCCAGCAGCCCCACCACCCTGCTGCTTTCTTGATAAGCCAGAAGTGTTTCAAAATTCTGCATTCTGCTGGAAGGCGAGCTGGTCTACTGAATTATTGCTGTTTTCTAGCATTCTCACCTAATCCTAGTTTTACTCAGTGTACCTGTAATTAACGGAAGAGTTAGGGTCTGCATATCCAAAGAAAATTCCCTGTTTGTCTTCCACCACGCATCCCCCAAGGATTTTTCGAGAGTCCTTTTAATTTGATCAAAAAGAAGGAACAAGGAAACAGCATGAGAAGTTTTCTTCCTGCATCTCTTTAAGTATCAAGTCAACATTTTCTTAAAAGAACTACTGACTGCTTTATCTAGTTTGAATTTGGAAACAATAACATTTTTTTTGGACTGCAAAGGAAGCCCTTATCACCAAAGCTCAGTGTTAAAAAGATTCACAAGGGGACTTTCTTGCTTAATAAACTGAATTCTGTGAATTGCTATTTTTAGTCAGTGAGTGGCACAGTGTGTCGGCTAGCATAATGAGCATGTATATACTTTCAGGATTATGCAGCCAGCCTGGTAAAGGACTTAAAGGTGAGGAAAATATTTGTTATGCATACAATCCAACTGTACCTATGTAATAAAGAAATAGCTTTTCTGTGTATTGCTATGTGATTTTACCAAATATACTACCACAAACTTGCTTGCTTGCCACTTGTACCTTTTGGAGACACTATACTGTTACATGGCAAATGAGCACAACTTTCCAGCGTATACTGAACTTGGAATTCAGAAGCTCTTAGCATCTGGGGACAGAGAGATGACTTCTGTTGGAAAAGATCTTTTATATTTTGGATAGAATATGCTGCTATATTCTGGCAAGTCTGGGGTGTTTGCCACAAGCAGGGCTGTGTACATGCAGCAACACACAAGCATGCGATTCCTATTGGGCACAGAGCTGCTTACCTTAGACCAGAGTGTGTTATATTTTTTAAAAGTGACCCCTCTTCCATGCTTCCAGTTCTTAGGGTTATTGAAACAGGCTGAAAGTATGTGTGCAATATGTGATGGAGTTTTGTGAGCAACTGTTGGAATATACAGAGAAAAGCACTGGGATCATCGGAAGCTTATAGCCTATCTAGCCCAGTTTGGTCAACACTGGCTGGCAGCAGTTCTCTAGGGAACTTATGGGGAAGTCAGGAAAAGTTAAGATTCAGTGCAAAGGTTAAAGACTCTGTCTTCAATACATTCAGCAGTAAAAACAAACAGAATAATGTGTTGGATGAGACTTAGGCATCCTTAGAATAAACCTGATAAAATTACTGTCACTGAAACTAACAAGCTTCGCTGGTTTCCACAAGTCTTCACCAAGTAGCTCAAAATAGCCTGTTTACTGCCCCTTGCCCCTCTCCAGCTGCTGCAGCAAACTCCACAGCAACTGCCTCCTCAGAAGAGATCGGGGAGTGAGAAAATGTGGTACTTTGGTGGGTGGAGATGTCAAGAGGCGCTGGGTCTCCAGCACTCGACTGGGTGCTAATCCCTGCACTGGAATTGTCATTACTTCAAGCCAATGGTTCACCAGGGCAATAATACGTGTGTTACTAATCTTCTCTAAGGCTTTCTGCAAAGTTTTCCATGGCGTTGCTTTCAGAGTGAGCATCTGTACTAAGCGATCTATATTTTACTGTCCCATGAAATCGATGGCATAAGTGCTTAATATAGGATGGCTTGAACCCATTCTTTTCTCCCTTCCGTTTCATCTTAGTTATGAGCAGAAACTTTGCATGAGCTTGACTTTCTCAAATAAAGCAAGTGGCTTCCCATAAATCACTGGCAGGATTTTGCAACTGTAGCTCGGTTTTGATATAGTTTGGTCTGGAAATTAACAGCAATGAAAAAGTTATCCAGGCTCACTTGTGCCATTATTTATTGAAAAGCAAAGAGAGAACTCAGGTTGCAAATTAGTTTTGAGCTTTTAAAGTTGGCAGGCATTGTCTGTAATGAGGCTGACACCTTCTGAAGGTCAGAAAGTTTCTCTCTGGCAGAGTGCTAGTTCCAGTTCCCATAGTGCCTGTTTGATGACCCATTAAAAAGTGCTTCTCTAAATGTCAGTTTGCGAACGTATAAAACAGAAGTTTAGAGTTCACTAGAGAAATATAGTTTGACTGTACTTTCCCCCACTTTCCCCAGTGCTTTTCTGAATCTTTCTTCCTTGACATTCCTTATCAAGAGACTAATGCATCGGAACTTTGTGTAATGAGGGCATTACCGGGGATCCTGAACTAACAGATGTACATACGGTGTAGCTTTCCTATTTCCATGTAATCGTGGTGGTGGTGACGACAACAACGACAATGATGTAGTATGGCCATGACATTAGAAATAAGTGGGCCAAGTGATACTGTAATTCAGGCAGTCCCAAATGGTGCTGACTTGATTTTAGCAAGGGCAATGGCGTATTTATCAAGGCAGATCCCCATGTGCTCAGCTAAAGTGCCTCCAATGCATTTTCATCCACTCCCACATTACAATGCATCTCTGGTTTCTACTGAGTTGGATGGTGGAAAAAGACGTAAGCACCCACCACTGGGAAATGGGGGACAGTCTGAAAGGAGACCAAGGTTGCAACTCTACATACACTTGCCTGGGAGTAACTCTCATAGAACCCAATGAGGCTTGCTTCTGAGTAGACATTTGTAGACTTGTACTGTAAGATGCACCCCCTCTAAAAAAAAAAAAAAAAAAAAGGGAAAAAAAAAAACCCCCCCCCCCCCCCAAAAAAAAAGAATAGAAGAGGGGAAATGGCCCAAAAAAGAGAGACCCATTACTTAATCTTTAGATGTAGAAGAATCCTACTGAGTGACAGAGGTGGTGGCAGGGATCTCTCTTTCTCTCACACACGTACACATGATTAAAAAACCCCTTTAAATACATGCACTTCTCCTTTACTGAGATTCTCCTGCATGATAATCTGTGCATACTTTGAAATCATAATAAAAGGCACCTGCTCTTTCTTGGGCAGTTTCTCATTGTCCTTGCAAGGAGGCGGGGTGGAACATCAGTATGTGCTGCTTTAAAAATGGGCAGAGCGCCCCCTCTTTACCTCTCCTGATGGGGCCACTGCAGGAAAGATGATTTGTTCCAAATGTGCTCCTTTATGTCAGGCGAGCCTGCCAGTTGGGATGGTCTGTGCCTGGTGCTGAGCTGCTGTGCCACCCAGACGGTGCCAGCACAGCACTGGGTGCGCGCGCCTGCACACGCAGGGATTGTTCCCCAGGATGTCCTTCCAGCCATTCCACTCAGCTTTCAGGGTAGGGAGGTGCAGAAGATGGGACATTGGCAGCCATCCTCATCCAGAAAAGTCATATGGTGCTGCTGGAGATGGTTGCATGGAAGGCAGCGTCTGGAAAGTACAGTGGGGATTTGTTCTGCTTGATAGTCCTCCCCTTCTCTTTCTCTGTGGTTTTTTTTTCCTGTGACCCTGGGGTGCACCCCACCCATTTTGCCCTTGAAGACCCACCCCCGCTGCTGCCATGCACCCACACTTTCCTGTAATGCCTACGACTAGGCAAGGGTTGCCGCTCACTCTTCACCCATGTTGCCAGTGACTGACAGGATTTAAGCAACAGATTGGCCTCGCTCGGTCTCTAGCTGATCATTAAGGCTACGATTGGCTTCGTAAGGCAATACAGGATCAGGCAATGTGGGCACCTTTGCTTGTCTCAAGCACGGCAACCTCCTCATCTGGATCAGGGCCTAGAAGACCAAGGACAGTGAATACGCATGGAGGTTGAGTTGTAAGCGAGCATCATTTCTAGCACTGCACACCACTGGCCATGGGGCACAGCAGTGGAAGGCCTCAGCTTCCATTTCCTGGCTTTGTGGGGATTGACCCAAGATGTCAAGCCCTACGTCTGGTTTTAAGCCAGCACCTATTTCAATGATCAAATATGCACATTTATTGAAAGTCATTTTCCTGATATGAAAAGTAATCTTTGATAAAAAATGTTTCTTTTTGTGTATTCTTTCCTCAATACAAACGTTTTTGTATGCATTTTGACTGGAGAAATCCATTGCAAAATTCAGAGAAGTGCAAACTTCAAAGGATTTCTGAGTTGCAGTTTGTAAAATTAGTTAAGTACAAAATGAGGAAAGTTTGTATTAACATGTGAGCCCGTTTCTGTCCCATTCCTACTTGTGAGCCTCCTCCTCTTGAAATCTCATTGCCCAAAAAGCAATGAGTTCTACAAAATGGTCAGATATTAGCAAAAGTTCTACGAAATGTTCAGAAACTATGCTGAAAGAATTAGCATTTTGGAAAGGGTTCCATGAATGTCTCTCATGCCTGACTGACACAGTGGGAGAAGTCTTCATCTAAGTTGCTTTTAAAATCAGACCAACTCTACCTGAAAACACCTTCCTTCACACCTGTTCATTGCTTGAAATTCTATGACTGCTATGCACATATGAAGAAGCAAAAATGTTTTGTTTTTCTGTGTGCCTCGCCTTGCCTATGCCTAACTTTGTAACAACCATCTCCAGAGGGCTTTTTCTATCCCAAATAGGCCTGTTGAGAAACAGGGAGAAGAATGATTGAGAGCAAGTCAGTACTGAAATTGACGGGTCTATCTGTCAATGGAATAAGGCATGACATTGCCAGCAGTTATCATACTCATTCCAAAAATGCGCATGGCATTCATCTAGGGTTAGTTCTGCATACTCTGCAATTTTATGGCCAGTTGGACATAAATATAGTTCTTAAAAGGATGCTTAGTACTATTTGGGATGGATACTGTATAACTTCTGAACCCTAACCCGTAAATGTAAAATGGTTATGTAAAATGGTTATATCAAAGCAGTGAAAGCAATCAAAGCAACCATCTTTCAGTGAGAACTGCTTTTGCAGGGGTGCACAACCTGTTTGACTTGGGGGCTGCACTGGATGCTGTAAGTGAGACTAGGGGCTGCAGCTGTGCCATCTCCCCTACGTGGGGTTGCCGGAGCTGGGGGCAGCTAACTACCTCTCAGTAGGTAGAGCTGCTATGGCACTGCCCTTAGTGAGGTGGAAGCAGGGATGCTTGACTGTTGTGGAGCCACCGGGGACAGCGTTTTAGCGTTCTCCATTTCCTGCCAACTCCATTGAGCATCACTGCTTCTGTAGCACCATAAGCTGTGCCAGGGCAGTGATTATGATAGAAAGTAAATGAAAACAAAACCAAAAAAACACGCATATTATATATACAGGGGGAAGTATTCACTGTTATGAGGCAGCTGCACAATGTATATCCATAGACCTGCAGTTGCCTGTGGGTTATGCATACTTTCCCTACTGGACCAAACATTCTTCTGATCTCAGATGGGCAACTTGGGATCAGAGTAACTGAATTCAGTACTTGGAAAGATCATGTCATTTCTCACGGGAAATCCAAAACATCCAGCTATTATTTGGTATTTAGGAATGCTTTATTTTTATCCATTGCTATTTTTCCTGCCATACAGAAAGGTCTGTATATAATTACATGAAACATTCTCTTTGTATACTTTATATGAAATCTTGATAAAGTTAATTGTCCAGCTGAAACCAAAGAAACAAATAAATAATGAGTAGCATAAATCCCACTGCATTTAATGGTACTTAGGCTGCAATCCTATACACTCCTGTTTGGACATTAGTCCCATTTAATTCAATAAGTCTTGTCTAAATTATGCACATAGAGTATTGCGTTGCACATCATGAGTAAATTTAGCTTGATTGAGGCCTTAATGTATTATAGCTAGCTCACACCTTCAGAAAAATCACATGCTAAAGCTTGTTCTAAGCTGCACTGTCCCAGGCAGAATAAGAGATCATGTGTTTCAAGTAAAACAAAGACTAAAGCAAACAACAACAACAAAACCCCTGAAAATCAAAAACCAAAAGTTCCCACCCCCTGCCTTGCATGCGGTACACTAGGGAGAAGAGTTCAGTCTATCATTTTTAATATGGTACCATCCTTCCATGTGCAGGTAAATTTTGTTTTGGCCAATTCTTCACCACTTAGGGCTTCTCTCTGCTGTTTATTATGCACCCAAACTACTTGTGGTACTTTGAAAATGATCGACACAACATCCTCTTCTTCCAGGGCCTCTCCTGCGCTCTGCAACCATTTCTGCAGCTTATTTTAGGTTGACGAAAGTCTGGTATTATCTGGAAATTGTGCTATGAAAATGATGTGTGTTGTCATGGATGTACTATAGGGAGGGATCACCTTGGGGTTGTGTGAAGCACATGAAAAGGCAAAGAAAGAGAAAACCTGGGGGAAAGCAAAGGTAAAGGAGCCAGCCTCAGTAACATGGTGGGTCAAAGGACTCACACAGAGAAGCCCTTAATGCATGATGTGCAAACCAAGCTCTTGCTCCATTGTGAGGGCTCCCGTTTCTCACTGTTTGTTTGGTCTATGGCAGGCTTCTTTAATATGGCTCCCTTCAAATGTGTGGGACTTCAGCTCATATGACGGTTGAATGTGACAAGGGGACCTGGGAGCCCATGTAAGCCCTGTCATCAGTACCATGAGTGCTGCCCTGGCCCAACCTTTAACTTCCTTCTTTGCAGGGAAAGGCCTGAAGGACTCTAGTTATGTTTGTGGAATTGGGAATTGCCCAAATTTCCTCCAGAGGATTGGAGATCCTTCCAGAGCAGATTTGGGATGTGTGCCCAGGACCCCAGGGCAAAAGTAAGGGACCTGGCCTTCCACTTGCCAGAGAACTGGATCCCATGCATACCAAGAATTGTGCCCTCTTTCAGCAACTCTATTCCCTTACGGAGCCCAGACCCAAATGTCTTGGTCCTAAGTGGCTATTTATTTATTTAGGAAGCGTCTATGCTGCCCCATTCGCCGAAGCCTCAGGACAGCTCACAACAATAAATAAATGATCACAATATAAAAACAATATAATTTGAGTCGACCTGGCCAAAGAATAAAATAAATAAATAAAATTAACAATTAAAATAATGCTTAAATAAAAAGGTCTTCGCCTGGCGCCAAAAAGCAAATAACGACAGCGCCAGGCGGATCTCTCTGTGGCTAGGCCACATGAGGGGTGAAAATGTTTTGGATCTTGGTCTGAAATCCTCAATCCGTATTTCCCACCCAGAATGGAAGTGGGAGAGTTGGAAAACTATCAACAAAGAGATACAGAGACAAGATAAAAACAGAACATACATAAGCAAAACAAAATTATACTTTCAGCTGTGTAGCCTGCACAGACTCAAATTTATTTCCCCTGCACACTGCTGGGAGAGGAGTCATGGTCCAGAATGATTACATCCCACCATCCAAGGACACACCACCCCTCTAGTCTCAAAGAATCAGGAACTATACAGAATATAGAAAATATATATCCTACATTCTGCAAAATATAGAATCAGAGCTATACAAAGGAGGAAGGCAAAGGCAGCACAGTCCCCTCATTCCATATGCCAAGTGAAAATCTTACGAACAGCAAGCAAATCCCTCCATCCTGTTAGACCGGGGGGGAGGGGGGAGGACCAAGAGTTAATTAAGGGAAAGATAGTTGGCCCAATTCCATTATCAAAAGACATAATAGAAGAAACTTGGTATGGAAAGGGAACTTCATCCCACATGGGATTGCAAGGTCGACAAGTGGCACTGCGGCTGTGCATGAATGGGACCCTTTGTGACAGTGCTATGGAAAAACATCAGATGCAAATATGGATGTCATCAGGACACATCTTCATTGAACAGTCATATGGTCCAGATGGAACGCATTGTGATCTCCTTCACTTTATCATTAATTTTAGATCTGCTTTTCCAATAAATCCTTGACCTTTTGTGGGTTTAGTGAGATTTATGAAAAAGCTAACAGTGAAAGAATGGTGTTTATAAAGCTTTGGATTGCGAGAGGTTGAATAGTCCTTCATATTAACACCAAAGGTCAAAGAGGTTATCCACCCTCTTTCTGGCTTGTACATCCAAATGGTGTTTAACCCATTTCTGTCACTCTTGTTACTTAATTAGGGGATTCCAGTTTCCATTAGAATGCCACATTTGCAGGTGATCTGGGTACCTACAATCACTGTAGCTTTTTAAAAAAGAAAGAGACAGAAAAAGGGAACCTGTCTTTTGTGAGATGCTTGCCCAGAGCTCTGCATGTATGCCAATATATCTAATAAATGATACTACTTCATAGCCTTGTGTGAATGTAAAATGTATGTGAAATGATCCTCTAAACAGACACTGAAAAACTAATACACTGTGTTCTATCATAAAATACTTCTTTCCATATATTGACTTGTTTTTTAGGCATGGGGAAACTCATTCAACATCCTTGTGATTTAAGGAAGATGAGAAGCAAAAAGAGTCCCCATGACTTTTAAAGTTACTTTTCTTGACAGAAACATGCAAGTGAGAAAAAAATGTGGACTTTCATTAGAAACTGGGTATGTCTGTGAAAGAAGTTTCAGGAGAAAGGAAACTCACAGACTCACATCCTTCAGATGTTATTGCTAAAAACTAATGAGCTACATCAAGGGACAATGAAGAGTTCTGATACGACTTCTTTGATTGAATAGAACCTCATTAAGAAATCAAATCATTTTTGTATCACAATGTGTTTTGACACTGAGCTTGAACGCCATTGTATCAGGAGGATAGAACTCTCCCTTCTTGCTAATTGCTCAATAACAAATCCAGCAAACTTCTGAAGTCCAGTGTCCTAGTTAGAAATTACATTTAACCAGAAATGAAATGAAGGAGATTCTTTATTATTTCACCATTTTGAAAAGCACTTCCTTATACCACTGGGAGTTTTAGAACACTTTTTCACTTTGATTACCCTAAAAATGTGAGTCAAAGCAACAGGGCATCCTCTACCATGCTGCTCTGGAGGTAGCAGACAGGTTGAATCACAACACAGCATCTTCCTAGGAAAGCACTTTTGTAGAATGGTCTTTGCCCTATTCTGTATCTTCTCAGCTTGTGGCTGGAACAATGAGAATTTAGAAAACCACTTTCTGTTCGGTTGCTTGCCCCCTCCTTACCACCTATTGATGATATTATGATTTTTTTTGTTTAGCATTAAAAAAAAATCTAGCAGATGGCAAGGAAAGTATCCTGTGGCTACTGTGGAAAAACATAATGAAAGGTTTGCATTCATTTCTGGGACAGATGTGGGACTTGACTAAATTGTATGTATATATTGTCTCTCTTAGCATAATGAAAACTAAATTTGTGTTCCTGCCTTCCCCACAAACCAAGGAAGCAAGTCTGTGGAGCTGATGCTAGATTAGATGTACAGGCTGCTAAGCAGGCATTCAGTTGTTGCACCTGAGTTTGGGCTCCAACACACCAGACTAGGATGGAGCTCGATGGGATCTGTGGGAGGAAGGCATGTCAGCTGTTGAGGAAGGTTCTTGCTGCTTCACCTTCCAAGCTGACCATTTGTCTTGTTGGGTATGTGTATCCTTCCTCACCCTGAGCAATGCATACCTCAGTTTTTTTGAGACTCTATTTCTTCCAGATGAGGAGACCAAAATAATCACCACCAATGGTAGAAGCATAGGGAACACTGCTGGTCTACTCTGTTTCTACAGCAATGGCATTCCAAGCTTACTGGATCACAGAGATCATTTGGGTGTGGTATGTTCAGGGATGGCAGGAGAAAATCTCTTCAGCTATGGGACCTCCCTGGGGCAGGGACTTATCTGCGCACATGTCTGTCATGAGCTTGGCCCTTCTCTTCTTGCCCTTCAGCTCCAAAACACCAGACAGTGTCTACAATGCAGATGTTTATTGGCACTTCGCAGTGATAAGACACAGCAAATTTCAAAACTGTTGGAAGATTAGCCTCTGCTCATGTCAAGAATGTTAAACCCAGACTGGGAACTTCTTCCCAAAGTACTTCCCTTTCAGTAACTCTGGGGGCTCCACCCTCAGGGTGGCTCCCACTGGTAAAGGCCAGCCATTGAGATCCATGCAAGCCCTCTAACTGGGCAGCTTGTCTCTTCCAATGCCTTGCCATGGGGTCAGGGACCTGGAAAGGTAGAGGCTCTCCTTCCTCCCTTCTTGGACCCTCCCCTTTCTTCCAAAACATCCCTGCTCTCCTGAGGAGCCCATGGAAACTCCCTCTCCGAGTTTCCAAAACTCCCATCACTGAGTCTTCAAGGTCTTCTTCCTCTTCTTCAGAGTCTAAGTCATGATGACCCTGGGATGCCTACCAAGAATGCCTAAGCAACACGTTATTCTAAGGAGCACACCATATTTTGGAAAATGCACTAGCACCTGAGCCAGCCTGGTATTAGCTTTTCTTCCATCAGAATAGGGCCCAGGCTCCAGCACGGAGGACCACGTCTAGGACTAGAGTTGCTCCTCCCATCCTGTCTGTGTCCCCTGAGATCTCTGAGGTCAGAGAGGACAGCAAGGGTTCCTGCATGGGCATCCACCTAAGGATACTCTGTGGTCCGAGGCTGAATGCACACACAGCAGAAGGAAATGCTCTGTACAAAGTGCAACCATGAAAGAAAGTGCTGTCCACAAATAAGTCAATGAGAATGAAGGAATTTGCTGGAGGAATTTGGAGAAGCAACAGGCAAGAGGAGAAGTACTCTTTCCAACCTCTTGGAAACAAATTCAGTTTCCCCACCAGGAATGTGTGTGTGTCGGAGGACTCTTTTCCTCTGTTGGTTTCATCTTTTAATTTACATTGTAGGAAGGTCACTTTGGAAAAGTGCCAAATAGAAAAATAAGCAGAAAAAGACTAAATAACTCCCTTTCCCCCTTACCACTTTTCAGCTTAAAATCCCTGTTTACTCTCAATGTATAATTAACTCCTAACTTAAATTCTTCATTGATTGTGTTATTGATAGCCCCAAATTAATTACATTTGAGGCCAATTTTTCTGCAATGCTCATATTTAGATAATTCAGCCTCTCTTTCCCCACTCCTCTCAAATTTCACTACTCTGATTCTCCTGAAATATTGTGGAGATATGTTGTTTTAATCCTAGAGGCATATTTGTAAACCTACATACTGAATGCATTTTACAGAAAATATTGGATTTTAAAGATTTCAGGCTAGACATGAATACATTGTTGGGGAGATGGTGAACTATTATTCTTTTGACTCTTGGAAGGACGATCTATCAAACCAATCAAGTATTAGAGCTGATATATTTCTCCAGTGTAATTGTCAGATGAATATATTGACCTGGACCACTGTTTCAATCAGGCAGTAGCATACTTAAGTCATACATGCCACATTAGTAAAAAATAGCATGGCAGCAGCTGACACTTGTGAGGGAGTCCTAAATGAAATTAAGCACCAACCTACTCCTGCCTAATGTCTCACTTTTAATGATTTATTGGATGAGCCAGTAAGGATTTTATTTTAATTTACCCATTCAGCTACAAAGTTTCTTTGTAGTATGGTAGCTCCACTGGATACTGAGAGATGGCAATTAATTTGGGACCCACGTTCACTGCACAAAGAAATGCCTGAGGTTAGAATACCTCAGCCTACTGAGTTCTATGTGCTCAAGAAGGCCTCCTGGACAAACACCTTGGCTGGACCCGCCAGTACTTGCCACTAGTTCAACACAAAGCAGAGCTATTCTTGCTGCAGACAACTCCCTGTCCCTTCTGATAATGCCTATTAGGGGCTGGAAGCCCAAAATATTAGGGTCATAGAATCACAGAATCCTATAGTTGGAAGGGGCCTAGCAGGCCATCAGGTTCAACTGCCTGCTCGATGCAGGACTCAGGTCTCCCATCCAGGCTTCCAAGATTAGGTAGAATCAGGCATTTCAGGCCATGCAGAAGCTCATTAAGGTCATAAATGGGCTAGAACATTTTATCTCAACATCTAATTTTTCTACATGCAGGTTTTGTTTTCCTTGCATGATCATCATGTCTTGTGAGACTCTGCCTGTTGTCTGCTGTGACAGACACCTAAGTGAGAGAGAGGTATAAGAAATAATATTTTTGATGGACTCATTTCCTTTGATATTTTGATTGAATGTTGAAGTATGGCATGAATAAAACCAATCTGTTTTCTGTTAAATGAAGAATACTTGATAGAAAAATGAGAGAGCTGAATAAATATGTGCTGGAGCTGGTCAAAACCTGTAATATTCATCCAAAATAGACATTTATAGATGCTTGTCATTGTTCAAATGAGATTGGAATTTTCTTTAGAAAACATTAACCAAATCATATCTGCAAAGTACCTTCCACAAACTTATCTGAAGTGCTAAGATGGCACAGGACACCCAGCCTTTCAACATATGTGCGACTAATGTGGCTAGATTGCTGTTAAATTAACTCCAAATAGAAGGCTGCTAGAACTAATGGCAAATTCACTCAAAGGAAAATTCCAGACTAATTTTTGGGTGAGTTCCAGAGGGAAGTCATTTGAGAAGTCCAGTAGGATCCACTACATTTTTGCATTGATTTTGTCTTGTGCTGAATGATCACATAGCACGTAGAGGTATCTGGGCAGATTTTAATTGGCAAAAGAGCCAATGGAGTTCTCTCTCCTCTCCGCAGGAACTTATTGGAGTGAGCAACAGCATGCTGACTGAAGAGGCTTCTAGATGCTTGCACACACATATGCTTTTTGTTGACAGGTGTGGGCACTTCCAGGTTCAGCTAGGCTCCCAGGAAACTGGTGCGGGTATCTGGATTTCAGACAGGATACAGATAGATTCCAGCCACTCTATGGACGTCTGTCCCTACCATGAACTTTGGAAGGGCTATTGATGTTCTTTTCCTTCAGGGTGTTGGAAATAAAAGGGGCAGCTAGTCTTGGCACACATTCCAAGGTCAAGTGGATTCAGACTCTTCAGCAGAGGAGGGGCCCTGGAAGTCAGAACTCCCAGATGCTGAAATGGAAGGGGGGGCTTATCTCAAGGGGACCTTCCCAGGGGTTCAGCTGGATATTGAGAATAGTCAGGATTTACAACTGCAAGGAGAGGCAGGGGGAGAAGAAGCCAGCTGAGCCTGGTATGGTTCTTGACCATATGACATGACATCAGGAGAGATGGGCCAACCAACCAGAGGGGCAACAGACAGAGAAGAGGCTTGCCTGTCTTTGAAAGGGCCATCCCAGAGGGTGGGGAGGGCAGGGGTACTCAAAAGGAGAATGCTTGGAAGTATTTGCTAGGTTGGGTTCAACGAAGCACTCAGTACATGTTCAGAGTCTCTTTTTTTGTTGGTTGTGCTTACTGAAAGTGCATTGGAGAAGAAAGAGATTTTGCCAAAGATCAGTCTGTTGTTTTGGAAGTGAAAAGGGGGGAACCCAGCTGCAGAGAATCTGCATACAGATATCCATTAATGTGATCAAAGAAGTTCTGACACTCCTGCTTGTTGGGAAGAAAGGGCAAAGAAAGTCTTGATTTATTCCCCCATATCCTAGATTTCTGATCGGGACTGCAAAGCTGACCATCTGTTGGGCAGATGTTTATCCATCCACCTAAACAGTTTGTGAAGAAATGCCTGCATATAACTCTAGTTTTTGTATGTTTTTTGTGAGGCTACAATGTATATGACTAGGCTTAAGGCCTTATTTTGTTGCTGGCAAAGGTTTGTATTAGTACTTAGTGAGGTTCTGAAGATGGAGAGAAAGACAATAACTCTGAATATTGTTAGATGGAGCCTGGATCAGGAAATTCAGTTCTGACTAGGGATTCTAGTTAAATAGCAGGCAAAAGTTCAGAAATTAGTTAATCTGTGGTAAGTAAGAAGGAGGTCCACTAACTGGTATATGGCATTTTAGAAGAATTAGGGGGAATGGAAGGGAAAGTGAAAAGTTAAGAACTGAATGTTAAGGTATCTATTCTCTGTAGGATAACGATACAGGATGGGTGAAGATCAGGTAAAGGGAGCAGGTGGGTGTGTTACACCCAGATCCTGTCCAAAGTGTCTTACTAGAAGGTGGCTATATCAACAGGTAACAACCTAGATAAGGTAACAACCTGAAGCAGTAAGACATATAACAGGAAGAGTATTGGTATCAAAGGAAGACTGTAGCCAGACACTGGGCCTGGCTGCAACGGTACTTGGCTGGAGTAGAGTGTAGGAAATTTAGTTTGATTGGAGGCTTGTAATAACAATTTTATTTAAGCAGCATTTTAAATGTTAACATTATTGAATTTTATTTGGCCAGGGTGGCTTATTTTATTCTACTGTATATATTTTAATTGTTATTGTTTTAATTTATTGTGTATTTTATTAGATATTGTGAGCCGCCCCGAGGCTTCGGCAAGGGGCGGCATAGACATGTTTTAATAAATAAATAAAATAAAATAAATAAACAATGGCGTCTCTTACATCCTTGAAAAATGTGAGCAAACATACTTTTGAAATCCCTGGTGTAAATGTCAGGACAAAATATTCCTCAAATGCATTACCTTGTCATGTAGTGTTGGTTCCATCTCATGCCCAAGCCTCATATATCCACTTTCAGGAGGTTTTAAAATGTTCCAACAGAATGATACTAGTGGGAAAGGATCAGCTTGGAAATTCTGAGGTATAACGGCAGAGAGTTCCTTAGGCCCAGAAACAGAGGCATTTGCTATAAATAAGATACCTCATAGGTGGGATAACCTAGTGAAGAAGAATTGACCCGATAGATGGTGGCTGTAATAGGGAGGAGAAATCAGCTCATCATGTCAGTGTTGGCAGATTGGTTCCATGGTATTTTTGGAAGACAGGCAGGGTGATGGCGCCATAGAAAAATATATACTAAGTTGGCTGGCTGAAATGTGTTGTCACTAGGGAAATGTGTTGATAGCATGTGTTAGCAAGTGAATATGGGAGCATTTAACCAGAGAATCAGCCAACCAATGATTATTTCTAGATGCCTTCTTTGGAAGCAAGTGGAAAAGGAAAGTAATTGTTTGGAACCCTACATTTTTCCTATGTAATTGCTTGATTTTACATGAATTATAAGGTTTTTAGCTTTCTGAAAAATGTCCGCCATTATCTTTTGTTCTGGATTATTTCTTCTCATGTTGGGGGAACTAGATACAGTATTAAAAGATAACATTTTCAGCTTAGCCAGAGAGATAGATTTTTCCACCTGATGATGTTGACACTAATCTAGGACATATGCCTTTACTTCAAGCCCTGTTTTAACAAAATCTTCTGTATGAGATGAGGAAAAGGGGTAGGCTTCTGAAAGGGTTTCTCTTGCATGAAGAAAGAATGAGTGATGGCAGCTTTCAGATTGTTCTGCATTAGAAGTTTGATAACTTTGACAGAGTCCAATCACACTTTAAAAACTGACACAATTATTGCAAAATTAGCTTTTGTGAGGTTCAGCAGCCTTTGTCAACTTGGCGCTCTCTACAGTGTGTTGGATTACAATGCATATATCACAGCCATGGACGATGGGCACTGAAGCACACAACACATCTAACAGGGGCCAAGTTCAGTCAGGCTGTCTTTCCCTGATACATGAATGTGGCTTGGAACACCAACAAGCAGAAGACAAACAATTTCCCACAAGACTAGGATGGTGGCTGGTTTGCACAGTAAGCCATATGAAGAGAGTCTGAGGTTGCTGAGTCTTTTCAGACTTGACTAGAGGAGACTCAGAGGGGACCTGTAAGCAGCATACTGGTATGTGAGCGGGTGCCACACAGAGGTGGGTCATGACCTTCCCCCCCCTGCAGTGGAGGGCAGGACACATTCCAATGGAGCAAAGCTCAGGGAACCAAGATTTAGGGTGGATGCCAGGAAGTACTTCCTGATGGTTAGGACACTTAGGGCATGGAATGGTCTTCCACAGGATGTGGCTGAAGCCCCATCACTGACGGTGTTTAAGGATATGAGTGTTATGACCCCTTCTGACTCACTCTGTTTCTATAACCCAGGATCCAATCATGCTTTGGTGTTTCTTTTCCCACTGTAGCTTGGCATACCCAGGAATGACTGAGGAACCCATGAAGGTCCAGGTAAATCCACATAGCATTCTGGTTGTATGAACTGAAATGAAGTCCATGAATACAATTTCTGTATTGAAATTGCCATCCTTAATCCCTATTAAAACAAAAGACACATTAATAGATTATTCAACAATATATTTTATAATGCATAAATGCATGTGTTTAATGTGTATGCGTGTGTGTGTATTTATATTTAGATGCCATATATATTTGATATATTAAATACATTATTTAATATATTTCTTAGCTGCCTATCAAGACTGGGGACTTTGCAGGATGGATTACAATATAAAACAGTAAAATTAAATCTAAAAATTTAAGCACCTTTGATTTTCAACTTTAAAAGAAGCAAATATTTACTGTCACAAAATACCCTAAACTCTTTTCAGTTAAAAGCCAGAAAAATCAGGCAAGCATTTTATAAGCCCTCTTAAAAGCAAACAGAGGCACGCATGGAGCCAGCCACATTTCTCTCAGGAGGGGATGCCAGAAACAAGGATCACCCCAGAAGTCACCTTTACTCCCAAGGGCTTCCTGTTCCTCAGGTGGGCAGTTGTCCTCTGGCAGCCCAGGAGCGTCAGTCCTTCAACGGTTGCATATCCTGGCTGCTGAGCATCTGCCTATGGTCCAAGAGGGGATAACCATGTCATGGGGGTTCTGGTCAATACTCGTCTCCCTTGCAGGGCCAGGATTCCGCTTCAAGGCCTGCAGCATCTCTGTGATGCTTACCTCAGGGATCTCCCAGCCATCCTCCAAGGAAGGCATGTCCAAACCAAGCATTTTCATACCTGGGTGTTACGACTGCCTCTCACGATGAATTCATCAATTTGAGCTTTGCTGCTTTGCTGCAAGTTGCATGGATGACTGATACTTAACACGAAACTGCAGGAACAAACCAGCATACCAGACCACTGTCAGTGCAGTTCAAAATTAGCTGAAACAATAAATTTCCTTTGACTATGCTACACTTTTCTCACTGGAGTCCCAGAAGATTATCGTTCTTCAAACTAAACAGCAGTGTTCTGTCCGCTGGAAATATTTCAAGGACGGAGAATCTGATTCAGTTAAGCTACAATTTAAAGTCAATGTGGGAGATTAAATATGGACAGGAAAAAACATGGTTGCCACAATAAGTTTCAATATTAATATTGGCTTCCCTTCTGAATGGGTTAGTTTTATTTGATGACATTTTACAGAGTTACCAGTGGTCTCTCTATATTCCTATAAATATGTCTGGGGAAATCACTTTTTTATAGATATAAGCCAGCCTTAACAAGCCTGGTATTTTCCAGGTATGTTGGACTGCAAGTCCCATCCTCCTCAGACAGTTATTGGTGTTACCACAGCTAAATGAGGTAAGGACAGTGACTGCTAAGTAGAGCAACTTTTCAATGATGGCACCCTGATTATGGAATACCCTTCCTAAAGAGGCTCTCCCGGCATACACTTTGAGGTCTTTTCAGTGCTAGGTAAACCCCCTTTGTTCTCCTAGAGTTTTTAGTCCTTAAGTTCCTAGTCCTTTTTTAGTTCTTTGTGGTTTTAAAACATGTTTTTTTATCTTTACACTGCTGTGGATTTTTACGTTGACTTTGGCTGTTCTTTTATTCTGTTTAAAGTTTTACAAACTTTTATATTATGCTTTATTATGTTGCATTTTACAGTTTTGGTGGACCACTTGGTTAGCTTCAGTTATTGAGCAATATAGCACTGTAATAAATGTATGAATAAATTATTATTATAATAAATTAAGAATATCACATTGCGTGCGCTTTCTCTCTCTACACACACACACACACACACACACACACACACACACACAGACAGTGGTACCTTGGCTCATGAACAGAGTTCCAGGACTCTGGTCGTGACCCAATTGGTCATGAGTCAAGTTAAATTTCCCCATAAGGTTCAATGTAAATAAGGTTAATCTGTTCTGTAACCATTTTTTAAATCAGAAAAATGTGAAGCAAAGTGACGACGACAACAACAAAGATTGCGACCATCTCCCCGCTCCCCGAGCACAAGCGGGTCATCTCCCTGCTACCCCAGCATGACCGAGATTGTACCTGTCATCCCTGCATGCTGGGGGGTGGGGGGAGAGACAGGTGCGATCATGGGCGCTCTGGGGGAGGGAGAGACAGGTGCAAACAGGGTGTGCTGGGGGTGGGGAGATGGCCACGATCGCGCTGGTTGGTGGGGGGAATGGCCAAGATTGCGCTCGTCTTCCTGCAGGAGTGTGCCTGTGATCACGCGTGCCTTCCCTGCATGAAAGCAACTGTTATCATGGCCATATCCCCACTCGGAGTGGTGGGGAGATGGCTGCGATCTTGGTCACCACCCAATGCAGAGTTCGCAACCCAAGTCAAAATTTTAATGAAACTTTTGCTCGTGACTCGATTTGTTTGTGAACCAAGGCGTTTGTGAGCTGAGGTACCATGCACACACACACACACACACACACACACACACAGCATTCACTATAGATTTGCTGTATTTTATGAGCTACAATAAAAGATTACCTTTCTTCATGAGATAGTTTACTATAACATACCCTGTGAAAGCTAAGTGGAAACACACTGATGACTTTGTGTAAAGTGGAGCAGTAACAAAGGGATTTTGGAAGATTCCAAGAACTGCATCAATCTGCTCTATCCAAGACTCAGCTCTGCAGGTAACAGCAACACTGACAGCCAGGCACTGCTTGCATGGATGTTGGTCTCATCCTTGGACAGAACAAAAGAGGCAACAGAAATGCACTGAGACTTCCCTTTAGACCTTCGGCTTGGCAGAGGACGTGCACATTGCCTGATGCCCATTTATGGTCAGTGGAAATGCCAGAAATTGCACTTGGGACCTTTTCTATGCAAGTGAAGAAACAGCCCCTTCCTGTGGACATACTGATTGACCATCCCAGCATCTTGTGATCTTCAGGTAAAGAACATGATTACACAGACTCCTTTTCTATACATATCTTTTAGCTCTTATTTAATTTTAATTTTTTTATTTATTTGCATTTATATACCAGTCTAGTAGCCCAGAGGGTTCTCTGGGTGGTTTACAAACATTAAAACCTACCAGTAGCACTTAACTGTGTTTTAGGTCTTTTTAAATATATTTCAGCTTTGCTCAGGGGGTGAGCACTTGAGCAGTGGATGAGTTTGTGTGCTTAAGCCTTCTAAACTAGTGTAGAATATAGCTAGCAGAACTGTGACCAGTGCAGCCATGTTGACTTATATTATACCACTTTTAATGGAGTTCCACCATTTGTCTAGTTTAAGGCCCCTCTGAAGCTGCTCTAATGGTCTGAGTCATAAATACCCAAAAGATCACTTCTTCTATACCTGCCTTCCATTTTCAGATCTTTTGCTGAAGCTCCTTCCATGTCAGAAGTGTGCTGAGGTGTGTCCACTGCCAACTTTACCATCATTTTGGTTCAGGTTAAGATCTTTTTTTTTTTTTTTTAATGTCAGGTGTTTTTATTTGGAAAATGCCTTAGCATGCTTTACGTTTTTAGCGGCTGCCTCATTTTATTGCTGATGTTCAGTTTTATTGTCTATTTTTTTTTTACTGTCCTGGAATTGTTGGATGAAGCCTTGTATCCAAATGTAGTAGAAATGGACAAACTGCAGCTGAAACTAGTCATGATGATTTAAAGTATGACTTGCATTCCTGAAGTAAAGAATGCTCCTTGTTAACCTCAAAGCCCAACCAATGATTAATTAGCTGTTGAAATTAGGAATGGACAGAAAGGGTAGTTTTCCTTACTTGCACTTACAAATGTTTTAAAACTCAACTTCTTTCTATCCTATTTAGGAAGACATTTGTGAATTTTGGCATCAGAAATATGAATAAATACAGGGTATAAAATCCTGAATATTAAGATAAAAACACTAAAATTCCTTTGAGCAATTGGAACATGGGACACGAGAAATATGAATCAAGGGAAACTGAAACTGTAAAACAGAATGGAATGTTTGAACATTGCAGTACTTAATGTAAGTGAGCTAAAGTGGAACTTTACTGTCTCAGTGAAGAAAATAAAATTGTGAAAGATTTTGCATATCTTGGCTTGGTCATCAATCCTGGTGGAGATTGCAGCCAATAAATTAGAAAAAGCCTGAGACTTGGAAGAGCAGCAATGAAGGACCTAGAAAAGATAATCAAGTACAAGGATGTTTCACTGGAGACCAAAGCCAAGATCATCCACATTGTTGTATTCCCTAACACTATGTAAGGATGTGAAAGCTGGACAGTGGAAAAAGTTGTCAGGAATCAAATTGATGCATTTGAAACATGGTGCCGGGGCATAGTTTTGTGAATCCTCAGGACCAACGGAAGACATGCAAGTATGTCTTGGGTCAAATCAAGTCAGAATTATCCCTGGAAGCAAAAATGACAAGGCTGAAACTGCTGTATCCTGGGCACATCATGAGAAAGCACCTGAGAAGATGATAATGCTTGGAAAAGGGGAAGGCAGAAGAAGAAGGGAAAGGACCAACTATAAGATGGCTTGATTCTATAAAGAAAGCCACAGCCTTGAGCTGAGTAGGACTATGAAAGACAGGACCTTTTGGAGAGCATCAATTCATGGGTTTGCCTTAAGTCAGCAGTGACCTGAAAACATGTAACAACAACCACTCAGATCTCCAGACATGAGTGGATAAGCCTACAAATCTCCCTCCATGTGCTGAGAAGTAGGACTGGGGCAAAACCCAGCAGAATTTGTCCCTGCAGCACCTGTAGATGTCCTCTTGTGCTCAGTTCTGTCTTAAAAACCGAGCAGAGACTACAGGAAGTTTGCAAACTCTCACAGAATGAAGGTTGTGCAACTGGCAACCTTCCTTTGAGTCACGTGGGCTGCAGCTGGCACGAAAGAGGGATGCTGCTCGCACAGTGGTCACATAGGGCTTTATTCCATGCGAGACCCATGTGAACAACCTTCTTCCACATCCGGTGCAACAATGCTACTGCATGCAGCACAGAAGACGGACATGACCTGCTTAGCACATGGTGCTTGATGCCAGGAGAGCACCTAGGCACGCTTGCGAGGAATTCAGAGCTGTGACAAAGTGGGCTGGAGTCCAGGGAGCCATGCCCAGGGAATCTGATGAATTTCTACCCTGAAATGGATTCTTCACACATCCCTATTGAGAGAGGCTGTAGCTCCATGGTGAAACACAAGCTTTGCATGTTGAAAGTCCCACGTTTGATCCACAGCATCTTCAGGCAGGGCAGAAAAAGTTCTTGCTAGAGACTCCAGAGAGCTGTTGCTCATCAGTATTGTCAATACTGGTTTAGATGGATTAGTGATGTCAATCAGTATCAGGCAGCTCTCTAGTATTGGAACCGAAATGGAACCAAATGTGTTTGTATCTGTATGTACAAAAAACTAAAGAAAATCTGCAAAGTCCCTGCTAATCTATAAATAAATAAAACATCAAACAATTTCCTTGAAGACCAGCACTTCAAGCAATCCATATTTCGATATATTTCAGTTTATAATATTATAAAACATATTTTCCCTGCTAATCTTTGTTCTGTACCACCAATAATTTATTTCCCCTCAAAGAGTATATGCAAGAGACCAACATTAAAATAAAGAACATTAGCCTGGAGTTTGCCTCTGGGTTACTATCTAGTGTGAGAAATACTGATGTGTACTGATCGTTTTAAATCTCAAGAAAATTGCTTTCTTGTTAATAAATTCAAAAAGCATTCCAGCACTCGGTAGCTTGAGGTCTGTACCGTTTCATACAGTGACTCCAGTTGTGGATAAATTCTTTAAGTCTTGTGATCTGCAGTGTTGCATAGAAAAGGCTGCTGTGTCTTAATGTTCCTGGCAGCAGGGGCTACCCTGCTGGTCTTTTGAGGACAACTCAGGTTCTAGGGCCATGATCTGAAGGCAGCTGAGGAAGCCTCTATGCTAAAGCTAAGCAAGTCTGCTCCTGGATTTTTTATGAGGCCACCTGGAAACAGTGTGTAGCCACCTTGGTTTCCACAATGGAAGAATGGTGTGATACACATACAATAAAACAAACATGATCCCTCACCATTGGTTATTCTGGATAAAGAGTTGTCACTTGTAGTGTAGTCAACTGCTCTTTCTTTCCCCCAGGACTTGGAAAGACTCCACTTTCAGCTTCTAGCATGGTTTTTCTAACAATCAGAAAAGGAGGTGGACCTATCGCATACCATCTTGGCTTCCTGGAATAGAATGCTTTAGGATGTGCATATTTGGTGATGTTTAGTTTTAGTCCCTGCCCCATTGGAACTTAAGCATCTTGAAGGAAAGAATAGAAAGGATAAACAGAATACCAATGCCATGCTAATTTCCCCTGAAATTTACCTAAACTCACATTCTTCTTTGTAGAGTTGCAGTCTTGCCATTCTAATGCAAAAAATGGTCCAGAAAAGTAGCGTAGAACACAAAGATAAAAATAATAACCACTGGGGATCTAACTCCTGAAAATGGAGAGGCTGGTAATGTTTGAAATCTTAGATGTACTTTAAATCAGATCCAGAGACCTATAATGCTCAGCCCCATTAGTTCTTTTGGCCCGTACCTGTACAAATTGACTAAGGATGAGAGCTGAAGGGAGACCTTCTATGATGTGGTTGGCAGCCCTGAATGCAAACACATTTTCTTCATGCATTCTTTCTTCTTGCTGGCCTCCTCCTCAATTTTTCACCCTTTAAAAATGTTTACATTGCAGTGACCTTGGGACAGTCACTCTCATTATTAATGAGGACTGAATAAACATTGATAATTATAATGATGATTCAGTGATAGACCTGTGAGCAAAGCAATAATAGATACTGCTGCCAGCCTTGCTGATTCCATTTTGCAAACAGTACTTCGTTTTTCTGAGTGCCCTGAAAAGAGTGGAAATGCTTCCCCACTAGCCTTTCCCATTATAGAAATATCTGTTTCCATTTGTCATCCCTGACATTGCTGAACCCTGGTTCCACAAGTACCAAGGGGAACCATGGCGACCTGCCACTCATGAATAGTTTCCACTGGACATGGCAGGTGGTCAGAAGGATGGTTTAGTTGTCCCATTCAGTGGTTGTGAAGACAGGCAGACTGCAAGAGGGCTGCTTTCTTTTGTCTTTCTCCACAAGTTACAGCACATGTCTGTGTGTACATGGCTTATTTATATATGATATACTTCTACTGTACTGTTCGTTAGGCTTAAGTTTACAATGATGCTTGTGCAAGGAACCATGTTCTTATGTTTACACCAGCGAAGGAGTGAGCTGGTACCTCTTTGCCAAGAACGAGGCAACCACAGCTCTACCCAGAATTATTTTTTAAACAGCGTACATATGATGAGACTTCAATGGGATTTTGCTTTCAAATGCTTTGTCCCTGTAACTGTTTTCTGACCTAAGTTCTGCAAAATATAAGCAACTGATTTCTACAGAACAAAATACTGGCTTTAGATTGTTCTGTTTGAAGAGCAATGAGTATTGCTATTTTTACGTATCTCCACATGGCTTCCTTGCCAGTTTTACTTGCTTAGACTGCAATTCTGTGCAGACTCACCAGGAAGTATCGTGAAGTCAATGAGGTATATTTATGAGAAGATCACAAAGGGCTGCACTATTAACATGTCTGTAACATGGCTGTGGGACTTGGTGCCTTCCAGATTCTGCTGGACTCCAAGTCAGCCCTGACCATTGCCCATACTGGCTAGGGCTGATGTGAGCTGGCATTCACCAGCATCTGGAGAACTATGGATTCCCTACTTCTGGTCCCACACTTTTGGTGTGAATGCCACCTAACAAGGAAAGTATATAGCAGATATTGGAATGCATATCATTAATACAGCACACCTATAATGCCATACTGATGAAATTCATGATAATGAAAATAGCTGCAGAAGATCTGTGTGCTCCTTATGTTTCCATTGTTGAGATGGTTTGAATCCTGTGATCAGATCCACATTTCATCTCCAACCAACTGCGACACAAGAATTAGCCAAGAGGGTGGTGGTGCGGGGGCGGGGGAGAATTGATCCTTTAGAACAGCCTTCCCCAACCTTGTGCCTTCCAAACACATTTGGACTGCAGCACCCAGAATTCCCAGTCAATGGCCCTGCTGGATGGGAATTCTAGGAGAAATTCTAGCAGAAGAAGAAAGAGCCCTATCCAAGCATTTAGCTTGCTCATGTAACAACCAGAAGGTTGATGAGTACACATGAAAACTCCACCCCAGTCTAACTGCCCAGTTGCCACCTTTCCTATTCCAATGGAGAAGGTTTTGGCTCTTGACCCCCCCCCCCCACCTTCAGAGTTCCCAGATGAATGCAGGGAGAATGATCACGTGGGACAGGCGTTGTGTGTGTGTGTGTGTGTGTGTGTGTGTGTGTCCTCACTACCATCTGGCTTCCAGTTCTCACATTCTTTCAACTCTCTGGGCCACTGCAAGCCCACTTTCTGTTGACGTCACAGCATGAGATGGGGTTGACCATCTATTTCATTTATCAAATATAAAAACCTCCTATAATCCAGAAGATAATGGTGAATATTCCTATATCACATGTGGTATTTTTAGGAATATTGGCCTGGGGAAGGTATGGGAAATTGTGAGAGGATGGACGTATGTAACTTCTGGGCCCATAATTCTATGTTTGATCCTTGTCCCTTTTAGCTCACCTTTCCCCTCTTCCCAAAACAGGTTTCCTCATATGTGGATTACTTAGCTGTGCACTCACATAACTTCTCCCTGATGACACGGAATCTTGCAGGCCTGAAGAAATTGAATGCAACCACAATCGACAGATTAAAAGAACAGCACATGCAAGCAGTGGGGGTGCAACCACTGGACAGCTATGGGCGCTCGGACAGGGCAATCCTGTGTGCTGTCGAGAGCTCACGAGTCAGAGATGTCAAGTCATCTGAAGGCCTTCTAGAGCAAGTCTGGCAAACTGGCAGAGGGGCATTTGTTTGTTTTTCCTTGTGCTTGTTGGACTCTCTTTCTCCCCCTTCCAAGAAGTGTAAGGCTAATGATTTATTCGCGTTTCAGGAGAGAGACACATTTTCCAGGATGGCAGCAAGCCCAGGGACTAGAAGGACTTTGGGTCTTGTGAAGACAAAGCCTGCTGCCATCTGCTCAGCTCAGGGTTGGCACAAATTGTTCTTCTGTCCAAGGCAAGGTAAAAATTGCTGCCCTCCATGGTGCATCATGAAGCAGATCAGAGTGATGGATGGATGTTACTTCAGGGGTGGTAATGGGACAGGGTCTTCCACCTCTGCTGAGGAAAGCAGAATAACCTAGGAGCTGCAGGGCAGGTTGCATAGCTCTGGCCACTAATGCCTCGTTGCCACTCTGTGCATTTACAGCCTAAGGGAGCCACTTCACCCTGTCTAATTGCCAGGTTCACCTTGGCCCTGGTCATGGCTCTGATCCCCCTCCCCTCCCCTTGGCATCAGATCAGAAGAGCGGCAGATGTTTCCAAAGGAGTTCAGAGGGTTTGTTTGGGGCCAGGACTCCCTAGAGCTGCTGAAGAAATCTGAAAGGAGTGGAATGGATTTGGGCTTCTGTGGAACTGACCTCCAGATTCTGAAGTGCACCACCTTTTTCTGAGAACAAATTCTTTGCAAATGTGGACCATTTTTAACTTTTGGTGGGAGGGCTGCATTTGTGCCAATGCTCATTAGCAATAGCACAAACAAGAATAGAATGTTTTTACATCCCTAAAAATATAAAAAATAAAAATCCAATTAGATCTACAGAACAAAACATGCCTAATAATCCAAAAATAACAGATGAAATTCCATCTCCAAGGGTGAATCTGAGTCACTATTTGACCCTTAGAAGCAGCTGTAATGCACAATTTTTGTCATAGTTTCAAAAAAATTTTGTCATAGGGTCATAGGTTCACTTTAAAGAATGTATTACAATGAATATTGATAATTTTGTTTGCCCAGCTATTAGCAATTCACTCTATATAACTGAATTTTAAAATAAAACTTGAATTCTTTAAGGGCTCCCAACATTATCTGTAGAGGCCACAGGTTAATTTCACACCCTGGCATCCAATTTGGAGGTTTACATGTATCTTCAGCAGAGGGCATTGCTTTGTGCCCTAGATAAAATTTAAAAATAAACAAGAAGACCAATGCAAGTGAAACAAAATATGGTGGGAATGAAAGCTGATTTTTATGTTTTCTGTTTATATGCTTATTGGGAATCTGAATGTGGTCCCTAGATTTATGACAGAGTGGAGGCCAGTCATAGTAGTGATGGTGCACCTTCCTTCCTTCCTTCCTTCCTTCCTTCCTTCCTTCCTTCCTTCCTTCCTTCTACCATTTGAATTAGCACAGTGCTCTCAGAACAGTTTACAGCAAGCAAAACACCCTACAGTTTCCAGGATCCATGCCAGAAACTTTTTTTAGTTTTGAAAGTATTTTTGGTTCACTGATCAGATTATTATATAATGGCTCTTTCTGTAATTTTGGCTCCAAAATCATGTTATTGTTTGAGCTTTCAACTATGTTTAAACCAAAATTAGAGAAGACTGAAATGGCTAATAACACTAGTAATTGTTTTCAGGCTATTGATCAATCTCTCCCCTAGCCTTTGCACCTACTTATATTTAACTCTTCAACACTTATTTAATTCTTCGTCTCTCAGTTGGTCAGACTACTAAAAATTGCCCAGTCCTGTCTTTCCTAGTCCTACTTCTTTTGCTTGTTTATTTCATGATCTCTCTATTAGGCTGGAACACAAAACTGCACACCCTTTGCACACCACTGCCAACTTTATTTTCTGCCACCGGTCCAGAAAACTGTGCAATGTGCTTCCTCCAGAGTTACATGTCCCCTCTGGTGCAAGTACAGCTTCCAGACTCAGAGCTGACAGAAGAATATAAACCAATGACTTAGAAATGCACTATGCTTGAGTAGGGATGGGTAAGAATCTGATTTCTCTTTCCAAATTGTGCAAACATGTCTTACTAGCAATTCCAAATGCAAATATGAACAGGAGCTCTTTGATAAATGTTCACAGATTGCCAAATTATTGAATGTGTTGGGGGAAAAGAGAAAAGAAAAAAATGTTTGACTTAATGTCATTTGGAAAAAACCCAGAATAAACTATTTTTGAGCATACTTTTTAAAAATGCACATTTTCATGTTTTAGTCAATGGGGGGAATGCACGCTCTTGAAAAAAGTGCATAGAAGTCCATACTTTTCCCATTTGGAATGCTCACTTTTCTCAATTGTATAAGCTGAAAAACAGGTTGAGACTGAGAACAGAAGTGAACCAAAATTAGTTTCAAAGTGATGTTTGGAGAATTTTAGATGAGCTTGAAATTGGTGGTTTTTCCAAACTTAAATTCAGACTGATGTAATAGGCATTTCCATTACCGTGGAAGTCTGGAAACTGCCTTTAGATGGGGTGCACTTAAGATATCTCTGTGCTCTTACCCACCTAAAATGCGCAGGATTCTGTGAGGACAGCCATGGCAGTGAACACGGAAAGCCTGCATCATGGAATGGGCATGGCACTTTCTACCAGTTCCCATGATACTGAGCTATGGAACATGTGACCACCTTGTTGGGAAGGAAGCGATCTGGTTTTTCCGGCAAAACACTCAGTAGAGAATTCACATAACTGGGGAAGAAGGGTGGCCATTAGCCAGCCTGTCCGAGCCATCCCACTTACAGATCGTGGGCTTGGTAACTGCTGGGAAGGGACTGGGAGCCCCTGCCAGATACTCCAAGCAAAGACTTAGAAGGATGCAGTATAGGGTGGGGGTAGCTCCTACATGTGAAAGCCTGCTCAGAGCTGGTCCATCTGGTTCTGAGGAGCAGGCAGAGGATCATAGAGGGACAAATCACTCGGCAGACTCAAGGTTACCTAATGGAGATCCTCAGGCAGAGCATGAGAACCTGCATGGGAAGAGGAGAGGGAGGAGGTGCAGGTGGAGCTAGGACACAACAGGCGAAATGGGCAGGCAAGGGATGACTTTCCTTCATTCCTACCAACTTGCTCTCAAAAGGGTGGAGTCAGAATCCTTTCACTTTGGGAAGGTCCACTTCGGATTCAGCTCTTTGCATTGGCAGATGCTTCTCCTACATCCCAAGGAGAATGCTACTTTCATGTAAACTGACTTGTAACCTGTTACATGTAATAAAAGGACTGTGCTTCTAAAGGAAAGGAAAAGAGGGAAGGAAATATCTGCTCACAACAGAGAGGTAAGCAAGCATCCTTCAGGATAGCCTACTTCCCTTGGCAGGGGACAAGTGGGAAGAAGAAAACGTGCACAATAAGTTTATATAACTTTACACTTTATACAAATAGACAATCCAAGTTCAATGCATAGGAAAACATGCTAAGCAAAATAATAATATACTCCAATTCAGTTAAGGGGGGGTGCCTACACAGAAGCAGTCTTTAATACAAACTTCATTTGTAGATTGAGAATCCTGTGTACAAGTGGGTATTGTAAAAGTGTCTTTCCTTTAGCAAGAATTGTGCCAGTACAGCCCACCAGAAAATCGATGAAGAGTTTTGGCTCTTCAGCACTCTGTTAATTAATTAATTAAGGCAATATGTTCAAGCACCTGTGTTTTCCAGCCATTTTCATTGCTTTTCTTTTAGACTAGCAAGGAAAGTGCAGTATTAAATTTCAAAGCTGAACAAATTGGAATGAATGCTTTATATAAAGTCAGAATTCTGCTAGACTACAGCTATGCCAAAAGTGCCTCCATGTGGTAGGTAAACCAAATAAAGAGAAAGGGGATAAAACCTTGTGCAAAGGATGCATTCTTTCTCCAGGGAAAGAAGCCGCAATGAAGCAGTGGGTTAAACTCCTCATGAGGAGAAGCCCTTAAAGTAATTGATATGTAAATCAGTTGCTTAGTCCCAAAGGACATTTATTCTCACGTCCCATGAACAGTTTTGCCCACACCATTATGCTATAGGCTCTCATGCACAGGATGCGGCCAATAGTCTATGTTTTTTGGAATAGGAGTGTTCGGTAATTTTCACTCACTCTTGTCTGTGACAAGTAAATTTCACCTTGAAATAGATCTGTATCTATAGGAATGCATGTGCATTAGAAATAGACTATTCAATAAAAAACTGAAAAATTATCTGCAGCCTCCTTTTCTGTGGAGACAGCACATAATCCTAAACTGTTATATACTTGCTGTTGTCAGGAAAAGTAGCAACAATTGTAATTTGTTACACAGAAGAGTTCTGAAACAAAGAAACTCCTTTGTTAGATCTAAGGCCATATAATTTATATCTTTGAAAAGTAAAAACTTATTGCAGTGCAAATATTATGCAAATGCCCCAGCAATGCAAATTGGATTACCGGCACTCTTGAGAGGAATGAAAGCTGAACACCATTTCTAATAGAATTTAATTTATTAGTGCATTAGTGGCAGAGCTGGTGGATAAAATAAATATGAATTTTGAGTATTCATGCTGATATTTGGGATTCTCCATTTATTTATTCCTCTACTAAAGGGCTGGCTAAAATAGCTCTGCACTGCTAGCTTATTAAAGTACCTCTCCCACTTTACTGCAGAACGAAGATGAAAGTGACACACCAGAGTGTCATCTAATCCCCGAACAAATGGAAGAGGCACAGCATTGTTCCTTGATGATTTATCATTTCAGCCCTCTGACCACTAGGAATCACTATTGAAACTGACATTGCATTTGCTCCCTACCAGCAGCGTGTTTTGCAAGTCAATCACTCAGTAGTCTGGTATCTACCCTTCCCCCAATCTTTTCCATATTTCTGTTCCCTGCCAGAGCAGGCGAAATAGAAATGGCCCACTTACTGTGCTATATTTCCTGGTCAAATGTATATAGCTGGTTCCTGTTCCTAGAGGACATGTTGTGTACTTCCATTTAGCTCACACTGGCACCAGAGGGGTCTATCAATTTAAGAACATGTGTTTTCAGCAGTCACTTGGCAAACATCAGGTGAAACTGTGATCACCTGCCAGTCGCATCATTAGTGAATGTGCTGAACATACCCTGCACCCCAGAATAATCCCCTTTAGATGGTGTTTATGCAGAGCTAATAACAGCCCTTTCAACAGTAGGGAAAAACATTTAAATTGAAATGATGTTCACTCTTGGGGTGCTCCCATGTTTTATGCTCCCATGTTTTAAGCAAAAATAGCATTGCTTCCTGCAGCACTCACGGAGCTTTTCTACGCAAGGCATTTAGTTTGCACTCGGGATTCCTTATGCACGTTGCTTACGAGGTGTTTAGGGAAAGTCACGAGCCTCCAGTTTTGCTTTTGCATTTTCAGAGCACTTTCCTATTTATGTATTTGAATGTGAAGAATGATCTGTTAACTCACAATGGGGATAAAGGCACACCATCTCCTGGTTATTGTGTTATTTTGCCACAGCACACACCTCCCCCTAGAGATGGTGTTTTATTTATTTATTTATTTATTTATTTATTTATTTATTTATTTATCAAAAGCTTTTCTAACCCATCCACTACTAGTGTCTCTGGATGGCTTACAAAAATGAGTAGAATAAGCAACAGATAAGTATTAGATGAGCAACAGAAAAGGAGGAGCCCTTCATGTAGCTTCAATCTCAGTGCTGTAACAAAACTGAAAGTCGATTCTGCCTCATTCTCTAAAGCCCATAGAAAGAGGACTCACTTCTGTGCACATGGCTGAGAATCCTGACAATGCCGGGTTTCTCTGATGTGTGCACTGACAGGGATGAAAGGATGATTTGAAACAAGGAAACAGGAAGAGTGAAAATGTAGCAAGGAAATTCCTTAGCCATACAGGGAGGGGGCCGGGATCAGAAAGCATGAGGGAATTGGCACGTAGACAAGATAGCAGGACCCTTGCTCAATGACCTCAGGACTATTACCTAACATACCCTGCATAGCAAATAAGCTCAGTATAATTCTCCTGGGAGGGAAGAACAGGTATTGGAGCAGCATGGAATAGGTGGACAGCAAAGACTGTCACCTCCCAGCACCCTGGCCAGTGAGGGAAAAGGAAGAGGGGCTGCGGAAAGGGCAGAAGTATGGGATGTGAACATGTGCTGGGGGAATTGGCAAGGGGAAGGAAACTCTCTGACTCCCTTTATTGCAATAAAGTTTCAAAAAAGAACTCTCTGTTGCCTGGTGCATTTGCTCTTCTGAGGGAAAGGAAAAAGTGTTACTAACATGTACTTTGCTGTGTGCATATTTGATGCATGAAACTTTTCCAGCACTGCTGATCGCATCTGCCATGTTAAGTGTGGCGGTGCCTTCAGGGAAAGGGGGTGATTTGGGGGCATTTTCAAGGAGGCACTTGGTCCTGAGGTTCTGACAAATGGCCCCGAAATGGAGTCTCTGCTAATCCAGAATGGCACCATGGGGCAGGAGGGTTAAAGCTCCCTATAAAACCTGCTGTGGGGCCAGATGTACTTACTTTTGAGTAAGGGAAGAAGATGTAGTGCCTGCCTTCCTCATTAACGTAGTCTTTTGCTTGACCCTTGTGGTAGCCGTTACCTCATAGTATGGAAGAAAGCAAGAAAAAAACCCAACTAATTACAAGGTAAGTGCTGCCACGTGGGATGGTTACTACAGAGCCGGTAGCCATTAGAACCAGCCAGACTGACAGACGCTCGCAAGTGACCATGCTGGTGGGATGAGTGTGCTGTGTGAACTCTTCAGGGTACGCCGTGTTCTGATGCTTCATGCAATTTCCAGATCCTGATTGACTTCAGCACCGCACAGCTTATAAAAATAGAGATAAGTGTGACCAAATGGTGGAAATGAAGCAGCCATGGCAACAATAAGTTTTTATAAAGCCTTAAGCTGCACAAACATTGAATGAATTTTTCATGAATTCATATCTTAAATTTCATGAATTTCATATCTTAAATTTCTCCCCTTTTCTCTTCCTCTCTTGTTTACTTTGGCAAAAGGGGCACTAGGAATCCAAATGATAAATTTATAGATAAAAGAAGATTATGGTACATTACCTTACATCACTGAAGTTTTCAATTGGCCCTACTAAATTAAAGTGTGAATAAGGCAACAAGACTAGGCATGCTTCTTGCGTGCAAGTTCTTTCATGTTTAAAACTCAGATATTGGCTTGGATACTGGAGTTTTCCCATCTGCCTCTTGCTGTATCTCCTGTGCACCAAATATGTTCCAGGAGGCCCTCTAGCCCCTTGAAGCAAATTCCAGAGGTGTTGGGCTGCAATGGGCAAGGGAAATCCATTCCACCAATAATGTTCCTTCCACTGGGGAAACATACCATTCGATAAAACCCACTGGCTTTTCATCTTGCTATCCATTAGATGAAAATGTGCAAGCTCCCATGGCTTAGACAAAACTTTGTGGGCAAGTGCATATGGAAGAAAATATGAGGCTCTGAGAGATCTTAGCATAACATTAAGAATAACATAATAACATAGATAACATTTTATTAATAGAACCTCAAATGCTAGTGGCTACGCATGTTTCTTTGCTCCACCAGATTTTTTTAAAAAATATTTAAAAAAACAACAACACATCCCTGCATGTAGAAAATGAAAAATAAATAAATACAAATACATAAATGAATGGAGGATAAATACTCCCCTTTGCATTTGTTCTTATGAGATACCTTTGAATTTGTTCTTTCAAGGATATGTTTTGCATAGTTTAATAACAAATACAGCACAAACAATACTTTTAAAAAGTGGTGCCTGATTTAATGCCTTTGTACTTGATTAATTAATTAATCTAACTGATGATTTGATTAAAGGTTGCACCCCATGTGAGAAATAGTATTGCGTGGAGATATCTGGAGCACAGCACCTTCAGCAAGCACAAATCTCCCTGAGATGAAATGAGTTGGTACCAACAGCTACCCTTATCCACACATCATGAAACAGAAATAAAAGCCACATGCAAACTAACTGATGGGCGCACTGAGCAGAAACAAGAATTGCTCACAATAGCTGTTTCTCTTGTTGAACCATGTCTAACCTTCAAGCATTCTTGTTTTTATTAGCTAAGAAACGTATTAAATACTTGATGTTTGGCTTTTGTTTCCTGTTTTAAAATATAAGTAAAACATTTGGGAGATCACTGAGCTGTTGTTGCTACGACAACCCCGAGGGAACATGAAGGCTGCTGCCAATGGTTGAATGAACCAAAACCTTTAAAAAAATAATGACAGTTAAAATAGACAGTCATGGGTGAAAGTGCATATTAGATTAAGTTATCGGCAGTTGCAAAGGAATGGTTGTTACTATTGTCCATGGCAGTTAGGAAAACAGACTAGCCAGAAAGTTAGCTTTTTGACAGCTACACCTCTGCTAAGAACTTACTTTCAAGTGGATTTGTGGTTGTGGCATTTCTGTTAAAAAGTAGCCCATCAGGCAGATATCAGTAAGGTTCATGGGTATGGGAGGATTTGCATCTGGATCTTCTAGTTTAGTTCTTCCACGACAACCTGCCATAGCACCATGTAAGACAGAAACTGCACAATGGAAAGGCATTTTTCATCTGGTGCAAGTTTTCTCTCATTAGCCACCCATCTGTGAATCTGCCTGAACCAGGGGCATTCTCCTGCTTGAACCAGGAGAATCTGCTTCTCCTCTTGAACCAGGAGGCCATGTTGGAGCAGAGTCAAATAGATAGGATGGCAGTGAAGGCTGCTGACCAGTTTGACTGGACTTGGGAGGAAGACAAAGGACAAGTCAGCAGAGATTGAGACAAAAAGGGTCACAGAAAGCAGAGTCATTAAGTCTCAGGAGGTGGAACCAAGAGGTCACAGCTACGAGAACATTCTTTGACTCTCCAGCAACCCATAGTAAAGAAGCAAAGAACTGAGGCACATGAAATGTAAGATGGAATGTGAAAGGAAGGAGTGGGAAAATCACAGCCACACAAAAGCTTCTTTGGAGTTATGTTCCTGGGTAGCCTAAAATATTTAAAAATAATAATGAGATAACATCACACTAGTTCACACTAGAAATCTTCCCTGTAGAGTATAGGCTTGTTTGCTGTGTAATGGGTGGAACGGTCCCTGTCTCAGTGACGTCTGCCTGTGTCATAGAGCAATGCTTCACAAATGGGGAGTAAAGAGAGAGGCAAAATCATTGTTAACATTAAACACGAAGTATTGCAACATGTAATGTTATGATTCAAGCCATGTTTAAAAAGGGAATCCAGTGCCAGAAAGCCCAGTGAGAACATTAAAAGGATACTGTTTTAACAAGGCAGCATAAAAGTTGCTTTTATTTCCAAAGGTTTAGAGGCAAGCTGATGGCCATTACTATAAATCTACACATCTGTGTGAAAAGAAACCTAAAATATAACAACTTGGATTTGGGGGTTGAGCAAGAAGCTGCCTAAAATGTCAAGAAATGAAACAGCTGAGCTGGGGACTTTCTTTTCAATTTTCTGTAATCTTTCTATTTCAATATAGATGAAGCATTTAAGGTATCTGTCTTCTAGTCTAGTCTAGATTATTAACCTCACTGATGAAGAGCATCATCCATGTACAAATATTGGAAATTAATCTACAACCGTAGTCTTGACACAGCCGGAGGTGTTTGTTGTGCCTCTTTCCAGGGCAGCACGAGTAAAGAATGGTCTACCTGATTCCCACTAATGAAGTTCCAGTCCTGCACCCACTTACCTGGGTGTAGGTTCTACTGAAGTTAGTGCAGTGCGTCTCTCCTTCTGCAATATTTCAATGTTCCAAGGTTTCATGTTCCAGAACACTTAGGAGAACAACATTCCAGGTGATGCCTGAAACTAAAACCAGTGTTTTGAACCTGTGCGCATCTACTTGCAAACAAAGCCCAATGGACTCAGGGCAACAGGATCAGACCCTTAATAGGAAAAAAAAGTCAGGCACACAATCAGGAGCCCCTCTTGCAGATGGTTCAGAGAAATCAGGGATGACCTGGATCATTTTGGCCTGGGCCACCCATGCGCGTGGATGTACTCTCTTATACCAAGACAGACACTCTTCCCCACTCCCCACCTCATCCCTGCACCCAAGGCTCCCTCTCTCCTCCTTGCCTGCTGACATGGGATTGGTGGAACTTGGGTGATTAGATACCCAGTCTTTGAATATGTTCAGTTTTTTAAATGATCAGTTTAGGGTTAACCCTAATGTGGGGAAGGCTGTGACCAGGTGACCTTTGCAATTACTTGCTCAGTTTGCTGAGTGCCCACCATCAAAGGGCAACTTCAAGGCTACTTCCTGTTCTCACTTCTTATGATTCTTTTAATAGGGCTCGGTTGGGAGAACCTTTCAAAAGGGGACACCTTCAAATAGACGGAGGTACTCTTACAGCACTTCAAATAAAGGGATGTCTTCAGTAAAGTAAGACACATGGACACCCTATAGAGCACACAAGAGTGGTGCATTTAATCTTTTTCTTCCAGCAGGAGAAATAGTGTGAATTGTCCCCCATTTTCTTAATTTGGTTTTGGCATATTATGAACTTAAATCTTTTCTCACTCTGTGTATGTGCATATATTTTTCTGATTCAGCCAAAGGGCTAATACTTTAGAGAGCAAACATTTAGTTAGGATGTAGAATGCAGAAATTTTGCTTGGGAAGCCAAGAAATTATAAAGTACAGCACAAAATTGGGAGTGGGGAAGAGAAGAGGGGTCAACTTAGGGAACAGAAACTTAGTTGGCAGAAATGAACAAATAACTAAACTCCTGATTGGTTGAACTTTGGAAGGAAAAAGAAAAAGAAAATAGAAGCCAAAAGCAGAAGACTGAGAGGAAGAGTACAAAAGGAGAGACAGGAAGTACACAAGGGATATATGGGGAAAGGAAGGAAAAAACAGAATCCTAGAGGAAAGAAAGAGTCAGAGCTGGGTGATCCAGTTGAGAGAGATGGCCCAAGCACAGTAAGAGACTGTTTCAGCATGGGAAATGGATAAAATGGCAACACACTCCAGTTAGGTTACCTGGATGTCTTTATCCCGGATTGTTCTATACTCCTGCTGCTCCTTTGGGGTGTGCATACGGGGTGTATATGTGTATCCATTCTTTTCCTAGTGACCATTTCTTTTGTAAAACCCAGTAACTTAAAAAAAAAAAATCTACGATCTCTGCCAGGGGTGGGTAATTAATTTTTCTATGGGGCCACATGAGAAACTTTGACAGTTGTTAAGGGCTGGACCAAGCAGTTGTATTGCTTGCATCTATATTACGACGATATATATTTGCATTGACTTTTACTTTGCCAGTGACCTCATGTGGGCCAGTCAGGGTCAGCCATCAGGCCAGATGTGGCCCACGGGCCGTACAATGCCCAGATCTGATCTATGCCAATCCCATACTATCTAACCCAGGTGCCTGAGAACTAGAGAGTTTTTACGGTGATTTAGTGGAGGCAGTCAGAGGAAAGAAAAAATTCTACCAGTTGGGAGAGCAAGGCAAAAGGAGAGTTTACATTCTGCCTTCTAAATACAGGAACAAATGTACCAATAGAATGTCTCAACCTGGTACGCTCATCAACACATCCAATATGGTCAAGAAGTAAACGATGGGAGATTTAATCCAAAACATCTGAAAGGTGCAAGGTTGGAACAGTCCACTCTGCCTTATGGCCTTTGGAGAGCTATAACCATGGACACAATTTCAAAAAGTGACATATCACCAGAAATTATAACATTATGGAATAATATTTAATCCAACAAACTATTTTTGCATAACCTTGCACCATGATCTTCAAAGTTTTTTTCCATAGGAAAAAAAATCAAGTGTAATTAAATGAACAAAATTCTTCAATATTGCCTTGTTTACTGGGTTTAATGTTGGTAGTACTTTTTGAGCCTTGGGTTGCTGAGAACTATATGGTCAACAGAGTTTTCATTTAGGATAAGCTGTTAAGTTTCTATTGTAAGTTAATTTATGAACCAGATTAGTGCTAGTTTAATGGATGCAGAGGAATGTATGAAGCTTGCATAAAAATATTCCTAATTCTTGTGTTTAGAATGGATTTGGAAACACAGTGATGAGTTTAAAACAGAAAGGCTAAGATGCCTGGAAAAATAAGAATTGCACCAGTATTTCAGAATAGCCCAAATGATCCTGTTTGAAAAACTCATTCCATGTGGAGAGATATCCAAAATTCATGCTAGACTCTGATTATTTTCATGACAGCAGAAGGAAATGTACACAATTACACTCAATTCAGCCCACAATTGCTTCTTTTTCAGAAGCTGTGCACATATATGTTGCTACTGCTGTAGCAACATATAATATTATTAGTATTAATTTTATTTCCTCGCTGCCCAATAGTCAAAGCTCTCTAAGCAGCTTTGTAACATATAAGACACAATATAAGATGCAACGATAAAAACATCATAAAATAACCATACAAAATTGAAAAGCCAAATTTAAAATAAATGTAAAAAGCTAGAATGGGTTATACAAAGTAAATCCTGATAGCCTCTGCCTTGAAATGATTGTCACCTGGTATCGCATTATTCTAAATCAGTTTCCTCCCTGACTTCTTTTCAATTACCTCCTGCAATGTATTTAGGGAAAATCTGTAGAGCATATAGACACAAATGCTGCAAATACTTTGGAGTATAGGAACTAACTAATGCAATGCAGTCATCATGACTTCATGTAACATAGATTAGGAACTTCGGTAAGTGAGCACATGGTACTCTGTGTACTCCAATACTCTGCATTGGGACTTGGGAGCTCTGGCATCTAGTTGTCACCTGGCCATGAAGCCTCCTGGGTGATGAAGCTCTCAGTCTAATTGCCCCCATTGGGTTGTGGTTGTGGTAAAATGGAGAGGAGAAGGTTATGGACATTGCCAGGGGCTTCTTGGAGGAAAGCTGGGTTGTAAATGCAACAAAGAAACTCCATATGTATTTATGGATGAGGCCACATAATATGTAAAAGGAAGCATTTGATAACTGAATTATTACTGTTCTCCAGGTGTTCTTCTTTCACTGAACTCAAGGCAGCCAACCTTTCCCAGGCATTATCCCATCCGGTCCCAGGTTGCTGCATGTTGCCTTCAGAATAAGAATAACTGAGTAACAGTCCTTTAAGGGACTCCATATGCCTATCAAGGTGAATGATTACAAGAAGCTTCCCACTTAGCCATTCTTTCACCGTGAACTTCAGTATTGTTACCCCATTCCGTTCGATCTTATAAATACCGCTACAAATCCAAGAGAGTGTGTTATATCCACATATTAGTTCTAGTACACTCATACCTTTCCCCCTTTTTCCAAATGCTGTTTTGCCACCATCTGCTTTATACATTCTTTACAGTGAGGATGTTTTCCTTTAGCCATTGACTCAAATTGCTGGTGCAATAGCATCAACTCAGATGGTAGAGTGGAAAGAACGGCAAAGTGCGTGCTACCCACCTCCACCGGGAAGGCCTGCCGCTGCCGACTCTCACCCTGCGATTACCACCACCTTTGCCCCTCCCACCCCATTCTCATCTTGTGCCTGCGGCCTGCTCTGCAGACACTCTCAGAACGTCCAGCATCACCTTTCCTCCCGTGAAAAGGGACCACTCAGGGGCAGGCATTTCTCACTGGGGAAAGCCAGCCAATGCGGCTATTTGGAGAGCTTTCCACTCTGTAGGGCAGGCAGTAGCCAGAGGCCTCTGAGTGCTTTTCCACCTCAGGGGGGGTTTGCACCAGTGCTGTGCTCTAGAAAAATGGCACAGCCATGTATGCCAGGAACGGCACAAGCAGCCTGGAGTTCTCCTTTGAATCTCCATTCAAGCAGACCTCAGATCAAGCTAAATGCAGGAGTCTGAAAGACAAAATCCTGGTGGAGAGGGCAACGTGAATCTGATATGACCTGTGAGATGACAATTCACACAAGTACATGTAACTGAGTGCACACATATGCACGCGTCACGTGTGTGTGCGCGCGCACACACACACACGTGTAAGAGTTTCTAAATTATGTTCCCCCATCATTGTTCACAGCATCCACTTTCCTAGAATTCTAGTATTCCTACAGATTCTAGTAATTCCACACATTATTACTTCATAAGGCATCTTTCCTCTACAGAAACACCAGTATTTCCCAAATATTCATCTGATGCTTTAATCAAATATCGTTAGAATTCAATCCTGCAAACTAGGGAGATTAGTATTTCAACGTGAAGATGTTAAAAACAAGTTTCATTTTCTGGATATGAAAGGCCTATGACCAAAAAGACTTGAAGGAGTGAAAGGAACAAATGAGATATTTTAGATAATCTTATTTTGACTGCCTCCTGAATTTCATACCAGGCAACTGACATTCTGTTGAATTATTTATGTGCATGGATCACGGTTGACGGAGCCTGCCTTCCGCCTTCCGTTTACCTTGCTTGCCTTCACAGGAAATCCACATGAGTCCCTCAGAGAAATGTGTATGGGTTTGATACAGGTTTACTCTTCCATGGAAGGAATGGAACATGGAATGGAATGGAATGGAATATTCCTTCCATCCTCGGAGGGAACGGTGATCCAGCAGACACCTTCTGCTGGAGCCGACTGGTGGCAGGGGACTTCCTTTGATCCCCCATTTCTCCTGGAGCCCTGAGCCCCCTCAGTCGCGTGGAACAGCATGGGAGGCCCTGTTATGGCAGGGAGAAGCAACCAGACGAACCTAGCACTATGTTCGCCTGCCTGCAAACTTGCTGAGTGCAAATTTGGGTCTGCTCCTATGATGTTGCTTTTGGCAGATGCCATGCTTCTCACTACGCATGGCAGTACATTTTAAAAGCACCTGATTTCTGGTATCACCGTGATATGGAAAGGATCTTTGGGAGGATTTTGATGTGACAAGTCCATATCCGAAACTTGTCTAAAGCCACTATCATTTAAATTGTTTGTTTAATTTGTGACCACCCAGAGAACTTAAGATATTGGCTAGTATAAAAATGCAACACACACACGCATGCATACATGAAAGATTTTTTAAAAATTGCAAGCTGTTTTGCTGCTGACAATGTATCCAAAGACAAAGCAAATAACCAAAAGCAACTGTCAAGATGGCAAACTTTCTGTACGCAGTCAATGCCTACATGTTGATTTTCTGATCACTCTGAGACAGCTGGCATTCAGTCACCCTTTTCTTTGATGTGAGGCTATTGTTCCATTAAGTTGAAGATGCCTGCTTCTTTCAACCATTCCCTCCAATCTTGCAAATCAAATAAAGCTCAACAATGCAGTGATGTCCTCATGCTGTTGAAGTCGTACTCTGGAAATGCATTGCTCAGCTAAGTTCAGATATGTTCTGCCACCATGACAACAGCAGTGAGAAGTGCTCTGTGTACATCGATAAAAAGGTGAAGGCGTGAATATTGAAGGCAGGAGAAGGAGGAAGGCTGAGATAGCTGAGAGGTACCTGCTATTTGATTTGAGGGCTTTTTGTGCAGAGGAATTGAGATGGTGGTAAAAACCCCCCCAGATTCCATGCATGTGTTACTGTTTTGAAATACCACTGCATTATGAAAAACAATGCCAAGATGGTATTTCTAGTGATATATTAGTGAGCAGAATAATAAATGGGCCAAGCCTGCTGCAATGGTGCATGCGTATATTTTGGTTATATAAAGAAATGACTACTGCAGAACACTAAGGGATGTAGCCAATTAGAAAATTTATCTCCAGCAGTAAATATTTTCATGTATGGCAGTTTGCAGATAATACAAAGATGGCATCCTAGTTTACATTTTATACATACCCGATCTGTATACAGTTCTTTTAATGGATGTCCATAAAGAACAGAGAGCAGGGTGGGATGAGATAGCCTCCAACCTACTATAAATATGTCTGAGTTTAATGGTCTAGAAAGCAGGTGAACAATTTTAAGAGACCTTCTACAGAGTAAATTCCACTAATGGCATTCAGGGAAATATGCCTGTCTTTGACTCCCAGTATGATTTTCCCTTCAGAAGTTCAGTGTGGGCAACAGCGAATGAAACTATGTTTGTATACAGGTACAGGTAGGGGAAAATCCTAACAAATCTGATTCTACTTAATACAGCTCCTCTGTTCCTCCTCCGTCTTTTAGACAGTCTCTCTCCCTCTTTCTTAAACACGTACAAGAATAAATGTGATTTCAGTTCATCACAGTTGTGCATATTAGTTGTGCATATGTTGCAGTTGTGTAATGAAGAATTTCCAGGGATTTCCGGATAAGGCAGATTATTTTGACCCATTTCAGCGTGGCCTCTGGCCCATTTATATGACAGAAACTGCTTTGGTCACATTGGTGGATGATCTGTGGTCTGGAACTGAACAGAAACCAGTGACCACGGTAGCCTTCTGAGGTATCTGTCTGAAGTGGGGTTGGGGGGCACTCATTTTGTTCTGGTTCTGCTTAGGTGTCAGTTTCAAAGTTTTGCCCAGAAACAAACTGGGAGCTGATGAAGTTGGTGTAACAAGGGACTCTTGTGCTCCCTGTAACCATCCCCAGCCAACTGTCTGGCCACTGCATTCTCTACCAGTAGGTGGTGCTGGGAGATTCCTGGGCAAAACTATGGCTACTGGTCTTTGCTCATCAGGGTTCCTTCTCATCCCCTGTGCTATTTAACAAATGCTTCAAACTGTTGATGCCACCTAACTTCTCTCCTATTCATCTAGGTCCAAAGAAGCTGTTCTATTTCTGAATTACTATTTAGCATCAAGTGAGCACATTGAAGCTCAAGCCAGACCAGACGGGGTGCTCCTAGTTATTTGAAAGGCAGACCAGGAATAAGGATTCACACTGTTCTCAATGGCATTACACCCCTTGAAGTTTCAGGCTGTATGCCTGAATTAGCTGTAAAGCTGGATGCCCAGGTTTGGACAGGGCTACATTTGTGCAGGTGAGGTGAGAGGGTCAAGTAAACCCATTCATAGAATTAGCTGATCCGTAAGGAATCTGTTTTAGGGGTGGGAATCAGACGGATTCCCTGGGCTTGGTTCCCCAACTCTGGTCTACTTTGTCACAGCTCTGAATCCAAGTTCCTGTTGGGTTCACAGAGCATTTGCCAGGAGTCAAGCCTGAAGCAGCACCGCCCTTCCATGCCCCGTGCAGAACCTTTCTGTGTGCTGCTGCATGTGACGTGGAAAAAGGTTGCCAGTTGCACAGCCTTCATGGCATGACATTTATGGCTTGGCTCACTTTCTAAGACCTCATGGAGCACAAGAGAAAATCTGGGAATGCTAGAGGAGCAGATTCCATTGGGTGCCATCCCAACCTCTGTCAATCATGCCTTAGTTCTGTCAGGAGTGGTAACCTGTGCTCTACCTGGGCTGCCTTTGAGTTGTCCCAGAATGATGTGGCCATGCAGTTTGTGGTTACAGGGAACACAGGGCTCCGTGACTGCAGCAACTTCATTGGCCACCAGTCTGCATGTGGACAGAGATCAAAGTGCTGGTTATATATGACATGTTGGCCAGCCTGCCCAGGTTTTCAGATTTTGAGGGTGGCCCTTCTCTTCCTACTGCATTTGGTGGAGATGCAGGACAGGGTCTTCTTGGTGGCTGCTTCCATGTTGCTTTCCGTCAGTTTTCCTTCTGCCAGCAGTCAAAGGAAACATGTTCCTGTTCAAGCAGGCCTTCAACTTGTAAAATGGTCTGTTATGTTTGCTGTGGTTTTTATTCTGTAATTTGCAGTATATTTTCATAGATGTTGTAACACATTTGTTTTATACTTACTTTAAGGCTGAGTTTTTACCTATTTGTTTTTCCCAGCATCTATGCTTTTAGCTCCTTTGAGCACCAATTTCTTGATGGAAATGTAGTATACAAAGTGATAAACAAATAAATGGAGAAATCAGTCTCATGTTGGCCTTGATATCAAGTGGGGTTGCTGGTCTTCAGAGCCTTGAACAGCCTAGAATGCCTCCTGCTATCGGTGCCTTCATGGGTCCATGGTCATCCCCAGGGGCCTTCTTCTAGGGGCTACTGTTAAATGAAGCTAGGTGGGCGACTGGGCCACACAGGGAGAGGTTTTCTCTGTGGAGGTGCCCCTTTTAAGGAATGCCAGCCCAAAGAAGCTCTGCCCGATCTTTTCAGAAGCAAGCAAAGAAGTTCCTGTACTCCAAGGCATTTTAGATTCTAGGTTTGACACTTCAGGCTTGCCTGGAGAATGATGGATTATCTATTTTATTTATACCCCACCTTTTTCCTTTCAAGGGAATTTACATCAGTTTCCTCCTCCTCTCAATTTTACCCTCCCAACAACAACCCTGTAAAGAAGGTCAAGCTGTGTGCCTGTGACTGGCTCAAAGGCACCCAGTTGACTCCATGGCTGAGAGAGACTAGAACCCAGGCCTCCCAAGAGAAGACTGAGGGGGACGTGATATCCCTCTTTAAGTACCTCAAAGGCTGTCATAAAGAGGAAGGTCAAGATCTCTTCTTTCTGATGCCAGAGTGTAGGACACAGAATAAACAAGTCAAGTTGCGACAACTCAGATTCAGATTGGACATCAAGAAAAGCTTCATCACTGTCAGAGCAATACAACACTGGAACCAGCTGCCATACTGGAAACATTCAAAAAGAAACTGGACAACCATCTGATACGGATGGCATAATGTGGTGTCCTGCAACATCCGGGGGTTGGACTCGATGGCCTTCATGGCCCCTTCCAAATCTAGTATTCTATGATTCTATGAGGCCATGCTCTTAGCCACTATACCACACTGGCTCGCAGATCAAGATGGGCCTTCTGGCCGTTTCTCTGGCATTCCCTGGCTGTACCCCTTGGTTGGAAGGCACAGTTGTACATGTCACCCAACCTGTCCTGGACCCCTAAACTAGTGTGGTGCCTCTGATATGGTGGCGGGCACCATCCCATCCCATTGCACATCTTGAAGTACGTTTAGAATACCAGTCTTGCTGACCTTGGTACAAGGGAAGCATTAAGTTGCCATCCTGCCCTTTGCCTCAGGCAGCAAAAATATCTCGGGCCAGCCATTTTGTCTTACCTTCAGTTTTTGAAGATCTGTCTGGGCCCAGAACCGTTCGACAGTGGGCAGTATTCACTAAATGCTTGGCTGCCTCTAACCTTTTACCGGTATTATAGATGCCCTGCATGAAAGGCTGAAAAAACAAAAAAGAAAAAGAAATCTAAAGCCCTGGATTGTTTTCATTATATTCCGGTTGAGGCATGCCACCTCTTTTTAAATGATAAATGTGTACTTGGAATTCAGTAGTGTTGCATATGTGCTTTTTGCTATAGTCCAGATATTATCCAGACAGCTTCAGCTACTGAGCAGTATAGAAATGTGAAAAAATGAATACCTCGGAGAGTACCACTGAAACAACAAAATAAGATAGTAGGTAGTTTTTATTTGAAGGTGTAATAAGTCATTTGTGATTTATCCCTGGAGGTGTTGCAAAGTTTTTTCATTGCAAATGCAAATTTGGTTCAATGGAACAAACATGGGGTGCTATATTAGCTATGCAATTTATGGTGTTTGTCGTTTTTCAGCTGCATTAGCATTAGTCAATATTCCAGTTAAATAGTAATGAATTGATTTCAGTAAATTTAATCTAGGCTTTTTATATTCACACAGTAAATAATCAAAACCAATAGATGAAGACTGTATCTCATAGGGCAGTAGTGAAATATAGGATTGCTGCATGCTCCCCTTTCCCTGAGAAGAAAGGCGTTCCAGCAGTAATGCTGCAGAGTTTAGTTTTCTTTGGAAGAGACCTTGGTAATTTGCGCCTCAACAATTTATTGTACACTCATAATTCCCCACCCAAAGTTGTTTACACATTCTTTAGAGGACCTCACAACCCTCTAGTTTTGCTTTTGCCTTCGCAAGCACTTTTGGCATTTCTTTAGAGCAAAGCGGTAACATTTTTGAAAACAAAAAAGAGCACTTTTTCTATTTGGGTAATTGTGCTGTTCTGTTATAACACAACACTAGTTGCTACCTGCAGTGAGATCCATGGTTCCTTAAGTTGCTTTGATTCCAAGCAGTATTTACATTCTCTCAGTCCTCTTTCTATCTGTGTTTCCAAAATTCTTGCTGCAAACAGCTTGCCAATGAAATGGCAAGTTTATCTGAATGTGCATGTTTTTCTATGCACTTCTCTAAATTACAGAAATATTGCAAGTGTTTCTAATGTGAGTTGGTACACTATTGTAAGAAATTCTGTGTACATTTCTTTCAAAAGCAAACCTCTGGCAGCCTCTACAAAGGTTGCACATTGCTATTTTGCAATTCTTTCTTTCCCCACTGCTTATCTATTATTGATCTTCTCTGATCCTTGCTTGAAATTAGTCACCCACCCACAAAGTAAATCACACATTTTTTAAAAAACAAAACACAGAAAGCACATGATAATGAAGTCAATTGTAATGTCAAAAAATCTGATACAATCCACCTCCCTTGAGGCTGGTGCCATCATCCTGAATAATTTCATTGATACTGGAGTATATTTGGCATGAATAATTTCTTTGATACTGGAGTACGTTTGGCATGAATAATTTCATTGATGCTAGAGTACATTTGGCATTGTCCGGAGCAGTGGATGTAATCTTCACTATACCCATATGATTGAGTTGAACCCTCAGTTCAGCTCCATGTGCAAATGGATTCCTATTCTTCTTCGGTGTCCTTGACGCTTCACATTTGTTTTAGTAACTGTGAAATGATTTGGGAATTGTATGCTAATTAAAGTAAAACACATAACATATGAGCTTGTGGAAATCAAACAATTGTATTCAGAGTGTCATATATCTTACGAGCTGCTTGACATGTCTTTGGAAAGACACTACAGGTGGTGATTTGCCTCTGGTGTTTCTTTTCTTTTATGCAAAGAACAGCTGGAGTTTCGAGATTGCTCGTCTCAAATCCACTTTCCTTGTTGAGTTGACATAGCTGATAAAATATGATGGCTGAAGCACAGAAATGTTCACTTTGGTAGAAATAGTGGACTTCAAGGTGGATGTCAAGAGGGGATTACTATATCTTAGATATGTTCCATAAATATTTGAATAAAGATGTATCCATTTCTTCTTAGGAAAAAACCCCCAAAGTAAATAAGCTTATTTGAACAGAATTTCCTGTTTACTGATGCATAATATTTAACAGCAGAAATGATAAGCAGAAAAGTGCTCACCTACAGGGGCAATCAAACATAAAAATAGTGTCTCACAATGTTCAGTGTTCATTCCAGTGACCACCAGAGTGTTATAGTACATTAAATAAGGAAAAAGCAAAATAAACCCCCTGATGGGGGCATCACAGAATTTGGCGTGGGTAGCATGGAGCAGTGTATGAAGATAAGACTGGGCTGAATATCCATGCCTTGAATTGGGTGGCAGGACAAAGGCTGTGGACCCTTACCTTGGGCAGTCTGACTGCTAGCTGATTGCAGCATCCCAGGCTGTGAGCAGAGAAAACATGGCTGGGCATGGCAGGAAAGTGTGTGCCCGTCCTGCAGCTTGGTTGTGTAACAGGCATCCCTTGCTAGCCTGCTTTATGGGCTTGAGCCAAGTCCCTACTTCTTGGAGCAAGACTCCCCACACCTCCCTCACCGGGATCCTTCTAACCCTTCTTGATGAAACTCATCTTGTCCCTTCCAGTGTCTGCCATCACCAACAAGTCACAACATCAGCAATAACTGAATGAGCAACCTCTCACTTAGAAGATGTGTCTGTGAGGTAAAGGAATGCTTGCGATGAGGGAGGTGGAAAACCCTGCAGCAGTGTCGGTCACACGCACAGCTGGAATCCTGTCTCAGCCCTGTCAAAGGGACACAAATGCTACAAAGGATCAGAGTGGTGCGGATAGACCTGAAAGACGTTCTCCCTCTGCTCTGCCTCCAAACTCTGTCCCTGGGAGGCAGCTGGCATGGCCATGGGCCTTGGGAGGAAGGCTCAGAAGTGACAGCGTACCATACATCACAAAGGCCACAGTGGCCTTTTCCTCTCCTGGTTTTCTGTCCATGCAGTGCTGCCAACTGAGGATCTCTGACATAGCAGGAGCCAGGATTTGCCTGTAATGGGAAATGGCATGTGCATTGTTGGACACCAAGATACTGTTATGTGTTAAATCCCCTACAGAAGGGATGGGCCTAGTCTAAGTTTAATGAAAGCCAGATCCTGCCCACTGAGACTCTGTTGACACAACCACATAACAAGCTGCTCATCCTGAATATAAAAGGACATCATTTTATTGTCTTGTTCTTTATTGTAATAAAGGCACTTCACATCTGCGCTAAAGTTCATGACGGGCCAGTATGTAATAAACAACATCCAGTAAAAAAGGGTGGCTTACATTTTTTGTGTCTTAAAAATAAAAAATAAAATAAAACAACAGTTGCCTTGTTTTCTGTGGAACAAATGCAGGCCCTGATCTAGATATCTGCTCATTCAGGCAGGGTATAGACCTAGATACTGGCAGATACTTCCTTTCTGATTATCTGCGTATTCCAACACAATGTTTATGAACCTAAAATACTTAGCATGAGGAGGGTTGTCAAATTCATTCACAGTTCTCCCCTCTGCCCTTTTTGGCATTTAATTTAAACTTAGCCATGTGCTTTATTTCCTTATTTTTGCTGATTGCATGCAGCTGCTGCTCCATTTGCAGCATATGCAGGCCAGGGATCTCTAACTTTCAGTAGGCACACTGGTGTTGGCACACATGCTAATATAATCTAAAGAAAGCGGTCATGTTATCTGCAGTAAAGTGTTCTGCTAGTGATCACTGTAACATTGAAATGAGGCCTAAAATAAGGAACTTAATCAAATGCAGCTTAAGAACATAAGAACATAAAAAGCCATGCCAGATCCAGTTCAGCACTCTGTACATGTGGTGGCAAACCAGCTTTCCGTGGGATCCCTCGAACAGGATGGGTGCAAGACATTATCCTGCCTAAGCTCCTTAGCAACTGGTGGATGCAGGCATGCCACCTCCGGTAAAGGAGGCAGCACATAGCCAGCAAGGCTAGTAGCCACGGATAGCCTTCTCGCTCATCAATATGTTCAATTCCCTTTTAAAGTCATCCAAGATTGGCAGCCATCTCCATTTCCCATGGCAGCAAATTCCACAGTTTAACTATTCTCTCTGTAAAGAAGCACTTCCTTTTATCTCTCCTAAACCTCCCTCCAGTCAGCTTCATGGGATGACCCTGGGTTCTAGTGTTACGGAAGAGGAAGAACAACGACTGTCTCTCTCTCTCTACTTTCTCTAAACCATGCATTATTTTAAACACCTCTATGATGTCTCCTCCTACTCATCCCTCTTCTAAGCTGAGCCATCCCAGTTTTTGTAGCTGATTTCAGCAATTCTATTTTCTATTCCATTCCTAATTATGCCTAGCATGGACTTTGCCTCCTTCACAGCACCTGAGCACTGGGATGACATTTTCATTGCACTATTCACCATTACCCCAAGATCCCTTTCTTGCTCAGCTACTGCTAGTTCAGATCCCATCAGATCCCACTATAAACCTGTGATTGCAGCTATAAAGGTTTCAAAATCTTGTAACAGGACAAAAATCCTTCCTCTTTTGTAACTAGCCATCCAGGAGGTACTCTTGAAAGCTGGATATGGGTAAATATGAATCCTTTTGCCAACACAATACTGTAATGACCCCCTTTTCCTTAATTGCCCTAAGTGGGCATGAGGAAGAACATAGTAGAACGCTATCTGACACCATTATGGGTCATTTAGCCCCACTGCAGAATACAGGGGAAGGCATAATCTTACATACATTTCTTGCTTAATAATGAAGGATTTGGTAAGCTGAGGGGGCTCAGTAATTCTTGACCCGGGAGTGCTATATTTCCTCCAATGGCACAGGATTGGGCTACAAATCTATGAGAATTTGTGCCCAGTGGGCTTCCCTCTGATGCCACCAGACCTGAAACAAGGACTATGTCCTACCTAAATTGGCTTGGTTTGGGTTGGGTCAGGTTGAGTTTTTTCCTAAAATACTCATGTCAAGGGCAGGGAAAGAAGAAATGTGACAGACAAGTGTCCGTTCTAATCCTAAGGCACAGTTCAATTACTGTGCTTTGGGGAAGGCAAGGATGGAACCTGAGATGGCCACACTCTTTCAACACTACCAGGCTTCACTGTGAAGCAAGGCCTTCAGCTGGCATCCAGCCATCCCACCTCCATAGAGTCTGTGACCACCTGGAAGAATTGCAAGTTTCTTGCCTGGAAACACAATGAAATGTGCATCATTTTCATACCAATTGCCCCAGAAACAGGGGACAAAGAGAGGGGATGTGACTCCCATTTACACTAACCGACATGCTCACAAACACAAGTTGATGACTCCCCTTCAAATGAGCTGCTGCATCTATTCTTCTGAGTCTTTACAGGGTTCTTAAAAAGAGATAACTCTGGGCTGTCTGACACTTTTGGAAGAAGTGCACAAGGGATCTGCTGGGACAAATGCATCCTCTTTGTGATATCCTTAAAATATCAAGGTTGCTTCACCAGAACCACCACCATGGTCCCCTGTACAAATATACTGCAACTATCCCCAGAAATTTCATTTAGCTTTGTTAAGAAATAAAAGTGTCAGTTGTTCCCTTAAAACAATAACATGATTTAGTACGAAATTCTTTATGCCTATTTGCTAACATTTGGCAGGCATAATCCCTTCTGGGATTTGTGTTGTGCTTGCAAATACTACCTAATTCTGACGAGAATCATTTTTTGATTTCCCATGGTAGTCCATGAGAGGTATGAAACCTTGGCTTTAAAGCCAAACCAGAGGACCCCTGAATCAATCTGAGTGTAATTGGACTATTTTCCAAATCACTGCATCGGAATTTCAGTCAAATCTTGAAGTCAGAGCATGCCTCTTATAACAGGATGGGAATCTTTTTTATCCAAAGGGCTGAAATCAATGGGGTGGTGGTGGGGGGAGAGGTGAGTGGGGCCTAAGGCAAAGGGCAAACACCAAAAGGGACAACATACAAAATAAATAAATGCTTGCATATTCCAGCCGAAAGCTTTTTATTGCCAGTTACTAAAATTTAGGAGAGACATTCCAAAGCTTTTTGAATGGCAAAATTCTGTGCAAAAGTTAGGAAGTCCCTGAATGGTGAGTGGCTGGATGAGGAGGGATGCAGCCGGAGGGGGTCCAGGGAAATCTGTGGCCCCAGAGGGACAGCTTTGGTGTTCAGGCATGGGCGTCCTCAGCTCGCTCACTGCATGTGCTTCATTGATTTTTTTTTTAATTGGAAGAAGACACAGGAGTAATTTTTTAGTGTAATGATGTACTTACATTTAAAAAAACCTACAAGCAGAATGCTTCCAGGTATTCAGCTGATCTTTTCCTGAATCCAGGCTGCAAGAAGTTTGTTTTTCCACAGTAAAACTCCTGACAAAACTATCGAAACGTCTTGACTTCAACATTTCAAAGCTGACCTGAGCACTGTAGGTGTTCTATGTTCAGAATAACAGCCTTTATGAGGCCCTGGTGAAAGTTTACTCTTTCTATATTTAGAGATTATGCCTGGACATTTTTGTTCTCTGTAGTTCCTAGCAGCTTTTCTTTTTTAACTGGAGGTTTTAAAGGTCGCGTTCCAACCCAGATGAGGTTAGCAAGGCCAAGCAACTGTCTTTAAAACAGAGTTTGTCCTCCCATTTCTTTGTATCATTTACTAAGTTTCCCCTAAGAGAAAGCTGCAAGGGAAACTTTGGATAACTTCATGTTCCCTGCTTTCATTTTGGCCCATGGAGGCTACAACCACAGTCATAATCCATCACACACACACACACACACACACACACACACACACAGAGCACTAAGCATCCATCAGCATAATGACAGAAGGATTTTCAAATGTTAAGTAATATAACTGAACCCAAATAGAAACAGTGTAGCTAATGCATGAACAGAGTTTTGTTCAACTTTTCCAATTACAGCTGTGTCAATTTTATCTGCTGTGTTGCTTAGGTTTAAAAATTAGCATTTTCATTGCCTTAATGTTTCAGGTCATGCTAATGTCTCCAGAATTTATCAGGCTCCAAGTGCATTTTTCTTCCACTCAAAATTTAATTACAAAAAGACTTGCTATTGACCCAACCTTAGGCAAATCAGTTTGATGGAAAACCAGGCAGCAGCTAATTTCAGTGTAGGATGCATCTGCACTAGACTTTATTCTCCAGTATTGACATGATTCGCTCACCCATTTATTCCTATGAATGATGTTCAGTGTGAAGCATAAAATTTCAGTATTTTTCCTATTGTTGCATCCTTGTTTGAAAATGTTGGGTTCTTACGATTTTTTGTAAAGTGTCCAGTGTAGCTGCAGGATAGAGTAATGTTATTGTCTTGCCTAGTTTAAAAATATAGCCAATGTCATAAGCTCATTTTTGCCACTTGGCTGCTAGGACAGATAGACACATACACTCTTCCTAATTGCCCCCCTTGCAGCGTTCTCTTCCTTGGATCAGCAGAATAAAAGCCCCGTGCCACAAGGCATGGGCAGTGGGTGAGTTGCAAAAAAGCTTGACTAAGGGGGCTACAATTTCTGCTTCCTTATCCTCTTCCACGAGCAGAGCCATATGCTTCCATGTACAGATATTTGGTCAATATGTTGGCATTATATTATGCACAATTATCATACAACAGAATAAACAATTCTAGTATCTTGATAATACATTATGAACAAAAGAGATTACAATTGTTGGGCTCTGCGGAACAGCACAGCTCCCTCCAGTGGCTTGTAGTCTGGCTCACCTTGCAGGTACTTGCAGGACTGGGATCAGGTCTGTGGATACTTGCAGGGATTAGAGCTACCACATAGGAACCAGCTGGGAGCCGCAGAAAAGGCAGCTCAGCCCCAGGTAGCCCTGCCAGAGCAATGTGAGTCTTTCTGGCCCCGTTTCGGACTGTTTCTGACTCTTCCTTTGCTTTTGGTGTCACTAGGCCAGGTCCTTGGTCCTTGCCTGCTTCTGACATTGCCCTTGCTTCTGGTTCTGCTTGTGCCTTGCTGGGATCTACTTCTCACATGCCATTGATTCTGTTTTGGTGCTGGGCCTGCCTTCTGATCCTTGCCTGTTCCTGGCTCTGCCTTTGTCTGTGGACCTGCCACAGCTCAATGGGTATCTCACCCTTATTTTTCCTGACTCTGCCTAGTATTGCGATGAAGCTCTGTGGAATCCATTTCTAGCATGTGTGGACTTCCTCTCTTGCTTGGCCTGTCTTAGAAAACAGAGTCGGAGTCTGCAAATGCTTGCTAATGAAGAAAGTCTGCTGCATGGGAAGCATTTGTGTGGGGGTCAATTCCTTGCAAGCACTGTGTGATTATTGGGCGTGCTTACCAGGAACTTGGATTCATGGCCGCAACAAAGCAGTTCAGAGTCTGGGGAGATGAGCTCAGGGAATCTGACAGATTCCTATCCCCAAACAGATTCCTCACACATCCGTAACTTTGTCTGCCTCTGTTTCTGCCACAACTTGGCAGGTATCTGCCCCCGCCTGCTCCTGGCCCTTCCTTTGCCTCTGGTTATGGCTAGATAATACCTGAAGGTTCCTTGTTCCTGACTGCTGCATCTGCCAGTACCTGCGTCACCTCTGGCCTTGGTAGACACCTGATGTGTATGTCCCAGAGCTGGTGATGTTGTTATTGTAGTCTTTTGCAAGATGGGAAACATGCCGTGTGTGTGTGTGTGTGTGTGTGTGTGTGTGTGTAGGGGGTGGGTCCAGCACTCTGCTGCACCACACTGGCAACTGGGAGTGTTTCTTCTGTCAAACATCCATGCCCTTTCTTTCTTTTTGCTAGAGGAATTGTCTTTTGGCTTTCTTCCCTAAGTGTCTCTGGTTGCAGTCCACACTTTGGTTTCTGGTTAGTTGAGTTCTGTAATGCAAATCTGTTCTTTATATGGGCTTTAAATTCTTCATAAAAATCATTTGAGCTATATTTTGGCACTATGCTTTTATTAGTGATCTTTTTCAGATTTATTCTGATTTTTAATATGACTAGTTCATGGCCACTGCCACAATCTGCTCCTGGTCTTGTTTTGGCAGCAAGAATGCAGATTTTTCATTTGTTACTTCCAATTAAGTAGTCTATTTGATTTCTGTATTGGCCATCTGGTGATGTCCATGTGTACAATAGTCTGATTGGTTGCTTGAAGTATGTATCTGCAATAAACAGATGGTTGGCTTCACAGAATTCTATGAGTCGTTTTCCTGCTTTGTTTCTGACCCCAGGCCACGTTCTCCCATAACACCAGGTCCTGCTTTGATTCCGCCTTTTGTGTTCCAGTCACTTGTAATTATCAGCATGTCTTGCTTTGGTGTCCTATCAATTTCCTCTTTGAACACTTGCATAAAAGTTCTCAATCTTCTCTTCTTCAGCATCTGTGGCTGGAGTGTAGATTTGAATGGTGTTTATGCTGATAGAAAACCTATCAAATTCTGATACAATTTGGTTGGACTTTGCATTATAGCCCCATACTTCCTGTGTTAGATCTCTCATCAGTATTACAGCCACTCCCTTTCTTCTGAGTTTCTCATCTCCAGAATAAAACACTTGGTGTTTGGTTGAAAATGTTATATTCCAGTCCACTTTACTTCGCTCATACCGGGTATTGTGATGCATAATCATTCCATTTCTTCCTTTATGGTTTGTGGTTTACCTTGATCCGTATTTCTCACATTCCATGTTGTAGCTCTATGTGTTGTGCAGCATCACGTTTTCCTTTCCCCCTCTGGCATGTTGGCCACCAGTCTTCCTTTTGTATTTGATCTAGTAGGGTCATTAGAGGCAGCACTATCCTTACTTGTCCCTCTGTCATCTGTAGGTTGAGTGGTAACATAGTATTAAAAGCAGACTGAAATGCAAGTTAGACCCAAAGGAGAAACATTCACAATACCCTTGAGCTCTATATTCCATCACTGATGTAACTGTGTGTCTGCACATGTATTCATGGGCGCTTCCATGTACTATGTGGGTTCCATCTTGCCTAGAAGTCTGCATTTAAGTAGCTCCATGTGTGAAGGCCTCCCTGCTCTAGACATGAACTCAGTGCATGTAGTTGCCAGGGGAAATGCTATGTATCAGGACTGTAAGAAAATTCTTCTCTTTCATCCACAGATCCAAAAATGAACTTTCTAAGGAGTATTCTTGGTTGAGAAATGTAAGAATACTAAAAGCATGATTTGGAAATGTGATTGTAAGAAAAAATGTTTTCTACTTCTATTGCAATAGTAATTCTGCCACTAAGAATTCTAGTGGCAGAATAGTAATTCTGTAATAGTAATTCTGCCACTAATTAAAAAGTAATTTTATTTTTTCCTTTGACTAATGTGGACACCAGTTTACATTTTTGACTAGATCTCTCTCAGTGAATCTTAACAGCTATGATGATAAATTAGGCTCCATAATTCAAGTAATCCGTAAACCACTTCTACTTCTAAATTCAGAACAACAAATTTTCTTCTTCCACCCATCCAAAGTTCTTACAAATAGAGAAGAGGTCTAGGACAACCACTTGAAGCAGTTTTTCTTATTTCCTTAGCAGGCTCTCAAAAATCTCAACAGGTAGACAGCCTCATCCACGGACACAGGGCTGGCCCACGGCATTTTGCTGCCAGAAGAGCCAGAGATTCCTCTTATTCCATGTTGTAGTAATGAAACAGTTGGAGTAGCAGCTGGAACTCTTTTCAGTTCTTCTAATGGGATGGTGTCTTTAACTTACAGGGGGCAGAGGTGGCGACATGGTGCACAGCTTTCTCCTCCAACATCCTGCCGCCGCCATCACCCCGACATCTGCCACTTGCAATGATTGCTTCCATCTGCTGAATGGCAGAACTGCCCTGCATGCATTCATGTAGGTCCCAGACCAGGAAGGCATTTGCACCCTGTACTGGAACTGAATGCAACCTGGTAAGATAGCACACAAAACATAGTATTTATGTATATCTAAAAGCAAGACTTGCTTCCTTTCCTTTCCTTTCCTTTCCTTTCCTTTCCTTTCCTTTCCTTTCCTTCTGTCTTGTAATGGAAGTATATGTTGGTTAGTAGACAATTAGCCAATCTCAGAGTATACACAACAATTTTGTATCCATTATCTCTGGCTTCCACGATTTCTAGGGAATACCAGTGATTTATTAGTGATCTATTTTTATACTGTAATAGTGGAAGGTCTGTCAAAGAAGCTGAAACATTAACCCTGTTTATCATTATTTGAAGTGCATTCCTCTTTTATGTTTGATATATACAGCCATTTATTCCACTGCTGACAATGACTGAATTTATCACTTAAAATATTCGCCTTTGAACTTTCACACTTTTTGAAGTAGCAAGCAATGTGCACAGCTATAAGAGCTGGACGCTTTGTGTTGGTCACACTTGCATCCTGAAGCATGGTCCCTGCCATGGGACATCTTGGTAGCCATTGAGAGAGGGATCTGCCCACACTTTTGCCCTGTGGGTGGGATTCACCCCCAGCTAGACTCAAAGAGTGGCCATCAGGATCAAATCTCCTGTGGAATTGAACAGAAGCCTTGGTTGTGAATTAGAACATCAGCTACCTAATCTGTGCCAAGTCTAATGCTTCCATACAGCCGAAAGTGCCTGAACCTGCCTAATCTTGGAAGCTTAAGCAGGGTCAGGCCTGGTTTAAATCTCAATGGGAGACTTGCATCCTGTGTTGAGCAGCAGGTTGGGCCTGATGGGTTTCTAGGCCTCTTTCAACTGTATGGTTCTATGATCTCTCCAAACCAACTTTTAGTGAACACACCTTTTTGCTTGTAAAAGTTCTGCAGTCTTTTGACACTGCATGTTACCACATTAAATTCAGAAAGAGAAGAAAGATGAGTTGGTTGCCAATACGCATATAAAATACACTTATAAAATACAAATTTTGTAGAAATTGCCTATTTTTAAATGATGCAATATAACTCAGAGATATAGTTCAGTTCAAAAACTTAAAAAAAATAAAACTAATATTTATTATGCTAAAATTTACAAAACCTCTAAAGTGTAAAGTAAAATAAAAATTGAAAATACAAAAAAATAAAAATAAAACCATATTCTGTTCTACTCAGAATTCGCTGTTACTCGACTTAATGAGACTTACTCTCAAGTAAGTGGTTACAGGATTGCTGGCTTAATATATGCATTCACCACATTGAAACTTGCCATTTGATCTCTTTATCATGAAAATTTGCCCAAAGGCAGTTGGGATACATGGGCACTGGTGAACAACCCAGAGACTGAAAAAACAAACCATGGTATGGCAACCAGCTTGTGAATGAGCACTATATGATACTCCATTGAAATCAGTTGAGGAACATTCCTATTCCTATCATGTAATTACAAATAAACATAAGTGATAGATCATACTACTGTGTAAGTCTCAAAGGATGAGTTGTAAATAAGGATACACAACTAATATAACAATATAAGTGGCAGGTCTTGCTTTTATGGTGCTGAATACAAGCCAAAAGCTTTTCTGTCTTCAAAGTAATGTTTGCATTTTTTTATCTAGGGAAGAATCAGACATAAATTTGCATTTGGAACTCTCTCTCTCTCTCTCTCTCTCTCTCTCTCTCTCTCTCTCTCTCTGTGTGTGTGTGTGTGTGTGTGTTTAATTCTGTCTTTCTTCATTCTGCATTACACATGAAAAGTGAGAATAAGTCAAATCACTGGAGAATTTAAACCATCTAAGAGCTTCATCAAGCACTGCGTAAAGTCTAGACCATTAAGAATCTCCACTGGGGAAATTGGAGAAGAGGGAAAGAAAAGAAAGGATAATTTTCTACAATGTGCATTTCATTTGGTAATGGTTTTTCTCTGGAGAATGTAAGAATGACAGATATTTAATGATCCATATATTCAGATTTGATCATCTTTCAGCCTGTCAAAATTAATTAATAGCAAAACAAATTTGTGAGGTAAAATTGGCCTCATTATGGTGGCCCGGGGAGGAAATGGACTGAGGAGAGATACAATTCAGATATTCTCATTCTGCTTTCTGCAGAAAACGTAATAGGCTGAATTCAACTTAAACCTTTACAGTTAGAGATTTCAATTTCAGCGGTTACCTTAAACATAACCAAACTTTTACCCCCAAACAAAATCCCTTGAAGCTGAATTCCTGTCGTCAAAGTACTATAATTCTCCTTGTATAAAAGATAGCACCTTCCCACTTTATGTATACTGGGCTTTCCCCCCACATCCTTTTGTGTTATGTGAGCCACTTGACTGACAAAAGCTATTTTTTATCATTGTTTTTGTTCTGCCACCATGCCTAACAAAAGAGAGCAACTAGAGTGTGATGGCTGCCTGCCATCAGCAGGAAGTGGCATTATGGTTGAGAGCCATTTCTATTCCTGTTTCTTCAGCAGGAATGAGAGTTTCTCTTCCAGGCTAGGCTGTGTTATGTGGATGATCTAAGGCAGGAAGAATATAAGAAAAGTCACACAGAAGCAGCCCAAACATCTATATAGCCCACAATTCCTTTCAAAGAATGACCAAAAAGTTGCCTATGGGTAACCCACAAGTAAGCCATGGCTGGGAGAGCATTCCCAATTTATTTATTCAAAACATTTTTATCTTGTCTCTATCCCAGATGGATCTCAAGATGTCTTACAAAACCAAAAGTGTAACAGTGCATGGCTTCAGTATTGTTAGATAAAATGCAGCTAGCAATTATCAAGTTGAAGTGAGCACAAGCCATATACAACACAACACATAACATGACTAGGTGGTAGCCCAAACATTAGAAGGCTTGTTTGGGTAAGGCTGTTTTAGAGGTACACAAAGTGGTGTATCCATCACTGATCCCCTTTTGTATCTCTCCATGTGGACCTCATCCAACATACTTCAATTTATTGATTTGTCTATCATATTTCTATCACATCTGTTTTCCTCTTACAAGGAGCCCAAGACCCTCTTCCTCTCCACTGAGAGGAAGGGACTGGTCCATAGTCACGCAGTGAATTTCATGGCCAAATGGGGTCTAGAACCTGCATCACCTGAGTCAGTCCAACATCTACACCTCATTGCCACACTGACTCTCAACAGACACCTTGAAACATTCCAATGTAATATAAACAAGTCTGACTGGTGATCTTGTTTTGCTGATTTCAGTTTTGTGAGTTTCTAGAACTGTTATTTCAAGCAAGGCAGCTTGTTTATGCTTTTGAAATTACTACCCTCTTCCTAACATTTTTTCTTCTTCCATTGCTGGAAGATGCACTTTTCATAACAATCTCCCCCTCAATTGAAGCCATTAAGACCTCATTGTAAAATGTGTACCTTGATTATGAATGTACGCATTTTCTATACTGCTAATATAAAATAAATGTCATGTATTTTCTCCCAATTTCATCTTTTGCCAAAGTAGTTGATATTAAGGAGCCATTAAGAAAACCTGAGTCCCAGATCATTATTCATTCAACATTCAAAAAAAGCATCTGTGCATTAGATGCTATTAACACATGCAGAATGCCAAATATAATGATCCCATTAAATCAGACATGATTAATAGTTCATGAGAACTGAACTGATGGTATTTCTGGAAGGGCTCTTTATATTATTATTCACTCAAATTATTTTTGGAATGTTGTCCAGTTGTGCACAGCCTGAAGGTTCTCCAGTGAATGATATGTGCTATTCTATTTACTTCAGGTCTGGGTGCTTCTCGGGCTTCCACCTAAATAATGAGATGTAAAACCTCATTATATAAATAAAGTACCAAGCACAAAAAGGAATAAATTTGGTGCTAGCTTTTAATTTGTGCTCTTAAAATGTCACTCAAGATGAATCCCTTGCTCTCAGGGCAAACTTTCCTAGGAAACAGACTAAATTGTGGAGATATTGTCTTAAAAGGCCCCTTCTACAGAGGCATTTAATGTTTTCTTAATCCAGGGTTCTTAATACACAAGATTAAGCTTCTGGGACATCAAGGAGTTATGTTGGCCTCCTTCCATGTGATGGAGTAACTGATCTTGTTGAAGCTATAATTGGAAAGGGTATTTACACTGTGAACTACTGTTTTAAAAGCAGTGTTTATTGTATCTACTGAAAAATTCAAATTAGAGGGTAGAATCCAGTGAGCTATTTATGCTCCCAGCTAGCTATCATTTCCTTCCTGCTGGGTCTCTTCTATAAGTGGTAAGGGGAACTATTTGTACAAGAGATCTAGTGCTTTGCAGAAGAAACCTCAATGGTGATTTCTTCACTGGAGCTCCCTCATGTGAGCAATGTTGAGGTGTCCCATTCTAGAAATGAGCATTTTTGCTCACTTTCAGCTGATGCCAGAATTCTAATTTCTGCAAGTGACGGTTACTACTTGCTGGAAGGAACTGATGGGGTGCAAGAGAATTGGCTTGTATGTGTTCTTAGCCTGGGTGGCTACCTAACCAATTGCCATTATTCAGCTCCTGATTCCGAGTGGTTAGCTATGTTCCATCTGCATGGTGAGGCATCTCAGTGTTAGAATCCCTGCACATGTTCTAATATTGCTTGGTTTTAGCCTTTATTTTGTGATGGAAATGTAAATATCCCATTTGCAATGCTTGTGAAATGATGTCATTTTAACTTCTCAGTTACTGTTTTTCAAGCCAATCAGGTAAAAGCTTTGGATTTCAAATCTTTCAATACATTAATCATGCAGGCTACTCTCTACCCCAAGTTCAAAGTTCTCTTCTCACTTGTACCTTGATTTCATTACTGTATCCAGCAAGGCAAATGAGGCCATTTTTCTAAAGTATCAGACAGAAAAGTTTTTCTTTTCCTTTTGGTAAGCAAAAGTGCTGCTTGGGTGCTGCTTGGAGACACTGAGAGAGGATGCTGAGAAGAACATCCAAGGTAGCTGAGGTTGGGAAGGCATCACCCGGGGCAGCTGGATGGTGAGGAAAAGACCTGGGCTTCGGCGGATAGAGGCATCTTTTCCATAGCTCCTACTCACTCCTCAGCTCCAAGGGGTCCACACTAACGGCGGACTAAGCAGTAAGCCATTTGAAAACAGCCAATTAATGCTTAACTAAATGGAGTTGCTGATCTTCCAGTCTGATCTCAGAAATGGGATCCATACACTTCATGAGATGCATTTCCTTTCCTGATCTTTCTTTACATAACATCTAGGAGCCCACTGTGATATAGCAGCATAGTCTTCCACCTTCACAATTAAATACCACATTTTCCTTGCTCTAAAAAATAGTTGCCTCAAGCTCTGGTTAGAAACAGATATCAAATCGGAGGGTCACAGTGCCATCCAAAGGACCTATAAACAACTGTGAGCGGGAAATGATGAGCACATTATGAATGCCTCATGCAGAAAAGCTGTCAGGGAAATCTAACACAACCACATAAATATATATGTTTGATGGCTTTAAAAAATAAGATGGTATAGAAATGTGAGTAATAAAACACAATGATACATGATATTATAACATTAAACATTATATCACAGGACACTTTCCAAGACATACTTTATTGACCTACATGCTCAGCACTGTGTATATACACAAGATCTCAAAGGAATGAAACACTTTCATGTGAGATTGAGGTAAGCAAATTACAATTTCTGTTGCAGAATGTCAACCATCACAAAGTAAAGATCACAAGTGGTCCACCTGTGATTTAATCCCACCTTCTCTGCTTGAAGGGCCACATTTGTATTATTCAGACTTAATACATCAAATTAAATTCATTTGAAATGAAATCCAAGTATGTATCTTTTGAATGTATTTTTGCACTAAAAATAAGGGATTGTGGTAATATATATATATGAGGCTGCATGAAGTTTTCAGAAACAATATTTTTAAAAAATCAAGAGCAAAGGTGTAAATATCTGCAATGTAAGATCACTGAGGAGATGTGGATATGATACTTGATAAAGATTTCTTCTTTGCAATAAATTATAAGGAAAACATCTTTAGGATGCCTTTCAATCAGGGAATTGCTGGAGAGGTGATAAAGCAAAAGCTCATTATCTAAATATGTGGTGGAGCAGAGACACTTTGAAGAATGGTGAGCACAGTAATACCAGAAATATTTCAGATTATTGTGCTATTAGAACCAATGGTAAACTTGCTGTTGAATTAAATGACTAAATATGCAGTTCTAGAAATCAAGAGGTTCTTCAAGATGCAGCCATGATCTTGGAGAGGTGGCCAGCATGGTTTTTTTCCACACTGGCTACAAGGGGGGTGGGTAGCAGGCCAGGGTCGTGGCTTCTGGAGTCTTGGAGGACTTCAGCTCTGGGACTCCTAAGGACCCTATGGCTCCCCCAGACAATTTTTGCATTGTGCCCTTCCACTCCTGTGAATGGTTTGGCATGAAGCTGCACCCATTTCACACTCTTTTTTTCCCAGAGTAACCTACTAGCATACAAGTAAATTTGTTTTATTGTCTTGAAGTCTTATTTTTTCATATCCACTTTGCATAGCCTATTAATGTACACCTCTTCTTGCCTCAGATAATGTTAGATATTATATATTTCAAAGACTAATATGCGACTTGTCCAAATCAATATCTTAATTAAATTATATTTTAATCAGGTGTCCTGAAAACAATACCTAGATTGGTAGGAAACCAAAGATTTATGGGGAAAGAAAGATAATTTATGGACTGGGGCCTTTCCCTGACATTGTGAACACGAGATCAGATGTTTCAGGAAAGCATATCACTTGTTTTAAGTGCAAGTCATTATGAAGAACTCTTACTACCTTCACGAAACCATAAAATTGACCAGACTTACAATAATCCCAAAATATGTACCTCATGATTATTTTCCCTCTCCCCAAAAGGCACTGAAATGACTGGATTTACACGAGGGCTTTACAGACAGAATAAATGGGGGAAAATGTGATCTAAGAAAGGAAACACAATTTTAGTTACTAGCACTTTTCTACGGCTCTTAAGCTTTTAATAGGAGGTAAGGGAATTTGCAGTCAGAGAAGTAGATCAGTGAAATGATAATTGGTCTTTGAATAGAGTACTTTTATCCCATTAATTTCTGCCATTATGGAGTAAGATAAGATGTAAGTCTCTGACTAACTGAAAATTAACGCCCCCCCCCACCAATGAAACAAAAGAACAGCTTATGCTGTGTTTTTTCAAATAAATGCTAAAATTAATTTTTATTCAGTCTTCTAATGCAGATAATTTTAACCCCATGGCCCATGCACTTAATCATGCCTTGCTCTAGGTCTATTAAAATATATTAACTCTATTCACCAAATTTCTCTTTCTTAACCTATACACAATTGATATACATTGGTAATAATTTTAACAATAAGCATGCTGACATGGAGATAGTGCAGAGGTGAAAGCATAAAGGTGAAAGAATAGCTTCTAAAAGGTTCTGCCAATGCAAGCATAATTTGATATGCTACTGAAATAAGATCTTTCTAGCTGTTAGCTTTATGGAACATTAACTTAACAGTGTATGGTATGTATCACTGTTCCATAGAAATTTTGAACACATTTGTTCAAAATGCAACAGGGAATAAGGCAATAGAATCTTCCTAGTTTATTTAAAAGCCTTCTGACACTGTTTTTTTAGGTACAAACTCTCCTGCACTGGAGTTAGCAGTAAAGGATAGAAACCGCTTTTAGCCAGATCAGACAAGAACACTGCGATGCCATTTTTGTGTGATGTCTGCCATTATTCACTGCAACAGGAATGCAGAACTTCAGGCTTAGGGTCCAACTGGGTGCTCTGGAGTTCTCAACAAGGCTGTACACATTTCCCCTGGCCTGACCCCTGCCGTGTAAAAGTTAGCATGTTGGGGCTCATGCCTTGGGTGCTTTAGGCCCCGTTCAGCCATGAAGCTCTTTGAATGAATGAACTATTGTGGAACAGGCTAATAGAACTATCACTAAAGTTCCCTCCTCCATTATTAGAGAAATGGTTTATGTGATTTTGTTTACCTTACATCTTTGTATTTACTTTATTTAGCTTACCTTATTCACCTTAAGTAAAAGTCCACTCTGAATAAAACTAAAGCCCCTTAACATCATTACCAAAATCATCAGTAAATGAAAGCTACTGCACAAGAAGTAGCTGTGCTTCAATTAGGCAGCTCATGATGAAATATTTTTGAAAAGCTGCCTAGAAAGCGTGAAGAAATGTGTGTCTTACAGCTAGAAGATTGTGTCTACTAGGGAAGGCGATTATCAAATATTTCTGTCTACTTGTTTTCTTACCTCAACTGGGATGCCCAACTCTCATCCATTATTTATAATACTGTCATCTCTCTCAGCGCTGGCCTTTCCCATCTAAATCCATAGATTCAATCCTTAGCTGAACATCTTATCTACAGCGAATGAAAATCTGCCCACTGTATGCAATGATAATGTCAAAAACCTGAAATATATGTACCACCTAATCCAAGAAAATGTTCATGCTTCTCTTTAGCCAAAACACAACTTCTCCTAGAGATGCTGAAGTTTGTAACTGCCTGGGTTGGAAAATGAATGGACTGAATCTCAGTGCTTCTGTGTATTCAGAATATAGCAACACATTTCTCCCAGGTGGCATTTACTGGTTAGTAAGGAAAAACCAGGTTTCTACACATACACAGTCACTGTCCAACAGACCAGCTTTGTTGAAAGTGCATATGCAAACATGAAGCAAACATTTCAAGGAGAGGTAATGGGTTGCTGACATTTCAAAAAGACAAGTAGAAGAGAAGTAAGAAGGAGTGACAAAGGCAGGGCAGAAGGATTCAAGTACTGAATGTCGTTAAGAAGGACAGCTGAAGAAGGACATGAGAGCCAGCTATTCTATAATCTAGCATAGGAGTGGGGAACCTATGGTTTGCCAGAATTGTTGGACTCCAACTCCCATTGAACCCAATCAGCATGGACAATAGCAATGATTGATGGGGATTGCAGTCAAACAACATGTGGGCTGCTACTGGTTCTCACCTCTGATTCAAAGAAACACTAATGTGTTATCTCATGATAGGAGATACATTCTTATCTGAACAGGTGGCAGATTCTGTGAACTGGGACTAATGAGTAGTGAAAGGTATCAGACGCTCATGCAAAATTTTCTGTTACCTCATTCACTTTCCTGGCTTTTGGTCACTGTCTTGAGTTCAGACAACATAATCACACATTGTTTAAATGTGAACTATTGTGTTGGCTGAATCAAGCTGCACTAACAAGCCATGGTGAACAACCGCAGTTTACAACCCAACAACAAACCATGTCTCAATACTAACCTATGGGTCACCCACAATCTATACTCAGCCCCTGAGTATAAGTTATTATCTGAAGCCAGTGAATTCATATTTGTATTCTGCCAACACTTCAGTCCCCTAAACTCATTTTTATGCAAGGTCTGGTATGCTTCACTTATTCTCACTTTTATCTATGCACCTAAACTTTTTAAAGTGTGCAGCTTAAAATAAACATATCAAAGAGTGTTTTAAACAGGACGAAATAATCAGTTTCTCTTTCTCCTGCATCAAGTTCTTTCCATTCCTTTTGAAAGGATGAATTTTTGAAGTTTGTTAATTTTGAAGTTTGTGAATTTCTGAAGTTTCCCATAAAAATGGACTACGATGAAATTGTTATCCATCCCTAGCTTGAAAGTACATGTATCATACAGCTAGTTTAGTGAATACTGGGTGTTGCACCAAATTCAGTCCATGGATAATCTGTGCAGTAGCACTCAGTAGCAGCATGACTTCTTGATCAGGATTTTAACAATGTAAACCACTCCGAGAAGTGATGTGCAATGGTGATGATAATCAGTAACACCAATTCCAACAGATTAAGGGTACAATCCTAAATCCCACAGACTTGACGCATGAATCCGGACGCTTATGTGCACTTCAAGTCCAGAATGAGACATGGCACCAGTAATCTCTTCAGCTCTGCATCATGGTAATGAGCTTTCCTGCCATGTTTTCAGCCATGGCAGAAAGGAGATGGAGATTCTGATTGTTATAAGCTTGCAACCCCAGGCCTCTCCCATCTCTGCCATACCCCCCTTTCCCCTCTGATGCCTCATGGGAAGGGCATGCAAGGGGGGGAGGATTGGGGGCTTGGCCTTTGGAGTTGCAGGACATTGAGCTGGAATCCGAATAATCCTACAGTGTCCCAGATGAGGTTAGGAGACCATAGGATTGCCCCGTAACAGACCCCATATCTGCTAGGTACTGCTTTATAGATCTAGCTAGTAAAAGTTTTCATCAGTGTGCAAGTGTCTGTATCACTTCACATACTTAGCCACTTGAAGTGAGCGTGTCAATGTGATCACTGGTTACCACATTGGTTTTAGTACTGAATCTCTAGGGAGCTATTGAAGATGATTAAAATGCCTTTTTTGTATTGTAAGAAAGATTGTGAAAAAGTATGTAAGGACACACACAGTGATTTTATTTCCTGTTTCATATTCTGCCAGTGACATTTTCAAACTAGTATTATTCTTTTGTCTTCCTTCTTCCTTACAGCTGAAAAACTTAGCTAGTGACGGGTGAACTGATCTCCAGTGTTTGACTTCCTATAAAATTCTGTGAATAAGGCAGGGCGATGGAGAAATGAAAGCCCAACTTGGAAGGCCTTTAAGAAACTTATTTACTTCAGAATACCAACATCATTTATATGATATCAAATTAGATATGAGAGCACAGAATGTATGCAAAAATACAAAGTACTAGTTGTAACATGAAAAACACATTTCCAAAAGCTTTCTAGGAATTGTTTCAGGAGATGCTTTTCTTCAAGAAACTGCAAAATGCCTTACCTGTCTGTGAACTATTCCAAAATGAGGAAAGAAGTCAAGATGAGGGCAGTTGCTCTCACTCTAGTATTTATATATGCCCATCTCAGTTCACACATGCATGCCACAAGCAATACAATGCAAAGATAATCACCATCTTTCCTACCTAATCAGCTAGCTTTCTTTTGATTTCTTTTGAACTGTATGAGTTTTTTCCCTGGACTTAGGTGGAAAGAGGTCTCAGTTGGTAACTTAGGTTAACAAACGTAGGTGGTTAAACATACACCAAAAGGTTGGAGCATGAGTCAAATGGCGAGCATTAGCCAACAAGTGTCAGACTGTGCCAAGTATCAGAGTGCAAGAACTGCGTAAAGTTCAGGTAGGGAAAGAACACAAGAAATGTGTTGTGTGCTTGCCTTCCCCTCTCTTCAGACATTACTGTGATCCTCAAGTTTCACCTCTGCTTGCAGACAATACTTGTGGCAAGCTTTTGTTTTATTTTGTTTTAGGGCAGGGGAAATAGGCTACTACTTCTGATTGCAGTTTTAAAAAAAAACCACTCTACTTGTATATATGCATAACCCTGCTGCACCACAGTTCTGCCTAGAGGAAGATTTTACTTTTAAATCCTCTCTCTCTTTTTCTGTCATTAAACTTAAATATGTTTATATGGTCAAAGCATCTCAAAAGGGCTCTGGGGAAAAAGAAAGGAAAATGCATTTTTTTTTTTTTGAAAAAAGGTAATAGGACTGCAGAAAATTTGGGTCTCCTTGTACTGGACCAAGCAGGGATTTTATTTTTTTTATAGTTATTTTTCACATGCATGTTCCCCATACTATCCCCATACTTTTAAAACAAAAATACAGCCCTGAGGGTTATTGTCAATCAGTTATTGTGCTTCATATCATATTTCAAAGCTTCTGGTTTTCTCTCAGGAATGCTACAAGACAGAGACCATTTGTGTCTGAAATGTAATGTATTTGTGCAGAATCCCAATTTGCTTACAGCCACCTTTTGTTCATATTTTGGCAGGAAATGGATTCCTTATCCTAAGCTCAATAATAATGGTATTATGGATATAAACTTGACCTGTTTTTCACATTGCTCTCCAGTCTGGGAATAATTCAATTATTCCATGAATCTGTAGTATATAGACTTCCATAATCTCCTAACCAGGCATCTGCTAAGTATCAGTAAACAGAAATGTCTATGTGACACTTATTTCTAAACTTAATTGTGAAAGGTCTCAAACATTGGCACCAATTTAGATTTAACAAAGAACTTGGCTTAGTATTAAGAAAATGTGATGTGGCGAGTCTCAGGAAGACTTTTATATCTCCTGGTTGTGTTTTGCATAAAACATACCCCATTTTGTCCAAACAAAGGTAGCAAAACAAAACAAAACAAATAAAAACAAAACAGACACTAACCAGTTTTAGTTAACAAACCAGAATACAATGATTTGATATGCTAATTTGTTGCCAAACTGGTTTGAAGAAATCATAATCTCCTGTGCTTGGAGAAAATGGGAAACCACAGTTTGTTACAAATTGCAAAGAGAGCCTTCCAACTCCTCTGCATCATTCCAATTTTTGTAAATGCGCTGCCAGAGTGTGCACCCTTCTGACTTGAAGCAAAGAGAAGAGGACCGTGCAGAGTAAAAGTTTGCCACAACATGTTCTTGAATGCTAAACCATAGTTGAGCTATGACTATGACTGGTTCTATAAGTAAATTTACTATAATCGAGTGGCTACAACTTGCTATGATGGGGTAACAAAAAACACTACAGTTGGAAATACTGGCATGGTATGGAATGAAACTACCTTCATCCTTGTCTTTTGATGCCACAGCCTTCACAGACAAGAAGCTAAAGAATCTTGGTGGCTTGCTGTGACTTGCTTGCCAAACACTCTGGGGATAAAAGCATTACTTGCTGCTATGTTTCTATGATTCTCCACAGGCCCAGTGCTCCAGGACCTGTGGAGAATCCCCATGGACAGAAGAGGCTCCTTGCTTCCCACAACCAGAGGGCAAGAAAACATGAGAAGGGAGAGGAACGCTTCTTCTCCACTTGTGTGTATCCAAAATGGTCTATGTAGGCCGGACATGCACATGGTGGGCATGTCGTGAGCGGAGCCGGCTAGAGCCGGGGGTCAGACTAGTTGGCCTGGGAGGCCCCTTCTGACTCACTCTGTTTCTATGTTTCTAAGTCTAGTGCACAGTTTCCATGTAAGAACATGATCCATTGCACATGATTCAGCAACAGTGCATACGTGATTCTTACCCTGACTTCTTTTTATGTGTCAGGCAGGTCACTGTTTGAATCTCCAAGCCTCCACCCAGGAGGAGGTCCAGTGCTGCTACACATTTGTTCCTTGCTCGTGTGCTAGTCTCCCATAAGAGGAAGCAGAAAAATGTTTCTCAACTGTACTTCTTTCTACTGATTTATTTTGGGTGTGCTAGTTAATTCTTCCGCAGCAGGTACTGTTCACTCAGAAATTGCCTTGTTCTCTATCTTGGGTTCTTGCTTAAATTGTTTGTGATCCTCCCCTGCCCTTGCTCTAAGTGCATAAATTTAATTTCTCCCCCAGAGGGTGATCACAGTTTTTTAAGCCTTCTGTTCTTATCTCCTGGCAGTATTCACACATTCTGTTTTGCAGTTGACCCCTAGTAGGCTAAAGGAAAGGAGGTGGGTTTTGGCTTGAGATGCACGGAAAGAGCTGATTCTAAAATTTGACAAGGTTGGGCAGAGGGGGGAGAGGGACCACTCCATTGCTTTTTGCTGTTTTCATTCCTGATAGTTTATCCAATATCTAAATTGGAAGCAGCAGGTATCTGATCTGAAAATAAATTGTTTCCCTCTGGTTACATCTCAGCCTGGGTGTACTGGAATTGTTGTGAGCCTCTGTCTCCATCTGCCTTAAAGACAATTTCCATCAATATTCCCACACTAGAACTGTATTCTGATTATTGCTCTCCTGTTTTGTTAAATGCAGTGCCATTAATTAAATGTTTCTTGACAAAAAATATGTAAGGAAAACAGGTGCACCCCTTGCCCAGCAATCTGATGTATGCTGTAATGACCTTGAACTGGTTTTCTAATGCTACCAAGCATTGTTATATATTACTTTCCCCCTAAATATATGAATAGATGACTTATTCATCTTTTTTAAACTTTGTAAACTGGAGCTTCAGTTCTTGGCTGGGTTAGAAATATAATAGCTAATATTAAATTAAAAGGAAAAGTATCACCCTTATTTATTTACTGCAGTTTTAAACATTGGGTGGCATACAACAGATTAAAACATATAGGGCAAACAAAATAAAAATAAATACAGCAGAAAATACAGCTAAGCTAACATAAAACCAGTAGCAAAGACTAAAGCTATTACAGCATTTCAAACCAAATTAAAAGCAGTAGCAGAACAGCAACCTAAGTCACCAAAAACAGGAATAAAATGCTAGGAAAATAGAAAGGACTACCTGAGAGTATATAATGTAGGTGCTGGCTGAGCCTTTTTGGGGACAGCATTCCACAGATTGGATGCCACCACTGAAAAGGACCTCTCCTTAATAGCCACCTTGTCCTTATGTGTTTATTTAACATGTTTAATATATTACAAGAGATAAACAACAATCCAACTGTAATATAAATATGAATAATTGATAAAACAAAGCATTACATTATAACAATCAATAGACCATACAATAGAAATCACAGCAACATGGTTATGAAATGCTGAAACAAATTTGTTTCCAGCATGTATCTAAAGTCAACCACACATGTTATATTTCTGGGTGGAGAGTGGCTGCCACCACAGAGATGCCCTTCTTGATTGTCATCAGTGGACATCCACAGAACAAGGCACAGCCTGGAGAACAACAGCTGCTCAGCAGATCCACAGGGGAGAAACCATTTTCTTAGGTATCTGAGTCCCAAATGTCTGGGGCCTTCTTTGCTCCATGCAAGCTGCCAGTGGTTGCACCAGCTGGCCTGTTAGACTAGGACAAGGGATAACTGGCTTCAGTTCCTCACTCAACATGAGGCTTGCCTGAACGTGCTTCCTGGAAAGCCCGTGTGGCATCCAACACGTTGACTTGGGCATTAACAGAACTGGCGAAATACCATTGAAGAAGCCCAACTTTCCACACAGGTTGGGAGGGGAGCAATGCAGGCCAGCCAGCAAGAAAGAAATGGGAGTTTAAGTAGCAATGTGTATATCTACAAAGAGATTCTGAGTAAATTATCATTTCTGCTGGGGTAACTTCGCCCTTCAGTCTCTTAAAATCAATTTATTCCATGCTTAACTTTGGCTGCATGTTTATTTAGTGACAGCTGCACATCATGATTTAGGAACTGTGCTTCTATTGGCAGGTAACTCTTAAGCCTTAAAGTGTCCACGTGAAGCGAAATCACATGCTGTTCATTAAACCAATGCTGCTTACGGTGATGCACTTACGTAGCTGTAATGTGGATCCAGTTTCATTTTTTAAAAATCCCACAGAATCTTCCATCTCTTGTCTGGATGTAAGCTGTCTTTGCCTATCTGGCTTTGGCTGCATTCTAGTACCTTTGATGTACATGGTAGAAAGAGACTTGGTAAGTAGATACCAGTGTTTAGGGATGAGCAAAGCTGCCCTTCAGCCACTTAATTTAGATGTCTTTTATTTGGTTCAGGTTCAGTTGCTCAGTTTTGTGTAATGTGCCTTTCATCCCCTGCATCTATTTAAATTTAATTAGGTTCAGTCTTATTAGACTCAGAGAGGAATTGTTCATACCTCACCAATAAAATGAAATAAAAAATCAGCTCTTTGATATTTTAGGTTTGAAAAGCCTGAAACATTTTAAAGCTCCTTTGACAGTTCTGAAAAGGCAGATTTTGCTCTTAAAACAAGCCTTTGCCCACTGTGAAGCTCCCAGCCAAGCATGTAGAAAATGTCAAAGCCTGATCTCATATTTAGGGGTGGAGGAGGGAAAAGAAACTTTTAAGGCCTCTTCTGAAGTCCACAGTACCTTCAACTCACACAGCATATTATGCTGTTTACACATTGACAGTCTATAAAAAACAGTGCAGTTCTAGTGCATAATATGTTGGAGTTGGGCTGGTAATTCCGACATAACTATGGAAGTGGTTGGTAGCCCTGGATATGTTAGCCATTGTCTTTAGGACTATCCTGCCTGGAAAGGTTGTTTTAAAACTAAAAAATTACAGTCCTAGATTTGCTAGCTGGGTCTTATTGTAAAAAGAAATGGATAGAAATATGAGGGGAGATGACACCCCCAAATAACATCTGCTACCATTACTGCTGTCAACCCAAACTGATTCATGGCAGCTTCCTATGCTCCTATCTTCCTAACTTTTGCATCCTTACGTAATTATTACTGTTCTTCCTGCTACTCCTTATCTATGGGTTGTGGGAAGGATCACAAAAATGCACTACCACTAGCACCATGGAAACTGACACTTGTGCAAAGGAATAGAGCTTGCTAGCATGGTGATTTCTGTGGGATTCAGATTCAGGCCATGATGGTCCAGGAAGGCAGGGATTAGACCTTGGCTTCCAGCTTCTTTTTCAGTCAAAAACAGTGTTTTTGTATTTTTCATGCCTTCCCACCCTACCTGTGTATGGAATTTCAGTACAACCACAACTGCTACTACAAAAATGGCTGGAAGGGGGAAAAGTTGAAACCCCTTCCATAGGTCCACGGTCCTACTGCACACATACATGAGTAAAGAAACGGTCACACACAGCTACACTATACATGATTAGAAGAATGTCTGGTTTGGGCCTCAGCAATCACTGCAGAGGTGCAGACGTTCCTACTTTTACAAAGGCTGCTGCTGCAGCTGATTCTGCTTTACAGAAGAGACACCAGCTTTGTGCTCTGACACAGCTACAGTTTCAACAGGCCAACTGAATGCCCCATCTGGTTTTTGCAGGCAGCTTTGCTGGAAGGTGAGTCTCACTGCTGCTGCCTGGGCTGTCCCACCCACCCCACACAGTGGCAACCCCTGGAAAGTCTCATCAGAAGCCTAAACATATCTGACTGGCTAAGGGTGTCCAGCCTGAATGCCCATTTCCACACTGAAAGGTCTTCCCCAGGCCAGATCAGAACAACATTGGGATGCTGTGTCAGGATCTGGGCTACTCCAGGACTCCATCTGTTGGCCAGAACCAGAACAACCACCACAGTCCTTGAAGAATTAGCCTGGACCCTGTCAGGGCTCTCAGCCTCCTGCTGTGTGCCAGCTGGGAGACCATATAAGAGCAAGCTCTTCCCTCTGCTAGCAGCCTCAGCAATACAGGTCTGTCTGTTTGCTGTAGTGAACTTCAGCTCTTGCATCTTTGCCTGGCTCTCACTGGATCAGGTCTCTTGCCTTGCTGTATCCTGCTGTCCTGTGGTTTGCTGTTTCACCTTACCTCACCCTGCCTTGCTACCTAGCCTTGCTTGACACACCTTCTAATGCTCCTGAATCCTGCCTGGTTATCCTGCTTCAGGTACATGCAACCTGCTCTGTATGTCTTCCCAGTTCTTGGCCTTGCCTTGTTCATGACTGTGCCCTGATACATAGTCTTGGTTCCTGCCTTCAGCTTGTTCCCTGACCACAAGCCTGCCTCTGACTTTACTATTGGACTTTGAACTGCCTGGACCCTGAATACCGCTTAGCCTTGTCATTTTTTCTCAACCTGTGCCATTAGCTGAGAGTTCTGAGCAAGTGTAAAGCCAAGCAACAGTGAACAAAGCTTAGTCTGAGGGGATTCCTAGTCCCTACAGCAGACCTTCATAGGTTCTAGAGTAGTAATATCTTAAGGTAGGCGATGGAGAATGACCAGCAGGCAGGCAGGGCTCATTGCCCTGTCTGCAGGTTTTTATCTGTGTACCACATTTGTATACGGTTTTATTTATACACTGTTATTTATATACTTATACAGTGCTCTCATGTAAATTCAGAAGCAGTTTGCAAAGAATAAAAACAACACAAAAGGGGAAAAGAGAAAACAAAGCGAGGACACCCCCACCACCGCTCATGTTCTGGTTTAATGAAGCTGGTACAAAGAGTGCTCATGGCTGGGGGGAAGCAAAAGCAAACAGATATATTTTCAATGTATGCCTAAAACATGGCAGCTCAGAGACAAACTCAGAAGGAAGGCCAGGTCGCAGTTTGGACCCCGTTGCAGGGAAAGCCTTTCTCAGCATCACTGCTGAGCAGAAATCTGTAGGCTGTGGAATAGACAGTGGGATAGGATTACCTTGGATTTTAGGTTGTGGTGAAAGGCAGTCACCATTTTAAACTTTCCACAATTCTCATTGCTGCTTGGAAACTTTCCAGTAATATAGCAAGGGTCAGGGAGTGAATGATGTTCTTTGAGTGCCAGGAAAAATTTGTTGATTCCTCTCTCTGGAAAAAAGAACACAGTCAGCGTGCTGGTCCTTAATACTTCTGTGTTGTAAGGTTCTGAAATATAATTTCTTGAAGTAGTCTGCTTGAAACTAGCTTAAGGCCAACCCTGATTTTTTTTCTTTAATTGTCTAAGCAGCGTTCGCAATCTACCCTTGAAAAGACGTGTTCATGCCCGAGGCTAAAAAAGAGCAGCAGGAAGAGAAGTTGCAAGAGTTCAGCTTCATTTTCTCCTCTCTCGTAAGATTGAAGGCGGCCTCTCTGTAAGTCAGTATTTGTATTCCCTCTAACCAGGGCCTGAAGCCACCTCAGTGAGCTGTTGCAGCAAAAGCAACAGGAAGGCCAGAATTTAGCTTTCTTGAATTTGATCGCTTAGCTGCTGCTTACAGACACGCCAGCTGAGAGAGTCCGACTTGTGTCTGGAATTCAATGAATTCACTTGCAATGCTTCTTCTCTTTGGAAAGTTAAAGGTGGGCACCAGCCCCTGATAAAAATTCACAGAGAAAAACTCACAACAAACAAAGACTTGCTGTATTCAGTAGTTCTCTATAACTAATGTCCTTCTTTAGAATGTTCAGATAGGCAGAAGCAGATGGTGAGGTGGGGAGTAAAAGCTGCCTGCTACTGTGTGGCTGTGCGAGGAAAACCAGCCTGATCATCTTACCAGCAGGTGCTGAATGGGGGCAGAGAAGCCCCTAGGTCAGTGGAAAGCAGGTGTGTGGTTGCTGGTGGACAAGCAATTTTCAGGTAGGCTCAAGTGAGGATTCCAATGGCCTTTGAATGTGTGAAATCATGCAAATTTTCATTAAATGCGAATTGAACAAATTGTTGCCATCCCTGCTACAACGTGCCTCGTACAGGCCTTGTTATAACAAATTCAATGCCTGCCCAAACAGTGACAAATACAGAAGCATCAATGCATTTTACAAGCCTAAATTGCATGTTTTAGCAACATGTTGGGGAGAAGAGCACTGATATCTGGGCAAGTGCTTTCCTAGACTCAAATAACACTCGACTCTTTCACCTGTCATTTCCCATTGACAGAGATGAACCTGAAGCAAGAGAATGGTGCTTCCTGACAGAGGGCTAAGTGAAAGTCAAAGTGCAGGTAGTCTTTTGTACACATTTGGAAATGCACTTCTGTTAGGGCACAGCACCCAAGGGCACTGGGAATACGGTTCTTTGTCACCGAATCATTGGACGCGATTGGCAGAGCTTTTTGTAGCTGTTGCTTCCTGCAGGTAGGCTATGCAATCAATATTAGTCAGCTCAACTTTATCGTTGAAACATTTAGCATAGCTTGGAAATAGTTTGTGTAGAGCTGGAAGTAGCACAGCATTGCCTTCAGAAAAACCATGTTTTACTGATGTTGCGTAGACACTGAACCTCATTAAAAGCTCTTTTCAGCTGCCAGAGCAAAGAAAATTCACTGCATGCCACAAGACTGGAGCAATTTGGAAATACAAGTGTGAACTTTCCATCCATATCCTTCTCCATTTCCCAGTACTATTTCTTATGTGACTGTCACGGCGCATTTGCCAAGTCTTACCCCATAGCTCCTCAAAAGTCTGTGCACCTTCCTTCTCCTTTCCTTCAGTGTAGAGAAACAAAAAACAAAATACAATTTCTGCAGTTTAGCCTAAATGCTGTTGTACTGATTGCCTGAGTAAAACTGATTTGATGAAAAAAATCATATAGAACTTAATAGAACTTACTTCTGGGAAGACATACATAGGATTACAGAGTCAACACAGGGAAATTTTCTGGTTCTTTTTCTTGCATGTGTCTTCGATCTTGCCATTTAGAAGACATGTACCTTGCAAAGTAGATAAAGCAAAGCTAATGAATGTCTCAAAAACATCAGGATTGGATAGTTTATCAGACAACATTGACACAGTAGCATTGCACAAGAATCTAAGAACTAAACGTATGGGCGGATCTAATGCTGTGCAGAACCTCACTTATTAAGAGAGCAGTAATTTTTTTCAACTTGTGCAGGACCAGAAATTATTCAACAGGTTTACCCAGGTAACCTGGCTAGAATGGATAGGGGTTTTTTGTGCCAGCAGAATCAGGGATTTTCATGTTTTCAGACAATGGGAATCCTCCTCACAGTTAATATACACTGAAAAATTGTGTTCTGTGCATTCAAAATTTTGTAGGATTTTGGAAAGTTACATTGTATTGTCAGGGATACTTTTAACTATAGCTTTTCATTCTGGATCTTGTGCAATTTCATAAAGTCGAAATAAATAGCCCTTCACCACTACTTCTAGAACTTTTGAAATACGAACTTGGTCCATGAAGGACCATCTCACAAGCCCACACTGTTTTTTGACTGTACAGAAGAGCAGCAAAGTACTTGACCAGTTTTTAAATCAAGAGCTGGGGATCTGGGTAACTACAGTCTGCTTTGCTTAACACCCATTCTGGGAAAATTGGTGTAAAGGATTAAAAATTCAATTATCAGAAAGAAAAAGATCCTTGGGGAAGGGATGAGAATAATCAGCATATATTCTGTAAAGGCATATTTGGTTTCACTAGACTTTTAGAGTTCTTTGAGTGTGTTGATAAACATATGAATGTGGTGATTTAGTAGACTTTCTTTACTTATAATTCCAAAAGCCCTTTGACAAAGTCTCCCAAGACTTCTGAGCAAATGTAGTAATAATGAAATAAGAGGAAATGTCTTTTTTATGCACTGGTGACTTATTCTAAAACAGACAGCAAAGGAAAGAAGAAATGATTAACTCTCATAATGGAGGGATGCAGACAGGACGCTCGCATGAATACAGGAAGCTGCTGGATGCTGAGTCAGACTGTTAGTCTATGTAGGCCAGGGATGTTGACACTGACTGGCAGCAGCTCGTCATGATTCTTCCCTTTTCCTAGTTTGAGAAGCAGGGAGCTGAGCCTGGGACCCTCTGCGTGCCAAGCATGTGCCTTGTCACTGAGCTAAATGTTTTCCTTTATACCCTGCAAGACTCTGTGTCTGGGTCGGTGTTTTCTTCTTTTCTTTCTTTCTTTGAAGCCCTGGACCTTGAAATACATGTGGCCATCTTGAGCCTGAGGGCTGTCCTGTAAGGATGAGCAGGATTTAAACAGTGATTCAGCCTACCTTGCTGAATGGTGTTCAGCCTGAGCAATCTCTCATTCCTGGCTTCAGGGCTAGGAGCAAGGGCAACACTCTCTTTACTGGCCTGTTTCAGGTTTGGGCATTTCAAGTTTTGGCTGTCACGGTGCTACTTCTTTATTTTTAGTTTTTGGCTGGAAAAGCCAAGGCCACTGCATTTAACCCCAGAGGTACTTTTGTGAATGTTTTGGTCACAGTCCTTCCATTGACTAAAAGATATCTGATTGTGACTTAGTAGTGCAGCATTTTTATTTTTATTTTTTTGCATCTATTCCAAATGTGTGCATATTGCCAAATTCCCTCCCTCCCTCCCTTCTTTTGAACATATTGAAAACCTGATACATTTACATATTTTAGACTGCAAGTAGCGTACTACTATGTTTAGTTCTGGGAGAGTAGGGTTGGATAAACTCCTTTAAACAACATGATGGAGTGGATTTGTCAACCACTCTGAATTCTAGACATGGAATGGGATGGGGAAAATACACTTATGTAAATAAAATTCTATTTTATACTTTATGAAATTATCCATGATGGAGACAGAGCTGCAATGATTTACTGTGCAAATATGTAAGGGAGGTATCCATGCCATGGGACATCAAGGACGTCTGCCACATCACCAGAGATCACATGGATTAACTGCAGCTCTAATTAGTTTTATGTATTTCTTAATTTTCTCAAGTTAGATCCTATTTACCCATAACAAGACTAATGAGAGTGTACAGCTGATAATATGTCATGCTGCCACATTCCTATATATATTGTTTCCACTTGTATGGGTAGTTCCAGTGGCTACACTTTGATAATGATTTCAAAATCACACCAATCTAATTTCTACATACAAAATACGAGAAACTGGTGATAGATCAAGATGAGCAAAATTACTCTTTGCCAGTACAGTATTCCAGTTTATTGCCTCAGACTATATTCATTTAATGCCTGTCATGCACTGATCCCACAAAGTGTAACAGGAAATCTACAAATAACGCTAAACTACTAAACAATAACATCACATTTTATGTTTAGAACGTGTGTTCCATGTCACAAACAAGCCTACAATGACATAATATAGACTTAGAGGACTTAGGAAACTTGTTTTCAAAGTTTCTACTTTGTAGTAGCAGTACTAATAGCAGCAGCACAGGAAGAGAAGAAGCGGTTCATCAAGGCAACATTAGTTCCTGGGTGGATTAGAACTGTAATTGGTCAGTCAGTAAACAACAACAGCTATGCTCTGGAGCTAGCTCAATCTGAAGCCACAGTCTAGTGGCCAGAGTTTCATGCCCCAGAATGATACTAGAGGGAAGAAATAAAGGTAGTCTTAGAACCAATGACATGGAATTGAATCAGCCAAAGTAGTCAGAGCACAGCTTGGTCAATTTCCTTTTTTTAATTGTATCAGTTTTGGTTGATATGGCTCAAGGATGCTGACAAGCTGCTTAAGAGTTCCATGCAATCACATCTGTACTGGCTGCTTGCTCCTCTTGACTTATAAAAACTCACAGGGAGGAAACAGCCAGCCAGGGAGGTAATCAATACCTCCTTGCAAGAGGGAGTGGTCAATGCTTCCTGCAAGAAGCTGTGGTAAAGCCACGCCTGAAAAAGCCCTCTCTGAACACAGAAGTTCTTAACAGGTCTAGACTGATGGTGAATGTTCCATTCCTGGCTAGGTCCTTGAGCAGGTGGCATTCAACCAGCTCAAGGCACTCTTGGGTAAGAGTGATCTATTTAAAGGAGGGTTCAGGCAAAGTTTTGGCATGGAAGCAGCTTTGGTTACCTTTGCCAGGAGAAAGACAGGGAGAGTGTGACTCTGTTGACATTCCTGGATCTTTTGGCAACTTTTGCTACCATTTGCAATGGTACCTTGTTGGGGCAATTGTCTATGCTGGGAGTGCCAGGTGCTGAAATGTGGCAAAGCATGCGGCAAGGAGGCATGCTCCTTTTCTGAAGGCTCCTCCTAAAGCTATGGGACCTAAGCATGCTCATAAGAAGAGTTCCTAGGGGTGGGTACTAGACCGGGTTCAACAAACTGCTCTGTGCATACTCAGAGATTCATTCTTGTTTATTAAATTTGTTTGAAAGCCACCCATTAGATTCATGCTCCCTGAGCAGCTGTTATAATAAAATATCAATAAATATCAATGGCAATATAATATAATTAAAATCATTATAAATAAAGAGTAAAATTACAATAAACATAATTAAATAAAATTAAAGCATAAATCAATATATTGAAACCAGTCCCATTGATGTAAATCAAATTATATCAATCATTCTGGGTATTTTGTGACTTTTGGTCAATAAAGAACATTTTGCAAGGGAAAAAGATCTGTGGCTTTTGCATTCATGAAGCAAGAACCTCAGTTCATGACAACAGATGTGCTAAACTGATGTCTGCCTGTGGCAATGGACTGGACGAGGGCCACCACACTGAAGTTTAGACCAGACAAGACTGAGATGTGGTTCATGGGTGTTTCTTTTGCTGGTTGGAGAGTGTTCAACATATCGTGGGTGGGGTTACATTTCCCTTAAAGGAGCAGTTCATAGCTTAGAGGTCCTTGGAGTCACCATTGCCACTTGATTCCTAGGTGGGCTTCTTCCAGCTCTGGCTGGTAGCTCAGCTATACCCCTGTCTGGATAGGGATAGCTTGGTCTAGTAACCTATGCTCTGCTAATCTCCATTTTAGGTTACTGCAATCTAGTGTATGTGAAGCTGTGCTGGAAGACTGTTCAGAAGTTACAGCTGGTGTAAAATGTGGCAGCTAGATTAATACCTGGGACAAGAAGATTTCAATGTGTAATCCTGGCCTTCTTTCACTGGATGCCTGCATGCTCCCAAGCTAAGTTCAAGGTGCTGGTCTTACCTAAACATGGCTAGACTGCTTGGAACCACAATACCTGTTGGAGCACCTCTCCCTAATTAAATCTAACTGGACACTATGTTCAACATTTGAGACCTATAATTATTGTTATAGAGATGAAATAAATAACAATAATTTTCTACCAAAAGCTTCTCAGTTGAATTGATCCACTTTAAAATGTAAGCATGCAGAGGACTTGGCATTATTCATGAAGTCCGTGGAAATGGAGTCCATGAAATTAGGGTACAACTATCTATGCAATTATCTCATGATATAATTTTTACTATCTACTCTTTAAGCTATTCTGTTGCACCAGCCTGGGGGCAGCAAATGATGCAAAAGGAGGTAGTGGAAAGTGAAAAGGGGTAAAACTATCTACTTCAACTCTACTTACATTCATTGCTGACTTTAGCCCAACTCATTGCTAAAATGTGCCCCCAACAGAATGCCCATATCTGAATACAACCTTCAGCATGAAAAAAAATCCTTGCCCAATAATTTTATGGGGTTTAATGGAACTTTATTGCATTCCAAATATTGGTATATTATCATTGAACTGGCTCACACATTCCTGTACATCATTTGGATTGTGGTTGCATGATGGGTGTGCCTTAATGTAGAACTGCATTAGTTCTATGTTCTTCTACACTCGCAGGTGCCTAATCATCAGGGCTATTGGAGAAATCTGCAATAGATTCAAATGAATCTGGATTTCAGTGAATATAACATGGATCCTCCTGTGGATCAGCTTTTCCCAAGTTGCATGAATTCCATGTAGTTTTCTCTTTCTCTTTTTCTTGTACTGTGTTTGAATTTATGTAAAGTTCATTGTAGGAAAAAAAAAATGCAAGCCTCCATGCACTTTGAGGGGATTTGGGCATTTTCAGAAATGCAAAATTTTATATTTGTGTGAAAACCAGTCCTTCAGTAAGCAGAGAGTTGAGCAAAAGGCACCTGAAAATTGCAGCTAGAGTGGATGCAAAGATTTTACAAAATCTGTACATCCCTACTAATCACAAAATAGATTTCACTGCACCCCTGAAATATGCAAGCATTTTAAAGGGTGTGGCCTAAAGGATTATAATTTCCACTGTGTAAGTTTCTAGTATATCTATTTTCTAAACAGGAAAACCCAGCAAACGACTTATAGTTGATCCTAAAGAACCTGGGCCACACGCGCAAGCTAACTATAGCCTGCCACTCTCTGTTGTGTGGCATGCCCTTCGCAAGCAGTCCCACAGTGCTAGGACAGCAAGACTACCCTGCTGCAATTAAAGGCTGTGGCAACCTTCAGATGCAATTCAACTTTTCAAGAGGCCCTTGCTCTGGAAGATGCTCAGCTCTTCCCTCAGGCAAGCAGAGTGGAGGCCGTTTAGATGGCTGCACATTGCAACACTTGGTCTGCGATGCCAGGGGTCAGCAGCATGGGCTGCAGGGATGCTACAATGAATGAAACACCTTCACCCTGCCTATTGAAGGGTGGAACACACATCCTGGCACAAGCTGCCTTGTAGAGGCCTGGGAGGAGCGGCATAAGAGCAGCAGCATTATTATGCGCAGAAAGGATCAGTGACTTTGCCTGTGCAAGTCAGTTAAAAAATAATGTGTGTGTCAAATATTCAGCAAAACTAAATCTGTCTCCAAATTCATTAGACTGGTGGAAATAGAATTAGGGACTTATCAGTAGTAGCTTCTACCTTATGGAAGTCCCAAGGTATGTATAGTTTGTTCCCCCAGTTGAGATATTTAGAAATACTTTTTTTTAAAGTTTTGAACAGCTTTTAATTGGTGTTTTATTGGCCATTAAGTTAATATTAGACATTAAATAATATGTTTTATTCATAGTCTCTTTAGTGGCTGTGAACATGTTTTGCATTATGTTTGAATGCATTAATGGTGTTTCATATTTTTGAGTTTTTATTATAGTATTACATTATCATATTTTTATTTTGATATGTTTATTTTGCTTGCTGCCTTGGGTGCATTTGAGACAGAAAGTCAGATTATAGATATTTCAATCAGGAATGGGGAATATTTTTCTGTTAAATTAATGAATTAATTTCCTATTAATTAACTTATTAGTGCTCTTTCTCTCTCTCTAAGTCTATATTGTCCCATGCTTGATATGTGCTAGAAGTACAGAGAAGGAATGAATGAGGTAGATTGCATCATGTCTCTATGTTATAAATGTGCAGCACTCCAGTTTTGTTTTGTTTTGTTTTGTTTTGTTTTGTTTTGTTTTGTTTTGTTTTGTTTCTGGTCTTTATCCTCTAAACCTTCCCATTTCTAATTCAGATGATTCAAATAAGTGAGCCAATTTACCTACAACAAGTGAAGGAAGGAAGGACATGGAAAGGAGGGGAATCCCTAGCTAGTGATACTTACATGCATGCATAGATTAATTGAAATATTGCATCTTCTGATTAATCAGGAATGTGAAGTGGCATTGCTGGTGAAACTGCTGAGTTGTTGAACTTGCCAGTTGGAAAGCTGGCATTTGAATCTGTGTGGCGGAGTGACGATCTGCTGCCTTGTTCCAGCTTCTGCCCACCCAGCAGTTCGAAAATGTATAAAAGCATGAGTAGATAAATGGTGGGGAGCTAGCGACCTGTGTGAAAGTGAGAAGACCAGTCTGCATCAGACCTGCAGCAGTGGTGGTGGAGAAAGACCCGGAAGATGCCAGCACTCCTGCAGACTAACTCTAGCTGTTCTGTGTGCAAGCTGGCTCATCCCCTGTGGTGCACTGCGCATAGCGTGCGAGTGTGAACTGAAGAGGTAGCAATCTTGGTCACTCAAATGACTCTGCTTTAGCACTGTAGACTTCCTGGCTAATTGTACCAATGCCATACAAAATAAATCAATCAACTAAAGTTTCTTACAGGTGAAAATTGATGGATGATCAGGTCATAGAACTACAAAGGTCTGTGAGCAGTTCCCTAGAACGTATTGTTGTCTAAATCCTTCCTGCTGATCTCTACAGAATATATCTAATATTCTCTCAGTTTTGGGTACTTGCATTTAAAAAGGAAGCTGATAATCTGGAGAGGATTCAGAGGAGAGCAACAAAGGTGATACAGAACCCAGAAAATAAGTCTAATGATGAGAGGCTGAGAGAACTGGGCCTATTCAGCCTTTTTTGTATGCTTAGTCATTCATTTAGGCACATATTTATATGCCACCTATAATCGCCAAAAGGCCTTCCTAAGGCAGCTTACAACCACAGCCTTGAGAAAAGAAGACTATGAGCTGACATGATACCACTCTACAGGTACCTGAAAGGCTGTCCCAAAGAAGGAAAAGACCTATTCTCATTCATCCCAAATTACAAGAACAATGGACTTGAACTACAGTACACCAAGTGCAGAGTAGGCACAAGGAAGAACTTAACTGTAAGAGCAGTGGAACCAGTTGCCAGGAGGCGTTGTGTGATCTCTCACACTAGAGACATTCAGGAAGAAGATGGACAGCCAGCTGAGTGAGATGGGGTAACTGGTGCCTTGCACCAGCAGGGGGTTGGACTTCTTGGCCCCTTCCAACTGTACTGTTTTATGATACTGTATAAGACCCAATTTAAATGTGATACTTGGCAGGCAGGCAAAAAGAACTTAATTAAATAATTAATTGATTGCATTTTGATATCATCCAATAACTGAAACCCTCTGGGCAGTTCACAAAAAGCACAGCACCCACCTGTGTTAGGGAGCTCTGACATGCAAACACTACAGAACAAACTAGTTTACATGAGGGAGGGGGAAATTCAGTTTCCAGGTTGTGGCCTGAAGGCACGAGGCAACAGGTGAGTGCCTGGATGGAGCACCAGATGGGAAACCTAGTCATTCTGCTTTGAGTTGTGCAGCGGAAGAAGGAAGGATCACATGAGTGTGTTTCACAACATAGCACCACACAGATACATACTTGTTCATTCAGCATCACAGCTGGAATTGAACTGTAGGAACATCCAGAGTAGTGGGGAATGGACTGGACACCCACACTTTTGTCATTGTTGGAGTATGTGGAATTGCACCAAGATGGAAGAGGAACAGCTGTCGTAGAATGTAAGAAATATGGATGCTGGGTTTTTTTTTGGGTGATGCTGTTTTTTTTTTAAATAATTTGTATTATTTATTTGTATTCGTATTGCCTTGTTGCATAGCAAAGATTTATTTAGTATATTTGGCCCTGGCACACACATTACTGATACATATATTATATTATGCTATAATTATTGATTTTCCCTGTTCTCTAATTTGAATTGCTTTAATGCTACCTTAGTTAAATGAACTGTTTGGGTTTTTTATTGTAAGAATTTACTTATAGTAATTAATGTCTCAGTATGCTTCCTTTTGGATTCCTGGGTGAACTACCCAGAGAAATGTTCAGGAATGTAATTATTTAATTAGAAATTTAAAAATGTCAATTCATCTGAATAGCTCACATTTGAAGTCACAACATACATCCAAAACTGCAGTGCTCTTGCTCAAACACAAGAAAATAACAATCTTCAAAGAAGCAGCAGAGGAAGACAAAGAAGAAGTCATGGTGGTGCTTTTGCTTCCAGGAAGAGCCCAATCACTTTTGTCTTCAGCTCATCTCCTAAAGCACCATAACCTTGGACATTACGAGAGTGAATAACTGTGAAAACAAAGCCCATAGTGTCTCACTGGGTAGGTTTTCAAAATCATGCATCTTACCCAAAGTCAATAATTTATTCTTTGAACTTTACAAACCTGTGTTGACCATCCTCATCATATCAGCTGAAACTACTCCTGCAATAATACTTTTGAATCAATCCCCATAGCTGTGCCAGGGTACGTGGACAGTATTTCATGTAGATAAAACTGAGTTTAGATCAAATAAGTGCATTGAAAACTGAATTAACAGAGCCGATGAACTTCTCCATGATTTACAAAATATTAAATTGCTGTCTCAGCCTAAACTATTTGGTAATTATATGATGTTGGTAATTATATGATGCTGAAGGGATTAACAAGTTAAGAATCACTTCATGTATTTTTAATTACATACAATTTAATTTCTCTCAAGGCTGAAGGAAGGTATACAGGCAGGCCTAAGGTCAAAATGAAATATCCCTTTATGAGCTGAGAATCAGAACCTAGAAGTGAATGTGGCAGAAATCCTTACCTAAAAATTCTTTCAACGTACAGCCTAGGGTAGGAGCTGTGTCAGTTATATTCTGACTTTCATGAACCAGTATGGACTTTGTACTAAACCAGATAGACAAAGGGTCAAGAACTTTTGACTGGAATCAAATAGAACAAAATAGAACATCCTACTGGTTCAGTTAATTTACATACTTTGTTTTGTTGCAGTATGATCATTTTGCTTTTGCTTTCCTTTCAGATATTAGCAGAAAGATTGTTGGACTCCACAGTGAGTCCATATAAGCCTCAACTCAGATTGCGGTTTATATAAACCATAAGTTATAATGGGCAAAACTCATGAAGTGGTGGCTTTTACCTATCATTCACCTGTATTTAAACATAAAGATGCCTGCACTGACTTATTTTTGGTTGTGGTTAAAATATGGGTTATTGTGAACCCAGCCACAAACCATGATTTGTTAACCGTGAACAACTTATGAAGAGAACCCATGAATTTTTATTGACTTGTGGACTATGGGTTCTATGTGGCTAATAGACCATGGTTTACTTAACCCTTGAGTATCTGAGCCCAGCCAGAGTATGTAATGAGCAGGCATTTATTCCTTTCAAACAAATTCACTTCCAATATTGCCACTTCATATAATAATGCTGCTTCCCAATCCCTAGGACATACCTATATTATATTCTTAGGATGCATCCATATGGAGGGTTCATACTGCTACTAGTGAGAAGGTATTATGCAATGATCCCATATTTTCATTCTTATTTGTAATAAAAGGTATGATAAAAGGGGTGGGAAGAACAGGAGGTTACAGGTGAAGGTGATGACATAAAATGTCTGGAATGAAGCAAGGTGACCCTAAAGTCTCATCTGGAAGCAACTTTAAACTAGCTAATAGTTATCCACTTTCTCCAGAGAATCTTGGCAACTTTCAGAAGGGGCAAAATAATAAGTCAGCCACATTTGCCAAACTCTAGGCGCTATCCAGTACTTCCTGAGCACTAGCAAAACCCTTTGTCAGTCACAGTGAAAAACTAGTGCTTTCTGAAGCCGTTGTGAATGACCTGAAACACTAGCCTCTAGAGCAGGCAGATCAGTTGAGAAGAAGGCTGTTCAAAGATAGGCTGGACATGCACATGGTGGGCATGTCGTGAGCAGAGCCGGCTGGTGCTGGAGGTCAGACTAGATGGCCCAGGAGGCCCCTTCTGACTTGCTCTGTTTTTCCTGTTTCTATGACTTAAGCTTGTTCCTGGGATTGCTTTAGGAGCACTACCTTTCTGTTGTACTCTTGGTGAGTTCCACAGATGTAGCACAAACAGTGGAGGCACTTGGGTAACCGTGAATATTGTCCCATAATAGTGTTCTTTATGGAGAATCAGAACATTTCTTCCTAAGGTTCCCAGCTGGCTCGTTTTAAATGTGCCCAGCTGATTTTTTTGTTGCCCTCTTTCTTTTTCTTTCTTCATTTATTTATTTATAAGCCACCAAATAGATCAAATGATTGCTCCAGTTTGTCTCTTTCCTTTTTAAAGGTCACCCTCAATGTCTAAGGTGCCTGATTCCATGTATCTGGTTGATGGCTATCTGGTCCATCAACCACCCTGTCCGTTGTGAACTGTACATGGGAAACTTCAGATAATATTACACATTTTAGGTAAATTGCATGCATTTTAAACTTGTTCTTGTGCATATCAGATTCAACTGGTTCATTGTAATTATGTCAGAGAACATAAGAAAAGCAGTAATGATAACAGCTGTTATTTCAGTCAAGAAGCAAAGGTACAGCATAAAACAATTAAGCTTGGTATTTTAACAACTGGCTTGTCTCAGTACAATGGAACTTAGACAATACCTTGACTATGTTGTTAACCTTTTCTGTGGATGTGATGAATGAGAGGCGGAAAGTCATATATTTATTGCCATTATCCCCCACCCCAGTCATCTCTTCATCTCTAAGAACATCTTATTCCCTAACTATCCATTGAGCATTTAGACTGCCGTATTCAACAGCAATCAGGATATAGCAATAAAAGTCAGAAATGAGATGGTGATTTATTCTTGGGTGAATTTCAGTGTATGGACAATGTATCTGAATCAGTGCTGAGGGCTGCACATTCTCTGTTAATTAGTTAAAATGGCTTGATAAGAATTTCTTGGGCTGTCTTCACATTGCTGCTTTTCATGGTCTTGCAGAGAAGGGGCAGTCGAATAGACCAGTCTCCATCTATATGCTCCCTCTGACTTGCCACAATGGTTACTGGCATGAATATGGCACTGGTGACACAGTCTCTCATAGCTAGGACAGAAGGAAAATAGCAGCTCTACAGCCCAGCAGAATGCATGAAAGAAATGCGGGGAGGCCGCCCATGTGGGATGGTGGCTACAGCGCTGAACGGCAGTTCACGAGATCCTGGCTTTAGTTCTTGCTTGGCCGTCAAGGTTACTGGCTGACTTTTGACTCTCAGCCTAACCTACCTCACATACATTTTCTGAGGATAACATGGAGAGCAGAATGATCATGCGGGCCACCTGGGATTCCTTGCAAGGGAAGGACTGGTGGGAAATAAATATTATCCTAAATAAATTCACACTGTTTCATAGAATGTTAGCGCTCCATGGATGCTTCTTAAAACCTATGTCTTCCTTGTTCGTACATTCTTTTAATTCAAATTCCAATAGGAGTTTTGCTTATGTAGTCACTTTCTGCCCCCTCCATCCATAATTTAAACATGATTGTAGGCTGTTTCACTAGCAACTGTTCAAAATTTAATTTTGAGGGTGTGTGTGTAAATGCAGGAGAGAGATGTCAAGTTCTCCTATTCAGAGAGATAAGGTGAGATTGAAAAAGTAAGTACCATTCTCCCACCATTCATAGAATGCTTGGTTGCCACAGGGAACATTTTGGATAAACAAAGGCCTGCCCAGGCAGATGGCTGACACTAGATGGTTTGCTGGCCAATATTAGTAAAGAGGTGTTATTCCTAATCAGAACAGACACTGCTATCTTTCTTATGCAAATGATATGCTCTAACTAGCACTTCCAGAGCCTTTACAATCCCAGTGATGAATTCTCGCTGACAATATGGAGTTGCTAGGCAACACAATTGGTCAGCCAGCTAGTTCTGACTAAAACAGATCAGTCTTCTAAAGCACGATGGTGATTCCTTTCCTTCCTTCCTTTTTTCTTGGATGCATGCTGTCTTATGAAATGTGATTGCAGTTTCTGTTAACACCAGGCTTTTCATGAACTGAAAACAATCGGGCACATTAGCTCCTCAAAATAAAATTCTTGTATTTTTTTTCCGTAGTGGGACACATATGCTTTTTCATGCTCTCCACAGCAACAGTGGCTTGCCTGAAAATCTGGGGATGGTAATTAGCATGTAGTTAGGGTGTAAGGGATTTTAATGGCATAACTGGAAGGTTGCCTACAGATCCCTGGAAAATTATAAGCAGAAATTCTTCAGCTAAAATTGATAACCAGATGGATAAGTGTGAAGCTAATGTTCTTTCTTCTGGGGCCAGAATGTCAAAGTGAATATCTAATTAGGTTTTTCTTTCTCCAGAGCCTGAACCATGGAAAACAAAAATAAATCAAGTATTAGTTTTAAAAAGTCTCTAAACACATACACAGACACACAAGCAAGCATAAAAGTCATTTAAATTTATATTAGAAAAACAGTGTAAAGAGCCAAAGATTTGCTATTGTATGAGATAATAGTAAATAAGGGTCCTAGCTCCTTTTATTCAGCCTGAAATTTAGATTGGAAAACAAAATGCACCATGAACTTCTGATCAATATCCAAACTTCTTGGCTATCTGTGCAAAAAGCTCCATCGTTATGCTATTTGGTGAAGGATGACTAAATAGGAACCAGAAGTTACAAATAGACCTGGACATGGGAAATGGTTTAGGCCCACTGCAGCCATGGATGCATGAGAGGCTCATGTGGGATCTGAAACCTTTAAACTGGAGTTCCCAATTGTAACTTGGGAATAATAATTCCTAGGTCTCACTCTTTTAAAATTTAGCTGTATGTCCTAGGTTAACTTCAGTGGGATATAATTCCCAGCATTCACAGCATGGCTGCTTGGGAAATGTTGAGATTTGTGGGTCTTTTTTTCTGTTTAAACAGGCATAGGATTTCACCCTTAATGGCTTGGTACCTCAGATTTAAGTGGGATTTAAGAATAATTAACTCTAGATGAATTGGAAGGGTGGTGTTGTTATGTTTATATTATACAGCGAGTATACTAGAAGGCTGTAAAATTCTTTCCCCAAGATGGATGCCCTCAGTGCTGACTTGGGATGTTGGGAGTTGTCATCCAACTTGCCTGGAGGTCAGCAAGTTGAAAAAAGTGCTTTAAAATGTGAGAAGCAGCTGTAATCCTTTCCATGGTAGAGGCTGCATGATCCTTATTGTGCATAGGTAATTTCAGGCCTGCAGCCCTGCCTCCTTTTCCAACACTGCTTTGTTTTCTGTTCCTAGGTAGGCAAGAGGTAACAGGGAGATTGGGAAATGTTGGTTTGTATATATTCAGAGGAAGAACACTGAGCAGAATATGACTGAGAGCAATCCTGATTTCAACCCAATTGTTCTAAAAGCAAAGAAGAGAATCTCATGGCTAAATCCTAAATTTTGTACATATATTTGATTTATATATTTAAAGTTTTTCTATGTTGTCCATTACTAAAAAAGTCTCTGGGCGGCTTACAAGGAATGAAAAACAAACCAAACCAAACCAAGGAACAAAAACCGTAACAGCAACAATGCACAGCACGCTGCATCTAAAAATAGTGATAAAAATATGGATAAAACCAATTAATTGTTAAAATACAGGGAAAATAATATAGCTTTTGAGGCTTATGTGTGTATATAGTTCATATGTAAGCTACAAAAGCAGCATATTAAGCATATGCAGTGCAGGAGAGCTTTCACAGCTTCATGTATATTGCACAAAATCTACAGGCTTGCCAATTTTGGAGTTCATTGCTTATTGTCTGGTGGCCCCGTTGATGCCACTGTGCATGGACATGAAAACACATGTAAAAAGCTGTCTGCTTCTGCTGTAAAACATCTTGCATGTAAACCGTATTATTTTTGTTGCGCAGCAAAAACAGTAAATGACATATGCATGCATGGGGAAAGAGAGGAAGAATTTATTTCAGATTCCCATTTGTGTGATTCCAGTTAATTGAGCTCTTCCTGGTTTACATCAAAATAAAACAAGAAATAGGCCAACCAGCATATTTGGGAATTTTGTTTTGATCTTTTCATACAGGCGCAATGAACAAATGACAGTTTCATTGACAACAGAATCAGACGACAATGTTGGGCCCACATGGCAATGTCAGAATAAGCCGTGCCAATGAACATGGAGGTAGTGGCCATGGAGTTTGCCCCTACAGATAAGATGTATGCACCAGCATCTCCAGAGCATAATTCAAGATGTTAAATCTGCTGATTGATAGATAGGATGTTGGCAAGGACAACCAGGATGACCCTGTCTCAGTTCTACTGGGGGGCTTTTAATATCCATCTGTCTAGCCAATGAAGCAGATGTGGCTAAGCAACAAGGATGGTACTTTAAGCATTGAACATTTAAAGGGCAGAAGCTACATGAGGGCATCACCCCCAACTGTGCAGTGCTGCATTACTTAGCGGATTTTTTTTTTTGCTATTTTAATATTTTAACATGACAACACACACACACACACACACACACACACACACACACACTTAGGTACTTCACTTTCAGAAAATGGGAGTCCTTAAAAGGTATGACATATGTCTAGCAATAATAATATTATGAAATAGTATTCAAGGCAGTTCATATACACAGCAACTTTCAAATTCTCTCAATTTCCTTCTCCAAAAAGTTAAATACCTTTACCCATGTTGCACCAAGGAAAGATTATTGCTCAGTACTAGCCAAAGATTTAATACTTGACTTCCAGCCCAGTTGTGATGAAAGCTCATTTAATCCCATGAAAGGAAATGTTTTCTGGACACAGTCATCCTGTGTTATGATGCATCCCTTAGCTTTGGCAGAACTTGGCCGCTAATAACGGTTGCTAAAAAATGGATAATTTAGCCAGATATCTTTGGCTCTTGGACAATAGTCTCAAATCCACCTGCAAGGTAGAAAAAAGGATCAGAATCTGTGGGATTTGTCTGAGGGGGTAGTGTGTCCCAACATACCTAGAAAGTGGGACAATATTATTAGAGAGAGAAAAGGCAGTCCTGGAGAGTAAGATGTTTCTGGCATGGAGAAAGAAATAATGGCAAATTCTCCTTGACCCAGTTTGGAATCAGCTCAGTATTTCCAACTTTTCATTGAGCATTCAGGGAGAAAAAGCTCATCCGATCTCTGTGAATGTTGTCACAACTCCTAATTTGGATGCATATGTAATGGTGGCACTGAAAATATATCCCACTCGTCCATTACTGAATTGTCCTTTGGGAAGTATACTTAGATTTCACCTACACTGAACATACCCTATAGCTCTAGGGATTCAGATATTCAGATGCCTTTTCCCCAAAATGAAAACACCCAGAAAAAGAGCTTTTAAAAAAACTTGAATTGGGAGAGAAACCATATATACAGTATTTGCATGAAACAACCAAGACAACTGAGTGTCCTTAACAAAGAAGATACAAGTGAAACTAAAGAAATGAAATAGTCAGGGATATGGAGAGTCAACCTAGATCCTGCCTACCTAGGGGTCAAATTCAGATAGTTCATGGGCAAAACTGAGTCCCCCAGGGATTTCTTGATGGCCATGCTTTCTTGCCATGCCTCCTTCCCATGGCTTCACCTCAACCTCTAATTGGTGATGTTCCAGCTTTTGCATGTTTTTTCTTCCAATTTCAAAAAGTTGAAATGCTTCCCCTAAGACTTAATTATTGGCATGAAGAGCTTTAAGTTAAAATAAGCTGGCATTCTGATCCTGCTTCCTTTTGCCTTTGGCCTTCTCCACCAGTGGTGTGTGGCCCTGGAGAGCTTCTCCGAAATAGAATTTATCTTTAGGCTGAAAGAGGTTTGACATTCCTGATCTAATTGAGCCAACCATGAAGCTGTGCTGAACCATGCTTATCTCTCATGGAATTATCCCCTGCCTTTCAACAGAATAGAATTACATGGAAAAAACTCACACAGTCAGATCCATCTACATAGCTCAATCATTCATACATGGCCCCAAGTCATTTGGGAGCAGCACATGAATGATCACCTGCTATACTGATTGGAAAGCATTTAAAGTACATCTCTATTTTCTGCAATCTCACCAAACCAGTTCTTTATGACTTTTCACCAAAGGTTACAACAAAGTACAGGTATTAGTTATCATCCTATTGCAAAAGAGTTGTCCAAATTTAGCCTCCTGGCAACATTTTTTCCAACTGTACCTGGAATATGGTGAGAACAAGAAACAGAAACAGAGCGAGTCAGAAGGGGTCTCCAGGGTCATCTAGTCTGATCCCCAGCTCCAGCTAGTTCTGCTCATGACATGTCTACCACGTGCATGATAGAAACAGAGTGGCTCTTGTGTTTATGTAGTTTCTCCCAATCTATATGTGGTATTCTTATTATACTGCAAAAGCCAACCTGCTCTGGCTTCCGCTGACTGTGGCCTTGAATCCATACCAAAACAATTATTTTCTCCTAGTGAATTCCTTAAGTGAAGTAGTACAGATAGATTGTGTCAAATAACAGCACTAGTTCTCAGGAAAGGCCCAGGCAAAGCATAGCTTCTGAAGTCATGACAGGAAGATTCTATACCAATGGCAAGTAAGGGTCGCTAATCTAGAATTGAGCTCGCTGATGTAGAATTATAAATGTACCATTAAAATTATAACACATTATGTTTAGTGCAAAGAGTTTATGTTTTCATTGTTAAGATCAGCCACAGGCAAATGGCAGTCCTGCTTAATAGGTAGAACCAAAGAGAATAAACATTTACCAGTTAAGCAGATAGGTTTTTTCCACTGCTTTTACAGCATAAGTTAAGAAGACATAAAAATTAGACTTGTTCTGAACTTTTGTTGAATGGCTATTGAATGAGCAATATAGAACCAGTAAAGGGGCTTTGCAAATGGCAAAATGTCTCTTTTTCTGAAGGGCCAGACAAGAAGGAAGATCAATGTTGATGAAGTTAGCTTAAGATCATTATGAGTTCATCCCAAATCCTCAACCCTCAATTTAGAATGGTAGCAAAAGCTTATATGCTGCATATTAACATAGCAAAAGAGCTGGTAAATAATAAATATATTATCATTCCTAGGGCTTTGGGAAAGAATGGATTCCATAGGATGGAGGACTTTTTCTTCAGAAAATGAATTTAATTTGCATTTTCAATTAAAAATCTGCAAACTTTTAAGAGCCTATGAGGGTCACCCACTCTGGAGGGCTGGGCTGCCTATGCTGACTGGTAACATGGAACTGTCCTGCCCTGCAACACAAATTAAACAATCCATGAGGACTTGCTGCTATTGTGACATCATTTAGATGTGAATGAAGTCATATATCGAAGTCACTTTTAATTGTGTTTTATCTTATGATGGTGAGTCACCCAGAGGTACTGTGGCAAAATTGGATGGCACACAAATGTCTTAAATAAATAAATAAAGCATTAGTTTGAAAAGAAAACTTAAGCTATGACTAAGTCAGTGTAAAGAATGAAGAAAACAACTGCCCACATTAATTCTTAGATATAATATTTCCACCAGATTTGAATGAAAACACTACAGAGATTGTTTTGCCACATATAAAGCAGAGGATGAAATTAAAAGTTAAATGCAAAACATGGTGAATTGCTTTTTTTTTTTAATAGCTGCCTTGTTTCTTTTAATACGACTGGTGCTTCATCAATAGTTCATTAATTTGTGACGCCTGTGCCAATTCTTATGATTACAGAATGAGCAAGACAGGCCAAAATTTGATAGTGTTAATTGGAAACTAACACTTCAGCTCTTGTATGAGATTTCTGTCCAGATTTTTAGCAGTTATATTGGCTCTGAAATGCATTTTTTAAAAAAAAGTTCTACATTTTTCATAATGGATATTGATTCCTTTTAGGAGTAAACCCACATTGTCATTAATAAAACAAAAGAATAAAATAATAAAAACATAAACACAATAGGTTGGGGCCATTTAAATGGATAAAATGTTGTGCAAGTGTAATGACTTTTCCCCTGTGCATGGCATTGTTCCACAAATGTCACCGTGCTAATCCAGACTGTTGCATCCTACCAGTGCAAGGCTCTTGTGTAATGTTGTGCAACATAATTGTGTCATGTGCTTCATCCAACGTGTGCACCATTACTTCAAGGTCAGGTCTCCATCTGTTCACGCTACACTAATAGTTGCACTGCACTTGCGCTGACTGCCATTACAACTCAGACATCTCTGGATTCGACCCAATGGATAAGATCCGCATCCAACTGAAGTCACACAAGAGCAGTCACTGATTTTAACGATACTGGATTACACCCAATGGCATCAGTGTAAAGCAAGCAATAGCGGAACAACAACATCGACTGCTTCTTGTAGCAGACACATGCTGTTACCTGCTCCTTTTTTCACATCAGTCCTATGTGTCATAAAAATGTGTACAACTATGAGATTTAAACACCATACAGAAAAGGAGGATTGGCACATAAATACGCTGTGTGTGTATTACTATGAACACACATTAATAGCAGTCCACATTCTTGAAAAGGGTTCCCAGTATCATGCCTCTAGTCCATATCCTTGTGCTGACATGAATTAACCTGCATTTAAATAATTGACCCCCCTATCGTACGGCTATCAACTGCATCTCTATATATTAGAAGGTAATAATACTAATTCTTTATGCAGATGAGATAGTAGTGTTATCAATGAGAAAGGGCTAAAGGGGCTCTTATTGTCAAACAGAACTGTAAAATATCAATTATGATGAATTGAAGATTAGAGTTTTCCAAAAGTGTTGCACATGTTGAATCTCTTTCAGCCCAAAGACTGAATTCAACTTTCAGAAGATCTCATAGGCCATTTTCCATTGGTAGATGACAGCTGAATGCAAACCGGGGGGGGGGGGGTTGACACGCAGGGGGCAAGGCCAAAATAACTCCAATCCACCCAGCATATTTAGCTAAAAACTCTTACTGCCAGCAGTGGTTGGTGGTATATCCACTCTGGGTTTCAGTCTGAACTTTAAAGGACCTGTCCATGGTGCAGAGCCTATTTTGGAATTGGGGTTCTGCATTATGAATAGATCCTTGAAAGTTCAGACCAAAACCTAAAGTGGACACACAACTCCATGGACAATTACATCTCTGGCCTTCACAGCTTACTGTCAATAATTGAGACTAGGGAGAGTCAGTTCCACCTTTTAGAACTGGAAAAAGGGCTTTGCAAAAAGCTTTGCAAAAACCAGGAGCTTTGCAAAAACTCCCAGGTGCTCATTGGTTGATTGAAAGAGCCCTGGCCACTGGGACCCCAGGTGTGCTAAATCTGACCCATATGCCTCAGGTTCAACACCCTGCTTTAGAGCAAGCAATGCAATTTAATATTTTAGTTGCTTCCTTCAGTTTTCCTTAGCTTGATTGACTTATAATACTTTTATTTTGCAGAACACATGCACATCTGCCAAGACAAAATTTAGATTTTATTCTATAGACTGGGGGCAATTTTGTCCTTCTGCCTTTCTGGTCTTTTATCTCGGACACAACATTTATGTGGAGGTGCAGCCATGGCTTGTACTAAGCTCGAGATGGTTCTGCTTCCTACCCTCCTTTCTGCATGAAATGTTTATTGTGGATAAATATATGCTATTAGCAGTGCTTATGACAGAAGGTAGTTCTATTCTAGAAGATGGCAAGGCTTTGTATTTGGCTGCAATTTATTGGCTGCAATTTTTATCCTTCAACAATATTTATAAATTATTATATTTGCTGTGTGAAGACTTTTATAGGACTCATCGGCAGAATCGTCCAGAAAATGGTTTTGTACTTAATATGACAGTACACAAATGCATACCTTTTCCTGGGGTATAATGAAATGAAATCCGACTCATCTCATTGGATCAGAGATAATGGCTGGGTTCAGGTAATACAATAACTCACACTTGAGAAAATGGGGGTTATTGTTGAAATATTGGTTATTGTGTTTCCCGAACCTAGTTGTAATAAGACAGCATGGTTTGCTCACCTTGAACAACCCACATTTCACACTGCACTGGCTAAGTTGACACAATGCAACAACCTGCCTGGGCAATAAACTAGTGTGTCGGCTGTTGTGTGACTTACGTCAATGAGCCCAACAGACAACGGGGCTCATGGTGGGCATTCTCCTCACTCCTTCTCATCCCTCTTTCATCCAGGTAGTGTCCCAGGTGACACTGCAAGTAGGAATGCCTCTCCCTCCCCAGTGGCCATGCTCATGTCTCCCCCAGAGTTCCCACTGTACAAAGAAGGCTTGTGCCCTGCAGTGCAATGGAAGAAACTACCGTGAGTCAGCAGGCAGGAAATTGTCTGCTGCAGCCCCTGCACATCACCCAGCCGAGCAACTGGAAGAAGAACTGCTTGCCCTTCAAGTCAGGAGTCTGCTATGCACCTCAGAGACAAAGAAGAGGCTTTCCCTCCCTCTTGCTCCAGGTATGGCAAACAGGGCTTCTCCTCTGAAGTGCAACAAGGAAAAACTTGATGCAGAGGATCTTCTATCCCAGCCAAGGCTAGAAGTGCTTCCAGGACAGGAGTCCCATTTGTGAGGTAGGGCAAAGAAGAAAATCTTTGCCCCCTAATGCAAGCAGGGCCCCTGCTCTGAAGTGCAACAGGGAAAACGGGGAGCTGCCTGGGCAGCTGGAGCTCAGTCAGGCAGACTCTGGGGCAGGAGGCCGGGGCGCCTGATCTGCTCAGAGGTGCTGCTTGGCAATGAGGCAGTGCTGCTGAGTTGGGCAGTCACCCTCACCTCCTTCCCAAGAAAGGACCTCTGGTAGGAGGTAGGATATTGTGATGGAACAGCCCCATCTTTGGCTGGAGCTGCCAATAGGATTGGGCACCCCACAGAGTGGCTCACTGGCTCCTGCCCTAGAGAACTGGGCAGGAGGAGGAAGGAGATGGGAGTGCCTGATCCACTTGTTGGCACTGCCAAGCAGGTTGGCCTTCCACCTATTTCCACCTCTTGCCTGAGAGTAGAACTTTTGGGCAGGGAACAAGAACAAATGGAAGGATCGGTCCTGCATTACTACCCCAAGTGGGGCAGCAGCATGGAGGAGATCACCACCTCATGCTTCCTCGCCATGCCAGCAACTCAAGAGTCAGCATTTATTTACTTATTATATTTGTGTAAAAGCCATCTCTTAGCATTATGCTCTCTGGGCAGCCATTACAATAAAAATATCAATAATGTCAATGAAACAATATGACCAGAGAGTTGTAATAAATAAACAAAACAAAAAATCAATCAAACAAAATGTGAAATAATAAAATTAATAAATATAGTTAAAATTAAAACCAGTGCCATCAAATAAATAGTTTAAGTTGTGCCATAGGTGTATTGAAAAAGAAGAGTTTCCATCAGGAACCTAAAGCTCAGTAAAGTGGGCACTTGGTGAATCTCCAATGGCAAGGCACCCCACAGTCAGGGTGCCACCACAGAAAGGCCCTGCTCCTGGCAACCTCCCCCTAGCCTCCTTGGGGAGAGGAACCTGGAGGAGGGTCTCCAATGATTATCTTAAACAACGGGCAAGAATGTCTGCAGCAGGGTGCTCCTAAGATACGTAGTGCAGTCCCAAGCTGCTTAGGGCTTTATATGTCATAGTCAAAACCTTGAATTCAGCCCAGACTGGAACAGGTAGCCAGTGCAGTCAATGGAGGACTGGTGTAATGTGTTCATAAGAACTGCTCCTCATCAGCAACCATGCTGCCCTGTTTTGGATCATTTGAAGAGTCCTGACGTTCTTCAAGGGAAGCCTTACAGAAAATGCATTTCAATAGTCCAGTCTGGAGGTTACCGGTGCATGAATGGCTGTGGCAAGACTAGCCTTGTCCAAGGAGGACAAGTTGGTAAATTAGTTGAAGCTGAGAAAAAGTGCTCCTGGCAACCAAGTCCACCTGGGCAACCAAGGAATGCTCAGGGTCCAGGAGCACCCCAGACTAACCTTGTGCAATCCCATCCAGGACAGGTTTACAATCTTCCAGTTGGAATGGAGGTTTGCTCATCAACAGGACTTCTGTCTTATCAGGACTGAGTTTCAGCTTATTGGTCCTCATCCAGTCCATCTCCAAGTCCAGACACCCATTGAGGGTAGAGACTGCCACTCCTGGGTCAGATGAAGATGAGAGGTAGAGCTGAGTGTCATCAGGATATTGATGCCGCTTCAGCTCAAGCCTCCTGATGCCCACTCCTCCTTGCTGAGAGGACCTGTGACTCTTATCAAGGAAGCACAGATCCTAGCAGTCCTTGCCAGCAGCTGGAGTGCCTCACTCTTGAGCTGCTGGCAAAGGTGGCCAGCTGAACCTTCTGACAGCAGCCTCAATGTTACTGTCCGATGTGAACAAGGCCCCTGGTATCTGCATTACCACTCTGTTGCCTTGGGAAAGAGCACTAACTAGAGCCTTGCTTTCAACATAATTGCTCTAAAAGGAAGGGGAATCTCTTGATAAAAAACCTAAATTTTGTACATATAGTGCATATGTCAGCTGCAAAGGCAGCATATTAAGCATAAAGAGTGCATTTTCCCCACAGTTTCATGTGTATTGTACAAGCTCTACAGGCATGACAGTCTTGGAGTTCAGTGCATACTGCTTCATGGCTGTTGATGCCATTATGCAAGGGCATGAAAACAAAACAAAACAAAAAAGAAAGAAAAGGGAAAAAATAAAATATTCCATTTGCCATTTGAAGATCAGAGGAAAGCTACTAAGAATTGCTATTCTGGAAGTACTTGGGATGAATTCAGGTTGCAGTTCTCAAATTGCAGTGATGACACACGGAGAGTAATTATGCCCTCTTGGTGCCCATGAAAGAAAGAAATGAATCTTTAACATGGGATCACATGAAGACTGGATGAAATAAGGAAAAAAAAGGAAAGGAAAGAAAAAGTAAGACACCAAAAAGGCATATGACAGTAGGCTGTTAGACATGACTCGATCATTACTCTATGGGTAATTCGGGAGGGTAGGATCTGGGCCGATTGCTTTCCTGTTATTTTGCTTTTGTATTTTAGTATTTCATTGATTTTTTGAAGTATGAATGTAGATGAAACAACAGACTGACTGACATATCTCAGGTGTTCAACCTGAGAGTGCATTTCCATTGTTTCAGAATCTACTGATTCTGTTGTGCGCTGACCTGATCCTTAATGCTGTCCTAATGAACAAATTGAAGCTTAGTTATCCACTGGCACTTGTACTTCCTGAATATTCTGATGAAGTTGTCGGATTAAGAAATATACTGAAATAGGCTTGCAGGTATATATTTCAAGAGGAAAGTAATTTTAAAATACACCTTGAGGTGTAGCTTTCCATGCAGGTTTGGAAAATATAAATTGTGCAGATACTGCGAATTAATGTGAAAATTGGGTGGAACAGACTTAGGTGAGCCCATGTAAAAGTGCGACAGACTTGAAAGGGCCTGGTTCACCCATCCCTAGTCATAACTGGGAGTCCAGTTCTTTTAGCCTAGTTTCATAGACAGCAGACTCAAATGACGTATTTGTTGGCTGTAAAAAAATGCTGTGCCAACATTACATTGTAGCAAGTAAAACAAGAGAAACAAAAGAGTTTATCTAAAACATTATAATCAGTCTAGCAATTAATTTTGCATTTAATTTGCTTTCCTCAAGTGTAGCTCTGGATCACTCCAATGGGAAAGGAATACAGTCATTAGAAATTACTATGCCATTTCAATTTGTCATGCTCTTTAACTTAGAGCTGCTCCAAGATGAGAATGTTTCTTTGCTTCTTTGGTTATGAATATTTAGATTTTTTCTGGGTTATAAAAGCTTGAAGAAATGTGGCTGCCATGGAAGAGAATGTGGGATACAAGATACTGAAAAGCACTTTCTTCCCTGGCAGTCATATCTCAAAAAGCTCCCACTAGAATATAATTTTTCCTGGTGCTGCAGCTTTCTTCTCCACCAAAGACCTTTTCCTTAAAGTAGTAATTGTATCAATTATCCTAACTGTGTAATACACCACATAGAGTCTCCAACATGATGTGCTCTCACACTCATCTATCTCACTTTTCTCTACTTTGTCTCTTCCATTTGTTCCACTCACACAGAGATCAGTACTGCTGTCTTTTGCTTCTGTGCTTTCATTAGCTTTCCCACTGCATTTTTGTACTGTAAGAAAGAAAAGGCCATGGTGCTTTTCCCAGCATACCATGGGGAAGGAAACTGAAGAAGATCCCAGAGTAGTTGACTTGAGTGTAATAATTCTGTGTTGACTGTAATAATCCCAGGCTGAAATAGAAGGGCTGCGGGTAAAATTTTTGATCCATAGCATTGCATTCCCCAATGATCAATTGCCTGTCTGATTCTGCTCTGTACTTATTATTTGTATGGAAATATTCTTGCCCTAGCTGTTCCGAGTTATTTCCATGATCATTCTGATTCCATGCTGTGAAATGAGAATCTGCTTTCCTAGGGGTTTTCAATGCAATCTTCAGTAGTCACTTCAATGCAGAAGCTTATAAAACACATACTCCTATCTAAATCTATGCACAAGAAGTAGGCAGTGCTACGCATAGCTCTGGTGAGCTATTCTAAACACCATCAATCAACAGTAGGGATGTGAACGTTTTTGGGGAACTAAATCTAGCCCCACTCCCCTTCAAGAACATACTGGTCTTCGGTATCCAAGTTGAGCTATTTGCATGCAGCTGTGGCTTTTCATTCAGGTAGGAGAATACACACACACACACACAACAGCCAGTGTAGATAGAAGCCTTACCTTCAGATCCAAAAGGCAGGGTAGAAAATTTAAAAATCATGTTCATGCTTCTTTTACATTTTATTTTAAAATGTAGTTTGGTTTATTATAAAAACCCCTTGAGTTTGGCATATTTTATTTCTTTGCAAATTTTCTACCACTTTTCAGGCCTGATGATGTCCTCAGGGTAGCTTCCAAGTTAGAATACTGTCTATCTGTGCAGAAGTCCACTTCTGTGTATACATATGTGTGTGCATAAATTTCATGTAAGTATGACCTGGCTTTCTTTCCTAATTGACACTCCTAGAAGAATTGCCCCCCTAAAAGAATTAGAGTGACAGATCTCATGTAGGCTTCCATAATTACCCCTATATAGGCTACACAAAGGTATGGATGTGATTTCTTCACTGGGAAGATTGAACTAAGCATTTCAGGCAAAATATTTCCAGAGCAGATCTCTAGATGAAGACAACTTCTGGAAGAACTATATTCTAATGTTCGTGTAATGAGAGAATTTTTGTGCCAATCATCCTTAATAGAGAAGTCCTTTGTTTTGCTATTTGTTGGGACAGAGAAGAACTTGAGTGCACTATCCACGCAGCAGGCAGAGAGCCATAATGCAGTTAACTATGCACAAAATAAATATGTACCACTACAAATAGCAAAATGCCTCCTAATAATGGATAACCTGAGATTGATAGTGTGCTGGCTCAGTCTACTCATGAATGCGAAATGAATGGAGCATTACCTAAATGTTCCAGAATGAAGGATTTAACACACAGCTCTACTCTTATTGCTGCTTTCTCCCTGTCAGCCAATTTTTCATTTCACTTTAATTTATCACACCTAACCACTGCACAAACAATTTGGGTCCTGTTTAAGAGCATATGGCATGTGCTTATGAACATTGGCTCATCGTGTTGCCCTCAATTATATGTGAAGCTAATAATTTCTGAAGTTACTTGGGGTCACCATATGATAGCTTTGCCTTCATTTCCCAGTTGCCTAGCTGCAGCAAAATTAGCATGCAGACCATGCTGAGAAAGCTAACCTTTGGTGTGAACATCCTAGCCTACAAATTCTTCCAAAATTTGAGGTCAGGCACATGAGAGAGCCCCCTCAGGCAAATCCACTTCCCTCCAAGAGCTAAGCGGGTCTCAACAAGAATAAACCTGTGCAAGCAAACAGTCCATTCCCCCACCAAGCTCAAAACCATGCCATGTGAGAGGCTGTATTCAAAACTGCGGTGCCACAACAAAGATGACAACATTATGTGCAGGTATATTGTGTATCTTTTATTCTATAACATGGATCTATATCCAGCCAGCATTAGCTCTTCCCCATACGTGCGTATATATAACTTAAGAAGAATAATTAATATAAAATTCTGTGTTCCTTTTGTAGACCACTGCTAATATGGGGATTATGGAGCCAGGGCTCAGGAGTGGGGGAGGAACATAAGCACTTTTTAATTACAAGAGCTATCAGTGTCATTTGCTACTTCCCTTAGAATTCTGGTCCCCAAGTTTAGCTGCAGTCCGAAATGGGAGCTCAGCCAATGGAAAAAGCCCCTTGAATCACATTTGGTTCAGTGTATGGTGTTGGGGCAGTAGGGGAGGGTGGATATTTCCAAGCAATGAGACATTGTGATTCAAACTATTCGGGGTGGCATGGTTTTGCATAGGTAATTAAGTCTTATAAGCGTCACAAAAGAATTGTTAACACTGGAGATGAAAACTTGGACCACTTGGCTTGTTGATATGGCTCAATACACTGTCCAAAAACAGAATTGTGGCTATGGGGGCTGCCATGATGAGTGCTGGCACTTCAGTATGTACTGCTACACCACTGAGAAAGAGATAGCATGAAGAACTGTCAGAAAACTATGCTTCGTTCTCTTCTTTCTTCCCTTTGCCACTAATTTCCCCTTTTTTTGACCAGGCAATTCTGGATTCTGCCTTCAGCACTGGTTAGTCTGACGCTGTTAAGGAAGTCACAAGCCATGCACAATGGTGGCAGGGACTGCCTGTCTTTGGCATGCACCTTTTAAAGACAACGGTTTTTGAACATCAAAGGTAGACAGCCTATCTTGCCTTCTTCCCTTGTGCATCCCAAGGACTTTAGTCAGTTGGGTCAGATGACAAATATTATTAAGGAACAAATTTCCAAACAGTTAATAGAACACCCTATTTTGTTTTGTAAACTGACCAAGCCCCTGCTTGATTTTTTTTTCCAAACTGAGGAAAGTCATTGTGTATGGGGTCACTACTTTCCTGTGGATTTTTAAAAAATTGTAATCAATTGCACAATCTCCTCCCTTGTGGTCCTAAAAATCAGTGCAGCTTGTTCAGATCACGACAACTTAATTTTCTGGTTTTCCAGGTAGTATTTGTGGTGGGCCAGGGAAGGGGCTTACAAATAGTTTTCTATAGCTCTGCAGCTATAGCTCACTCAGGCTACCTGGCTTGAGGAAACATTACCTGCCATTTCCATCATTCACCTTGATTGAGAGGGAAGCATCAGAAAGACCTCTTCTAGTCCTACAACTAGGCTTACCAGTCAAATATTCTCCTATACAAATGTTCTTTTACCTGTTTATTTTCTCTCAATTAAACACCCTACAGATGTATTGGATGATGGCTCTCATTGCTAGGGTAATTCCTGGAATTGTATTCCACTACATTGGTAGAGTGGAATGTCCTGCACACCTTTTTGGAACATCAAGCCACATTCCTGGAAGCTTCTGGAAACAATGAAGGACTGAAGTGAAAAACAAATAAAAGTCTGCTGTCATGCTCTAGTCATGGCTGGCAAACAGGGCTCCAGCTAAACTAGCCATGATGCCTAGGATGTACCATCGTTGTGTTGTCTCTCTATCTCAGTGCAGCAAGGCTCCAACATCCAGCATTCAGCTCTAGCAACCAGCCACCTTTCTCCCAGCTTTTCTGCATGAAACGTTTGCCAAAGTTGCCTCCATGAAGGCGTACAGAGTAAAACAAGCTGCTGGATGCTCTCAGGTGAGACGTTGGGAAGCACAGTGTAGCAGTCAGGGGAGACAAGATAGAGATGAGCAATATGAATGGTATGTAGTGGTGTGGCAGAAGTGATATGACAGAGGTGAGACAATCGGCAAACAGTGTACAGGTTTATGTATGGTGAAGAGAGGATGGATAGGGAGCTTTTCCCCCCTTTTCTCATAACACTGAAACCGAGGAGCACCCCACAAAGTTGATTGCTGGCAAACTCAGGAAAGACAATAGGAAGTCCTTCTACAGATCTATGGAATTGGTATCATAAGATGTAGCAATGGCCACAAATTTGAATGGCTTTAAACAGGTGTCAGAAAAATTGAGAATAAACTTATCAATGGCTATTAGCCCTGAGGCTTTACGCTCATGTGCACCAGTTGGGGGCCGTGGGCAAGAGGATGCTGTTGTACTCATGGCTTGCTTGTGGGATCCTGCAGGGAACTGGTTGACCACAGTGTGAACAGAATGCTAGATTAGAAGGACATTGGCCTGATCCAGCACAGTGCTTTTTCTATTCTTATGTCTGGTGGTGCAATGAGGCAGAGATGAAATGGTGGGAGGAACTGTGGAAAGTACTGCCAACCCCATGAAGAGCTGGCCACGAGTTTGCAGGATTTTGATCAGAAACTGTACTAGCCCGACAGAGCTAGTTCCTTGGGAGTTAGGATTAGAGTCATTTCCCCAGAATAGATAATTTCCACTCACCCCATTTAATGTTTCATATATCTCCAGCAGTAAAGTATTCTTTGCTGCATCCGCTATCACTTTTTGTTCTTTTTATTTCTCATTTAATTTGTCTTCTATTGAGCTTCTGCATTCTCCTTTGCTCTCTGTTGTTGTAGAGATTTGTATTTTAATTTGTATTTACAGAACACATTATTCTGGCTTTGTTTGCTTTGCTTTGTTTAACTTTTTATTTGGGAACAGCTTTTGTCACTTTCTGGCTTTGTATTTTTCTTTTGTTATGTTACGTGCTGCATGTAGGCTACAATTCTAAGCACACTTACTAAGAAGTGAATCCCATTGAAATCAGCTTCCATGAAATCAATGAGACTTAAACTGAATAAATATGCATAGGATCAAGCAGTAAGTGTATCTTTTGCTACCTGGAAAGTAAGTGTTCTCTCCCACCTTACCTTAGTTGCCAGTTTAATGAAGCCATTTGTCTATGAAAAAAATACAAGATGTTCTTCTTTTTTTATATATTCATGATCCTGTAGACTTCAATTTGGTAGCATAGATAATTGGCTTGAGTCTATAAAAATAATGAACATTTTTGTTTATATTGGAGATATACAACAATAAGGCCGATATTTGAAGAAGCATACAGATCTTTCATGACTTTTGAAATTGAAGATACTGGATTAGATTTAGTTCAGTCCATTTTTAAAAAATTAAAACATGAACACTTGAGCACTTCACATCATGAGAATGTAAGACTCACTGGAGAAGAAAATCATGCTAGGGAAAGTCAGAGGCAGAAGAACAGGAAGACCAAATATGAGATGGATTAAATCCATAAAGAAAGCCACTGTCTTGAACTTAGACGACTTGAGTGGGACTGTCATAGACAGGATGTTTGGAGGGCTTTCATTCATGGGGCCACCATAAGTTGGAGAAGACTTGAGAGCACATAACATCACAACACTTGGACACTGACCCCCTTGCGCTTTACCCTAAATGGGTTCAGAAGAGGGAGAAATACAATATTTTCCTGTCTCTTCAAGATAACAGTTGCTGATAAAATGGCTTTGCCATGTGTGAGACACCAAGCTGTCTCTTCCCAGAAATATTATATTGTACAACACTGATTTATTGTTACTTATTGAAATAAGTGAGATTTATCTTCTTAATCTATAACTGCTATAGCAGCTTTAGGCTTCTTTTGTATAAATATAATGACATCTATGTATGCACATTTAGTGTTCTACTGATACTGTTTGTAGCTCTTCGTAAAGAATCCAATTAATTGATTAAAAACTATTACTCATAATAACTATTAAAGTTTCAGAGAAATCAGGGTTGACCAAAACATAGCTAACTATAACCATCCCTTTGAAGCTGCTTAGTGGAGTTTGTTCTTTTAATGTAGTCCGTATTTGATCTGCCTGATCCACTGATAAGAGATATGCTACTAATCTGGAAGTCAAATTCAGCCACAGTCATCTTCTCCCTTAATGTGCAGGTTGAGATGTAACATCCAAAGACTGGTAAATGCTTAAGGAAAAGACTATGGTGTCACTGAGACTGAATCTGGGGTGCTCACCTAAAAAGTGTCGTTGGGTGTTATTACCTAAACAGATTAGTATCCATAACATCTTTGTTGGGCAAGATATGATTGGCAGAATGATTGCCCAAAGTTCTGTTTGGTTCTCAAGGTTCCAACGAGAGCATGCATCAGTCTCCATGACTGGTGCGTGGAGCCAAAGCAAAGGAAGGGTTGTATACCATGATCACCTCTGAGCTCTCTGTGTACTAACTTAACTGCACATTGCACTACTACATATGATCTCACCATACTGGATATGCAGTGCTCCTACAAGGTCACTTGACTGCAAAAATATGCTGCTTTGGGTAAACGTGAGTAAAAGATAAAGAGACGTCTTCAGATCTTCTTGGTGGTCACTGTAAAATAGTAAAGGCGAAGGCAATTGCTGAAGTGTTATCTTCAAGGTTAGTTGACTTTTACCATCAATTTCTTATTCCTTTCTGCCTCCATTGTTCTTGTACTGATTAAAGACACTGATCCCAACAATTGTTTTCTTTACCTGCAGGAAACCAGCATAAATAGCTGCTTAATTCTTTGCAGATAGGGTGCTGTGGGCAATGATCTTTTTGTACTACACTGTAGTATTAAGCCACTATCATCTGCTAAAATCCTTTGCAAAGTTAATGAAATTCCAAACATGGAGGGGAAAAAGCTGCTTTCACTTGCTTTGATTTTAAACATGAAGGTTTTCAGCTGAAACCAAATGAATTAATCTATGTATATACCTGGAAAATGAGATAGAATTTGGTTCCTTTCGAATACAAATGGCAAATTCACCCATTTGCAAATTATTTAAAAATCCCTTATTTAGGGAGTACACAGTACTTCAAAGTAAGCAGAGAATTTTCTATATACAGATCAGGTTGCAAATTAGTAGTGAAAAATAAATAAAAATAAATACTGAGACAGTCTGCCAGGCCTGTGACCCAGAATAGAGTGGCTGTCAACTTTTATTTCTGCTTCTGCATATATGAAACATGTATAGAAAAGCTAATTGACAAGAGGTGTACAAATTCTGTAATCAGTTGAGAGACAAAATGAAAACAAAAGATCTAGGCCTCAGTGATATTAATGCCTCTGCCAAGCTTGGTTTCTGAATGTAATATTTATGCATTATTCCAATGCACCAAGCTGTATTTCCAAGGCGGTGCACAGGAGTTAGGAAATAATAAGATTTGCTCATAAGAGTCCCGAAAAGGGGCTTTGGACTATTACCCTATCAAGTGCATTTGATGATGGCACTAAATCTACACACAGTTAACATTGTCTTTGGAATAAATATGAGTATTAGGCAGTCTTGAAACACCATATGGCTTCCAGTGCAGAGCAAGAGGCAGCATGGCTGAGTAAGTTATTCCTTAAAGGAGGTTTTCTTTTTGTTTTGTTTCATTTTCAGCATTAGTGGACTTGGATGTAAACCAAATTAATGTTGCCAAAGCACATATATACTGAGTGAAAGATTCCCCATCATCCATTGTTAGAGACTTTCTGGCTCTCTCTCTCTCTTTTTAAACAGGGGTTTCCCATGCTTCTGGACTCACAGAACTTCTGGAAATTTGGGCAATTATCATAGGCATCGCTGCGAGGTGGCTGCCCTTAGGGGGCCTTCCTAGTCACACAGGGCAAGAAACAGCCTCAAGAAACTGAGTACAGGGCAGAGATTTGGTGTGAACCCCAAACACCAAAGCACATATTTCCCACCATATAACACAACACAATAGCATGAGAAGAGTCCTGCCGGATCAGAACAAGGGTGGAACTAGCTTGGTATTCTGTTCACAGCAGCCGCCTCCCACCCTTCTTCTCCAGCAGTTGGTGTACAGAGGTCCTAGGAGGTGAACGTCTACTCATTCCATTGGTCATGGACCATGAAAATATTGGGAGAATAGGAGGGCTGTTCCATAGGGAACCCACACTGGAAGGCAGAAGTTGTTCATGTTAGGCTATTTGTCCATGGCAGGTCCCTTGACTGAAATGAGTTCAATAAAGCTGTTTCTCTTTGAACCAGAATGTCCCCTTGGGGACCTCCAAAAACTGATGTACATAAAATGTTCATAGCATAATTAATATACATGGCTGCAAATTTAGATATTCCTATAATTTAAACAGACATTCTGTACATCTCACCATAGTATGAACGTGTGAGCCATTGTGCTGGCATCTCCAGGTAGGGCTGGGAGTTCTCCTGCCGAAAACCCTGGAAAGCCACAGCTGCCCGTCTGTGTTGGAAATACTGGGCTAGATGAACTAAGGGTTTGATACAGTATAACAAACAGTAGCTTCCTATGTTCCTTTTCTACAAAAAAAAAAAAAAAAAGTATGATCATTCTTAATCTCACAGCTGCTATTCAGTAAAATAGTCAACCTGTTCTGTAAGAAATGCAGTGCTCCTGATGCTGTTCCCTTAGTACCAGCAGAATTTCTTTGTGGTAATGGACTTCACTCATATTTCTGTGAACTGCACATCCAAAGCTATTTCTGATCCAAAATACCCGACAAGATAAATTGTGAAAGCTCATCATTAAAAATATATATGATCCCATCAAAAGATTGCATATAGCTTCAGAAGTCACTCTGTGCTCCACCCCAGCAAAGAAAAAGTATCTCAAGCTGATAGGCCGCATTGTAGCACAAAGCATCTAGTTGTGTCAATCTCATCTAATGGAAGGTAATAAGATGTGACCACTCTAATGTGATGAGTTGCAGTCTTGCACCAAGGGAACTTTAACCAAAAAAAGGAGAAAGAAATGTGATTTCTTGGTAACAGAGCTTAAATAAAAGCATTTTCAATCAAACCTCACATTCAGGCAATGGAGCAAAACAATGATTTGGCATTCTAGGAACAGCTACTAAAACATCCTGCCAGGTTCACAGCTGCATCCAATAACTTGTAGCACAGCCCAGACCGCAGAACTAAAAAGAAGAGGATGCTTGCAAGAAAAAGTGTCAACACTGAAAGCTTCTCTTCCTTCAAGTCTCTTACATGACCAGGCAATGCAAACTCTGTCAAGGGCAGACCTCAACAATGCTTAGCTTTGGTCTGCCTGTGAATCTGATCTTTTCAGTTCTGAATTGCTTACTTATGAGGTCTTCTTGGCTGCCTGCCACTCAGCAGAGCCTGTGCAGCCTAATCTGTTAGGGTGGGATGAAGCAAAAGCCAAGTATGCTGCCACAAGTGGTGAAACAGTATTGGAATCCCTAGTAGCCAACAATCTATACCATGAAAAGGCAGACTGATGCACCTGAACCTCAAGATTACACATGCAAAGAAAGGGTGGGGGATCACACCCACACAGAAGCCACATTCTTTGGATCCACATCCTCTTGTTCCAAAACTACTTCTGTTCCACAGAGAATCATGAGTGGACCCTGTGTGCATATGGGGTGTGTGTGTTAGGGTTCTATCACTTATGTTGATATCCTCAGGGCCATGCAGCCACGATCAGTTCAAGGACCCCATGGCAGCTGCCTTTACGAAGCCTCCTTGCTCTGTCCCCATTCCCCAAACATCTATGTACTAGAACTGGGGAAAATTGCTACACATGTTAGTGGCAGTCATGATGATGATGATCAAAGGGGCTGGGTAGGCACATATGGGAAGAGGTTAATTGTTCGAACTACATTCAGTTTTGTCGCAGAAATGAGATCTGAATTTTACAGAAAGAGATTTTCTGCTCTCCTGACGCAGAATCAATAAGTGACCTGGCACTAGCTGTAGTGAAATAGCAGAAACATGCAAGCAATTCTTTCACTTTCTAAAATAATGCACAATTTTAATCACTTAAAAATAACGCGAGAAGTGCTCTTAAAAACAGAAGCAAAATTGGCTGATCATGCACCATCTAAAGAAACTGCAAATAAGTAAGGAATCTTGAGTCTACACCTAAAAAGGAAAAGCACTGTGGAATATTTTCAAAATTACAAACACTCTTGGGAAGGAAGTTCATTACTTTCTTTTTTTGTGGGGGAAGAAATCTTTGTTATTTCTGTTAACTGTGCTTTCAACATAGGTGAAACAAGAGTACTTTTCCAATACTTTAAGGAATCTAGAATTACAAATCACTTTAGGATCCAAACATGTATATTCACCAACATTTTCCTGAGTTCAGTTTGCCACGTATGCTGCTTGTGCTGCTTCTGATCTTGAAGATGTTCTGAATTCTGAACGCCACATGGTTTCATTGGCAACTGGAAATTTTCCATGTGTTTCACTATACCATGAGTCCTCAAACTACGGCCCAGGGGCCAGATCTGGCCCGCCATGGCCATTTATCCAGCCCACCTCAGAGGTATTCAACGCGCCATGTGTGTGGTATGTGCTGCCCGCCCGGGACGTGGCGGCTTGCTCACAAGGAAATCATTTTGGACTTGCTCAGAGAAAACGATCTCCAAACGGGCAAGCTGCTGCATTGCATGCCTGCCGCTGCATCATGCGCCTGCTGGTGCATCGTGGTGCATGCCCGCCCCCACCTTGCCTCCCCTTCCCACACTGCCGCCCGTGTGCGCCTTGCCATGCCCACACAGCCTGCCCCCTGCCTCAGCACGTGCACGCGTGATGTGCCCCCACTCCCGCGCCGGCCCGCGTGCCCAGCCGGCACCACCTTTCTGGCCTGTGCCCAGCACTGGCACCATTCAACTGGCCCCCTGGTGAAAAAGGTTGAGGACCCCTCTACTACACAAACAGTACTAGAATTCCTGTTTTGCCAGTTTCTGCTGCAGCAGCTCTGGGTCCACATCAAACTGCTTTCTCCATTACCACCAGGGGTACCCCATGTCCCTAAAACAATTCCATGTGAGACTAGCTGCTCCAGGGAGCAACCTGGATGCATTTGTTCACTCCTGTAAGGGGCCACTTTCCCAGCTGCGTAACAGATAATACACCAGGACCCAGAAAGCAAGGCTAGGGGGTCAAAGCCAAAATCCAATTACCAGGCCAAGTCACAAGTTCAAATTACAGTACCAAACAGGCCAAGGTCAAACCAGGAGTCCATTGTAGCACAGTCCAGGAAACAAGGAACTAGTCAGACATGAGCCAGACATCAAGAGCCAGGAAGACAGCATAAAGGAGCTGGAGGTAAGAGCCACTTCATAATTAGCTCTTACCCCAGGACTCCCAGGTGGTGCTCATGAAAGCCCTGGCAGCTGTAGCAGTCTGGGACCAATCCTGCCACTATCCTGGCTGTTATTCTGGCATTTGACCAGCAAGAGGAGCCCTGAAGTTGCCCAGATCCTGACAACTGCCTGCAATGTAATAGAACTCTTAGCACTGTAAATAAGAAGCAATAGCCTCTATGAAGGAAAAGAAACCTGGATATGTTTATTTGTAATTTATTTTAATGTATATATTTTAAAATGATATTTAACTTATTTGTTGTAAGCCGCCCCGAGGCTTCGGCGAATGGGGCGGCATAAAAATGTTTTCATAAATAAATAAAATATGTGCAAGATGTTGCCTACAGCATCTTTTCACAGACAGTGCTACCTTAGCAGTAGTGAATACGAACTGGTGTTAGAGAGTGCGTTTCTGGGTGAGGGCATGAACCTGCTGCATCACTGAGACTTTTTCTTCTATTTTTTATTACAGAAGGAAAAAAAATGGCTTTTTTACATGTCTCTCCCCACCCAAGGTTTGCTTTTCTCTGCTTCTCTCTATATTTATTAACCAACCACAGACAGCATTATGGTTTACCTGCCATATAGCAAATTTGTGGCAGCACATGAGCCTTTTGCTCCAGTTTGAAATTTAATGCCAGACTTTCCTTTTTCTAATAAATAAAGCCAGATGCACAAAAAAGACTGGAAAACGTGGGAGAGGCTCTGGAGAATGAGGGCTGGAGGAAGAAATGGGTGAATTTGTCAGTGTTGGTTTCTCTCAGTTTCTCATTTTACAAATCTTAAATTCAGTACCAAATTTAGATGGTATTATCTCTTCATTTTGCATGAAAATCTGTACACATTTTTGTACATAGATACACTTTTGATAAAAATTTGCCCAATATACATTTTTGTGAGCAATTTCCCTAATACAATGCATCTTAGCAGGATTAAGTATTTTCCCTAATGCATATGTTTTGTTATGCATTCTTTGATTGGAGAACCCCATTGCCAAATTTGGAAAAGTGTGAATTTTGGAGGAAGATTGAATTTTTTTGTATTGGTTCAAAAGTGTAAAATTGGGCAGTTTCCATTAAAATACAGGCCAAACTTCTTTCCTGTCTCTACTTGAAGCTTTGTCAAAGTATGTCCCCATAAGAAGGAAATTTAGAAGCAGTTTGACCTTCTGCAAGTAAGCAAGCTTGGATGGTAACATTTCTCTTGTTCCTGTAAACGGAAAGAAACAGGGCTTATATTCTTCTTTCAGATCTCAAATCTGAGAAGGGGCAGGGCAATTGTACCACTGCAGAATTGAGTGCAGCAGGTGATATTGCTTACAATCCATAAAGCTACCACTAATTCATTGATTGTAATATCTTCAGATCAAGTCAACACTTTGCCTTTGGTTTCATTAGGATCTGCACAAAAAACTGATTGAGAGTTTTGCCCCTCAAGGCAACCACAATTCCTCTTTAAAGCAACATACTTCAATAATATTGTTACCCCACAAGAAAGCTGATGGGAGCTGCTTTCTCCTTTCCTTATTTATGCAGCTTAATGTTTGGTTTACCTGAAAAGAAGCAGATACATAACAGGTTGGTTTCCTGTAGTCCTGCTTAAGACCTAGAGATTAGAGAGTTGTCAAAAAGATACTGGGGAATGTGTTTCATAGTTCTTCTATGTTTAAAAGCTATTGGGTATCTCTTCATGAAAGCTTTTACAGGCGGTTATAGCCAGATACAAATCAACCACAAAGGGAATTTGTCATACATATTAACTTGAATGAGTGATGATTTCTTAGTAGATCTGTTGCCTTTTTAAAAATTCTGTTTTTATTATTTAATGCATCAGCTCAGTATGAGAAGCAGACAGCCATCCTCTGGTTTAAAGCTGATAGGCAATAAATCTATTTAATGGCTTGCTGAGATGGAGACTTCTCACTGAGAAATTTGCCAACACAAATGATGTTCTGGGTATATCCTATGTTTACTCATACCCTGAGTCACTTACAGCTGACATTTTAGCAGCAGCTATTTTTTTCTGATAGACTGCCATGTGAAAAAGCAAAGGTTGAAGTACAGCAGAACATCTCTCTTGTAATCGTACCGTTACACTAATCAGAGACTGTCTGGTTTGTCTTTTTTCACTTAGAGCAATTCACAATGTGTACCAGAGTCACAGTGAAAGAAGTGGGCAGATATAATGAGCCAAGGCACATAAATACTGGAAAGCCAGTGTGGACTCTCAGCCTTACCTACCGCACAGGGGCTTATTTATTTATTTCATTTTTATATTGCCCAATAGCCAAGGGTTGTTGCTATGAGGATAAAATAGAGAGGGGGAAAACCCTTTAAGCCATCCCGTGGTCCTTTGCAAGAGGAAGAAAGGCAGGATGTAAATCATGAGTCCTCAAACTACTGTCCATGCGATGGATCCGGCCCACCATGCCCATTTATCCAGCCTGCCTCAGAGGTTTTGGACTCCCCGCGCCTGGGTCCACCACGGCTGCCACCATCGCAGTGCGAAGATCTCAAAGTGAGCAAGCCGCCGCCTTGCTGCGCGCACACCTGCCACCAACTTGCCACGCACACTCCCGCTGTCACCTCACCAGCCCACGCCTGCAGGCACCCCACCTCACTGGCCTGTGCCTGCCACCGCCTTTCAACAAAAAGTTTGAGGACCCCTGGCGTAATGCTATGTAATACTACTGATAATATAGTTGGTATAAACTTGGGACATTTTCATTAAAAAGGGAATTAGTGCAATCTTCTAACTATACCAGCCTGGGCTGGTAGGAGAAGAGGGTGAGTCATCCAAGCTCTGATGTGTCTGTGAAGTTGCCACTCCTCCATTTTGTTTTGTTTTTTTTGAGTAAATTTTTATTATTATTTTCTACAAACTAAAAAAAAAAGAAACAAAAAAACCCATCAATTATCAGAACCATCACACCCGCTGGGTCAGCCCCCCCCCCATTTTTTTTAATAGCAATCCATAAATATATTCAAATCTACACATAGTCCCGTTTCTGTAGCCAGTCCACTCCTCCATTTTGAATCATCCTGGTGATAAGAGGCCTTCTCTGCTTGCCCCTCTGATGAGCGAACTGAGTTAACTTTAACATATTTGAACAGGTAAGTTGAGTTAGCTTGAGAGGCAATCCAAGCCTCCCCACAGGGCTACAAAGCCCTGAACTGAAAGTCTCCATTGCTGTCAATCACACTAAAAGTGCCACTAGAAGCTCACCAACCCATTAAATATTCTCATACCTACCTGACAAAATGTGACTGCATTAACTTGACAACCAATGACATCAATAAAATCCCTCCCTCTGAATACAGTGTGGAGTAGTCACAACCTACCTGCAGCTGGTGACCTATCTAGACAATGGGCCAAAACACCTACCTGGCCCCCAAAGAGGCCATCAGAAAAGCTTACACTGCTTATAGGAAATGAAGAAAGAAAGGAGCCCCAAACAAGGGAGGACAAAAGCTAGGCCCCACAGGATAATGTTGCCTCTGTTGCCCTCTGGTACAAGTTTGCATGCAAAGCATGTTCCTTTCCTCTCTACTGTCTTCCCCTTGACCTTCATCATCTTTGCTCCTTCTACATAGGAGCAGGCCAAGATAACTTCTTTGAGAGATTGCTCTGATTTTTTCTTGGTTTCTTGTTTACTATCTATATTCTACACATACGTTGGGGTGGCAAGTTCCTTCTTTAGAATCAAGGACTCCAGGTCTCCAGGTTTGGCAGGAATGTTCCATGTCTTCAGCCACGCTGTTTCCCCGACCACCCAGATGGTTAGATTAGCCTATTCAAGTCAGGTGGAGGGACAAACTTGGCCTAAGTGTGCTTTACAGTGCAGAATTAACACAGAAGTAGACCTACAACATAATTATCCTATTATATTGTTGTCATGAGGTTTGTCAATACCCTGGACTGACAGAAAGACATACAAGTGTGTCGTGGATCAAATCAAGTCAAAGCTTTCCCTAGAAGCAAAACTGACAAAAATGAGGCTGTCATACTTTGAATACATGGAAGGCAAGACTCACTGGAGAAGGCAATGATGCTAGGGAAGGTCAAAGGCAGAAGACAAAAAGGAAGATGGAATTTGAAATGGATGATTTCCATAAAGGAAGCCACAACCTTGAATCTTAGAACAGCTAAGTAGGAATGTCATGGATAGGACATTCTGGAGCATTTTCATTCATAGAATTGTCATAAATAGGAGATGACTTGATGGCACATAGCAACAAATATTGTTGGGTACTGTCACCTGCACAAAGTCCACAAATTTTAGTTTCCTACCATTCTTTTCTAGGAAACCTAAAAAAAAAGTATTATAAAAAATGTTTATTTTGTTATTGGGGTATCTGAATACACCAAACACAAGCAACATACTGGGGTGTAAAAATATCCCATTGATTTTCCAGTCTGGTATGAGAAGTTGGCTTAGGTACTCGTCCTGTATATTGGCACATGCCATGGGATTTCATTAAGACATTTACTTTTCCAGAGAGAAACATATTCCTGGGTTAAAAAGCACCCTGACTGACCAGATACATTAGCGCTTTGTTTTTTGTAATAATGCAGTTTTGCCTTAAGTTTAACTGACAGTTTATGATGCTTTTCCAATATTTCAACTTTAAAATTTGTGTTTTCTTATGACTCCAGAGCTACAATTGAGGTTGCTGGGCATTTTACCACCCCAAGAAACATTGTGAAACAACTTGGTGTAGAACAATGATTCCAGAAGACACTTGTGTACTGTTTTAGGGTTGCTTGACTGAGAATTTTAATTCTGTTTTCAAGGTTTCGAGCAATTTAAGGAAAAATTTAAGAACAACCCAATCATTTTTCTGTTCCACTCAGAAAATGGTGCTTAGGGTCAGGCATGTAGGGCATAGGTGTCTTAAACTGTCTGCAAGCCATTCTCTCTTGTCAGTCTACCTCACATCTTCCATTCTGCAGTTCCTACCAGGCAGCAAAATCTCATGGTAGGCTGCCAAACATGTCTGGTGGACTGAATGATACTGAGCTGCTTCTCGGCATCTTCTTCCTTACAGCTATAAGTAGTCTTGGCTGAGATAGTTTTCAATAGTGCACTTTCTGTGGGTGGGGGTGAAAGTGGGGAACTTTGATATAAGCAGTCTGTCAAAGCTCATTAAAACCTTCAATTAGCATTTTTCCAGTACAATGCTTAAGCTAAAAGCTGATAGCAAATATTCTGTTTCCCGTGTGTGTCCTATCTCATTGGAGAATTGAGTTAGATGGCTGCTCTTGGATTGCACAAAACATGTTTACAGCTTGTTCTGTAACTCCAGGAGTTCTGCTCTTTATTGTACAGTTTTTAGCATAGGTCAGCAGGCTATGTGATACTGTTTGATGTAGAGCCTACTCCCCGCCCCATATTCTTCATTATCTTTTTTTCAATAAATATTGTTTCCAAATTTGGAATAAAAGTGTTGATTTCTGGCCAAACATAAGAGAGTGCCCCCCCCCCATCTAGACTGTTTGGATGCATGTTCAAGGGGATTAGGGAAGGAGGGAGGAGGTTAAAAGAGGCCAAGAGACTGTTGTTGGGCTTTGGCTGGCTTTCACCTATCCTTGGACAGTATGCTGTGATAGCTTGAGGAAATCTTGTTATCCCAAGTAGGATTAGGTGGTGGCAGTTTCTACAGACTGTACTCCTGGCCTAACTTTAAAAGGAAATGCAGCACAAATGCAAACGAAGACCAGGTTGGCATGAAACAGCACTGATAAAAAGCTGAATCCCATCATAAGACTCAGCCATTGCAACTTATCATGGTTGTCATTCATGAGTAGACACAATGGCCTGTTCTAGGGTTTCTCCCAACCACGATTACTTTCTCTGCTGTCTGAACTCAAACATGGCCCATCATGGTAGAATGTTCAGAAGAAGAGGGCTGGGGCTGACAGCTGTCCCAGTTTGGCATAGCAATCAGAGGCGTCCTGGTTCCTCCTGCCCCAGAGATCCTCCTGGAGTCAGGAGCTGGGCTAATCACCTAGGTGGCACTGCCTGAAAGGGGCAGCACCTCCTAGCTGAATGCTTCCCTTCCCACTCATGTATGGAAGAAAATGTCCATATACAAGCAAGGGTGGGGAGAATCAGCTGGGATGCATTGCCCGGGAAGAAGGGGACAAGTACTTCCTACTCCTACTTGGGAGAAACAGAGAAACAGAGTGAGTCAGAAGGGGTCTCCTGGGCCATCTAGTCTGACCCCTGGCTCCAGCCAGCTCTGCCCATGCCATACCATGGGAGAAAGGTGGCCTGGCATGCATTTGGCTCCCCAATTGAGCACCCACCTGAATGTGACCACTGTCCCACCTTTCTCACTCCTTCTTAGAAAAAGGTGCTCTGGTGCATGCTGGATTCCTTATCCCAGTGCCCTCCAGAGTGGCTTCTCCCAAGCAAGAGTGAGGAGGAGGTGCTTTGTACATGTTTAGAAGAAAGCTGTTCAGGCAAGCGTGGTGAAGGGAAAACCTGCACTAGGCAGGGATATTGCATTCTTGGAATGTCCCAGCCTCGCCCAGGCTCTCCCTTCCTTGATTCTTCCTGAGTGGCTTTCTTTCCAGAAGAAGCAGGGAAGAGGGGGCAGGGCTAGGTAAGGACATGCCTCACCTAGCTCAGCCCCTCTTCTCTGCTCCAACCTGAGCGGGAGCCCCTCCGACTGGAGGAAGGACATCAACTGATTGGTGCTGCACCTTTCCAGGCACCCACCAGGCACCCCCTATCTCCTCCTGGGGTTTCCTCTGGATCAGTAGTGTAAGGTATCTGATAGCTTCCCATATTTCCTGTTGCACTTGACAATCCTGACCTGATTCACACTGCAGAGATTGCTTGACAGCCAAATAGCTGTCAAAAAGAGGAGTCTCATTCCTCCCTGCAGCAACACTTTAGATATTGTCTGGAGGAACGAGAGGGAGGTGTGAAGAGGGAGGAAAGCAACCATGATGAGTCTGATGGTCTGTCAAGTTTACCATGGATGCTTGGTGCTTTAGGTAATTTACTAGGATGAATTGTTGTAATGTGTTGACTCATCCAGAGGGTGTTAAACTTCAGCAGAACATGCAGTTGTGAATCTTCAAGAAAAGAGGACAAGAAAGGACATAGATTTCACAGAGGTAAATATACTAATTTGCAAATAATAATTATAAGATGAAGTACAGCGCAACTCAGCCTTGTGTGGAAGAGGCTTGTATCTCCGGAGCACCAGTAATCAACAACCTCAAAGTCTAACTCTTCTTTCTGAAAGTCCTTTATTTCTAAGCTGGACTTGGACTAGACGGCCCCTCCAATAGACGACACATTCAAAATGGAGGATTGTCCTCTGGCAGCTCTTCAAATAAATAACTGTGCTCTGTAATGAGGACTCGTGTCCTCCCTATGGCAATTTGTCCAGGTCTGCCTTGTGGCTACTGCAGTGAGACATCTCCAGACAGCTCTCTCAGAACCTACCCATGCCTGGCACAAATGGCCACGAGGATTTCTCTCTGGCACTAGGGAGAAATCCTGCCTGATGCCTGATTAGGTGGGGTGAAAGACAGGATTCAAAGATGAGAAATTCTTCGCACTGGATTCAGAGAGCCAGTTAATCCCTTGCTTCTCTCAGACAAACCTTTGGCTCAGCAAGTTTTTCAATCATAATCCTATTCACTGCCAGGCAGAAAATTCTAAGAAAACTTTGTTCCCTTCAGTATAAGTTTGAGAATATTCAGGAAATGTTATTTTAAATTCATCTGGGTAAAGATAACATGGTAGGACATCCTTTACAAATATCATTCACACTGTAGATAATGGAAAACAGTGATTCATTCCTCAAGTACCCAGAAATTTGTTGGAGATGGCATTTCACAAGCCCTAATGGTTACATAATTTTGAACATCAGTCTTTAAAACAGTCATGACAGATGGTTACTGGAGATAATGCGCTTTCTTATTGGCACTTGAGGCACATAATTTGGACTTTAACTGCAACTTTCAGATAGTTCTTACATCTACTGATTTTAGAATCTTCACTGTCTAGCTCACATCACCTCTTTCATACCTGTGAGATTCAAAAGGTGTAAGATCTTGGTATTTTGACATATACAGCCACAATCTCAGTATTTCAGAATGAATAATTGTAAATTCTGCCATAGTAAGTAGAAAATAGAAGCATATGTTGCATGTGGAATCTGAAATGCAAAAGTACAGTTGGAATACATGTGGATGCTTTTTATTTTCTAAACAAACTTTCATGTGGACAAGCTTTCAAGTTCAGGAGAATTCAGAAAATAGTTGGAAAGCAGCTTAACACAGCCTTAGTATTGAAACAAGGCAGGTTCTCTGTTCTCCTCTGTTCTGCCCAGAGAAGGGACCACAGGGAATGTGCTTTATATGCTCTAGAGGGAAAAAATATATTATGACTGTAATTTTATAAATAAAGCAGGGTAATGTCAGGTTTGTTGAGATCTTTGGGTCACCTCTGCATTCCATAGCCATGGCCTTTGCTTGCGTCTGAAGAACATAAAAGAGCTGTGTTGCAACAGATCAAGGCCAGCTTTCTGTTCTCACAGTGGCCAAGCAGTGTGAGAAGCCACAAAGTAGAGTATGAACATAATTATTCTTTCCCAATCAGGTTCTCCAGCAACTGGTATACAGACACCATCTTAGAATCTGGAGCTAGGATATACAGTAGCTATCATAACTTGTAAGCATTAATAGTCCTGTCCTCTAATTGGCCTAATTCCCTTTTAATGCCAGCTAATTTGGTAGCTCTCATGATACCTTGCAGTTGTGAATCCCATACTTTAATGATATGCTGTATGAAGAAATAATTCTTTTTGTCTGTCCTAAATTTCTCATTTTCTAGCTTCATTGGGCTCCCCAGGGTTTTCGTATTCTAAGAGGGGGAGAAAAATGTCTTCCTATCCACTTTCTACACATCATGCATTATAATCTTGCTTTCCAATGTAGGTGGAAGGTATCTGAAATTCAAAAATTGTGGCACAGTGCGCAAAATGTTTAATCAGGCTAGTACACTTCCTTTTTCATACTGGGTGCTTGGCAAAGTTCTGAAGTGGGATCTTATGAAGTGTCCCTTCAGAAATTTCACAAATGCCATTATCCCAACTCATTGAGTGTATGATTATTAACCGACCAGCATTTTAAGATCAATACTAAGAAATTAGTATTGAGGTCTGCATCATTATGAATTATTATTTCTATACTGCCCAAGAACCAAAGCTGTTTGGGCAGCTTGCAGCAGTTGTGTTGATATAATGCCAGTTATTTCATGGTATGGGCTGTGGCTCAGTGCTAGAACCTGCACTTTGCACTCAAAATCTCCAACATCTCCAAGAAGAACCTCTGGAGAGCTGTTGCTACCAGTCAGTGTTGACAATACTGGGCTAGATGGACCCAGGGTCTGACTCAGTATCAGGCAGCTTCCTGTGTACAAATAAAATGCAGATTCATCAAACTTCCTCCATTATCCATTGGGATGTTGGAGCTATCCATAATCCGTTAAGTTGTTGACTCAACTCTTGATGTACCCAGTTGTATCTTGTCCCATTCCTGGCTGCTATATTCCCTCTGGAAATATTCTTGGCTCTGCCTCTGTTCCCAATTAGCCCATGAGGGGTGATGCAGCTCTGAGTCTCTAACATTCAACGCAAGGTAAATTATCCTTATGCTTTGCAGTTTCCAGAAGGAAAAGGAGAAGGAGGTAACATACTAGAGGGGAAAAAAACTCCTTTGTACTCTTTGAATTAGCATTTGGCTTGCATTTTTCCCAGTTCTGGAAAGATGGGAACTTGTCCAAGTCTGGAATCTGTCCTATATGTCTGATCCTACTGCACAGCAATGCATGCAATCTGCCATTTAGAGCCATCATTTTAAATTTATCAGAGCATGATAAAAAAAGATGAAACTCATAATGCTTAAAACAAAACAATGAACTAGTGACTGGGGACATGGATTCAAATATTGTACATTATGCTTATTGCTTGTTTGTAGCAAAACACATTTGTCTACCTGACATCTTTCAGAAATAAATTTTGCAGAGCATGGAGTGGATGTGTGTGATTAGTTTGGGCTTGTGCCATCCTTCCCATAGGTCAGGCCAATTAAAAGATAACCAAGAGATTTGATATTCCAAAAACTGGCATATGGTGCTCTGGCATTCAAATACACAAGAAAAACTTGGGCTGGGCAGCTCCCAGAAAGAAAAAGTCAAACTGAAAAGTCAATAGCCTGCAAGCACCTGGTCATGCGTCATCAGGTGATTTCTCTACTACTTAGTAAGCAGAAAGCTGAGTCAGCCTGCATAGGGTATAAAAATGCAGATTTTGCTAAATGTATTACAGTCTGGCCAGGGCTGGCATGTTCTCTGTTCAAAGATATTTCCTGCTGGATTTGTTATAACACTTTAGATGAGTAGAGCAGTCCCAATGGAGTAATTGCTTTACTGCTGGAGTTTGCTTTCAGAGACACTGGTTCTCAACCCACCTGGGTCCCAAAGCCTCTCTTGGCCCTGAGAAAAACAAGAAATCAGGGAATATCATCTCTTTCTTGAGTTCTTATTTTTCTTTGGTTTGAACTGTTCAGGAAATTATCTATTTGCTTGACTATGGGTACTCCCTGTGGACCATCTCCACATGATAGAATTGTATCTATCTAGTGTTTGCAGGCATATATATTACTAACTCTGTAACATAGCAACATATATTACTATGTTTGGTGGCAGGTTAAGACCTTTTTATTTAATCAATATTTTAATAAGTTTTAATGTTGAATTTTATTACTATATTTTAATTGCAGCCAGAGTGGGTCAACAATTTATTTATTGTTATGTATTTTGGAATTTTATTTGTGTAAGCCGTCCTGAGGCTCTCGCAAAGGAAGGCATACAAATATCTTAAATAAACAAACAAACAAACAAACTCACTCTTGGTTGCCACATAGTAAATTTGGTAACAGATAGTTTCCTGTTCTTGTTCACCTGTTTGACCCCTGATTGGGTGAGGCATCTTCAGTCCAGGATTTCCTCTCCGTGTGTTGCTGGATAGGAGCTAGCACTGTGTGGCTCTTCACCACACCTAAAGGATTCTGTGAGAAACTGGGATTTGAAGGAATATTCCATGTGGCAGCACCTTGTCTCATCATTCTTGTACCATCCCATTTCCAGAAGGGGAGATGCTGTCATGGGAGCAAGTGAGAATGGATTTTTCCATTGCCTCAGACCCTCTGTAGTAGCTGAGTAACTTGGGAAAGAGCTGGGCTGTATTTAAGTGGCCCCCATATTACTAACATGGTAAAAGGGGTAAACCAGAACAGATAGAGCTGTTGGTAACACACACACACACACACCCCTTTTGTACTTGGTCACATACAGTGTCACTCCCAAGGAGGTCAGCGGTATCGGATTGATTGTGCCAGAAATCAGTGTTCTAGTCAATGAATCGCTGTGTAGGAAAGCACAGTGCTGGCCTGAGATGAGTTCTTCAAGCTCCCTGAAGCTGGCCTAGGCAGAAAAATCAGAGACCAGGAAGGTCTTCTTATCATATAAATATGGTCCACACAAGCTGCAAAAGGCCTATGGAGCTTCTGAGCTATCAAAAAGTATCAGAAAGCTGCCTTGTACCCCTTCAGACCATTCTGTCTGCCATGCTCAGTCTCCATGCACATTCTGCTGCAGCCCCTCTTGCTTCAAGGGTAAATGATTATGGCAGCTGATTCCAGTCCTCTGCATTTCAAATGCCTTGTAACTTACTGATATTAAATGTACAGCTATTTTTTCAATAGCATCCTCGCTGTCTGTCTGTCTGTCTGTCTGTCTGTCTGTCTTTGTATCTATCTTAAGTAATAGCTTGTGCTTACAGGGTGTTACAAATGGCAAGGGTCCTTTCAACCTCTTGATCAGTTACTGGTTGGCACTGGAGTCATCATCCTTCACTGGGTTGTCTTTCTTCATGATATCAGTTAGCATGTTTTCCTGGCACATGACACAATTAGGATGCAAAACTGAGGCCTGTGAAGCAAAGTATATTTCAGGTAGAATTCCTGTTTCTTCCGAGAAAAGAGGAATGGATTTCACCTTGCCAAGGGCTGACAGGTTAGAAAAACATCAAAGGGACAACACCAGTATATTTACCAATTTTATGAGAAGTAGCATGATATTTCACTTTCAAGTGATTTTTAAAAGCATCTTTCTGACTGGAGCTGACTTTTGTTTTGTCCAGCATCATTATGTCAAAAACGTTTAAAAAGTCTGCACACACACACTAGAGGGCACAAGCGGGCTATTTTCTAGCTTCCCAGCATGATTTGCAGTAGGAGAACCACTTCAAGGATACCTGTTGGTACTAGTTTAATATTCTAGGTAGGAAGGAAATAAGCAGACATTTGATATTTGTCCCCTTTTTATGCCCTGCTTCCTGTTCAGAACAGTTATTGCTTTATTAAATGCCCAGCCCTACGAAGTCTTGTTTGCAGTGGTTACGTATATATAGAGGTTTTCTGCCAGTGCTAAAAGTGGTGACCAAACAAATGGGGTTCATAAAGGAGAGAGTGCAGCATTAACACACCTTTGACTGTGTTCCCTGCTCTCTGACTATCCTAGCCCACACATTTCTTTTTCTGAAACAGATTAAGCTATCTTGCACTGTCTTACGGGTAGCGTTACAACCTGATTAAAGGAAGCAATCATATGAGCTTCAGACAATGACTCCTTTAAATTTACAAAAATTGCCATCTGGGTTAAAGTAATGACTGGACTGAAACAGCGTGATAGCCACTCTCAGGGCGCGAGGGCAGATTGAATATGGGTTGTCCTGGAAATGTCAGTTGTCATGTTTCATGGTGAACAACTCACAGTTCACCATCAAACAAACCATGGGTTCCCTTACTGATGTCTGTGGTCAACGAGCCACGGCAGTAGCCCATGGTTCAAATAGCAACCTCCACCCAGCCCATACTCCACCCTTGAGTGTTGGTTGTCATGTGATCTGAGCCCAGTCAGAACCCCTTTGAGGATTATTCCATGCCACTTAATCCTCAGTCTCAACACCTGAAGTCTTTACAATCATTTGAATCCAAGCTGCTCATATTTTTAAAGACATGGTATATTTATATTATATTAAAAGCAGAAGCATTTCTTAAAGAAGTGCACTCCTGATTAAAATCAATGAATTAAATGTTGTAGCCTGACATAGGATGAGCAGCCTAACAGAAGTACATTTCATGATCAAAAGCTGACCTGATGTTATCACTTCTGACATTTCTTTCCTCCTTTCCCTTTACAACTGCACAGATTTCCTAGATCAGCTGAAGGATATGTCAGAAGGTTCTGATTAGAAAGAGAAGATATTACAAGCCAAGGAGCTATTAAGCTGCCTCTGTGCAGCTTCTGCCAAAGTATGTTTTCTTTCCATGATATTTATTTATTAGCTTTAAATCCTGCCCCTTTTCTTACAAAGAACTCAAAGAGAATCACGTAATTCCCTTTCTCTTGCTCTCAAACTTATCCCCGCAGAAACAACAACCCTGTGAGGTAGGTTCAGCTGTGCCCAGCCCAAAGTCACCCAGCTGCCTTCATGGCTGAGTGGGACCAGAACCCAGATCTCCTGACTGGCAGTGCAGCCCCATTCCCTGCTGCACCATCGATGCCTCTGGAATGCTGATACTCAAGACTGATGATAGTTGCTCTCTGTGACTTGGCCAGCTTTGTCTTTGCCTCTTATGAAAGCCATAGCATCAGAAGAGACTCTGACCTGCAAGTCCCTCTATAGGGAGCCCTTCCTGCAGCAAATGTAGCAGTAATTCGGAACGAACTGCCCACACACTTCCCGGAGCCTGAACACCAGTATCTTTTGGGCCACAAGTTTCTGTTGCTCTTGCTGCAAAAGACTGATGTGGCTGCTTCCTGGAAATGGTTTCCATTTTCTTTCTTAATTAACCCAGCCCAAGTCCTTCAAATGTCCTTTCATAGAATTATTTAACACATGGTAAAAACTGTCAGCTTTCAGTTTCTCCTATGTATAAAAAGGCAAAATAAAAAAAATCTCCAGGAAAGCTTGCATGTCCTAGTCAGAAGAATAAGTAAGAGTGAGTGAGTGAGTGAGTGAGTGTGTGTGTGTGTGTGAGAGAGAGAGAGAGAGAGAGAGAGAGAGATTGTTTGCCTATTTTTCAGATTAAATATATCAGATTGCTCCGAGAGTGTTAATAGCATAGATCAACCTTTGCTGAATACTTTTTGCTATACAGACATCCCCAACAGCCCACCCATGAAGATGGCTATAGACAAAAGCTCTCATCTATACACTGATGTTTTCTTGCAATAAGCTTAACAGCTTGCCTTATGCTAGTTGTAAACTAATGTGGAGGAGTGTATAATATTGAGATGCTGCTTGGGAAACATTTAGGACTTTCTCCATCCCACTCATTGTCATTATCTCTTCTGTGAGCTGCAGCATGACAAGTTCCATAAAAAAACAAGAGTTCTGCACTCGCTTCTACATCACATTTGCAGTTCTCACAACAGCTGAAAGGTAAGTCTGATTCAAGAAAGTGTGAAATGCCCCCTGCCAGGGCATCTGGGTAACAGCCTTTGCTCATCTGAAAGGCTACTGTTTCAGATTTCAAATCTGTCCAACATTGTCAAGTCATTAAAAATGTTCAGGTAATGTCAAAATTCTCAGAGGATTCCATAAACCTGGGGATCTCACCAAAGTCAACCCGGTGTCTGATACAAAATTTGACACATGCTTTGCAATACTACAAAACTTTGCCACCCACATCCTTGTCAATGTGCAACATTTTACCACATACATTTTACATATTTTCCTAAGTAGTTATGATTGATGAATTGCCTAAGCCTAGAAATGTTCAGTAACCCCTACTGCACTTAGAGAAATGTCATTAATTTTCCTAAATTCCTTTTTGATTTCCTCATGAATGTCTCACCCAAACAGGAGTCTTCAAATTCACTTCATAATTTGATGGCAATGCAGGAATAAGCAGAATCCCCCTGACAGATTTTTCTTTTAATTCTCTTGAAGCTCTTCTAACTTCTCTTGACATTTCTTCACCCAGGCAGGAAATTTTTCTTTCTGAATCCCATATTCTGAATCCTACATTCTGAATCCCATATTCATTTCTAGTGGTCAAGTCAATACCTGACATAGGAGCCCAATACCTGAAATAGGAGCCCTGTTGGTTACCAAGTCAAGAGCACTGGTCCATTAAACCAGTGGTATTGTAATTGAATGGTACAGGCCCACAAACTTCAAGCAGATGTAATTTCCAAATCTTCCATTTGGAACCCTTTGTCTTAACAAAAGGGGCCAGGAGTCAAATTCGAGTCCTTATGCCTGCATGTAAAGTATGTACTGCATCACTAAGCTGTGTAACTGTCTCACTTTGCATGATGCTGAACGAGCTACAAAGTCAAAAGCTCCCCGACATGCTGCCCTGGGCCCAATGCCTCATGCTACTCCTTAGCTCCTTCCGCTGAGGCCACATGGTCGTCTTTTTCAGCATCACATTCCTGCTTCTCCCACTGGACCAGAAGATGGTGGCAGTGAGATGCAGCAGCAGAGGCCCCTGCCAACTGGCTGTCTGCCTGTTAGGCGAGCAAATGCAGCAACGATAAGGAGGGGTAGCCATAGTTATGGGTGGCCAAGGAGCAGAGAAGGCAAATTTCTTGCCGGGAAGGTCATTGAGGGTGACTTGCCAAATGTTCCTCTAGAACATGGAGCCAGCACTGACTGGGGTGGAGACAAGCACATGGGCACCCAACCAATGTGGGCACCCACCTGATCAGGGGTGGAGCCAGCAATGCAGCCCCATCACCCTTTCTTTGATCACTTGCTGCACGTTCTTATCAAATAATGGACAAGAGACAAGAATAATGGACCTTCTTATCAAATAAAGGAAAATGGACAACAACAAGGGATGCCTCTTATTGCACCTTTTTCAACTTGTTTAGTTAAGTGTCTGGAAGGACTATGCATGTGTATCCTAATGTTTGGCTAACTGGCCATAGCTGGAAGGATAGGGGAAGATGGATTCACACTTCCTCTCCTGAAATATATATATGATATGCATGCACCTTCTCCTTCTACAACTCATTGTGCAATTTCTTTGTGTTCTGTTTTGTGATTTTCAGAGCTGTGGGGAGGTATTGTCTTTTGTATTCATTTAGACATAGGGAAGGATGTGTTCTGGTTTGAGGTTTTGTTTTTTCTTTTAAAGACCACCATTTCCAACTTTTCTAAGTTTTATCTCTTGAATTTTGATTCATCTTTGTGAGTCACCTTGGGGCAGCTGGAGGTGTCCTTTGGTTGAAATAAGGTATAATGTAACATGAAGTATATAACTCATAGTCACCAACAAACAGTGCCCTCTCCTAGCTTTTGAGGTTTATCATTGGATCCATAGCCAGACTCCAGGGAAATGGAGTCACCACCCCTTTGGCTCCAGTACCACTAGTGCTTTGTGCAAGTGGTTGGCTCTCAATGGGGGGTTGAACCTGTGGGATTTCTGGCTCTGAGCTTCTTCTGTAAGTGGGATAGAGGTACGGTGGTTCCTCAGCCTTAAGTAATATAGATACCAACTGCAGTAAAGTTAGAAATTCAAAGTCATGTTTTCCACCAAGACTGTAAATCAGCCAGCTTGTAAAAAGCAAAAAGTTAAAAAAGGAAGGCAGATGGAGGTAACAGATTATTTTCCATGGATCCTAAGCTATTCTTCATTTTAAACAGCTTGTTAACCCTAGTGGTGAGCTTTCTTCCTGATAGGAAACAATTTCCTCAAATAAGTAACATACAGTAGGGGAAAAAGACAAAGATAAATGCTGAATATAAGCCTCTTGCTGAAAAATCCAGCATAAGCGGGAGGAAAAAGGCACTTCCAAACTTACCAGTGGTAGTATGTCATTGTGAGGAATGACCTGTACATTTCTGATTAAGAGTATGGTGAAGAAAGTTCAAATAGCATTGGCCTTGCCAAGTTCTTTTAATTCATGGAATAGTCCTTGCAATGTATGTTGTAAAATGTTGTTTTCTGGGGGGAAAAAACCTCTCTTGTTTTGCATACAAAATAATACAAATTTCTATGAAAGTGCCTGGTGGATTCATGGGTGAAACTTAAAATGGTAATTCAGTCCCCTCCCAGATCACGTTAAAGCCCACATAACAAAAACTTTCCAAGATTTCCCTACATAACAAATGGCTACACTTTAAATTTTCAGAGGAAAAAAAATTACCCACAATCTATATTTTAACCCATAAGAAATGATGTCAAACATTTCCTTCTCATTTTATCTTTTAAAAGTCACTTGTATTGTAAACCCAATGAAGGTCAGAATGTAAGAAAGTGAACATGATTTCTGTGTATATATATATATATATATATATATATATATATATATATATGTAATCGGGTATGTACAGGGGTTGGCACTTTTGATTAAAAGGCATTTGGCAGGCTCACTTGTCATGAGGCATCATTGTAGCCATTGTCATTGTAGGTCTGTTGTGCTGCCTTGACCCAGTTCCACAGTCCCTGCATGGTAGGATTAGTTTCATGAAACCATGGAGAGAATCATGGTCTGTTAGAAGGATTTCACAGTTCACCATAGTTTCTCTGGTCCAGACCTAGGATCTCCATTTTACTATTGTTGGTATGGTAACATCCCTGGCAAGAAAGGCCACCTCTAGCCTTCAATCTCTACTGCCCTCAGCTCCCTCGCAACAGTTGTTTATTGCTTTCTTTCCATTGGCTAAGTGATGTGCCCTTCTCCCTGGTTACTTTTGGAAATAGGGAGACAGCACAAAAATACTTGCAGGAAGATGTGGGGAATTGTGGTAAAACTGTTTATTTTCATTAAATATCTGTGGGGGGTTGCAGCAACTGGGGAGCACCAGAAACATACAGGTACACTTGGGAGCAGGAAGATGGGAAGCCAGCCCAGCACCACAGCAGACCAATCAGGAAGAGGCTTCTGTTGTCCATAGCAAGGATAAGGAAGGCTGGGAGGATGGAGTGGGAGCATGGAAACCATGCTGCTCAGTAACCACGTCTGACCAGGAAGTTTGGGCAAAATTTGGAAACTGCATAGAGTTGTTTGCTATGTGGAATGAACCCATCCATTGTGTGTAGGTTTACCATTGTTTTGTTTTTGTTTTTTGTTTTGTGGAGGAAATTGTGAGAAAACACAAGATGCTTGCTGAAGGTGATGCTATTTAGACCAGAATAAAATGGATAGCATGAGAACCTTTTATATATATACCTACTTGCCACCTAAGTTCAGTGCAGGAGACCCTTCTGCAAGAACCACCCCTCAGGGGGGCAAATAAGCAAAGGGCCTTTTCTACTGCTGCTTCCCATCTCTGGAACTTGCTCTCTAGGAAAATTTGCCAGGCATCATCTTTATTTTCTTTTTAATGACAGGTGAAGACATATCTTTTAATTTTTTGTATATTGTGAATGCTGGTGTATTTTTATATTATTGTTATACTGATGTTTTAACATGTTATTTATATATGTTTAACATGTCTTTTAAATATGTTTAATATGTTGCTGTAAGCCGCCTAGGAAAGCCTTTTGGCAGTTACAAGTGGCATATAAATATGTACAGGAATACGTAAATAAACCTTGTAAACTGACTCAGGCTCCTTGCAAGAGAAATATAAATACAATTTAACCACAACAGCAACAAGAAGAAAGGACTATCCATAAAATTTTATGAATAACACACAATAAAAAAGTCCAGTAAAAGCCTTACTGGAATGCACCTAATCCCAGAAGCATGCAATATAGCACTGCTGAGATACGGTGCTCTTATAGTTCTCCTATTTATACTCTTTTTTCTGAGTTGAAAAGGCACACCAGTCACAGTCCTCCACACTAGGTGAGATGTATTGTACTTCAAGAAAAATTACATTTTTTCCCAAATCTGCATCTCTGCATATAAATCAGCATGAGCAAATGTTCTCTATTTGTGATGCATTTTCTCTTTTTGACAACTCAAAAGTATTTGTGATGCATGTGATGCATTTTCTCTTTTTGACAACTCAAAAGTAGCAACTTATATCTTTTCTAAATCTTTAGGAACGGGAACAAAAAGCCATAAGATATTGGCATACCTGCATATTTTATATCTGTTGATTTTCATGCCTTGATGACTGAGGGAGATGTCAGTAAAGATCAGCTTTTCTTAATAAGTATTTATGAAGTGTTTATAGAAGGTCACTTGGGTACAGCACAGGACAAACAGGTAAACACGAGTGTGATTATGAAGCTGTCATTCAAAGCATTTTCACAACTGTGTTGTTCACAATCTTCTGGAATAAATGCAGGTCTCAGTGGTGTAGATGATGGGATATAACAGCTTAGGTAAGGCCGAATGATGTGAGAGGATGCTGTTATGCCTGGAGCCCTGACAGTGACCAGAGAGCCTATGTGGTGTGGTGGCGAGTGTTGGACTGGGCACCTGGAAGATCCAGGTTCTCATCTCCACTTGGCCATGAAGCTCACTGGGTGACTTGGGGCCAGTCATAAGCACTCAGCCCAGAAGGTTGTTGCTGTGAGGATAAAACGGAGCTGTGGAAGCTGTCCTGGGCTCCTCACAAGAGGAAGAAGGTAGCAAATACGTGCAATATTCAAGGGTTCATAAGGATGTAAGGTCCATGGCAAGAGAAGGAAGGCCCAACCATCACCATGTTTTATTTGTGACATTTCAACAGTTCCCTTTTGATTCCTCAGTAGGGGTGAAAGGGAAGAAAAACCTAGTTGATGTGGGCCATTGAAAATATCACCAAAAACAACAATATGGATATATTTAGCCCTAAAGAGAACCCCTGATTCCTTCATTCAGACATTAATCCCATTGAGTTCTATGTAGTTTAGCATTGCAAATGTAATACAAAATAGAAATTATCAACATGATGGGTTTTGTTTTACTTCATGCAGTGATCCTATAGCTGTTTGCACTGAACTATGGTTCTTTGAATTCAATGGACTTATTCTCAAGGTTTGGCATATATTCAAATTATAACCTACCAAGGGTACAATCCTATGCATGTTTAGAAAGAAAAATTAAGAAATCTCACAGTTACAAAGCTGGCTGGGAAATATAGTGAGCTGTAGCACTTTTTCTGTCTAAACTTGCATAGGATTGAGACCTTAGTCAATGTTTTAGTGTCATTACAAAACCAGGAGATATTCAGGTTTAATAATTGTAATTAAATTCATCAGTTTAGTAGTAGATCATTACATAGTATAATTATTTTCTAATGATTTAGTAATTATTACTGTTTGTATATTTAAGTGACACTAGCCTGACAATTTAAACTCCTCTTTTTTAATTCTTCAACTAACCCTGGCAGTAGTAATTATTCTATTCCACTTTGCTGCCTGGACATGTTATTCTTCCTTCAGAGTAGTTTCTTGAATAGCACACCCCCTTTGTCAGTGTATTCTTTCCCTTTTAAAATAAATAAATAAAGAAAAGATAATTGCAAAATGTTTTAATAAATGGCTTCTGACTTCAGTAACTAACATTTTCAAATTCATTTCCTTTGAGACTTTAAAAACAAGTGTTTATTTAGAAAATGCCTTCAGCAAGGATTCATTGGGGGATTTATTTTATGTCATAGATTGAATTATTTCTTGTTTATTCTCCTCACTTGAAATGCATAATTAATATTTCACAGCATGCTCAGATTAGTAGTTACATTTGCTTCTCTGCTTAATTTTTAAAAGTCACTTACAGTGCTCTTACGGAGACTTAGCCTTAGTGCTCTCACAGCACAACCCATAAATCAGGTTAAATATTTGAGAAAGTGAGCTCTAAAGCTTCTTTTAAATCAAGCATCCTTACTTACCAAGATGTCTTCAAAGGGCACTCCAAATTGGTTTAATTTGGGGTGCTTGGTGAACTGCTTGTTTGCTTCTGACACCTCCGGTGCAATGGCAACCTCAGCCTGTGCGGATGCTTCGCAACAGCATGCAAGTGGCAAACTGGTATGGGCAGCTGGCTTCCTTTCTACACTCGAAAGCGGTGCAGAAGACTCCATTGAGAACCTTCTGAGAAACAGAGGTTTATTTGAACGATATGTTATGGTTTGAAAAATGCTGTTCTCTTTCTCATAAACTAAGTTTAACCTTGGTATTGGTTGGGTATTCTTTTCCCCACATCTGTTCCTCTTGCCTACTATGGTCTTGCCCCATTGCAGGTATCTCCATATCTGAGCTGCAGCAGGAAGCCAAGCTAGAGTTTACAAGAATCAAGCAAAATTTGCACATGGTCCCTTAGCACTTGCGGTGGTATCATAAATACTTCTCTCCTAAATCACTAATCCCTTAAGTGAGAAGGTAGGAGCAGCAGTTCATAGTCCTGGTTGCCTATGGTCTGGAGTCCCTAGCTATATGTCATGGTTGCATTATTGACATTAGTTGCAATCCAGCAGGGGCAGCTGCAAGCCTACGGATGTCAAAAGTTTCAAATGCATGTCATGCTATGCTAGGTTGTGCTGGTCTTCTAATTTTAGCCCTGTCATCCTGTGAAGTGGCTGAAGTTGGCACTTGAAACAAAACTGCAATGTCCACAAGAAAAGCAGACCAGGAAGGAATTAGAACAGATTTCCATCTACCTAGAATCATTTCCTGGATACTCTTTTTTATTTCATTGTGGAACATATTTCCAATCCAAGGCAAGCAAATTTGTTAATATACTTATTTCTAAAGATATACATAGCAAATGTATTTCAGTGTCTTGCTGTTGGATTCTTAATTGCAGCAAATTGCAGTTTGCCTGCTATGTGACATACCCAGCATTCACAATAGTTTTATTGTGTGTTCTCAGCATTTCTTTTCTGTTCTGCTAAAAGAACCAGTTTGGTGTCTTGGCTGAATTTCAGCCAGTTACAGCAAACACACATATTGTTTTCAGGTAACTTCACTTCCTCTTTCCCATATGTATACTGATGAGAATGTAGCATCTTTACTAGCAGAATCAATCACTACCTTCCTTGATGCTTTTCTATTCCAACGGGAAAACTTTGGGGAAGTTTGGGTAGAGTTCTGAGGGTGGAAGGAATACATCTTTGTTGCAAACTGTCCAGGAAGCTTTGGCTATGGGGCAAAATAGGAATGAAAATCATCACCATCATTCTCGTATTCTTGCTGTGTTCCCTTTTCCATTGCGCCTAATTTTAAAAGGTTTCATATGTAACACTCCACAGAGAAGGTCACTGAAAGCCATTTGTGTGAGAGCTTACCATATGTATGTAGCATAATTTTGACACGTTGTTACCATGTATGGCGGTCTAATCCTGTTCAGTGTCTTCAATGCACATTGGGTGTTGGTGTGAAGACTTCCCATGAGGAAAAGGCCAATGAGTGGTCAAGGGAGGGGCTTCCCCGTGTTATGGTCTCACAAGGAGCACCACAGTGTGGAGTCCTGGTGATCCCTGGGAAGCACAGAATGCAGGAGTGGGCAACTTTTTAACCCGACATATGATAATTTTTAAAAAGGGTAGTAGAAGGGACATGGGGAATTACAGACCTGTTAGCCTTACGTCCATTGTAGGAAAAACAATGGAAAGGCTCATAATACTGAGAGATCTAGTGATGCTAGATAGGGAAGGGAGGCTGACAGCCACACAACACGGCTTCCTCAAAAACAGGTCCTGCCAGAAAAACCTTGTGGAATTCTATGACTAGGTTTCGAGATGGCTAGATGGAGGGGATGCAGTGGATGTGGTATACCTGGATTTCAGCAAGGCCTTTGACAAAGTGCCCCATGATATCCTGGTGGAGAAACTGAGGAGTTTTGGGATACACCAAAGCACTGACTGGTGGATTTGGGCATGGTTGACTGACCGAAAGCAGAGGGTAACCATTAGTGGGGAATCATTAGGATGGCAGCCAGTGACAAGTGACTCTGTCCTGGGGCCAATCCTGTTTAATCTTTTCATAAATGACATGGAAGAAGGGGTGAACAGTCTGCTGATCAAATTCACAGATGATACTAAAACTGGGATGGGGCCACAACTGAGGAGCAGGTACTCCAGATCCAAAAGGATCTGGACAGACTATGGAAGTGGGCAGGAGACAACAGGATAGCATTCAATGTGGATAAGTGCAAGGTCTTGCACTTGGGGCATAGGAATAGGTGTCATAAGTACAGGTTAGGTGATAAGTGGCTGGAGAGCAGCACTTGTGAAAGGGACCTCGGGGTGCTGGTTGACTGCAGGCTAAACATGAGTCAGCAGTGTGATGCGGTGGTCAAGAGGGCGAATGCCACCCTTGGTTGAATAGCCAGAAGTGTGGCTTCTAGATTGAGAGAGGTATTACTACCACTCTATATGACTATTGTGCTCAGTTTTGGGCCCCTCATTACGGAAAGAATATAGCCAGGTTGGAGTCAGTGCAGCGTAGGGTCACAAGGTTGGTGGCCGGTTTGCAGTGGGTGGGGTATGAGGCGAGACTGAGGGAACTGGGTCTCATCAGCCTAGAGAAGAGGAGACTCAGAGGGGATATGTTGGCGACATACAGGTATGTGAGGGGATGTCACATGGAGATGGGTAGAGACCTGTTCTCCCATGCAGAGGAAGGCAGGAGGCGCTCCAGTGGAGCAAAGCTCAGGGAACCCAGGTTCCATTTGGATGCCAGGAAGCACTTCCTGACAGTCAGGACCCCGAGGGTGTGGAATGGGCTTCCACGAGAGGTCATTGAGGCCCCATCAGTGAGGCTGTTCAAAGGTAGACTGGAGACACACATGGTGGGCATGTCGTGAGCAGAGCTGGCTGGTGCCGGAAGTCAGACTAGATGGCCCGGGAGACCCCTTCTATGTTTCTGTGTTCTCTGTGTGATCAGAAACTGCGTGCTGGAACTGGAGGTGAATGGTGCCTTGGCTGCTGGGGAGGGCCAGGGTCACTCTCCTCCTGGTTACACACATTCTCTGTCTCTCTCAGTGCATCTGTTCAAACATCATGCAACCCACCCTGGCAATGGGTTGATCGTTGGAGAAACCTGAGACAACTGGGCTCACTGTTGGGTTACTGGCACTTTCCCATTGCTTTCTTGGTGCTCCCTTGGATTTTCCAGAGGGCACTGTGAGAGGACTGAGCTGTTTTCCCTCCCTTCCATAGTTCCGATACATTTTCAGCTCCCTGTGGCTTTTTTGCTGCTCTTGCCTAGCATCTCAGTAACCTGGGCTTGAATGTCACCACAGCCCATTGGTTTTTGCAGTGGTCTGTTGCCCTGCAAAAAGCCACCCTGCGGAAATCAGTCTGCATCCAAAAGACACAAGAACCCATCATGAGACGCAACCACATGACAATTGTCATGTCATTTGAGCACAAGCAATCTCTGTCTCCCTTACATGCCTAGAACATACGTATGTGTAAAGCAACATGGTATCTTCCCACCCCCATGAACGTCTTTCTCTCTAGTGAATTTGCACTCTGATCACTCCAACAAGCTATCATTTGTAGAGCTGGTAGCACTGCAATTTGGATGGGGAGGGAAGCACATGGGGAGCCATCCTTATGAATTCAAGCATGCTGGAGCACTATTTGCAAGTGTGTGGGGGAGGCGGGAGCAGCTAGTTGGGAGATTTCGTATTATTCATTACATTTCTATACCACCCAATAGTCAAAGCTCTCTTACCAGATGAAACTTTAAAGCAGAATATAATATAAAACCTAAACACTCAGTGACAAGAAATCCTAGGACCTGTTAGTAACCTATCATATGTCTTAATCCAGCGTCAGGTGAACCTCAATGGGGAGAATTGTCCATAACCAGGAGGCCACTATCAAGGCGCCGCCTCCCATTCTCCAAAGCTCCCTTGGACAAAGCATTGGAGAATAGGCAGGTTTATCGTATTTTCACTGATTCTGTGTTTTCCCTCTGAAAGTAAATCTAGCTGCCACGGCAGATGTGCAGACTACATCATGCATTTTTGAAAATCAGCTCTATTTGAATATGTATTTACAGGATCATCAGCTGACATACATCCTTGACAAACATTTCAGCACCAAGGCTTGCTCGGTTTTAGTTAAAAATAGTTAAGATTTTTATGATCAGTGACTGAATCGGCTGCATCCACTTTTCTTCTCTTAAAAATCAGCCATGGAAATTGTGGGGATATATTGGATTTAGGTTGTGGCACTAAGGGAAGTGGAGCATTACAGTTTCCTTCCAAGCTATTTTCATAATTTAATTTACCACAAAAAGCTATATTTTCCTGGCAGTTCAAATAAGGGGCTGTGGGGCAGTTGATCAGGCAACCTCCTCCCTCAGTGTCAAAATCTGTACCCAAATTTGTTCTCCCTTCCTGCACCTGATTTTAAAACAAATAAAAAGACAAATCATAAAAAGGTAATGCAAAACCAAAAAATGAAACTTAGATCTATACAACATTTGTACTGCTAATTTCATCTATTTAATTCTAGGTGTAAATTTATAAAATGCTACTATAACTTAAAGAAATATATCTGTGAGCTGGGGAAGACTTAGGGTTGACCTTTGAGCTTATTAGTCTGCTCAACGGGTTAAGTTGACTGGAATATGGATAGAAAAACAAGGTGTCCTAGCATGGTTTTGATGGAAGGAATGTGTTTAGAAAGGGGAGAAATAATGAGCTGTGCAGAAAAAGCTACTCAAGGAAAGCATTTTCAGAATCGCCCTCTCTTCCATGGAATTTTAGCCATATATTAGGGTTTGGCAGGTGCACCAGGGAAGGGTTAGGGGTAGAAAAACGAGGTGTCCAGGAAGGATACTGATAGTTGGAACCTGTTTAGAATGGACAGAAATGATGAGCTGTGCAGAAAAACCTATGCAAAGAAGGGTTTTTCAAAATCGCCCATTTTCCATAGAACCTGACCCCTACATTAGGGTTTGGGGTGTGCACCACAGTAGGATTTGGGTTAGAAAACCAGGTGTCCTGGCATGATACCAATGGTTGGTACGTGTTTAGAATGGACAGAAAGGTTGAACTGTGCAGGAAAAGATACTCAAGGAAGGCTTTTTAAAATCACCCGCTTTTCCATGGAAATTTCCACCTACGTATGGGATCAGGGTGTGCACCAGGGTAGGGTTAGGGTTAGCACACTGAGGTGTCCTGGCATGATGCAGATAGTTGGAATGTGTGTAGAATGTGAACAAATGATGACCTGTGCAGAAAAAGATACTCAAAGAAGGCTTTTTCAAAACCGCCCTTGTTTCCATGGAACCTTACCCCTACATTAGGGTTTGGGGTGTGCACCACGTAGGGTTAGGGCTAGAAAAATGAGCTGTCCTGGAAGGATACTGATCGTTGGAACATGTTTAGAATGGGCAGAAATAATGAGCTATGCAGAAAAAGCTACCCAAGGAATTTTCAGAATCGCATCATTTTCTATTCCATTTTGACAAATATTAGGGTTAGGGATGAAAACCAGGGTAGGGTTAGGGATAGGAAACTTTGGGACCCTGGCACAATTTTGTTAGTTGACTTGTGTTCAGGATGGGCAGAAATGTTGAGCTGCGCAGAAACAGCTATTCAAGGAAGGGTTTTTCAAAGTCGTATTGTTTTCAAATGAATATTTGCTGTCGAGATCCGGCTCGACAATTGGTGCGAGAGAGTTCAGAGAAAGAAATAAAACACTGCAGACAAAGAATAAGTTTTAAAGCATGCTTGGTTGGTTGTTCGGGAGAACAAAGAAGATCTTCGCAGAAAAATCTACTGCGTCAACACAAGCAGCCCTTTTTATTATTTCACAGATTGATACATTTATACTTGCGTAATCCAATAGCCATCGAGTAAAGCAGTGAACACCCTAATTGATTGTGCGTAAGCGCAGGATTCACAAAGGCTTATTGATTGCTTATGCGCAGGCGCGGGTAACAGGAAGCGTACTTGTTGCTATATATGGTCACAAGCCTTATATGGTTACACAGGAGAAGTACAATGCTATTGGCTGGCTAAGGTGCAATACTACTGGCTGGTAAATCACATTACTATTGGCTGTGCGTAACACCACGTGACCTAATGATTCTGTCAATGCAATTGGCTGACTAGCGTGCCTAGCTACGGCGTTTACCTAGCAACAGCGTATGAGCTGCGGAGAGGCAGGAATGGATTCCCACAATTTGCCTTACTTTAGGTTAGGGTATGCACAAGGGTAGGGGTAAGTTTAGGAAACCAAGGGGTCCTTGCACAATTTTGTTAATTGGAATGTGTTTAGGATAGGCAGAAAGGTTGAGACATGCAGAAAAAGATACACAAGGAAGAGTTTTTCAAATCGCAGTATTTTCAATTAAATTTTTGACCTATGTTAGGGTTAGGGTTGTGTACCAGTGTAGAATTAGGGTTAGAAAAAGGAGGCACAATTTAGATAGCTGGAATGGCATAGGATGGGCAGAAATGTTGATCTGTGCAGAAATAGCTATTAAAGGAAGGGTATTCAAAATGTATTAATTTCAACTGAATCTTTGACCTATATTAGGGATAGCGATGATAACCAGGGTAGGGTTAGGGATGGGAACCCAGGGGTCCTGGCATAATTGAGATGGTTGGAATTTGTTTAGGATGGGCTGAAATGTTGAGCTGTGCTGAAAAAGCTACCCAAGGAAGGAATTTTCAGAATTGCATCATTTTCTATTCAATTTTGACAAATATTAGGGTTAAGGATATGCACCTGGGTAGGGTTAGGGTTAGGAAACATAGGGGACCAGGCACAATTTTGTTGGTTGGCTTGTGTTCAGGACAGGCAGAAATGTTGAGCTGTGCAGAAAAAGCAACCCTAAGAAGATATTTTCAGAATTGCATGATTTTCAATTCAATTTTGACCTATGTTAGGGATTGGGGTGTTCACCAGGATAGGCTTAGGCTTAGGGAACCCTTGTGTCATGGCACAATTTTGTACCATGCAATGTGATTAGGACGGGCAGAAATGTTGAGCTGTGCAGAAAAAGCAACGATAAGAAGGTATTTTCAGAATTCCATCATTTTCAATTCAATTATTACCTATATTAGGGTTAGGGATATACACCAGTGTAGGGTTAGGGTTAGGAATCGGAGGGGTCCTGACACAATTTTGTTGGGTGGAATGTGTTCAGGAGGAGCAGAAAAGTTGAGCTGTGCAGAAAAAGCAACCCTAAGAAGATATTTTCAGAATTGCATGATTTTTAATTAAATGTTGACCTATGTTAGGGATAAGGGTGTGCATGAGGGTAGGTTAGGGAACCCTGGTGTCCTGCCACAATTTTGCTGGGTGGAATGTGCTTAGGACGGGCAGAAATGTTGAGCTGTTCTGGAAAAACTACCCAAGGATGGAATTTTCAGAATCACATCATTTTCAATTCAATTTTGACAAATTTTAGGGTTGGGGGATATGTGTCAGGGTAGGGTTAGGGTTAGGAAACTTAGGGGTCCTGCCTTAATTTTGTTGGTCTGAATGTGTTAAGGATGGGCAGAAATGTTGGGCTTTGCAGAAAAAGCAACCCAAGGAGGCCATTTTCTAAATCGCATCATTTTAAATTGAAATTTTAACCTATATTCGGGTTAGGGGTATGCACCAGGGCAGTGTTGGGGTTATGATACGTAGGGGTCCTGGCACAAATATGTTGGTTGGAATGTGTTCAGGATGGGCAGAAATGTTGATCTGTGCAGAAAAGCTAACCAAGAAAGGTATGTTCAAAATTGTACTATTTTCAATTAAAATTTTGACCTATGTTAGGGATAGGGGTGTGCACCAGGGTAGAGTTGGGGTAAGGAATGGTCGGTGTCCAGGCACAATTTTGTCGGTTGGATGTGTTTAGGATGGGCCGATATATTGACCTGTGCAGAAAATCAACCCAAGAAAGAGTTTTTCAAAATCACCTTATTGTCTATAGAATTTTGCCTACATTAGGGTTATGGGTATGCACCAGGGTATGGTCATGGTTAAGAAATCCAGGTGTTCTGGCACAATTTTGATGGTTGGAATGTGTTCAGGATGGGCAGAAATGTTGAACTGTGAAGAAAATCTCATAAAAGAGTTATTCAAAATTTCCGTATTTTGCATTGAATTTTCAACCTATATTAGGATTTGGGTAGGGTTATGCTTAGGAAATTCAGGCATCCTGGCACAATTTTTTGGGCGGAATTTTTTGGGTTTTCAAACCCTGAACACTACCCTTGTGCATACCCTTAACCCTAATATTTCATTGAGAGATGAAGAATCCGCGATCGGGAGAAAGCAAAGGCGACAGACCTCTTTGACAGATATGGACAAGGGGGCTAGGCCCAAGGGTGCTCAAAGGGAACCGAATCGGGGTGGGAAGGAAAAGCTGCGTACAGAGTCTGTAAGTACAAACATTTTGTATGGACGGGATCGGGATGGCGTGAGTAATGCTGCAGAACGGGAACCCACACAAACACACACAGGTACTCTACCTAGACCCAAGACATACGCCAGTGTTGCTAACAATCAGAGAGAACCGGAGACCGGAAGGATGGGAGGCCCTTTCTTTGGAGCGGCCTTTGAGGAAGAGGAGGATGCGCACATCGCGCAGTACCTCGAGGCTGCGTCAGATACAAGGGACCCCAGAAAAAGGTTTGTGGTCCGCTTCCGATACATCGGAACTGACCCCAACAGAGACACCAGGGCCTATCTGACAAAGACTCTTATGAGGGAGGTCCTAAAGATTGAAAAAGAACAGGTCGTGGCTGTGATTCAGTTACCGGGGTCTAGGGAGACTGACGTGTGTCTAGCCTCTGAGTTAGCCTACTGGAAATTTTGGGCAAAGTGTAAAGCAGCACAAAGGGCGAACCCCTCCTTATTGGAAGGTTTCGAGGTAACCCCCCTCTTCAAGGACGATACTAGAATCCTGACTGTAATCTTTCGCACGACCACCATCCCGGAGGAGGATGTGGCCCGGTGGGTCTCCAGGTATGCTGTGATACTGAATGGGCCATATAAAAGGATCGATGAGGAGGGTTTTTGGACGGGCGAGTACCGTTGTGTGGTGTCCTTTAAAAATCAGAGCCAGGATAACAGGCAAGGGAAGATCCCAAAGTATTTCTTTCTGGGAGCAGAACGTGGAATCACCAGGTACAGCGGGCAACCTTCCGCGTGTTACCATTGTGGTTCCTATGAACATTACAGGAGGACGTGCACCACGCAGTTGTGTTCACGCTGCTGTGGCAAAGGGCACTCCACGCTCGCCTGCCAAAGGGGCATCCGATGCAATCTCTGTGAGGAGGCTGGCCATACATATTATTGGTGTCCTCAAGCTTATTATAACCGGCAAGACGCCGAGAAGCTAAGTAAGGCGGAAAAGATGGCACAGGCAGGCAGAGAGAAGGCCTGGGCGAGAGAGCAGATAATGAGGAAGAACGTGGATGACTCCCAGGGAGTGGGTGCTGGAGAGTGGGAAATGAGCACGGGTGCTAAGCATTTGGAGGGCATGGACACACGTCAGGAAGATCAGAGCTGGAAAGTAGTCGGTTCCCAGAGAAAAGGAAAGAACCATGCACCTGCTGGTACGGCAGGGAGGGGAGTTTCGCAGAGTGTAGAAGCAAATTCTAATAGATTCCATCTTCTGAGAGAGGATGAGGAGGAAGGAATAGAGGTGGATGGCGCATTGGGGGGTGAACGTGTCCACGAAGATGATTTGGTAGAAGGGCCGAAAGGCACCATGCCAAAAGAGCAAAGGGTACACGGCAAAAGGAAAGAGAGGAAAGGGCGCCAGGAGACCCATCTTCCTGAGCAAGGGGCTGTGCCGCATGGCATGCTGATGGCAGTATCTCAGGAATGCAATCAGCCGCGTGCAGAGACACTGCTGGAAGCAGATTCCTCGTCCTCCACTACCCTAGTGGCCATCTCCCCGGATGAGCCCCCCCAGGTCCAAGCTCTTTCAACCCTTCCCTCAGGTTCACCCTCTGACCTTCCTTCAGACCTTACCCCAGATCTCACGCCAGACCCACCTCACCCTCTCCATCCTCCTGACAACCCTTCCTCACCCACACTTGACGGTAGAGCTACGCCTCGGGCTTTGTCCGAGGAGGTAGAAGTTTCCTCAGAGAGAGCGGAACAAGAACTGAGACGTGAGGATAGCGGTCCCCATTGAAGTGGGGCTCGTGTCTTTCAGGAAGTGGTGCAGATTAAGATCTTTTAAAATTCCTTGAATACTGGATAGACCGCACCAATTCCTTTATCTATTCACACTTATGGCAACACTTAGCCTTTCAACTTGGAACACACGAGGTCTGCGGCAACCAAAGAGAAGGGAGGAGATCATCCCACAACTAGCTAAGCTCCCCTATGATATCATGGTCTTACAGGAGACGCACATATGCAACGAGCAGCTGAGGAGCCATGCCCAGAGATTATGGTCCCCAGGACCGTCGGTGTGGTCCTACGGAGAAGAACGTGGTGCAGGGGTAGCTGTACTATTTAGGGAAAAACATAATCTCCATATTGACAACATTTTAGAGGCCCTCCTGGGGAGATTGATCGTGATCGATTTCTCCTTAAAAGATTTGTCGGCAGACGGCCTGGAGATCTCGAGGCCCTTTCGCTTATGTGGTCTCTACGCGCCTGTCAATAGTTCCCAGAGGAAAGGGTTTTGGGAAAACCTCAAAAACTTCTGCTCCACGCAGCGCCGTTTGATAATAGCAGGAGACTTCAACAATAGGACTAAACTATCCGACAGGATTCGTGCGGTCAACTCTCCCGCTCGGAGCAGCGCACTGGCCCTGAGTGCAGAGGAAAGGGACCTAGAAAAATTCCTGATGAGTCAAGGACTCCGGGATAAAGCCTTGGAGGTGCCTAACTCATTGAACTTTTTCCCTGTGCCTTGCAGGAAGGCGTTGCTAGATACTTTTCCCACTACAGATGGGGTGAGGTTCACTTACTATTCGGGGAAAACAGCAAGCAGGTTAGACCGGTTCAGAGCCCCAAAGGAGGTCAAGACAGAGAAATGCAACATCGTCGTCACCCCGTGGTCAGATCACACCATTCTGGCTGTCGAGCTGAGCTTTGGGCAGGTATACCCTAGGGGCAGACCCCTGTGGAGACTCAGACCCAAGATGCTGGACGCGTCCTGCAGGGACAACATGGCTACCGTTTTGGCCAATATGTTGACCCTGAGTGACATCTATTTCGATGAGTTACCAGAATGGTGGGAAAGGACCAAGAGGGCGATTAGGAACAGCTACCGCAAGTATGAGTTTAAGGTGAATAGGCGAGGACTCCAGCACTACCAGGAGGCCGTCTTTCACTTCTTACAGTGCCACAGCAGAATGAATCAGGGACGACCATATGATGAAGGGGTTTTGGTCCGGTCTAGGAAAGTTATTGAGGAATTCCACTACACCCAAAGGAGGAACCGGCTAAACTATAGAGATTATAGAGTGAAGGGCTCCGCTGTAGACGTAGAGGAGTGGGCGAAGGCTCACAGTCCAAAGACACCCATAGAGATGAAAGGTCTGCAAGAGAAGGAAGGGGACGCGGTAGCCTTCCACCCGCAGGAGATGTTGTCTATCATGGGGCGATATTACCAGCAGCTTTTCGCTCCTAAGGACATTGACTCCCGCGAGGTGGAACGCTTCTTGGAGGACATTCCCAGAGAGAAAGCAGGCTCTCTTTATGGGAAACTGACAGAAGCGGAGAGTCAGATGTTAGAGGCACCTATTGAAGAAGAAGAGGTGAGGCGAGCCATCGTGACGGCGAAAGGAAATTCCGCCCCTGGAGCAGATGGGCTGGGATATGAATTTTATAAGATATTTCGGGAATGGCTCGTCCCCCCTCTGACAAAAGTGTTTAACGCATTACTGGCCCGAGAGCGACTCACCGAATCCTTTTATCAGGGCACTCTGATTTTCTTCCCTAAGAAAGGGGACCTGACGCTGCCGGCTAATTGGAGGCCCATAGCATTGACCAACATGGATTATCACCTCCTAGCGAAGATACTGAACAGGAGACCGGCTAGCGTGGCGCACAAATTGGTCGTGGGGTGCCAGACCAGTGCAGTGCCGGGGAGAGCTATGACAGACTCCCTCTGTCTAATGCGGGAGATCTTCCAGTTGGTGCGGGACAGGAAATGGGCGGGACGGATTCTCCTGTTAGATCAGAGCAAGGCATTCGATAACGTCCACCACTCCTTCTTGTGGAGGGTTCTCCGATGGAAGGGCCTCCCACCCTCCTATGTTGGGTTCCTCAAACTGCTGTATGCCGAAGCCACCGTCACTCCCCAGATCAATGGACACAGGGGAAGTCGCATTGATTTACAATCAGGAGTAAGGCAGGGGTGTCCGTTGAGCCCACTCCTCTACGTATTGGCTCTGGACGCTGTCCTGTGCCGCGTACAGCTCGAGGAGGGGATAGCGGGGATCCGTTCGGCCATCCCTACCGGTGCTCCCATACAGATCAAGTTCGTGGCCCATGCCGATGACATCTCGCTGCTCCTGAATGACGACAGAGAGGTCAGGAGCGTGCAGCGGATCTTTGATACGTACGCACGTGCCTCGGGTTCTCAAATAAACGGGAAGAAAAGTTGCCTTATTTCTTTTGATCCCGAGGACGAGCAGCTTAAGATTGCTCCCATGGAAACAGACCAAGAGGGAGAGGGCAGGAATGAGCAGAAGGTAGAGGAGGTGAAGATTCTGGGGATTTACTACTCCATAGCCAAGGAAGGGTGGAAGAGAAACTGGCTCGCTTGGCTTCAAAAGTTTAGGGAAAAAATTGGGATGTGGAGGAAGTGGCAACTGACCGTGTATCAAAAGGCAGTTTATGTACGCACGTACGTGTTGCCGGTAGCGCATAACATAGCGGTGGTCTACCCCCCTCCGGGAGCCATGATGAAGGAACTGGAGAAGGAGCTCTTCAAATTCCTCTGGGGAATGGCCACCTTCCCTCTGGCGAGGGCGGTGGCCTATAGACAGATAGACCAGGCGGGTTTGGACCTCCCGGCTCTCAGTCTGAGGATGTTCACCACCTTCCTGAGTTACAACTTTGGTAAATACGCTCAATGGGAGGAGGGAGGGGACCAACCTCACATGTGGGTTGTCCTGTTTACGCAGCACTGGGTGGGTAAACCGTGGGTGGAAACCTGGTGGGGGGAGCACTCCCTCGACTTTACCGTCTCGGCCAAGATGCGGTGCACGGGCCCCGAATATCTGAGGGAACTCTACAGCTTCATTAAGCAGCATAAAGTCCATGCAGAATGGTTTGGTACTAGCCGGGGGGACCTGCGGAGTATCAAACAAGCGGTGTATAGAGAGCTGCTAGAGGTGGCCTATTTCAGACCGCAGGTCGTCAAGAGAGCGAGGAGGGAGAGCCTCTCACGATACCTGAGGGAACAGACTTACCCGATAGAATATTTTCAAGACAGGAGGGTTCCGTTCCAGCTGTGGGACATCAGGTGGAGGTTGTATCATCAGGTGTATGACCTGCAAGGGACCAGACCCTGGCTTCCCGAGAGGGCGCAGGCCTGCCCCAGACTGCAGTGTAAGAGCAGGGCTGTCGCGAGCGGGACAGTGCAAAAGGAGACGGTGAGGCACTTTGTCAGCGATTGCCCCACGGCACGCGCCACGTGGAAGGCGGTGTCTGAAGCACTGGACTGGCCAGACCTGGGCTCCCAGGACTGGGAATCGGTGGTGTCTGGCACAGAACCCACTCCTCCATTGAAGGGACCCAGGAGGAGGGTGCCCAGGAAGCGGCGGTGGAGAGAGACCACGGCTCCCAAGTCGTACTGGACTGTACCGTGGTCCACAATTAGGCTGATAAATCTGTATGTTCTGTTGGCGCTGTCCCTCCAACGCCACAGAGAGATCAAGAGACAAAAGGTGGCTGACGTGGCCGGCTCAGTCAAATTTGTCCAAGAGAAGATTTTTTGGTTGAGCCGCGAGGAAAAAGGGAGGATGCCGCCCAGTAGGTGGAGGAAATTATGGCCGTGGTTGAGTGGGGCGCATGCCCCGATAACGTAATGTCCGTAAATCACTCATACATGCTGCTCAGACACATGGCATGAAGCTATCAGGAAAAGTCTATACAAAGTTCTTTTTGTACATTTGATGCGTAAAGCCTGGGAATCTTTTAAATCTGTGTACATTTGGCATTTTGAACGGATGTAAATAACGGATGGGGTACTTTCTATTTTTGTAATGATGCAATTTTTGGGCCTTTTTGTACCTTTGTAGTATGTTTTTATTTAAATAAAAAATTTCAACCTAAAAAAAAAAAATTTCAACCTAATCTTAATATATTTCTATATTTATTGAAAATGATGTAATTTTGAAAATTCCCTCTTTCGGTAGCTTTTTTTGCACAACTCACCATTTCTGCACGTCCTAAACATATCCCACCAAACAAAATTCTGCCAGGACACCTGGGTTTCCTAATTCTAAACCTATCCTAACCCTAATAAAGGTAGTAAATTCAATTCAAAATAATGGGATTTGAAAAACCCTTCCTTGAGTAGCGTTTTCTGCACAGTTCAACATTTCTGCCAGTCCTGAACACATTCCAACCAATAAAATTGTGCCAGGACACCTGGGTTTCCTAACACTAACCCTACCCTAGTGCATACCCCTGACCCTAACATAGGTCAAAACTGAATTGAAAATGATGCAATTCTGAAAATTCCTTCTTTGGGTTGCTTTTTCCGCACAGCTCAATATTTCTTCCCATACTAAAAACATTCCAAGCAACAAAATTGTGCCTGGGCATCACCCTTTCATTTCCCCAACCCTACCCTGGTGCGCATCCTGATCCCTAACATTGGTCAAAAGTTCGATTGAAAATTCCTTCCTTGGGTTGCTTTTTCTGCACATCTCAACATTTCTGCCCATCCTGAACACATTCTAATGAACAAAATTGTGCCAGGACCACTACATTTCCTATCCATAACCCTACCCTGGTACATACCCCTATCCCTACCAGAGGTCAAAAGTTCAAAGACACCTGGACTGTGTAAAGACACCTGGATTTCCATACCCTAACCCTACCCTGGTGCATATCCTTAGCCCTAATTTAGGTCAAAATTGATTTGAAAATGATGAGATTCTGAAAATTACTTCTTAGGGTTGCTTTTTCTGCATAGCTCAACATTGCTGCCTGTTCTAAGCAAATTCCACCCAACAAAATTGTGCCAGGACACCAGGGTTCCCTAAGCCTAACTCTACCCTGATGATTACCCCTAACCCTAAGATAGGTCAAAAATTCAATTTAAAATGATGCGATTCTGAAAATTCTTTCCTTGGGTAGCTTTTTGTGCACAGCTCAAAATTTCTACCTGTCCTAAACACATTCCACCCAACAAAATTGTGCCAGACACCGGGTTTTCCTAACCCTGACCCTACCCTGGTGCATTCCCCTAACCTTAATATTTGTCAAAATTGAATTGAAAATGATGCTATTTCAGGATGGGCAGAAATGTTGAGCTGTGCAGAAAAATCTACCCAAGGAAGGGTTTTTCAAAATGTCAGTATTTTCAATTGAATATTTGACCTGTATTAGGGTTAGGAGTATGCACCAGGGTAGGTTTAGGGTGATGACACCCAGGTAGCCTGGCACAATTTTGCTTGTTGGAATGTTTTTAGGATGGGTTGAAATGTTGAATTGTTCAGAAAACCCTACCCAAGGAAGGCATTTTCAAAATCGTGTTATTTTCAAATGAATTTTTGACCTATACTAGGTTTAGGGGTTTGCAGAAGGGTAGGGTTACCGTTTAGAAACCCAGATATCCTGGCACAGTTTTGTTGGTTGGGATGCTTTCAGGATGGGCAGAAATGTTGTGCTGTGCAGAAAAATCTACTCAAGAAAGGATTTTTCAAAATTGCAGTATTTTCAATTGAACTTTTGACCGATGTTATCCATAGGGGTGTGTACCAGGGTAGGCTTCAGGTAATGAAACCACGGTGTCCCATCACAATTTTGTTCCTTGGAATGTGTTTAGAATGGGCAGAAATGTTGAGCTGTGCAGAAAGATCTACCCAAGGAAGGCATTCTCAGAATTGCATCATTTTCAATTCAATTTTGACAAATATTAGGCCTACGATCTTCTTATGCACACTGGGAACTATACTATTTAATAATATCTTCAAAACTTTAAATCATATTCCAATCTGGTAGTAAACCGGTAGACTAAACCAAGTAATCAATACATGAAAATGAATTCCTTACCCTTCATTTCTTTGCAATAGAACTGTTCCCTTAAATACCCTCTCCCTCTCCCTCTTCACACACACGCACACACACACACACGCAGAGAGAGAGAGAGAGAGAGAGAGAGAGAGAGAGAGAGAGAGAGAGAGAGGGAGAGAACACTAGGTGCCTTCTCTAGTAATTTTTTATCTGCTTCAATTGACATTTCACATTTTGTCTCAGGGCAAATAGGTGCAAATAAAATTTTCCTTTTAGAGAAGCACTTGCATATCTAATATGCATTTCTCTAAAGTGGAAATAAACCAGAAGGCTGTTCATATCTAAAGTCACATATCAGCAAAGAAATATAATCCCATTATGGTTCCTTCCACTTAGACATCTGCAGGATTGTATTCAAAGTCATTATAAAAGTAGCACATTTATACTTGCCTGGTTTGAAATCAGATCATTTTAAATGGCATCAAATTAATCAAAGTTGTGTTTTCCTAAAATCCATAAAACCAATGAGTTCCTACAATATTTATCTTGGCTGCTAAGAGGATTATAAAGGTTAAAGTGAGAAAAGATAAATGCATCATTTCACCAAAAAGGCAAGGATATGAAACAGCTGATGAATGGCTAATTTCAGAAGGCTACAAAGTTTTGAGGAGAGCATATATATTAAACTATTATGAATTCCTCTTTTGTTGGACAAAAATAGGCCCAGCAGTATTTTCTGTTTCTTCATTGTATTTAATGTAATTACTCTACTGAGGCATTTAGCCCTACATTAAGAAGTGGTTTCAATGTCTTTTATGAAGTAAATGGTAAATTGAAAATAACTTCATGCTACATTAAATAAAAATGTATTCTTTTAAAACACTCCAGTAGACAGTACATTTTGGGGGAACTAATTCCACGAACTGTCCTTATGAGCATTTCTTCACAATTCCTACATACACTTTTCTTCTCTGTTCCTTTTCTACAATACATTTAAGTCGAAAGGGGTTTTTAATGCTTCTTGTGCCCTCAGTATTTTGTGGCCAGTACAGTTATTAATGGGCTTCATACCAGCTGTGACTAGATCTGGAGTATGTCGCCTGGTGGTGGGATGGCAAGTGAACAGATGATCTTGTTGGGCCATGCACCTGGATCAGTACAGGTAATAAGTGAGACACAGGTTGGCCCTAGAGTCCTGGAGTCCTGTGAAACTTGCATAGAGTGATAGGAACAAGGTCTATATAGGTTTCACCCCACAAGGAAATCAGTAGTTTGTAGGGAATGTGGGAGAAGATAGAGCAAAGTGGGATGTGGAACAACTGGATTAGACTATTTCCATCAATACCATTTTCAACAATGATCTTTTCATTTTACTGTAAGATCCACCACTTCTCTTGGACCCTGGGAAGCCTGTTGAATGCTGATGGATGAACTTCAGAATTGTGTAAAGCCTTGGTTGTGGAAGGAGGGGGAGTATTGGAGGAACAGGCAATTATGGAGTTTGACTCCACAATTATTTCTCTTCAAATAAAAGGTGAAAAGCCTAAGGTAAATGTATCACCTAAAAAGAGGAGAGAAGAGCACATCTTTGCATAACAGTTGCATATGCTAATTCACACACACACATTTAGAAAGAATTGCTGTCATTGAAATTGAGATGCAATCATCTCACAGTAATGAGAAAGACTGTAACCTAGTCTTCTAATCAGTATTTAGTGCTGATGGACAACTTGGAGGAGTCTGCTTTCTCTTACCATGATTCTTCTCTTGACCTTTAAACCAGAGAATGCCTTCAATGAGAGGACTGTCCTATGATCTCCCTTCAGTCAGAAGATTGTAAACCCATGGCATTCCCTGTTCACCCTTGTATTTGGCGCTTGACCTGGTTTTCTCGACGGGGCAGGAAGAGGGTGGCCTGGAAGTGAGAAACTTGACCTTAACTCCTTTGTCATGGTCAGACCACTTCCTCGTGAGGTTTGTGCTTGGGGCTGATTCCTCCCTCTGGAAGGGTGCGGGCCCTATTAAGATGGTCTGCCCTTGGAGCAAGATGGATCCAGATGGATTCCTGAGGGCTCTGGGGAATTTTCCGGCTGATAAAGCTGGCACCCCTGTTGATGTCCTGGTCAATTCGTGGAATAGGGAGATGACCAGGGCAATCAACATGATTGCTCCTAAGTGTCCTCTCCCACCTAACAGATCCCACTCGGCACCATGGTATATGCGTGAGTTGTGGGCGATGAAGCAGGCTGGGAGATGATTAGAGTGCAGGTGGAGAAAATCTTGGGGTGAATCTGACCAAACACAGTTACCTGCTCACTATCGAGCTTATGCTGTGGCGATGAGGGAGGTGAAGAGGCAGTTCTTCTCCGCTTCCATTGCTTCCTCACAGTGCTGTCCAGTGGAGCTTTTCCAAATAGTGCAAGGTCTAACAAACGCTGGCCAGGAAAATGACGAGGTCACACTTTTGGCAGCCCACTGTGATGATTTTGCCCAGCACTTTAAGGAAAAATTGCTCAGATTTGCCGCGATCTGGACTCCATAGTTGATACTGTTCCAGTACGGGAAGTGTCCAGAGATACGTCTGGTCCATCTTTAATGGATGAGTTTCAGTTATTGCAGCCTGATGATGTGGACAAGGTGCTTGGGATGGTACGTCCTACCACCTGTCTTCTTGACTCTTGCCCTTCCTGGCTACTTAAGGAGGCCAGTTACGGGATTGGTCCCTGGGTTCAGGAGGTTATTAATGGTTCACTGAGGGAGGGCCAGGTCCCAGCCCCCTTGAAGGAGGCAGTGATCCAGCCAGTCCTGAAGAAGGCATCCCTGGACCCAGAGGTGACCACCAACTTTAGACCAGTGGCCAATATTCTGTTGTTGGACAAGGTGTTAGAGCGGGTGGTGGTGGAACAACTCCAGGCACTCTTGGATGAAACTGATTACCTGGACCCATTTCAGTCTGGCTTCAGACCTGGTTACAGTACTGAATCTGCCTTGGTCGCCCTGTATGATGACCTGTGCAGGGAGAGGGACAAGGGGAGTGCATCCCTGTTGGTTCTCCTGGACCTCTAAGCAGCTTTCGATACCATCGACCATGGTATCCTTCTGGATAGGCTGGCTGACTTGGAAGTAGGAGGCACTGCATGGCAGTGGTTCCACTCCTATCTGGCTGGCCCATTCCAGATGGTGGTACTGGGGGACTATACCTCTGCGCCATGGCAGCTTTGTCATGGAGTCCCACAGGGCTCTATTTTGTCCCCCACGCTATTTAACATCTATATCTAAAGCCACCCTGAGGCTTTTTGTGAAGGGGGCGGCATAAAAATGCTCTAAATAAATAAATAAATAAATAAATACATGAAACCACTGGGAGAGGTCATCAGGAGGTTTGGGCTGCAGAGTCAGCAGTATGCTGATGACACCCAGCTCTACCTCACATTTACATCTGCTCCAGATGTGGAGGTGGCTGTACTGAACTGGTGCCTGGTCAAGGTAATGGGCTGGTTGAGGGCCAATAAACTGAGCCTCAATCCAGATAAGATGGAAGACCTGTTGGTGGGCAGTGCAGGTCTCCAGGTAGGTGATTTTGACCCAGTTCTGGATGGGGTAGCACTCCCTCTAAAGGTCAGGGTCCACAGCTTGGGAGAACTCATTGACCCAGAGCTGTCACTGGAGTTCCAGGTGGCGGCAGTGGCAAGGAGTGCTTTCCTACAACTTCGACTAATCCATCAGCTGCATCCTTACCTGGATGAGCACTCCCTAGCAACAGTGATACATGCTCAGGTAACTTCCTGCTTGGATTACTGCAACGTGCTCTATGTGGGGCTGGCTGCCCTTGAAAATGGTCCGGATACTTCAGCTGGTGGAGAACAGAACTGCCCGGCTGCTGACAGGGACTGGCCGTTACTCTCATATAACTCCGGTCCTCTAACAGCTCCACTGGCTCCCAGTTGAAGTCTGGGCCCAATTCAAGGTGCTGCTTTTAACCATAAAGCCCTGAACGACTTGGGACCAGGATACCTGAAGGAGCGCCTCTTCCCTTACATGCCCTCATGCCCCTTAAGATCTGTGGGAGAGGCTTTGCTCAGAAGCCCTCTTTAAAGGAGATAAAAAGAACAACTACCCAGAGCAGGGCCTTCTCTGCGGTGGTGCCCAGATTATGGAATGTGCTCCCTGGAGAGGTGCACCTGGTTCCTAGTTTATATTCTTTTCGGTGCCAGGTTAAAACCTTTTTATTTAATTGCAATTTTAAAAATTAATATTTTATAATTAACCATCACTTTTTTGTTTTTATATAATTTTATTTTATTTATTTTATTTAGGGGACTTCTATGCCGCCCCATTCGCCGAAGCCTCGGGGCGGCTCACAAACCATAAATTAATAGAATTCAATAAAACAATATAAATTAACAATATAAATTAAGTTGCCCTGGCCAAAGAATAAAATGAATAAATAATATTAACAAATACATTCCAATTTTATGGAATTGTTATTGTTTTATTGGTTTTAATTGTACGTTTGTAAGCCATCCTGAGATGCCAAGGCATGTGGCGACAGCATATAAAAGTTTTAAATAAATAAATAAGTAATTGGGATAACATCCTATATCTACTTCTACTTCTACCTCTACCTCTACATTCATTCAGTTCTCAGCATGATTTCCCCTCCCAGACTATTTTTATCTCCCTTCCCCAGCTCCAATGTTTATTATTACCCGCTTTCCCCTTATTCTGGAGAGCCAGTGTGGCGTAGTGGTTAAGAGCATGGGACTGGGACTCAGACGACCTGGGTTCTAGTCCCGGCTCAGCCATGGAGCCAACTGGGTGACTTTGGGCCCATCACAGACTCTCAGCCCAACCTACCTCACAGGGTTGTTGTTGTGGGGATAAGATGGAGGAGGAGAATGATGTAAGCTGCCTTGAGCCCTTTGTAGGGAAAAGGCAGGATATAAATCGCAATATAAATAAATAAATAAACAAATTCTCATTCTTTGGGAGGCTGGTCTATGAGTTGGTGTATCTATAGTCATTCACTGCCTAAGGGGCTTAGTGTCCTTCTAAGCTTGCTTATGTGAGGATGAAGTTTCTGGGCAAACCATTGTCACACTTTCATGGCAGCTCACTGTACTTCATTTAAGCTCTGCTGGCAACTTTTGAATATTTAAGCTTCAGCCATGACTTGTTGTATTGTTTGAATCTTGTAAGCGAGGGTGAGGGATTGGCATGATTAAACCATCACCCAGAATGCATGGGCTGCCTTGGGTTTGTGGATGCTTTTGTTAATTACACCCACAAACTACTCTCACCAGGTTTGGGCAACACCTTATTGGCTGCATGAATGCTCCACAGTCTATGGCTTAAATTAACCAGAGTGGGCTGCTTGATCATACAAACTGACCCATCATTCCCACAATTTGCAATGAGAAAACATGAATACTTGCCCATCTTTACTTGTGGTTATGATTCCTTGGTGAATACATGATTCCATAGCATCCTGTCGAAATCTACCTCTGAAGAAGCAGAGTCACGACTAGTAGCCACCAATAACATTACCCTCTGGGAATTTGCCTTACCCCCCTAATTATTCTCATGAAATGAGATGACCAAGGACAAAGATGACCTTGGTCATGTCACAAATATGGTCCTTTTAGTTCCAATGAAATGTGTTGTTGGACATGTTCTCCCTTAGGCTTTATCAAGCCTTGGAATAGGAGCCAGATAGAGCTTTAAAACATTCGAGAAGTTAGTAGGGCAGCATATGGTATGTTGGCCGAATTAGGATTAGTTTGCTTGGTGATTGTTAGAGTCGTATAGGTTTTATTTGTAATTGTGATTTTATGTAATTTGTGCAACATTCTGTTTGTATATTTAAAATTAAATATTAATTATTAATTTTAATTACATATTAATTTTAATTAAATAATTACAAATCAAAAGAAAAGAGCAAAAAGAATGAAAAAGGTGTTTCAACTCATATTCATATCCATAGGGCCAAAGCTCTCAACAATTGTGGAAAGGGGAAGAAAGTCTATAAAAAATATGCTTGAGGTTTAAATGCAGCAAAAAAGGTACTATCATTCACCTGCTGATGCAGGAATGTGGGTTGGAGTTCATCCTATAGTACCTTGTCTTAAAGGATGGATGGGGTAAAAAAACAAAAAAACAGGGATGTGGGTGGTACCAAATCTGGCCAAGGGAATATTCATCACTATGTCATTTGTTCTGAATGACAGAAGGAGAAAATTTTAGAGTGAGCTACAAAAGCTATTTTGCATTATTTCCACAAATGGTAATTATTGCTACTCAACAATAATTCTAAGGAAGAATACACAGCAAATGTCTATACATCATTTGATGCAATGGAAAATGTCACACATCTATTTGGTAATATCTGGACATAAGAAAATGCTGGTATTGTTAGCAAAACAAATGCTTGCTATATCACATGTGGCAGGCATATGTTGGGCCTGAACATTCTGTACAGTGATTACTCAGCTGATTAAATCAATATTAAATATATGACACATATGTACTGATCTCCTGAATGACAGGGAATATGTCATTTAGCTGGGAATCTCTGGTCCATGGACTAGATTCCGCTCACCTGGGATCTCAGTTGGCTCTGTGGGATCCCCCTGGTGGACCATGCATCCTTCTTCTGGCCCACACCTTTGCCATGCTTGTCAATTACTTGGTGGTTTTCTCAGCATGGCATAATGCCATATGGAAGTGTTTCTCACACAGTTCACAGCATGTGTGAAGAGGATGATAAAGCTTGCATCACAGGAGGTTTCAAACTGATGGATACTTAACCACAAATTGACCTAGAATGCATGTGCTAATTGGACCAATACTCGTCAGTCCTAAGCAGTGTGGCCAATGGTCAGAAATGCCAGGAGCTTTTGTCCAAATATCTGGACAGTAACAGATTGAGTGTTCTAAACAAAGGAAAGCAAAGAGCAAACAATCTTGTAATTTAAATACTGGATATTTTTAAAGGATCATCAACAGAATTAGGAACACAAAACCTCTGAATCTACCTAACATCTTTTGTGTCATGCATGCATGCCTATTTATTTTCAATCATTGGTAGCTTTAAAATGTGTTAGAAAGGAATTTATCACTTCCCCCCAAATACATAGAGATTTAGCAGCATGACTCCCATCAAAACTAATAAGGCCCCCATGGCTTAATCCCCTTACACTATTTGGAAAACCCTAGCATTGACTATAATTCTAGTAAAACTCAATCCATTCAGGTTGTCTAATGATGGAAAGAATGACCCACGAAGGAATTCTGCAAACAAAATAATTGAAACACCAATTTGCTTCTTTCCTTGAACTGATAAATCACTCCCTATTTACACATGCAATCGGGTTCTAGGAATTTGTCCTTTTAATGCTTCTCTCTGAATTATTTAGCATTTATCTTGCTGCACTGAAAATTAACATTCAAATCCCTTATAATAGTATTAGACATTCTAGGGAAGGATATTTGTGTTCAGTTCCATGGAGGAAAATAACAAAGCAAATGTTTTCAGTTAGTTTCTGATTCTCCATAATACACAGCTTTCAACTAAAGACTTAAATGTCTGTGTTCACTTTTTCAAGGTAGAAAACAGAGAAATTAATTTAGAATAACTGTCAGGTACTGTAGGCTTTGTGTCATGGTGGAAATGGCTTGAAAGTGGCTAAAAAAATCAGGTTTACCATTGTATCAAATGATGCTGCACAGAATCCTAGACTTGGAAGAGATTTTGGATATTAATTAGCATAATTCTTTGCTTGTAGGAGGCTCTGCAATAGAGGATGCAACTACAGCAGAGTGCTGGACCCAAATTCCTGTGGGTCAAATATGGGCCACTTGGAGTCCCAATCTGGTCTTCCTAGATTGAAAAAAAAGCTTTAAATAAGCAGTTATTTAACAAGGTCAAGATCATACATGCCCAATATAGTGGCTTAGCTAACTGTAATGCTTGTTTCCAATCTACTGATGAAGCAAGGTCTGATCTGGGGTCTAGAAGTTAGAAAAACTTGTCAGAAGTAGTTTGTAACATAGAGTTGTTAACATACAAAGTCACAGTAAGAATGGTCCAGGAGGAACTAGCTAGATGGGAAGTAACTATAGATTTTGCACTATGAGGAAAGGCAGTAATTACACCGTCCCCACAATCCCAGATAAAGAAATGTGGGCCATTTCTATAGAATGAAGACAATATTTGTCCAGGACACTCAGTTTTCAGACATTCACTGTACTGGACAACATCCACAGAAAATACATATACTGAGATACACAGGAGAATAAAATATTCTGAGCAGTATTTAAAAAATAAGACTCAGCTATGTTCAATGAGATTTCAAGATGACTTAGCTCAAGAACTTGATTTTAGCACCAGAGTTCATGGAAGCACTGAATTAATAAATTAAAGAAAACCATATCCTAATAGCTGGGAACTTAAGCACAAATTCAGTGCAGCTGCTGGAAATGATTTTTCCACTTTTCATTGTGAATATCACACCCTCAGCTTTTGCAGAAAATCCCATTAAAGCAGCCAGGGTCTCTGAGCTTATTTGAAAGCTGGGGCTAAACATGATATTTGCACAGGTAAGTCCAAAAGCTTTACTTAAAAAGAAGTGCTGTCAAAAACACACCAGGAGCTGATTTGTTTGGAACTGGGATGAAAACCAAAGGTGTGATTAAGCAGTTTACACTGCAGTGTTGCACATTTCTACTCAGATGTAAACCTCATTAACTTCAGTGGGTCTTCCCCGTTTGCATCCTACTTACATGGTTTGCACAACTCTTGCAGTTGGTTCTGGGCTGGGTTAGCTGCAGTTAATATCCATTGAAATGAATGGCATGTGACTCAAGTTGTGACTTTTTTGCATTGATATCAATGTGACCTGAATGAAACTAACTTGGTCTGAATTCCACATGCTGCCTTTACAGAAATATGTATATGCATCTACCAGGAAAAAACCAACAGCTGCTTGTTCACATAGGCCTGAAATTTAGTTTAGCTTGCCTTGAATCTCAAGGACAAAGGGAAAAAAACTATTTGTGCTACAGCTGTGTCTACTAGCCTAGTTTCATTATAAAATGAAAATTAATGGGTTTAATAGACTTTAATTGAAAGGGCATTCCTTGGGCAGAAAATAGAAAATGGATCCAAACAGTGCCATGTTGTTTCAAAAGGAAATAACTTTGCTTAAGAAGAACTTGAATAATTATGTTTTTATTACATTTTAAAATCAGGTCAATGTGGTATTTCATCCACTAATGAATGGCACTTCAGTTTAAATATGGATAACAGAGGAAAGCCTCCTAACCATAATTATGTAACTATTTTGGACTGCAAACCACACCTCTTCTCTTGATAATAGCCTATTCCATGCTGCTAGCCCTTTCTTAGTATTTCACATGTGTAAAATGTATTTTAATTGTGTAATTATTTGCTTGCTTGCTTACTTCTGCAAAACTATTTTAAATAGAATAATCTTAGCAGCGATGTAATAAAATAAAATCTGTCAATAAAAATAATTGGTGTGGTTTTCATAGCAGGAGACAAACTATTACGAAGAGCAGCAGAGCTGGGTATGATCCAAAAGGAGAACCATCTAGTCTGCAGTTTCTGATCTGTAGATGAAAGATTCTCCTCCACAAAGATATACCCTTTCCATTCTGTTGAATAGTCAAGGTGCTTCAATTAGAAACACATACACTGATGTTAGGTCTAGGAAGAAAAAGACACTATTTGGAATCTAGTCAGATTTTCCAATAACAATCTAGAATCTTTTCCTTTTTAAAATGTATGATGCATTTAATATAAGCATGAAATATGCTGTAATGGAGAGACTCTATTAGCAGTAGAGGGTAGCATATAAATGCAAAAAAAAAAAAATAACAAACAACAATAGGTAAACATCTAATGCCTGCAAATAGGGCCAAATTAAGAGCATGGTGGTTCTTGGGGATAGCGGGCTGTAGAGGGCCCTTGATGTTCCCCTGCTCATAAATCCACTAAAAACTTTTGCACATGTATTCACATAGAGTCAAAGAAAATTATAATAGGTGCAACAATGCACAAACATTTTCATAATAATTTAGTGTAAATAATTTCCTATGCTTTCCTGGACACAAAAGACTGATACTTTGTCCATGTGGTACTCAGATATTTTTCAGTAATGGCAAATGCAATTGGATCATGGGAGAAGAGGAGAGAAAGACATTGGCATGAAAACAGTAGTGTGGGGGAGCTTAATTTGCTTTCACAATTGCCATGGCCCTGAACGGGGGAAAGTCAGCCAGTTGCACATACATGCCTAGCTGTATTAACTTGGTTCACAAAGACATAACCATTCACTTCAAATGAAGGGATGAGCTGGAGCAAGAGGGGTGGGGGGCACTGGGAGGAGAGGCTAGGCTCTTTGTTGTTTTCGCTGAGCACTTTTGTAGGCCTTTCAGACAAGTCAAACCTACACTGACAGATTCCAATATCATGGCAAGCTCCTGAAAACAAGTCTGAACAAGCAGGCAAGTTGCCATGAGTTCTCGGGGTGGATTGTACATGGAAAATAAGCTACTCTTCAGCAATTGCATGGGATTCAGACATCACAACAAACCACCATAGGTGATAAGCCAGGATAACTCACAAGCAGACTTGGGTGTAACAGCAGCTGCCTGACCATGTTTCCCAGAAACTGTATTTAGTCTGAAGTGATCTCCATAGGTTATCTGTCCTTAATCTCCCTCCAGTCTGATTCATGGGATGACCCCCAGGTTCTAGTATTATAAGAGAGGGAAGTGAATGTCTTCATATCCACTTTCCTGCACACCTCTCTCCTATCTCCTCGTACCCATGCTTAAAACAAACAAATAAACAAACAAACATTCCTAAGCTAAATAGTCCCAGATGTAACCATTCTTTATAGAGAAGTTGCTCCAACACCTTGATCATTTTAGATATTCTTTTCTGCACTTCTTCCAGTTTCTGGTGAACAGAAATATATGCAGTATTCGGTTACAACAGTTTCTCTAATCGCTTCCTTGTTACTGTTCATTAACCATGTTGGTGAGCTCTTGGACTTGGTACTACCTCACCATGGGCCTGATCTTTCAAGTTCATACTGTGGCATTCTGAAACAGAACATGGCAAATCAGTGAGTCTCTTTCATTGTGACTAATCTCATAGTAAAAGTTTAATGGCTACAGCCTTCAGAAATTAAAGAGCTGGTGACAATTAGTATATGCTTCATAAGTGAATCCACAACACTGCAAAGTTAGTAACTATGACTGTGTCAAAGATCCAGACTACTTGTTTTCCTGTTGTAATCTTTACCGCTCAGAATATGGGGTAAGTGCTTGAATGTTTTTTGGGCTAAGACTTCCTGGAAATTATTCCTAGGATTCCAGAAAAAGACCCAATCAAATCTACACATGCAGAGGTTTAGTTCACCTTGCAACTGGAACCTCCTTGTTAAATGGGGCAAGGACCAATTTCCATGAGTCAAAACACATTCATAATTATGTCCAGAGTAAGTCTGCACACACAAAAATTCAACAAGGAATGCTTCAGCTTTGTGAACCTATGCCACATAATTCCAGGCACAGAAAAATCCAACAATGAGGAAGATTTGAAACCAGCTGGCAGTAATAGGCTACCAGCAATGAAGATATTTTCTCCATAGCAAAGGAGTATTCAAGAGTGATGAAAGATATCACAGGACTTTTCATGACAGATTCTTAGCAATAAAAAAACTCAAGTACAAGTGTCCGAATTGGATGAAAATGAAAACAAAAACAATTCTGGGTGGTAAAGAGAGGACTATTCCTAGTGAAAGTGCCTGGCCTGGTCATTGACCTAACAGGGAAGGATGTTGTTGTAATAACCTTTGCCTGAACAACAATGCGACAAGAAGGTTTAGCCCATCAGTGATGTCCCTTGCCCAAAGAGGGTGCCTCTTTTCTGCCTTTCAGGGGTGTTGTTCCACCCTTTAGGACACCTCTGAAAACAATCCCTTCTTCTTTTAGGTTTGCACAAAGACAGAGCCAGCTTCTTTCCCTGCCAAGCTAGCTGAAGCGAGCAGCTGGATGGAAATAATTTAACGTCTGACTGCTTTCCTCTGGGAACACTGGCAGAGATAATCTCGTACCAATCCTGACATTCTACAGCCATATAACCGAAACCCATGTAGACCCCAACCCCTTTGAGCTCACTTCTGAGCATGTTCTGGCTACAAGCTATAAAGTGTACTCCTAGGCCACAGCATCTCTTCCCTTAATCCAGAGTATACATTCTAGCTGAGCTTCTGTCTTTCTGGTTTTTAGAACCATTTTAGAACCATTTCTTATTTTGAAGTCAAATGTGACTGTATTGGACTATCTTGGCAATTTCTCACTTAATCTATACGAGATCTGATAGCGCTATGGTCAGCATTTCCAACTGATTCAACAACATTCACATCTTATGCTAGGACCTGGGTGAATCTACTCAGGATTAAATCCAGAGTTTCCTCCATCTGGTTGTTTCCATGATCAACTGTTCTAGGGCACAGCTATTTAACCTCTTTGTTGTGACTGCAATACGTATTTGTCCAATCAATGTGGAGGTAACTGAAGTCACCCATTCTTACAACACTTCCTTGTTTGTAGGCCTCCTTGATTTCATTTTCCATCTCAAGGTAACCTGGAGCATTCTGATTTGGGAGTTAATCCCATATTCTGAGTACTAAATTAGGTTTGAAGACCAGTATTGTCACCCACTGTACTTTTGTGGGGCAGACTACCTGTTTCAGTTTTCCTGGTTTGCTTGAGAGCATGCCCTCTTTGATGTATAGCGAAAAACCTCCCCCAGTTCACCTGTCTGTCTGTCTGAAGATGATCATATCCCACTTGTCCTCTCCATTCAACCAGGAATCTGTAATGCTCACTATATTTAGCTTTTCTATTAAAACCAGGGATTCCATCTCAATTTGACTTGGAGGCTTCTAGTATTTGCACAGAAAAACCTACATATGGAGTCATTCCTCAGAGGCATGTGGATCTTCTGCAATCACCAATTTGGTCCCCCTCTTCCTTTGGGCAATTGGAAATATTTTCATCTTCAACCTTCATAGTTATTTATTTAGACCCATGATGTGGTGTGAGGGAGAAGTCCATTTACCTGGTGTCCTTACTCTCTTTCTAAATTTGCATGGGTACTTTGCTCCCTTGTGTGCTGATTCTTTGTCACTGGGGCTGAGGTGTCTCACCATGGATACCCCACAAGCTCAGAGTACTTGCTTCCTAAGCCTTCTTTACAGCCCTAGCTTGCTTGACCCAACTGCTCTTGTCGCCAATCTGATTTAAAAAGCAAGGGAGTGTGGCTGAATTGGTGGTCTCCACTTTCTTATAGTGAGTGAGAATGCAGGTCTGTTGAGCCCCCTGAAAGTGGAGATTTTCTGTTTAGGGGAGAAGCAATAGCTGGTGGGTCACTGGAGGAACAGAAGTAGATTGTAGATGATTTAGGAAGGAATGTGGTTCAGACTCCCCTAGGAATGCAGAGGATTGAAACACTGACAGCAGGTGGTTTGCATGGGTGGAATCTCTTTAAAAAAAAACCCTAAATGGCAAGCTGGACTCCCAACCTTGGGGTGAGTCTACTTCTGAGCTTCAGTTTATGGGCTGTTCTACATGATCCATTCAGTTTATGGGCTGCCTGAGCATACATTGATACTGAGCCCTATAAAACAATCCTACAGTTTATTGTTTATGAACTCATCTGCTAGTTAAGCCTGCTTTGGGACTCTTGCCAATGTAGAGCTATGTATTGCTTTATTGCTCCTTTCTAAACCTGTGTTTAGTTAGGTATGCACTTGAGGTTGTCTCCAACTATTTGGGGCTCTCTGTTGGAGCAAGGCTGAAAGAATATTAGTTCCTAGCAGATTTCCCCACTGGGATTTATCTCCCAGTTTGTAAAGGGTAAAGCATATAAAGGATTACCCTTCAGGGATTGTAATGTGCCCTTATTTTGGCTTCAGCTAATTAATGTATGAGCATAAACAAGTTTTAAATTACCTGAGGCAATTAATTAAATAAATAAATGGTACTCTCTCCTTACTTAGGGCTTAATTCACTTGTGTGTGAACACTTTGTTACTTGGGCTGAGATATTTCCTCACTGTTTGAATACAGAGCAAAATCTTTATGCATAGAATTCTTATAGATTAGGGCGACTCTTCTCTTGGGTTTACGCAATGGCCAGATACATTTTTGAATGCTGCTTTCCATTTCAGTTTCCTCAAAGTGTTCCAAAAATACAGGGACAAACTGCCTCCAGAATGCTCAGAATCACACTAGTGCAATTGCTACTGACCAGTACATTATTATTGACAAGATGCCACTTCATATTTGAAACCAGTTCCATCGTTCAGAAATAATTATTTAGAAGACAACTTGCTCTAACAAGGGTTTTACAAAGAGTACTCTGTTATGGTAGGGTCTTTATGCTAAGATTTGATTTGACATGCATATGTGCATGGATTCACTTTATTGATCAGTATCCGAGTGAGCTCAGCTTAGGAGGAGGGAATGTGCAAGGAAAAGCAGTAGGCAGAATGGAAGGTATAACAGGAAACTGGGCTCCTTGTAATCAACAATACTATATTTTATATATTGAGCTTCTCTCTCTATTCCCTATGTCCCTCCAAGGACTGATTTTTTTCCAGGCTACGTGTCATTTGGGAACATGGTCCCACCTACATCAAAATCATTATTTTATTGGTGAAAACCTTTTAATGCTGTTGGCGGGTGGTTCCCTTGAGTGGATGAAGGATGTTCAACCTGTTCTAGATGGAGCTGTACTCTCCCTGAAGGAGCAGGTTTGTAACCTGGGGGTTCTCCTTGATGCATCTTTGTCACTTGAGGCTCAGGTGGCCTCAATGGCATACAGCGCCTTCTACCAGCTTCATCTGGTGGCTCAGCTATGCCCCTATCAGAACAGGGACAGCTTGGTTTCAGCAATCTACCATCTGGTGATGTTTAAACTAGATTACTGCAATGCACTCTGTGTGGGACTGCCTTTCAGAAGCTGCAGCTCTGACAGAATGTGGTAGCCAGATTAATAACTGAGTTCCACTGATTTGAACATATAAGACCATTTCTGGTCAAGCTGCAATGACTGCATGTATGCTTATGGGCCCAATTTGAGGGGCTGGCAGAATGCCTTTCTTAGCCCTGATCTATTCAGGTGCTACGTTCAACCTTCCCAACTGTGAACCTCCTGGGAGGCTTGGGAGATGGCAAGAAGTGGGAGAGCCTTCTCTGGGTGGCCCCTCGTCTTTGGAGCAATCTCCTGCTGTGGCCCCTTGACATCAAGCTTGCCATCTTTTTGGCACCTGGTCAAGACATCCCTCTTTGCAGACACCTTTAAAGATCTCCTTGGTTATTCAGAGGCCTGGGGGATTATCTAGGTGATTCTTTTCTTTGCAGGGTCTTTTTATAAATACAAATACCATAACAGCAAAGCAACGTTAATGCAACTTTAAAATTAATTTAAAAGAGCTTTAATTTTAAAGCAATTTTATTTTATTGCGTAGTTTTATGCATTGTTGTAAACCATCCAGAATGCTTTAGCTATGGGGTAGTATTAAATAATCAATGAAATGAATGATTTTGTGGCTTCATTTTAATTTTGGCCATTTAATGGTGGCCACAGTCAGGCCAGCATGCCGGATGGCCCAAGTGTATCACCACAAATGTTGTGTCTATTCTTTACAGTAGGTGGACTTAAGATGCCTCTGTAGCAGAGTTACAGTAATCCTTCCCAGAGCCACCTATGCAGTTGCCAAACTTTCCTGATCGCAGGCATATTTGCAATATGATGGCTAGTCCTTTTAATTCTACTCTGTGATGGCCCTGGTGGATCAAAAGGGGCATATAAATTCAGAAATGAGTTTTCTTACCATGGATCCTTTGCACACAGAAGTCTATATGTCTAAGCAAAGAAAGACGTAAATAAATCAGTTCAGGTCCGTATGCTTCAGTCTAACTGAGTTGTGCTTGTGGATTTCATTGCTAGATGCAGTTTGCCCAGTTTCTGAGTATTCTATCCAATAACAAAAGCAGCTTGGTCCCTAGGCTCCACACAACAATGCCACCACCATTTACAGAAAATGCATAACACTATGCGACAGAGGTGACCCGGCAAATTTGTCACTGTTGAAAAATTTACAAGTTGGCTTTAAAAGTGCTTGTGATTGCTCCCAGAGAGTTTGTAAGTGGGCATTCACAGTGTGTAATAGTTGCATGTTGAGCGCTCTGTCGTTTTTAGCTCTGAAGCTTTTCAGATTGATTTGAGAAGGACAAATGCACTCACAAACTGCTGATTGTGAGCTCCTTTTCAGTGGACAAGATAAATACTTAAGAGCACCTGCATTGTGTTAATAGTGTTTACTAACTGGACTGGCTGAATGCTTTGCACTGACATTCTCCCTTGCTTTAGGATACAGGCATTTATTACTTACAGGAGATTTTGTCAAGAGTTGAAGGTATGATTCATTTATTTAGCTAGATTCAAGAATAAACTGCCATTTGTGCACACACGGTGCAGTCTACAAAGTCTGCTCCCTCCATTTCAACAAATGTAATCCCCCCCCCCCACCCCACACACACTTCCACTCCTATGATCAGGGCCGCTCTTGACAGTTGGAAAGTATGACGGGGCCCTGGAACTCTTGTATGCATAGGAGACCCATGCAATGAGGCTTCAGTCTATGCATTCATGGATAATCACAAGCTAAGAACACCTTGCATGCTTGCGTACAAGTTTTTACATGCACATCTGGGATATTTTGTTTTCCTTCCTAGTCAGCAGAGCTCATGGTTGAGCTACTAAGCACATTTTCAGCTCTGGAGAATTAAAAATGTATTTTGGTGGGCGCCAAGAGAAGCAAATTAGACCCCAGGTGCACTCGTGTTCATGCATCATAAATTTGGGATATAAGGCTGCAATTGTCAGCAAATATTTGTGGAGCTAAATGCAGCTTTGGGAATGTTTATATATCTATATAGAAAAGGATCTATGGAGATATATATTACGATGTGGGAAGGTATAGGGACTGGGAGCGCTCATCCTGGGTGCCACACTTATGAAGCAGGTCCCGTGTCCATTCCATTCAATAGCATCCTATAGAGCATTGCTGTAGAACTGGCCCAACAAACCAGAAACTAAGCTGTATTGCCCTGGCAATTGCTTTAACATGCCTCTGTTTTCTATTTATAGGAGTGGGAATTGGAGAAGTCACGAGTGGTGAAACAAAATTCCCCAAAATTTCTTTGTATCATCTCTGAGAAAGTATCATGCATCATTTGCAATCCAATCCTAAACATGTCTGCTCAGTGGGAATGAAGTACCATGTACTGAGTTCAGATGGACTTACTCTCAGGGTAGCATGAATAGCAGATTTCTTCAGATTTCTGCAAACAGATTTCTGCAGATAGATTTCTTATATCCATAAGAATTGGGCTGGAACTCCCATCATTGCTAACAGTAGGCTGACCTGGAAAGGCATGATGGGAGCTGTATTCCAAAATATCTGGAGGGTGCCAGATTGGGAAAGGCTGGAGCCTTAATAGTTGAGGCTGTTCATTAACACTGTATTAATCAAAGGCGTTTTCTTCCACTAGAGATCTGTTGCATGTTTAGTTAATTTCAAGGCACATAGGATTCATTAATAACTAAATTCCTACCATTATGATGCTTTATTATTTTTAATAGTCTCTGTAATGTGTGCTGAATGGAAACATCTCCCCAAGTGCATGCAGCAATTAATATGTTTTCAAAATGGTTCTTACAATAAAAAAGATTGTGTGGTAAGCCGCTGACATGTCCTCCCATTAGATTCTAGTCAAAACATATGTGAGTTGACGTGCGCAGTTGCTAACTGAAGTGCGCTTCAGAAAGAAGGGCCTGACATTTGCAGGGTGGAAGTCTATTATTTAAATGTGAATGGGCTTTGTTTGCTCTTTAATTTGTCAGCATGAGGTGTGCAATTATGGCTCAGAAAACATTTGAGGAGTTGAAATGTTATTCCATGTCATTTTGTCAGGATAAAAGTGATTGTTTTTGGCTTTTTGTTCACAACCTTGTTTCATTTTAGCTCACTACCATTTTCATCAGGCAAAATAAAGTTGTTACTTCTAAGGAATCAAAGACGAGTGATTTTTCAGCTCTTGGATTGGTGGGTTTAGTGATGGCAGTACTGCAGTGATTTTTCTTCAAAAGTGTAGTGTGCATGCATGTGTAATATTGCTCATATTTTATTATTTCTTTACCTTTGCAATTCACTTGCAATTTCTAATTCACTTGCAGCTGTGAATATGCCGATACTTGGCTCAGTTGAAGCTCTGCATTCTGCTCTCTTTTTAGCTCCTCACCCCTCTTCCTTTCCTCATCTAATGCTGAGTTCAAAGACTAGGCAAAGTCTTCAATGGCTAGGCAAAAACTACAGCCCAAGAAAAGGACATGCTATCTTTGATCTCTTGGAATCTTGCTGTTGCCTCTAGGAGCAGAGAGAATTACATGATATGGTAAGTTTTTAGTTGGCTTAAATAATATGGTGGATGGTTTTTCAAGAAGGAAGAAGATAGAAGGTTTGCAAAAATTAAGTTTAAAAAATCTGGTTTACAGTTTATTCAGTTAAGATAAAGGTAAAGGTTTCCCCTTGACATTAAGTCCAGTCATGCCTGACTCTAGGGGGCAGTGCTCATCTCTGTTTCCTAACTGAGGGAGCCAGTGTTTGTCTGCAGACAGTCTCCGTGGTCATGTGGCCAGCATGATTAAACACCGAAATTCACGGAATGCTGTTACCTGCCAACCAAAGCGGTACCTTTTTATCTACTTGCAATTGCATGCTTTCGAACTGAAAGGTTGGCAGGAGCTGGGACTGAGCAATGGGAACTCACCCCATTGTGCAGATTTGAACCAGCAACCTTTTGATCTACCAACCCAGCAGCACAGCGGTTTAAACCACTGCGCCACCTACAATCCCCATTCAGTTATGATAGGGGTCACATATTATTTTAATGGGAATGTTAAGTGTGATCTAGATGGAAAAACAGGAAGGTGCACTTGCAGCTCATATAAAATATTACTTTTGCCTTGAACAAAGCCATGGAATTGAATGGTTTCAAACTATAACAGGTAGACAAATGGGATCAATACATCCTTCAGTTGTTTAAATTTCAGCTTAAACCCCCAGATGGAATGGCAGTAAGGGAAAAAGTTATTCTGATTGCAGAGCCCCCACTTTTGTAGACATGCAGTCCATTAGTGGGGAAGTCTGTGTCTTATCTGAATTTAAAGACTTCAGCTAGAAGAACACGTTGAAGGGAAGCTCAGAGTAAATGTATTCAGTGGAAATTTATGTTCAAAAGTGGTTTAATTTTTTCAGAGTGCCAATACAAGGATTCTTGCTCCCTTTTTTGAAATAGAAAAATCACTGGAAAAAGTTCAGAAGAAGGAAGCATTTATCAAGGAAAGTTTGATAGTGCTGCACAGACATGGGAAATTCTTGATTGCACAACAGTTCGGAAGCTGTGAAGAGATTATTATCTCATTATGGAGGATTATTCTTCTCAAGGGGATTCTTCTTTTCCAGAATATAATTGTTCTGAATATATAGAACTCCTATGTGGCAGAGTTCTCTTTTGAGCAATTGTTCCATAATCTTCAGCTGGTTGGCTCAACTATTCCATCACTGAAATCTGTGGATGAATGGCCAACTCTGATTAATACAATTAAGTCATTAATGTGGCAAACTAAATGTAGCAGAGCCACAAATGGAAAACATCATTTTGCCCAAATTACTAAAAGGCTTCACTGAATGGTGTGCTCCAGTACTGGCCTAACTCTTTATCTATAGTAATGGTTTAGGAACTGTTTCAACAGAATGGAAGCAATAGTAGTGTCTAACAAAGCATATAAAAGGCAGTAAGACACAATATATCCCCAAGTATAAAAATGGTGAATATGAGAATTCAACAAAATATGGACGTATTGCTTGTGCTGTGTTGTTGGAAGATTCTGTTCTAGACATCTTCTAGTGAAGTTAGAAGCTTGAAGCTTGGGTTATAATTAATAGTACACTGGTGAATAAGCAAGCTGACTTTCAAGATACTAGAACTACAATACATCACTGCTTCCTTTTAATACAAAAATATAAAATATGTAAGGACAATATATGTAGGCATTCACTGAGGAGCCATTCTCACAGGGATGTGTGTGTTTTGTGAATGTATTATTCCAGAAATATTATTCAAATGTTAAACTATAATAAATGTTGACAGCATTGAACAGCTACTTGACAATTTTACATGGAATTATTAATTTTTTTCAGTGTACCTTCATGAGTAAAGACATGGATTCCACTTCACAATTTTTACCAATGCTGTTGTCTGGTCCAAAATTAATGGATGAATTTCAGTTATGGCGGCCTGATGATGTGGACAAGGTGCTTGGACGAGTACGTCCCACCACTCGCCTATTGGACCCTTGCCTGTCTTGGTTAATAAATAATTCCAAGCACGGGACTGGGATCTGGATCTTGGAAGTGGTTAACGCTTCTCTGAGGGAGGGTTGAGTGCCTGCCCCTTTAAAGGAGGCGGTAGTCCGACCGGTCCTGAAGAAAGCATCACTGGATCCAGAGATGGCCACTAATTATAGACTAGTGGCCAACATCCCGTTTCTGGGAAAGGTGTTGGAGCGGGTGGTGGCGGGACAACTTCAAGCTCTCTTCGATGAAACTGATTATCTGGACCCATTTCAGTCCAGCTTCAGACCCAGGTACGGTACTGAATCTGCCTTGGTCACCCTGTACGATGACCTGTGCAGGGAGCAGGACAGGGGGAGTGCGTCCCTGTTGATTCTTCTGGACGTCTCAGAGGCTTTTGATACCATCGACCATGGTATCCTTCTGGATAGGCTAGCGGGAGTGGGGGTTGGAGGCACTGCTCTGCAGTGGTTCCGCTCCTATCTCGACGGTCGATTCCAGAAGGTGGTGCTGGGGGACTATGGCTCTGCGCCATGGCAGCTATGCCATGGAGTACCGCAGGGGTCCATTTTGTCCCCTTTGCTGTTTAACATCTACATGAAACCGCTGGGAGAGGTCATCAGGAGGTGTGGGCTGTGGAATCATCAGTACGCTGATGATACCCAGCACTACCTCTCATTTTCCACCAATCCAGGTGAGGCAGTGGCTGTACTGAACTGGTGCCTGGCTGAGGTAATGGGCTGGATGAGGGCCAATAAACTGAAGCTCAATCCAGACAAGACGGAGGTCCTGTTGGTTGGTGGAACGGGCTTTGGAGAGGGAAAATTGAACCTAGTCCTGAATGGGGTTGCACTCCCTCTTAGGGACAAGGTCCACAGCTTGGGAGTGCTCCTCGACCCAGAGCTTTCATTGGAAGCTCAGGTGACAGCAGTGGCGAGGAGCGCTTTCCTTCAGCTTCGGCTGATCCATCAGCTGTGCCCCTACCTGGAGTACGACTGCCTGGAGACAGTGACACACGCGTTGGTGACTTCCTGCCTTGACTTCTGTAACATGCTCTACGTGGGGTTACCCTTGAAGATGGTCTAGATACTTCAATTGGTTCAAAGTAGAGCTGCTAGGCTGCTGACGGGGATGGGGCATTATGTTCACATGACTCCAGTCCCCCATCAGCTTCACTGGCTTCCCATTGAAGTCCGGGCCCAATTTAAGGTGTTGGTGATGACCTATAAAGCCCTAAATGGCTTGGGTCCTGGCTACCTGAAGGAGCACTTACGTCCATATATGCCCGCCCGCCCCTGAGATCTGTGGGAGAGGCCCTTCTCTGGGAACCCTCCGTGAAGGAAATTAGGAGGGTAGGAGGAGGGCTTTCTCTGCGGTGGCACCCAATCTATGGTGGCGCCCAATCTATGGAATGCGCTCCCCAGAGAGGTCTGCTTGGCGCCGTCGTTATTTGTTTTTTGGCGCCAGGCGAAGACCTTTTTATTCAAAAGTCATTTTAATTGCTAATATTATTTGCTTATTTTATTCTTTGGCCAGGGCGACTTATTTATATTGTTAATTCGTTTTATATTTTTAGTGTATTATATTTTAATTAATGTTTTGTGAGCCGCCCCAAGTCTTCGGCGAATGGGGTGGCATAGAAATTTTCTAAATAAATAAATAAAAATTTACAGTTTTCTACAAATGCCTCAAAAACAGCAAACTGTGATGTATTGGTTGTGCTCTGTTCATTACACTCATGAGAAAATAGTATATAACCACCATTCCAAAAGGCACATTTGAAGGTGTTCCCATGCTTCCTTGCTGTCCGATCTTGGATGTAGCAATCAGACTTGCTGAGTAGAAAGAACTTCCAAACACTGCCACAATTTTGCCCAGGTTTAGTGCCTTTTCTATGTATTTTTCTTCTGTTAATGTTCTAAAATGTATTCAAACTGTGCATGTAGACTTTATAAACCTGAGGTGTACATTCAAGATGTTATCAAGAGAGCAGCTTTGGACAGTCATAAGAAGTGCAGTTCTATTGTATAATATACTACACTACCCTATGGTAGCATCTCATTTGAAGTAGGGTTGGTGCCCATGGGAGCTGTTCGATTCCATCCTGACACTTCTGCCTTTCAATTTATGGGCTTCCCTCCATAGGCTTTTTAACCTGCCATTTTTCCAAGGCTTTTGCTTCTAAAGTCTTTTGGGATTAAGAGATCCTTTAGACATGTTTCTTTTTCTGTTTTTTCTTTCTTTTTCTGCATTTCTATATCTTCCATTCCACAGTCACAAAGTGGTGCTGTGATATAGCAGAAATACATGAGGTCTTTGCTCCAGTTCTTTCCAGTATTTTCAGAAACTTCCAGAAATCCTAATAACCCAGAATTTCTTTGGCCTTGGAAGAAAAAGCAATGGCATTGTTGCAAAGAATTGTATAGGCCCTGGTAGATGACAGCACCAGCTTGTATTCTACACAGTGACTTGGGCTTTGACAGGAACACTGGCCATAAAAGCTGGACAATCTCCCAGATCCCTCTGGAAACCATCAGAATCTATTAGTCTCTGGGGGCAGACCATCCTAATAGACTCCCCAGCCTTAAAGAGGGAGAAAAGGGTCAAAAGTCTAAACCTCATCAGAAAGTGATCTGACCATGACAAAGGAGTTAGAGTTAGCCCCTCCGAGATCCTCTTGTCCAGTTGAAAAAAACCAGTGTCCCTTTACTTATGTTGGGCTGATGACATTTTGAGATTGCCCCATGGTTATCATGGTTAAGGCAGTCTCACCATGGAAATTCAGGTCCCTCAGAACCAACATACTGGGGCTCTTCAATACCAGGTCTGAGACTACCTCTGTGAGCTCAGAATAGAGACTGCTGAGCAGCAGGGTGGGCAGTACACCAGCAGAATCCCTTCCCTATCTTGAGAGCCCAACACAAGACACAAAGACTCAAAACCTGTTCCTGAGTGAATAGGAAGCCTAGAGAGGGAAACAGAATTCTTATAGACTATAGTCACTCCCCCTACCAGGCCCTCAGGATGATGCTGGTGCTGCACTGATTACTGAGGGGCACAACTGGGAGAGAACCACCCCACCCACCTCCACCATCCAGGTCTCAGTAATGCAGGTACTGCTTTAAAGTAACCTGCTTTAGTGCTCAAACTGCATTTATAGTCTTCATTTTGAAGGCATCCAGGTCAGCCCCCTCATGAATGAGATCTTATTCTGAGCCATTCTGACATTCAATAGTAGCACCACTTCAGCCCAGTCGATATGGCTGCCAGGAACCATTCAGCTGGGGAAAAACTACAAAAGGGGACAGATGTGGGATATCTGATCCTCCTTCTCCTTTGCTGGCTAGTAATTCCCCCAACACTGTATCTCTCCCTACATGTCACCACCTGGTAGATGTATCCCTATGCTTCCCATCAACCTGGAAAATGAACCAAACTGACCTCATCCGGTTCGCTCTTCAATTTGTTATTAATTGAATGCAGAATCCTCTTCTGAGTAGAAGTGAGTGACATACTGATTTTTTTCCATCTACTTGTATTGTATTTATTATTTATTTATTTTTCAATTTATAGTCTGCCTTTTTCCCACAAAGGGCTCAAGGCAGCTTACATCATTCTCCTCCTCCATCTTATCCCCACAACAACAACCCTGTGAGGTAGGTTGGGCTGAGAGTCTGTGACTGGCCCAAAGCCACCCAGTTGGCTCCATGACCGCGCAGGGACTAGAACCCAGATTGTCTGAGTCCCAGTCCCATGCTCTTAACCACACTATGCCACACTGGCCCTGTATATTTGTGATTGTAGAGCAATGCTTTGTACAGTTGTCTATATGATGTCTTGTTTTATATGGTTTGTTAGCCATCTCAGACTCTATTTAAAAAATAGCAAATAAATCAAATAAAATACGTGAGTGTGCTCCGAAGTGCATTCTGATGTAAGGAATATAATATATGAAATATAAACCAAGGAAGGTTACTTATTTGTAAGGTACAGCAGTTTTTAGGATCTTCCTTTTTGGAATGTGATGTTTCTGAGTCTGCATCATTTTGTTTAGAACAAAGGGTTTGCTTCAGTGGACTGCAGTGTTCTCTGGACATTTCGTGGAAGGTCTATTTTTTCCCTGAAAACTTTGGTACATTAATAAAGTGACAAATGTTCAACGTGTGTGTTTTTAATCTTTTAGTCTGATTCATAAAGCTTAAGTACCCCTATATTTCAAGCTCTCCTCTTAGCTGTGTTTTATACTTTTACATAAATTATATTCCAAATAAAAGTGAACCATGGGCATAAATGTTATAAATGAGCAAGTGGGATATGCAAATGATGTTTGGGATGGAATAACAGATTATCAGAGTACATTATATTTAACAGTCACGTAATTTATAATAATGGAAAAAATCATGAGAAGTATAATGGGTGCAGTGTCTTTTTTTAACCTGCTTTAGTGCTCAAACTGCATTTATAGTCTTCATTTTGAAGGCAGAAAGGTAGCACATTGATCATCAATTATTGTGCAGGTCTCACAGATTTCAGTAAGTGTGTTTGGATTGCTGCTTTAAAGGATTCTCTAATAATTTTATAAGAGTTCACTGAATTGTCAAGGTTTTTTTCTCTTGTATTATTGTGGTTTCTTTGCATCCCCTGCCCTCCCCCCACCCCTCCAAAACAACAATGACAGAGATGTGTGGCTTCATATGCAACACAACTCACAATGTTTCTGTAGTGTCTATTGACATGTATAAGTGCATAAAGAAACTGGCAGTGTCATGTGGATGACAGAGAGAGAGAAAGAGAGAGAGAGAGAGAGAGAGAGAGAGAGAGAGAGAGAGAGAGAGAGAGAGAGAGAAGTCTGGGGCTTGGTGCTGAAATCCCACTGTTCATTTTTTGTGCAAAGTTTTATTAGTATCCCCTGTTCTATATTCCTAGACAGGTAACTCTGTGGAATATTCTAATTTTCAATTCTGCAGGAAAATGTACTTTTTTAAATAGAGAAGATGATTGTGTTTACCATTTGAATTAGTGTACTACATGCTCTAAAGAGCTTAATTCATTTTCGATTGCTGTAACATAATGCAATAATGGGCCATAGGCAGTGGGTTTAGGTTGGATTTACCTTTGCCTAGGAGGAGATATTTTTATGAGAGACAGGCCATCTATTACCATTAAATTCCCCATCCTGGCTGCTGACACAACAGGGACAATGTGATTTTTACATACTTCGACTTCCTCTAGATTAATGAAGAGGAATTACAAGACTGTTACATCCCTAAGCAATTCTTCAGCAATAGGAAGGCTAAAATGGGCAACCATCTTAATGAGAAAAAATGAGAGGGCATCGTCAGGAAATTCGTCTCATTATCAGCCTTTACAATGGAGATAAATGAGAGATATCCAGAGTAAGAATAAGATAAAGAAAAGGAAGACAAGACAATATTGGTAAATGTATATTTCACCTTTTTGATGTTAGACTGAATCTAATTGCAATTCTGAAAACAGGAAAGCCAATTTTGGAAGTCATAATCAGTGAATTTAGTTTTGGCATCCAAGAGCGTCATGGAATGTCTATTGGTCCTTTAACATTTGACTAATTCTGTGCTAGTGTATTTATATTTTAATGGAACAAGGAAAATAAATCTGAAAATATATAAGAGACATACGGAGCTTTCCGAGTTAGCAGAAGCACTAAGATAAAATTTGCTGCACTAGCACTGGCTTCTCTAGTGCACCAGCAGTGCTATTTACTGATATGATGAATTTTCCAGGGAAACTGGTCCTGCTGGAAAATACCATTGATATTGTAGTAGAGGAAGTCCACACAAGTGCTATGTAATTTATGCTAGCACCAGCATCAAATGAGATATTGTCCATAATCTACCCATTCTGTATCTTAGGAAGTCTTAATGCACATCTCCATACTGGGAGATTGGTGACTTGCATGCCAATCCTCACCTATTCCATCGTAGCTTTTCTTTTTAGCTTTATACAAACTATCCATGGTGTTCCATAGTGGTGAATGTATTTCGTGAATCGAGTTCAGCACCATGGATAGCTCCCAGAGCACTCATTAACCTGCAATGGACAAGGAGTCACCAGCCTCTGCTATCTATGAACAATCTTTGCTGAGGTCAGTAGCATTAATATGAAGATCTTTTAGTGGATTATCTAATTCTAATTGCATAGATACAACTTTTTATCAGCATAGCTTCCTGCTAAAAAGGCAAAACTCAATGACTTTCTTTCTGCTCTTAAAGGCACATATAGATGGAACTCCAAAGTGCAAAAACTGGATTTTGATGAAAACAGGCAAACAGGTGTTTTAAGGATTGGGGGGAAAGTACAGAAAGGGGGGAAGGTTGGTTGGATTTTGAGACTGCAACAGTAAGCAGTCAGACTGGCAGAGTGGCAGAAGAAAACCCAAAATGCGGTGGGTGGGGAGAACCATGTAGCTACCACAGTCCTGTGCTGAGCTGCTTACCTGTTCCTTAAGTGCCCACTATGTCCATGGCAGACCTTTGGTGCCTGTCCCAGGTCTTCTTGCATTATCTGGGGAAAACTGCACCTGGGCACCTGTACCAGAGAAACTTTGCTGCAATCTCTCCTGGTGCTGCCCAAGGTCCCATACTCCCTGGGAGAGTTTCTTGTTGCATCTGTGCTAGATGTGGAAGATCTACATTTTCCTTTTCCAGGAAAAGGAATATATCTCTTTTGGCCCTTTCCCCCTACCTGGATGGGAATTCCAAAAATAATTTTCTGGTAATGGCTCATCCACAGTTTTGAGATGGATGCTAGGGAATTCTCCATTGTTTAGTCTAATGGACAGTTTATTGTTCAGTAGGTTTGCTAACGGGAGGCACCTAGCCTTGAGAGGACTTCAACCAGGGCATCTGCATTATTGTGACAACAAGGACCTACAACTGATTGCATAACAAGGACCTACAACTGATTGCAAAAGGCAATCTCTGACCTTGGTAAGATGGGGTGGGTATGGCCCAGTCCGGAAAGATCAAATAGAGCCTTGCAGAAGAGCAGGCCAAGATATTTTTCCATAACAGGTAACAGTCCTACCTCTGCTCCAGCACTGAAAGTATATTTATTTTCTGAAATGTAATGTTTAAATTGGGAGTATTCTCCTATGCATTTTAATAAGATATGAAAGTTAGTTTCAGCATAGATCATCACAACTTTCTGCATACTGTTTTTTCTATCTCTGAATAATTTTGAGGATTGCTTGCATCATCCTGAAGTCTAACTCCTCATGGGACACTATAGCTCTGCAGACTTTAATATGAGCTGCTGATCCTGGAATGAGGTCCACCTGGAAAGCTGTGGCTCATGAGCAAGCTGTGAAGCTTGAAAATAAAGGGAAGGCAGATTTCAGGTTATCTTCTAATAATGAATGCTTTATTTCACACATGCACACACAAGCACATAGTTGAAATATTTTTGTGCAGTCTTTTTCATGCTATTGATGGTTCTGAATTATATGCATTTCCTTTTCACTAATATCAACACAATATTTTGGCTCAAATCCACCACCAGCTAAAGGATTTTCTTGTTTCTTTCCCCTCTCCACCAAGCCTCATTATTCAGTCTGTGATATGGGAAATAAGACTGGCTCCCAATATTGACCAATTTTCAGGGACCACATAGATAGGTCATGTGGTGTTTAGAATAACTAAAATGGCAAATGCAGTTCAATGTAAGCAAGTGTAAGGTAATGCGCATTGGGACAAAAAATCCAACTTCATGTATAGACTGATGGGGACTAAGCCAGCAGTGGGTGATCAGGAAAGGGATCTTGGGGTTCTAGTGGACATCTCAATGAAAATGTCAACCCAGAGCACAGCTGCTGTGAAAAAAGGTAAACTCTATGATAGGGATAATTTGGAAAGAAATTGAAAATAAAACTGCCAAGATCATACTCCCCTTATAAAATCTTTGGTGCTACTACACCTAGACAGTTGTGTACAGTTCTGGTCACCATACTAAAATGGCTTTAAAAAGCCATTATTGAGTTGGGAAAAGTGCAGAGGGGCAACTGAAATGCAGGTGAAGCAGCTGGGGCAATTCCCTATGAAGAACAGTTACAGCTGGGATTGTTTAGCTTGGAAAATGCTGCATAAGGGGAGACACGATGGACATTTTTAGAATTCCCCATGGTGTGGAGAAAGTGAAGAGGGAGACATTTTTCCTCCTTTCCCATAATACTAGAACCTGGGGTCACCCCATGAAGCTGGCTGGTGGGAGACTCAGGACAGATAAAAGGAAGGACTACTTCACACAGTGCCTAGTTAAGCTGTGGAATTCACTGCCAGAGAAAATAGTGATGGCCCCCACTTTAAATGGCTTTAATAGGGGGTTGGACAAATTCATGGAGAAAAAGGCGATCTGTTCCTAATAGCCTTGCTGGCTTTGTGTCATTGGACATGGCATGCCTGTGTACCCCCGTTGCTTCGGAGCATGGGCAGCAGGGGGTCTTGCACCCATGCTGCTTGATGGGTCCTCTGAACAGCTACCACACTAATGAAGTGCTGGGCTGGACAGAGCACTACTCTGATGGATTGTGGCTTTCTTTACGTTCTCAAAAGCATACTATATATGTCAGCCATCCCTAATCTGGTGCCCTCCAGATGCTTTGGACCAAGATTGCTAGGGCTGATGGGACCTGAATTCCGAAACAGCTGGATGGCAGCTAGGGAAAAGCTGATATACACAATAACTATACCCACATAATCACCATCAAGAATTAACACATTTTCCCTTGACTTGTGGTCACAAATTCTTACTTTCCGTGGCAGAATTTCTCTAATTCTCATGGAGTGAAGGAAGTGAATAAGATGTATATTATAAATAAGCAATAGCGCACCATCTTCTTGTTTCTCCATCGTGCTGAAACTCTTGGCAGTCTTCCGTTGGACAGCTGTACCTGTCTAACAAGCTCTTGATTACTGGGAGCATTTCTAACAGCTTGCTTGCTGTTATCTACTATCTTTGGACACCTCTCTGCTGTCTGTTTGATCAGCAACCACCAGTGAAATAGCCCAGTGGGTAAGTAATGCCTTCTGGGCATTACATGTCAGTTATGCTGCTTCAATTTCTCTGCCCCATTGCTTCCCTCCCTCTCCCTCTAGGATGCATATTGGATGTCATCACTTGTCAGAAGATGAAATGGAAATGGATCCACTGGAAATAATGACTTGCAGAATCATATCCTGTCACTGCATCTTCTGGGTAAGCACTCCGGATTTCTCTACAGGTGTAAAATTAATCTGCCATCACTTTAAGGATGGTCTCCTAGTTAGAAGGGCACACAGTGGATTTCAGCAAATGCATACCAATAATATACAGAGGAATGGAGTCGTGGTCCACTTACACCTGAGCATACTTTGGCCTCGGAGATTCAGATCCTACTGCAAGTGTTTCCTAGAGATTTATGAATTGCAATGCCAGCACTTTTAAAAATTAAAGAAAAAGCATGACGGAGGTAGTAAATGAATGATATGTTCATTTGTGCTACTGCACATTTTTCACATGCTTTGCTTTAAAAAAATAGTCCAGAAGCTTATTATCCTTGAGAGGTTGCTAGTTAGTCAGTCATGTCAAACTTCTAGCATTTCTGGCTCTTTTAAGTGCCTATCATTTACTGTATTTTGTAGTGCCACAATGTGCCGAGGCTTGCACTTCCAAAAGCTAAACAGAGACGTATGCTACTTTAGGAGTGTGGAATGGTGCCATTTATACAAAAACTTTGGGAATTTCAAAACTGTATGTAACCATAGTGGGTTGGATCTGGCTTGTTTTCCACTGGGTGGAGCTTTCCTAAAGTGATGCTCTTCTCAGGATACTCTCACCAGTGGAAGGGATGGAGGGAGAGGAAGCCATCTTTTCTGATTCTCTTCTCCACTGGAGCCCTCACTACCACCCCTTTCCCTGTTCCCAACCCTCCAGAGCAGATTTTGGGGATAGTTGACAGTAGAGGGTAGAAGGGATCAAAGAAGAATTCCTTCTCCTGTATTCCACCACCTCTCTAAAGGAGATTTTCCAGAGGGAGATAGAAACAAAGGTGGCAGAGGGAAGAATCAACACAGATCACTTCCTGCTGTCTTCTGCCAGCACAAATGTTCCACTGCAACAGCGCTTCAGCCTGTGCAAGAAACACCTTGGATCAACAAGAGTTCAATCTGTGCAGGTTCGTATAACAAGCTACTCTTTCTCCAAAACCCACTGGATGGAATATTATTTTCTTCTTACAATAAGCATAGAATGGAACAGATAATAAGGAATGCCCAAGATCACCCAGTGAGCCTCACAGTTCAGTCGGGATTCCTCCCTTACCTTCATTGTAACTATCCTCTTTATTTCCTTCCTTTCTCATTTCTTTTAAAAAAGTGGATGCATGAAAACAACACCTTAACTTATTTCAGCATTTCTGTAAATGTCACAGTAACACTTGCTCAGTTTGGAATGGTGAGCATAGTGACTCCTCTTGCAGTGGCATCAAAGTTGAGTCTACTGCAGCCAGCGCTGAGCCAAGACATTTTGCTGCCTGAGGGAAAAGGCAAGATGGTGCCTCCTCCCCACTCCACATTCAGAAGCTGACTAAACTGGCAGCTGAACATAGAATGGAATCGACCACCAGGCCAGGAGTGGCAGAGTGGCTGAGCAGCTTGAAGACAGATTCTGTGGCATGCACAGCTCTGCCTGTCAACACAGGGAAGTAGCTGGGAAGCTGCAGGATGGGCTTACTCCCCTTCCTTCCTTCCTTCCTTCCTTCCTTCCTTCCTTCCTTCCTTCCTTCCAAAAATAGGGCTGCAGCTAGCTTATGATGTTCCTGAGAATATCTCTAGTGACTGAGTTAGGGACTGGAAGTCAAGTCTTCCTGGTTGAGCTTCTATGCCCTAGACATGAGACTACACTACTCTGGAGATGCAATCATATATGCTCTTATATGGGAGTGTGGCCTATGTAATTCAGTCACTCTTACTTCTGGGTAAGACTAAATATGCATCTGGAGTAGATATGTATCTGATAGAGTGGATGTACATCTGACTGAACTGTAGGTTCTTATTCCATTTATCTCAAATAGTTTGTGCTTCCTGCAGCTGTCTTGTGACATCAGAGTTGTTCTCTTTAGCCTCTCGAGTTCTCCTCTTAAACTTTCCACATGCTGACACCTTTAGCTGCTCTTTCTTTTTTCTTGACAGCATTTTTTCAGCCTTATCGGCTCCTTATCCGACTGAGTTTCTCTTACACAGGCTATTTTCTGTTTTTCTTTTCTTTTTTCTGCACTGTTCGGAACACATATCTTGTTTTAGCAGGCTTTAAAAATAATTGCAAACTAAATAAAATAGATTCCCCCGAGTCCAAAACACTGTTCCAACTTTTAAAAAAATGCTGAGTAAAATCTACCACAGTTAAGAGTTACCAGCCTTGCATCTAATTGAAGATCTTACTTTTAGTGTTTACTTTTCAAAGCAAACTATAAAAATAATTACGAAGTATTACCAGCATGAAATGCTTTTAAAAGTTCATTATAGATTGGCAATTTTGTGCTTTCATAGAAAACACTTGAGGATAGCAATATACTACCCTGTAATCCACAATCCAGTTCTGCTACGATGTCTGTGCTCTTATTGAATAAGGCTGCAATCCAATGCATGCTTAGCTGTGAGAATGTGCCACTGAATTCAGTAGAACTTACTTCTGAGTAAACAGGAATAGGATTGTGCATTGACTAATTCAATTTCAGGAACTGCAGCCAGAGATCCCCCTCATTCTAGGGGGAGCTTCTTCTGTCAGAAAAACAGAATCTTTGAATGTAAAGCAAGGGTGCTAATACTGCTTAAGTCAAAGTATGCTTGTTTAAGTATTTTGAGGAGTTTCCTGCAAGGAAATATACCAGTAGAAACAAATTCATGGGGAAACCAAGTGTCCCCAAAACACTCTCTGAGGGGCTGTAGGACTTTTCAAATTTTCAGCTCTAAGCCTGGAGGCCATACTCTGATCTTGGAGCTTGGAAACTGAGCTCTTCCCCACCTCCCCCACCCTGTGGCAGCTGGCACAGAAAGAACAACACCAACTGCTTCCCAAAGTCAGGAGAATGACCTTGAAGAAGGGGAATGGGGGAGTGGCAGGGGAGATGAAGGAGGTGGCCAGGAGAGAGAAGGTATCCTAGATCCACCCTAGCATCCTTCCCTTCACTTCCAGGATGCTACATGGACAAAAATCCTGTGTAGTGTGTGCACAAAGCAGGTGGGCAGAGATGTAAGGGCTACTGTTGCCATTCTTTCCACAGTACACCAGATGACTACAAGCCATTGAATCTGAGGGCTTGCTGGTATCCTGATAGAGGTGTCCAAAGTGCAACACAGGGAAGAGATACCTCTCAAGATTATCTGGATAGAAGAGAATAAGAGTTGCCACTTAACATCATTAGCTTAGCTGGGATGAATTCACAGGAGCACCACTGCATAATGTTCGGGATGTCCAACAAAACAGAGGAAGGGGGTTTATGAAGGTTTGTACTGCACAGGATACAGTCCTGCTATTGCTCCTACATGAGTCCAAAACTGATTATGGGGAATCGGATTGGACTGTCAGGATAAGGCAAAGGGCACGCTTCCACCTGTGCGAGGTGTTGCAGAAAGCCGGTTCTGAACTATGGGCCATGGAAGCATCCAGCCACAGATCCTTTTGTGTAAGTGCTGGTGCACGAGGGCAACCTGTTCCACGAGTGAACGCAGAGCCAGCTGTGCATGCGGTCGCACAAGTGAGATGCGCAAGCAGTGCTGCAGTGGAAATACTTGGCGAAGGCCCACTTGTGCACTGTCTGCATTGGTAGAAAGAAACTTTTGGATTCTGCCAAAAGAGAATGACTGTGAAGTACTAGTTTGTAGAAAGCTGCAGATGAGGTTTCAGCAGTGTACACTGAAAAGCTGTCAATTGTCCAGAAGCCATTTCCAGTGTTCATGATAAACACTCAACAGTTTTAACTAGCAATAGCAGTGCTGGCATCAGAAGGGATGGAGGCTAAGAACTGGTTAAACCCAGGTAGCAGAGAGTGGGCCATATTCCCAAATTTATCAAGGGAACTTTATAGCTTGAGCACATTTTAAACCTTCCAGGAATGGCTTTAAAAACTGAGATGCTGAAAACTCTAAAAAGATATTATAATGTAATGTAACATATCATGCCATGTTCATTATGTTGTGCATTTTGTTGTGAATTGTCCTGAAAGCTTCAGCTATTGGGCAGTACAGAAATGAAAATTATCATCCAGAGAAGAAAATTGGAAAAGTTGTTTGTAGCATGAAGGTACGCATTCTGACATCATTTAACTCTAATATTCTGAGGGTCTTGGGAAATTTAATTCTTCATTTGATGCTTTTTCTGCACTTGTGCAAAGTCCTGCCCTTTGTTTTATGCTTTTCATCATATTTGTGATCTGAAAACAGCCGCGGCATAGCAATACTCTAATAAGCACATAATTATATACATGATAGACAAATATCATCTTTTTGAATGTTCCTATTCTAGGTAAGCACCCTTGGATAGAAATTTGTTGTTAGCTCAGTGTTATGAACTTCACAGAAAACTCAATTTTTGAGGCCTTAGAGTAGTAATCAATAGGAGTTTAGATTCTGAGTTAGCACTTAATGAAAAATCTACTCATTATTACCCCTTTGTTGAAACAAACTTGTGCCTTACATCATTTGTTTTTGAGTATTCAGCAAGATGATGACCTACCCTGCAATCATAAGTGTGGTTTGGTGGGAAAGAAGTGGATGAACATCAGAAGTCCTGCTAGCAGCAGGGGAAGGTATCCCCATGGGTTTTGGTGCATGCATGCGCATACATGCAAATATATTTTCATATTTTTGGTGCATGCATTCTCTCTCTCTCTCTCCCCCTCCCTCCCTCCCTCTCTCTCTCCCTCTCTCTCTCTCTCTCTCTCTCTTACACACACCCTCTAGGTTTGGATATTCTAGCCCTAAATGGGTATAGCTAAGGGACCCAAGTTGGGCATCTCTTGATGGGCTGTGGCAGCTTTTGATCTAGCAGATTTGAGAGCCTTCTGCTTGCTACCACCAACAGTAGCTTTGCATGCATGGCATGAACCCACAGGAAACTGAGCCACTGAGGTGAATGGAAATAAATACCCACCCCCAACCTGGCCAGCAAAGCTTTGCGTCATTGATGGGGGAATGTCCCTGCTACATCCTGTTTCCACCATCTGGCAGATCTGCTGGTTAGGATGTCTTTGGCTATACCCTCTTCCTTGGGAGTAACATCCATTGAACACAAAGGAACTAGCTCTTGAGATAATATAGATAGATAGGTCTAAGAAACTGTAAGATAAACTAATGGTATCCCTAAATGAGTGCTGAATGCTTTGTTTGGTTACAGTATTTGGAAGTTAAATTGTGCTTGATACATCAGAATTCTGTTGAAATTGTCATTCTGTTTAGAAAAAAATCCACGAAACAGCTAAACTTTCTGTGAAGGAACAATGGCTAATTTTAATTTCCTTTTACTTTTAAAGTTCTCTGAAAATTCGGTTTGATTGAGATCCAGCATACTTTTAATAAAAGTAAATAAATGTATGCTGTAATGCAAGACTTGGAAGGGCAGCAAGGAAGGGACTGGGAAAGATCATCCAGTGTCAGGACTTTTTGCTGGAGGCAGATCATCCACACTATTGTATTCCGTATCACTATGTATGGCTGTGAAAGCTGGATAGTGAAGAAAGTTGTCAGGAAGAAAAGTCCTCAACCTCCAGCGTAGGGATTTGAGCAGCAGGAGCATCTCATATTGCACTCACCTTGCATGGGGTAATCTGCAGCTGCCTCCTCACTTTGTGGGTTGAAGGGCACCTGCTGCATTTGTCTGTTGTGCACCATTATGTCCATTTGCACCCTCTGCAGACTGTTGCCTCTGCAGAACAATGCAGTGTGAGTCCCAGACCTCCTCTCTTGGTCCTATCCTAGACCTTCCCCACACTTTTCATATTCAGGTGGTATCATCTTTCTTGTATCTTTATCTTTCCTGCAATGTACTCCTTCCTTCCTTCTTATGTCCTGGAGAGAAGGCCTCCCTCCCTCCACCTGTTTCTTTACCTGCCTTCACTCCTTATTATCTATGCTCCACCAAGGTCTTTCATCTGTTCCCCTCATTTTCAGCTTCCACAGTCTCTCTCTCAAGGTAACCTCTTCTCCTGTGACTCCAGAAGCAGTTGTTAATGTATGTTTTGTTTTATTTTATTTTAAACTATTTTTGCACCAACTTTAGGGAGTAAAACACTCTCAAGATGGCAAGTTATGCAAAAACAGAATAGTGAGCTGCTTAAAGTATGCATTGAATTCCCACATATAGCTGTTGAGTTTGTTTTTAATAAAAAGACATTTTAATAACAGACAATATTTTACTTCAATGTAGAAACTAATGTAATGTATATCAGTGGTGCACAGATATATAATAAACTTTCATTTCTATTGTGAAAACCAATGCTTTTCATCTTTAATCTCTGGTTTTAGCAAAACCAACAAAGACTTTTGGAGTATCTTAGTCCAAAGATGCCACAAGACTCTGTTACTTTTGCTGTAGCAGACTAACATAGGTACGACTCTAGAAATTATTTTATCAAGTTTTTATCACTGGGCTCCCAGTGAATTTCAATGTTGCAGTATATTTTGAAAGCTTTTCTTAATGCACTGAGTTTTAACAGGTATCTTGGAGTGCTCTTGCTCTTCTGGAGGCCAACCTACTGTGTATCTTGAAAGCACTCAGAAGTAAAGTGGAATTAAAAATCACGAACCTGTTGAAAGAATTCTGTTAGCAAAGAGAAAAAGAGCAGCCAAGTGCAAAACTGACAGGTAAACACCCACAAATACCCCTCACCCTATTGGACTTGCAAAAGTATCTGCACATCTGTTGAACTGGACATGGCCATACCATTGGAGTCACCTATTAAAAAGCAGACAAACTGAATCAAAGCCAGCAGCAAGATCTATGAGCTATCAAGTTTAGAGCAGCCAGCTGCTCTGCACTTCCATCTCAGATGGATCTGGGAACAAATGAAACTTCATGAAGACACAGCAAGTTTACAGGATTGGTTTCAGCAGTAAAGAGTGACTTAATCATGATGTGAATGTTCATGCTTCATTTTTCTGTTCTTGTAATTTTATCATTTTCCAATTATATCTTGACACAACAGCCATCAATAAAGACAGAAGCTGTCTTATTCCAGATCAGACAATTTTACAGCTAACCCTGTATGGTCTACTCTAAGGGGCACTGGCTCCTTGCAGGTTTAGGCAGAGCAGCATGTCTTATCAAGTGCTCTGTTATTGATTTAGGGTGCAATTCTATTCATGGTTAGAGAGGAAAAGGTCCACAATTCAGCACTGGGCCTCAGTCTGGTTTGCACTCATGGTTGGGTGCTATGTTATCCAACTCTGCCATGAATTTTGTAGAATAGATTATCTTTCATGAGAACCTCCACCTTGTTTTGGGGTTATTCTCATCACTGATGTGAACCTGGTAACCCTTTGTCATGAGTTGTCAAAAGCAGCTGAAGACCCACTTTCATGACCTCGGCAGTGAGTGCTCTTCCACTGATGCTGAAACAGCACTTTGAAGGGACCATCACCTGCCCCTTGTTGATTGTTTTTCTTTTGGTGTGCTTCAGAAATGCACAATAGGGGTTATTCTTTGTGATTATTCTTTTGCAAGGGCATGTGTGCACATATAACTGTCCAATGGGTGCATTCTTCCTGGATGATTCCTTGTCTGTTTCAGCTGTTGATCAGAGGACAAGGCAAGATTGCACATAGGCTAATTTGTCCACACTTGCCAGGGACCATTTGCCAAGCTGCCAACTGGAAACCACTAGTAAAATTAGGGCTGGCAGGAAGCAGCAACTGCAGTTGCACCAAAAGAGGTTGAGGATAATATCTCCCCCCAACAATGTAGACTTTCAGAGTTTAAGTATTGAATGATGGTTCATGGCACTTTCCTCCTCTTCATCTTTCCTCTGAGTCCCCAGCTACCCCGGAAAGAGGAAAAATGGTGTGCCTCCACTTTTTCAGAGTACTCACTGCTGCAGTTAGTGTGGTTCCATGACAGTTTTTTTAAACTGCAGAAATTTATTCAAATGTAATGGCAGTGAAATAAATGGGAAATTTGCACCTGCATTAACTGCTCTTTTACAGCAGTGAATGAAAAGGGGCAGTGATGGGAACAAAGGCGGGGAGGCAAGACTGGATCAGCCATGAAAGACATTGTGATACTGAAGACTGAGGTGGATGAAGCAGGGGAGCAAGCCAGGATAGCTCCATTATCTGTCAGGCATACCATGAGCAGTCTGGCACTATGGCTTATTCACGGTGTTACCGGACTGAGCCAGTCAACAGCTGGGACAAACCTGGGTGGACCCCAGACCCGAGCCAAACAGAGCCTGAGACGAGACTTAGAGCCAAAACCAGCTTTATTCTAGTGCACTATAGAATAAAGGGAGACAAAAGGGGACATTCAGCCCAAAGCAGTGTCTTGAAAGTTGCACCCCAGTACATGCGTTTTATACCCTAGGTAACCAATTAGGTCATCTAATACACACCTAATACATCAATGTATGCACCCCCTCCCATGCTGGAGAAAGAATCCTTTCTTCTTCAAGGACCAGACATTTCCCATGTCTATTTCTTATCTGCTCGAGATTCACACAGGCTTGCCATGTTCTTGCTCCCTGCACATTTGCAACTTTCATGGTGGCTAGAGCCAGTTTCCACTGCCCCTTTGATTACTGTATTCGAGGTCAGGCTAGCATGTTAGCTGTGGGTTACACAAAATTCATTTTGTTCGTATCTGCCCTCCCTTCTGGGACAGTATAACTGTGGTGTTTTTACTATGTGGCCTTCCTCTGGCCAACTACTTCTGGGGCCTTTGTCTGGCCAATTACTTTTGGGGTGTTTTGGGGTGCTGCAATTGGTAACAACGGGGTGGCTTTGCATGACATGTGAACCCACCTAGTGATCAAATGCAAGGGCTTCCTTCCCACAGTCCGGTTAAGGATAAGGGATGGTTTGAATTGGAACCTACTCCCACAACCATTCTTCCTCTTAAGGCTTTGAGAGAGTACGCTGCCAAAATCAGAATATAACAGACAGCTTGCTTAGTTTCAGTATTCTGCTAGCATCATCTCTTAATGAAAGTTTAAGTTTGTTTAATAAGCACAGTGCTTGTTCCTCACTATGCAAATAAAATGAGAGTTAGATGCTAGCTGCAACTACATATGAAGTACAATACTTGAGAACAGGACTTTACAAAGTAGCTGGTGTACATTTTACAAAAAAGTGAAGCGAGGCAAGTGGGAAGGGAAGGGAAGGGAAGGGAAGGGAAGGGAAGGGAAGGGAAGGGAAGGGAAGGGAAGGGAAGGGAAGGGAGAAGATGAGGAGGGAGAGGCAAGGCGAGGCAGTAAAAAAGGCAACAGTTTTCATCAATTTTCCCTCCATCTGCACCAACACCTGTGGCCTTGGGAGGCATCCAATTCTCAAGTGGCATCAGGGAAAAGGAAGAATGGTCCAAAAGCACTTCCCACATTCCCATTTTCCAAGAAGGAACCTCAGCTAAATCCAAAGCCCTGCCAGCAACAGCAAGAGCCCTTCCTTCATAGAATGGATGCTTAGGATTCAGATCATAAACACTTTTTGTTACCAATGCACCAACCCCTTGCAGTTACCCCAAAATGATCTGAAAGTTGGAGCAAATGAAAGGAGAGGCCATCTTGCACAAGTGAGTCTGCTTGTGGGGCATGAGATGGTACAAACTGTATATGGTTCAAGATCAGTTGGTGTATCTACTTTGTTGCAGTATATATTTGGCAATTCTCTCTCTCTCAATCTCTCTCTCTCTCTCTCTCTCTCTCTCTCTCTCTCTCTCTCTCTCTCTCTCTCAGAAAATAAGGTTGTTTATAACAAAGAATACAAAACAGCTGTGACCATTTGAATCAAGAATTTCTAGTTTTGTTGGTTAATAGTATCACAAAAATGGTGTAGCCCTTATGAAGTGGTTGCATGACTAATATCTTACAAAACAAATATGAAACTACATATTGCAAGTGAAATAAGGAGTTACCAGCTTCACTTTTTCCATCACAAGGTAAATGCATTCGCAGGACATCATTTGGCGGGATGGCAAGGCTGTCAAACTTTTCCTTACTCACCGATCATGGGATATGTGGGGGTCTCATTTTCAGGGCCTCCACCCACTACCACTTTTGTTACCCAAGCATAGGGCTGGCAACATGTGTGGTAAGACCTGTCTTTCTGCCCTAAGGTATGATTCTGAGTCCCTTCTGAAACATCACAGTTCAAACGAAGCATGTTTTTAAAGGATGACTTGTATGGGGTAGAAGTTGAGCATATTAATTCTTCTTAAAATATCAAAACAAGGTTGGTATTAAACAAACCATAATGTATTCCATTAAGTATAACTCAGTAATCATGCAAATACAGCAGAGAGACTTAGCTTTGCCTTTAGTGTCCTTGTTGCTATGGTTATAGCTTTAACTACCACTCTAAATTACTGTTGTGCCACTTAAAATGTTCACTTTTCATTTGCTTTTATTAAAATATCAGCAGCAGTATCTGACTATTTTAATTGGTATTTAGAGGCAAGGTGAAATTTGTTTGCATTTTAACACGTTAAATCCATTTAATATGAAATCTGTATTTAAATGTGCTGTCAAGATAGTAAAGTCTCACAACCTTCATTAATTTTTTTTAGAAATTTGCTATGGGAAAATGTCTATATTCTGAGGCACATTTCCTATATGCATGAGCAAATCCCATGTAAACAAAATAAGACTTAGGTATATTGTCAGTCAACAGAGTATGGAATAGCAATAAATAAATTAAACTCCTTTGAGGAAAGTCTTCAATATCTAGATCTCAAACAATAATTTTAGACTCAAGTGCTTATATACTTAACAAATTATGGGATCTTATGGCAATCTAAAGATCAATCATCAGAATTAAAATTATCCCTTAAGCCTGCATAGTTTCTCATTTCTTTTCATAAGTCCTGTTGTGCTTCAGCATGGGAAACAGTTGTAGTCCAGACCCCTGTAAACATGAGTCTGGGAATACGTCCCACTGCACTCTGTCAAACTTACTCCTGAATAGAAACACACAGAATGGTGATGTGATGTACACAAACTATTGGGTGGGATAATTGATAATTCCCATTCCAGCATCTGTCATGAACATCTGTTGTTCATAGTCATAATTTTTGTCACTGCACAGAATTCTCCATACAGTCTTTTGAAAATGGGTTCTACATTGATCTGGAGCTAACAAAATCTTCCTGCAGATATCGGGCTTTGACCCTTTCTGATCACCTTCCACAGACATCAAAGACTTCTCTATGACATCAGCTAGACCTATTATAATTGCACAATGGCCACAGCTCAGCCTTATCTCTAGGGAAAATGTGGGTTTGTCTAGCACTCATCAAACTTTCAATTTTGAAAAATATGGAAACATGCAACCTGAAGGCTTTGAGCATGCCCTATGATGGGAAGACTAGCCAGATCAAGAACCAGAATGCAGTAGGCATAGTTTAAGCCTTAAACTTAAACTTAAATTTTAAGGAATATGTCATATAATTGCATTGCATCTTTAGTTTTTATTTAAATAATTTAGGCACTTAAATTTAGTTTCCTTACAGCTGCCACATTTTTTCATGACTATTACATTATTGTTCATGATATTTTTGAAAATTGTAGAAACATAATGTATCACTATGAGAGACAGCAGCAAAAAACCAAACACTCACACCTTTCTTGAAAATGGTAGCATTTGATTTTTTGAAGGGGACGTGCTTCAGGATTGAGTATGCCATTTGTAAGTCAATTTACTTCACAATGACTAAAATCTTTTTGTAAATCATGCTTCTAATTCGTGTACCTTCCACGCCTGTTACTATATAAGTTGGTTGATTTTGCTATGGATTGCAGCTTACACTGTTCTTTTGTTGACTAATTGATAACCTGTTCCCATTATCTCTTTTCCTGAGAAAGTAGTTCATGCAATGTAACATGTTGCAGCCTTGTAAGTCCTGCTCATTGGACACCATCAAGGTCAAGTGGCTGAATACAGGGATTTTTGGCAGTTGCCCCATATTTGTGGATTTTCTTAAGCCTTTAAATCAATCTTGAGAATCTTTTTGCTTCATCCTCCATTTTGTTAAAGTTATCGAGCTGGTTTCTTTTAGTAGTTATATTGCCATTGTCTTGGTCTGGAATTATTTTATTGAATTGACTGTGCTGGATTCTAGAGTATTTTTAAATGACCCATTTAATTATGTAACCATCAATGATTAGACCTTGAATTCTATTTCATGCTATGGATGAGCTGCACCCAGACCTCACCCACAAAGGGAGGACTTTTGTCCTGCATAGTCTGTACCAGGGTGTCTATCTGCACCATTGTGGAGGGAGGACTCCAGAAAAGCAATAAACAGTAACTCAACTGGACTATAGCAACCCAGCCTCTCTACATACCCCCCTGCAATTTCCATCCTTGCCAGGCAAGAGATGTCTTCATATGACCAACTCAGAATAATGAAAACATGAAAGAAGAGGTGTTAAATGATGGAGAAAACCCCAGCCCAAACCATCATGTGTTGAAAGGTTCTTATGCATCAAGCTTATATTTGTATAATTCAAGAACATAAGAAGCTGCTTTATACTGAGACCAGTGGCCCAGCTAGCATAGCCTGTTGGCACAGATGATGGTTTTCTGGACATCAGACAGAAGTTTGTCCTGCCCTACCTGGAAGGGTTGAGGATTCAACCAGCAGCCCTCTGCATGCAGAGCATGAGCTTTGCCATGAAGCGATGGCTCCTTCCTCCCTGTATATGCAGAATTACCCAAGGATGTGCTGGTGAATGCATGGAAACTCACTTGGCTAGAGGTTGGGCTCACTACTGTAATTTGAGAAGAGTTTTGATGAAGACAAATGGCAGACTAACAATTAGATGGTGCATTGGTATATTCTGTGAGCTCTCCCTTGATCTGAGAAGCAGAAAAAGAAGGGAAATGCTGTATTCTTCCCCTGTAGGAAGAAAATACCTGCACACAGCCAACTGTTTATATACTTATTCTGAAATCTCAAGGCTTCCCTCCCTTCTTTATTTTAAAGCAACATCCTTCTCATTTGCCCTATCCCGTTTTTTCCTCCCCCCCCCCCCCCAGCTTTTCTATTTCCCCTTGTGGGAAAAAGAATCCCTTCAAAGAGCCGAGGTGAGAAGATTTTTCATATATTCCTGCAGAAGCCTGATAAGTGCTTTAATTTTTTTGACTATGGTAGGCCTGTGGTGGCCTTTCCCCTTTAGCCTTGATAAGGATTGGGATTTTACAAATGCTGCAGCTGTATTTTGTGTGATGAGATTGTCCTTGGGCAAGCACATCTAATAATTTACTTGGCAGGTCATGTTCAGTCTTACCTAGGAAAAAAAAAGGAAGAACAAAATAGGAAACATTCATAATTCATGGTGACCAGGCATTTTAAAGTGACTTAAAAAGATCTGAATGTGGTACAGAGCTACTCTGTGGCATTTATACTGAAGTTGACTTTCTGTGTGAGTCATTATCATTTGCTTTAAAAAAGAAAAGAAAAACAGATTAATTTCCCTTGCTTTTCTGTGCAGAATCTGAAGCAGATAATCGCCATATAAAAAGAAGCAATTTTCTTCTAACAGGGACAAAGTCTGGGGAGATAAGGCAGATTTGGGAAGACATTAGCCCTGTTCAGTGGGAAACTGCTTTCCAGATTGCATGGAGAGTTTTCACAGGCCGAGGAGGGGCAAGTGGTTTCCTTCCTTGTGTGGAGGGCAATGACAGAAAGGGCCATGGGGTTAGGGGGCACTCCCTCCTGATGGTTGCTATGCCCAGACTGGGAATGCCTGAACGGGGCTTCTACAACCAAGCAGGCTGTGAATGCTGCATTGAATTGACAGTCAAGGACAGGCTCTGCAAATCTTGAGTCAACTATTCTGTACTATAGTTTTCTGCTGGACATATTTGCCAGATTCAGTCATAAACATAAAACAGCATATTTTACACATTTTAATATAGCATATTTACACTAATACACTATAGCATATTTATACTAACCAAATGCTGTATTGCTACTAGGTATCCCCAGTGACAGACAAGTAAAAATCTCTCTCTCTCTCTCTCTCTCTCTCTCTCTCTCTCTCTCTCTCTCTCACACACACACACACACACACACACACACACACACAGGCATGTACAATGGTTCTTCAAAAATTTTCCACATTTTTAAAAACTCTATTTATTAAAAATTTCAAAAACATATTGCATCACTTATCTACATAATCACCTTCCTTTGTGATGCATTTTCCCAGCATCATACCAACTTTTTCATGCCATCAGCAAAAATATATTTGAAATATATTTATAAAATATAAAAGTGCAGAAGCGTTTTGAAGAACCCTCATATTATATTTATTCTGCTGCTATGCCTAAATGTGCAGAGTTCTTGAAGAGCATCCAGAAGCTTCAACTGGTGCAAGCTTTTCTTAAACCACTACACAATATCAAAACAACTTCACACATGCCCCAAAAGACCTGCAGTAGTCACCAACTAGAGCACAGGAGTATGCCTTGTACTGAGATAGACCATTGACTGCATACAGTCTTGATGGCATGTCAATAGATAAAATAGCACAGATATGTTTAACACTACTACTAATAATAATACATATAGTGTGGGTGTGTAAGTTATGCACCTGAATGCCAGACAGAAAAAAAATGCAGCGCTTCATCTAAGTGGGCATGAGTCCTATCCGAGTGATGTCAGAAGCAAAAATCCTGTATTTGATCTTGTTTGAGTTTCTGTACCTATCTCCATGTAAGAGTGCTTCAGAAGAACATTTTCACCAGCTGTCATGAAAAGGGAGCTCTGTGAAACTTACCATATAAAAATATCTATGTGTGTCAGCTGCAAAACGCTGGATGGAGTGAGCTAGCAGAGCAGCAACAACAATTTTTTGCACATGCTATACAAAAAACGTATTTTCGTACTTTAATATGGACAGCAAATTTGAACTGGCATTAGTTTCACTGGACACTGTTGTACCTGGAGTAGTGTTTCAAAAGTCACTCCTCCAAGCTACTGTCAGATGGCTTCAGTTTGGTGGAGGATGGATAATAGACTTGGTCTTGCAATTACCATCAGTTTCTCCATTTTCTGATTATTTGCAAAACAATAAACATTTGGGCAGAAGTTAATTGTTCCTGTTCATACATTTGACACATTCTTCATTATTTTTGCACATGCAAGTCCTTCACCAAGGTACAGTTATAATTAAGACTGATGAAATCATTAGACCTGCTGCAAACATTACGTTTATCTAAATAGAGTTTGGCAATGTTTTAAAGGTCTTCTGTCAGGTTCAGTCAATGTTTAATTATTTGTTGTTGATGCAGAATTCCAGTGTGATTGTTGTCATTTGTCATTATATTCTACTGTAGGTGCATTGACTAATTTTAGTTTTATGGTTGGTGGTCCCAAGAAAGTTACATTTGAATGTGTAGTAGCAATGACAATATATCCGGAAAGTTTTAAGATGGCTTTTTTAGAAAAAGCAAGCTCTGCTTTTCACAATTCTTGACAGATAGCAAAAAATAATGGGACTGCTATACAAATATTTTGCATGGGAAGCCATAGTAACAATCTGAACTTTTCTCTAAGGTCACATCAAACGAAATCAGGACCAGAAATATCAAATCTGTGCAATACACAAATAAAACACAAGGAGGGCTTTGTACATTTGCACTTCTGTTTTGCCCTCACTTTTTAAATTATTTCATAGACTTTCATATAAACAAGGGGCATGTGATGACTTTCTTTCATGTGTTTATCTCAGTGGGCTAAATCCAGTATTGTTCTAGGAGACTCCCACTAGGGGATGCAACACAAAATTTTACGTACATTTCTATGAAGTCTGTTATACTGTACGTGGTTGCCTTGCAGGGTGAGACGAAAGTTCCATATGTTTCGGCATTCTGGCCACAATCCACAGAAAGAAAGGTCTGTGTAACCAGAGGCCTTTGAATATGCCTTATTCCTACATGATATCCTTATTCCTAATAAAGATTTATAATTTACTTAGAACAGCCATAGTTTATTGATTGTGTGTTTTCATTCCATGTACTTTTAACTCTACAGATGACCCTCTACAACAGCATCTGTGTTAGGAGTAGCAGCTTATTAAGAAGTTGCAGTTCTCCTTCTCTTAGCAAGATCAGGTCCCTGTGCCAACAGAAGTGGAGCTAAACAAAGCCACTTAGAAACATGCTTCAATTTGCAGAAGTAGAAATGTTTAGCAGAAAGACTCAGAGGGGAAACCCCAGCCTCAACTTGGCTCAATGAAGTCTAGGCATACACCTAGAACCACAGAACCACAGAATGTTAAGTGTGGGCTAGAAAGGAAAAGAAAACACAGAGGAGAATGGAGGAGCGGAGAGAAAGAACAGGCTCATTTGAGCACTTCTTAGTTTATCTCAAGTAGCCTGAAGGTGTACTTGTCCTGGAAACCTAAAGAGGTTAAAGGAAAAGATATACTATGCTACTCATTGAGGTCCCAGCTATATCATGTTCACAGCACTCTCAGTGTATACAGTGCTTCATATGTACCAACAAGAGCCTTAGGTTGACATTCTCTGCTATGGTTAGCAACCATAGGCTTTCTTCAGGCCTATCTCAACCAAATGGCCACTTGGAACACAGCAGATGGGGACTCCTGCAGTACTTACTCTTTGGTCTTGACTTCCTATTCCCTCACTCACACACATGGATGCTCTTAGGGATTCTTCATTCTGTGGGCATGTCCTGTTCTCCACCTGAGTTGTCATGTCATCATTCCTCCCATGTGCTCCTGCTAACCACATAGCTTTCTAGAAAGAATTACATGTTAGGCTTTCCTATCTAAATGCACCTCTCTCAATACAACTTTGAGGAATGTTGGCACAAAGCTGCAGCTTCTCCCTGAGTAATTTGTTCTCCGAAAATGGGAAACATCCAATGTGGGATTGCAAGGTCACAGGACAATTCTGATATACCCACTCTGCTAACAGAGAACTTGTAACAGTTCCACAGACACCAACAAGAGCTATGGGTCCAAACTTGCACCAGCACCCACAGAACTTCTTCCCCTTCACTCACAACCTGCATGAAAGAAAACTGACTCATTCTTTAAATGACAGGCATTTTGTCAAGCAAGTTGCCTCACCACAGGGATGGATTTCTTACACACTTTTGTACAGAGATAATTATGGACAATGGAGTGTCAGAACAGAAACATTCTTGAAAAGTATGAGTCCATCCCAAGGAGGAGAATGCAAAGAGATAAAGGGAGATGGTGAATATTGAAAAAGTCAACTAACTTTCTGTCTTGGTAAGTGAATTACTGTTGCTTTGCATTCATGGCTTAATGATGCCAAGGCCACTGGGGAGGAACTAAAGAAGGAAGTTAAAAGAATCACTTCTGCCAGAAAGTCCCTCATGACAAGAAAGATTATAAATGCAAGGATGCAACCTCATGAAAATATGAGTGCTTTCATTAATCGGTTTGCAAAAAGCTCAGACAGCTAAAGGAGATGAACATTAATCTAGATCCCTCTGTGGAGGCTCATCTACTACCAAATTCCTTCCTTCCTTGTTATCAGCATTTAAACAATATAATTTTAAAGCAATATAGAGATCTGAACTTAGGTGGACAGATAACAAGTTGACAAATTTTGAACTGAAGGCGAATGAAGGAAAGATGCCAGGGAATGCTGGGGCTGAAGGCTTTGTTTACTGAGCAAAAGACAGACCTTGTTTCCCAAGTTCCTATGAAATGCATTTACAAAACAAGTATTCCAGCCAAGTCATTTGTATGTATAGCAGAGATTTGATAGCCAGAGGAACATTGCTAGGCAACAAACTGGTCCTATACCTGAGTTCAAATCAGCAAGAAGGAGAAAAGGGAAGGACAGACTGCCTTGTGCAAGATTAAATAGAATTCAAGATCATTATGAATTTTATGAGAATGAAATGGATATGGTTGATTTAGATTCCAAAGCTGGTTTACATTATATTAATCAACAGATATATTTGTTAATATTGATCTGCGTCAGAAATATGAGATCTGTCTTGGTGATGGAGCAAAATGTGCTTCCAGTGGGATGTGACCACCTCCAATGGGGTGCGACCCTCTCAGACCAACTTATTCACTACCAAACAATGAGAGGCTTAAACTTCTGATCAGTGGTGCTTGGCTAGTGAAGTGCTCGATGTCCGTGTGTGCTTCTGTAGACAAAGAATATAGTATGTATTTTGAGGAGAAGGAGAAAGATTATTTTGTACTGTATCCGAAAGAGGATATTGCAATATGTGCAACATGGCGAGAAGATGGAATGCCTGCAGTAAGCTTGCGACCTCAGGCTGATGGAGGAGAGAGCAACGTGAACACTCGGAAAGCTCACACAGCTAAATAAGGTTTTCAGAAAGACTGTGTATACATAATGCACCTTGGTCATAGATCTAAGATTATTTTTTCAGAAATTAATAACAAAGGAATTAATTTTAAAGGATGCCACAGTAAAATAGACTGTTTCTTCTCTAAAGGCCAAAGGTGTGAAAAGTCTCTCAAAACAGCTGAAAGAGAAAGCTACATGGAACTCTGTAGAACTGAATCATAGTGATACTTCTTGGCTTTTAAAAATGTTATTGATGTTTTCTGATGCTATACACCAAATCAAAGAAAAGAGTGAGGTGTTGCTAAGATGCAAGGGGTACATAGCCAAAGTATGAAGCAAATTTGGATTAAAATGGAAGATTGTGCATACTGACAATGGTGGGGAATATACCTGTGAGAAGTTACAGATTATTTGAAGGAGAAGAAGACATTGTTCATCAGAAAAAACTTGCACAGAAAAGCAAAAGGGAATGGGGAAATAGTTTGGGAGACAATGAGGCTTAGAATGGAAAATGGTGCGAGGCAGAAATGAGCATGGGTACCAGTCTTGCAGCAGTTCAGGCTACCTGAGCATCAAGTGCAACACTGTCTATTCTGATTGACCACAACACTCCAGAAATATCCCACCTCCTTTTGAGCATTGGAGAAAAGTAGGGTTTTGCAAATGTCTTTGTTTCTGCATTACTTTCCCTCATTTTGCAGAATTCTTGTTAAAACAAGTTGTTTCAAATTGCTTTAATATTTTTTGTAAAGTTTTTATTGGTCATAAGCCACTTTATGGATTTTTACTGGAACTAAAAACATCCACTAATAAAGCAACCACTGTTCCTGGGATCTCCATTTTAAATTGAAGATGCTGAGCCATCAGTTGAACCTGTGATCTTATGCATGGAAAATTTGCTGTGCCACAGAGCAATGCCTCACCTCCCTCTAAGATAAATAATAGTCTTTTCTTCACATTGCTAGAAAACCAATTAGGCTAAGAGCACTGAGAAAGAAGGAAGTTGTTCCCACATTCCTGAATTTTTCTGTACATCCCTGTAGAGACTTTGAATATTTGGAGTTAGTTTGAGGAAATCTGGTAGTAGAATATGATGACGATTTTCAAAAAAAGGGCTTTATTTATTTATTTATTAAATAAAACATTTCTGTGCTGCCCCTTGCCGAAGCCTCGGGGCGGCTCACAGCACAAAATAAAATACAATAAGAAGAGAGTTATTGTTATAGAAGAGAGTTACAAAAATAGAACATTTGTGCATATATCTACCCAGAAATGGACAGAACTCTACATGAAGCCAGACTCCCCTGTCTTTACTGTACCAGCCAGCTTAGTTGATGTGGGTGACTATACCACTTTCTAATAGAGAAGGGCAGTAATTACTTCTGGAATCAGTTATAATATTTTCTCATTTTTTTTCTGCATGTAATTGCTACACAATGACTCTTAAATGACAGGAGACACAATCACCTGGTAACGACATTCAGTTCCACCATGCTATTTAATTGTGTTTCTCAATGCTTCTATATATTTACCCTGGATATTAATATTTGCCTATCTTTGAGTTCAAGCACTACTGGTGTTCAAAGATTTGCTTTTGCCATGGTCTTATGAACCAACCATAGGGTAAAGCCACTCATACATGTTTACACTATAAGAGCATTGCCCTCAGGAATTAGCCAGACCTCATAGATTATCCTTTCATTTTCTTCATCACTTCTTCTTGGGAGGAGAGGAAAGGGAAGCAAAGCAAAGCAACGGGCTGACAGGGAAGGAAAACAACACATCAAGCACTATCTCTTTAGCACCTGCTGTTTCTCTTGGCAGTATTTGACACTGTTGACCAAGGGATTTTCCATAATTTGATTCACTCTCTTCCAGTCTGCTTTGAGTCTAACCTATCTTGATGTGCAGGAAGCTTATATGCTCAGACAAGAGACAGAGAAGCCACGTCTTTCAAATTCTGCCATCAAGATGTATTTCCCCCCACTGTACTCAGGGATTCATAAATAAGCTGAGCACAGCCAAGTGCAATTAACACTTTCATACAGTTTTTTAGCTATCCCAAACCTTTATGCTACAGAAACAGTTTTGCTGTGTCCAATGAGTTAGACCCCTTTATCCTTTTGATGAGCCCTGACAACTGTCCCAAGGATATAGTGCAATGGAAGTTTCATTTCCCAGTCTTCTGTTAAAATTCTATATTCTCTAGTCTTTCTCTGAACTTCCAGGAAAATCCGGGATGTGCATTTCGATGCATTTATTCACTGAAAGGCTCGCTCTTGTCCTTCTGTTTCACTCTGTTATTTCACATTCAGCTCAGTCCATGGAAAGCCCTTTCGGGATTTATTTATTTATTATTTTTCTAAACTGCCCCACAGCCAAAGCTTCCTGTATAGTTTACAACAATTAAGACCATAAAATGCAACAGTATGAAATGCAATTCAATAGTTTTAAAACTATAGCACAAAATACAAGCCAAACTAAAACCGAGCAGCAATGCAAAGAGCTAAAGTACAATAGCATTTATAAAATAGAAACAGAAATGCCAGTGGAATGTAATGTTTTAGGATTCATAGCTCTGCTCCCAATTTGCAGCTAGGCCTGGAACTTGCTGCCAAGTCTAAGGGTGATGGTAGGTTGGACGGAGCAACCAGAGAGGCAGGCAACGAGGTCACCTGCGGCAGATGTCACGGGACTAATGGTGGTGCTTTGATTTAAGAAAGCGTATCAGGCGAGGCTGTGCTGCTCAGGTGTAGGTATATCAATGCTGGCAAACTGCTTTGTTGTTGTTCATACCTGGCAGGGAAATTGAAGTAATCCCAACATACGGAAAAAAAAATAGGGTGGGGAAGAAAATAAACGGAAATGTTAGCTGCATGTTTCACAGCCGAGGTAGCACTGCTGCCAAAGGCCTGCTTTCTTAATAAGGCCAGTAAGTCCAAGGTCTGAAGTTACCTAGTTGAGCTACAGATCACAAGCTGCTATTAAGTTCATTTTCACATCTAAGGCTTCAAGTTCCCAGCCTGCAGCCTGCCTTCCATTGTAGTTTAAGCTTTCATGAAGCCACTTTTCTGTTTGTGTGTGCGACTTGCAGCAAATATCAGGGAAGCTGAAAACACCCATGCTGACCACATCATGTCTTGTTGCCATGCTGACTGCTTGTTTTTTTGTTTTGTTTTTTTAAGATAATGTATGTATCTTCTCTTTCATTTGGTGAGTGGTAGCACACGCTGATGACTATGTTGCTTTTGTTTTTGCTCCTCTTAGGTTGACCCAGAAGCACATGCTGTGGTTATTTAACTCCTCCTCCCATAATTTATTGCAGATATAAGTAGCTCTAACATATACTGTGACTGCTTCTCCCCTTTTATCCCTTCTATTGTTCTTGAAGAGGTTGTACCCATTTTTTAAAATCTACCCACTACATTTTGGCAATTACTACAAGGTCATAGTTGCTCTCACGAACTTGGAGCTCAAGTTCAGGTTGTTTAGGGATACAGTATACTTCACCATAGTGGGAAAATCAATGAGACATGTTTGCTTACATAGCTTGCTTTCCTGATGCTACTCTGCTAAATCTGTTGAGCCATTTTCTGAGTATAAGCTGGGGAACTTACCTTTCCTCTCCTCCCTCCCACAGTGGCTATAACGATACAATGCAATTCATCCAAGTTATCTTTAGCAGAGGGCTACAGCTGTGCTCTATAATCAGTGCTGGAAGACTTGCAACAGTTACGATCAAGTGCAGAGCTGAAAAGGATATGCACCTTTGCATCTCCACTCTCTGAATCCAACAGGTGGCTATTGAGAAGGAAAACAATGGCCAAAAATAGCTGAAATGCCCGTCCTCTGAACAGACTAAGGCTGAGAAAGAGCCGCTGACAATAACAGAGTATTAAATAAAAAACCATGACTGTACAAACATCACAGAATTTTACTGTCAACAATGAAGAAATGGAAAGCGTGAAAAATTCTGCATACCTTGCTTCACTCTGAGACTTGGAAGGGCAGTAATGAAGGAACTAGAAAGTCACTAAGTGCAAGGAGATTTCACTGGAGACCAGGCCAAGCTTGTCCACACTATTGAATTCCCAGTCATTTTGTATGAATGTGAAAGCCGGGCAGAGAAGAAAGCTGATGAAATCAAGCCAGAACTTGCCCTGGAACCTAATGATAGTAAATAGAAGCTGTCTTAATTCAGACACATCATGAGAAGGCAAGACTCACTGGAGAAGACAATAATGATTGAGAAACTTGAAGGCAAAAGAAGAGCAAGGTCAACAGTGACATGGATCAATCCCATAAAGGAAGCCTAGAATTTATAAGCACACAGTAGGGCTGTCAAGGACAGGATGTTTTGGAGGACACTCATTCATACTGTCATCACAAGATGGAAACAAACTTTAAGGCCCATAACAACAACTGAACTTATAATGCAGTCTCCCATTGCAAAGTTGAGGGGGGTGGCATGAAAGGCCCATGGGAGAAGGTTGCACTCCTTTTTCTTCTTTCTTCATGGGTCACCCATCCATACAGCAGAAGGTGTTTCAATACCAAATTCAGGTGGCATCTACACCATTTATGGGGGAACATGGTCTTGGTATTCATGCAAAATGCATATATCACAGTTGGGGCACATGAGAATGAACGCAGGGCAGTTTCCATCGTGTTGAACATGTGCTCTTCTATCACGCATACATGCAATGTAAGCTTCCTTTGTTTTGTTTTTGTGTTTGCTTCTTTGAGCTTAATTAGCTATGCACAGGTGCAAAGGAGTGGATGATTTTTTAAAGGGGTGGGGGGTTGACAATTCCCCCAGCCCTCGGACTTTCTCATTAGTAAGCTTCATTGAAGTCAACATGATTTGGTTGTGAATAAAGCAACTCCTATAATCTGATTTACCTCTGAGGAGATATGCACTTCAGCTAATGTTTTGAGCAGGTGGACAAAGGCCACCATTGAAAAAGTTTGAAAAGACACTGCAAACTCTATTTTTCAAAGGAGAGAGGAGGGAGGATTTGTAAATCAGAATGGGGGTGGGAGGGAAGCAACTGAAAGATCTGCAAGAGTTTCTGCCATTTGCTGAAACCCTGATAAATTTTCTCTTGCCTCACAGCATACCAGCAAATTAGTCCTTCTGGCCCCAGAAAGTGCTGGATGTTTAGGATTAGGATATATAATGGGAGAAAGCTGCAATAGCTAGAAAAGCTGTCTGCAGTAAGCGGGGATGTTTCAGCAACAATAGCAGGAGGAGGAGGAGAGGCTGAAGAAAGTGTCATGTGACACAGCTGTGACACAGAGTGGCATTACAACACCAATAAAAATGCCTGGTGCAGAGAACCCCCAAGATGGAATCCAGCCTGTAATGGAGCATTAGGGAAACCTTTTTCAAGGGAAGCTGAAAAGGCCAATACTTTTGGCTTTAAAAATTCAAATTGATTCTTGCAAAACTAGCCTCAACGAAGTGAGAATAATACTCCTTTTTAGCTTATGGGTTACGTCTCAACTGTCTTCAGTCTTTTTGTAAAAATAATGCAATATAGTAACTTTTTAATGGATTGCATTAAATATTTACAATGAGGAGAACAATTCTTTTCTTTTTAATTGCATTTATTGAGTTTTTTAAAGGTAAATAATGCCCTAAATTAGATTGTTTTAGCATTGATGCAGATAGCTATTCGATCATGCTTTTGTAAATTCTGATGCACGTGTCTACCAAAAATAATGTGGTGGGACAAGGTACAATTTTTATGCCTATGGGGAAAGGTTGAGCAAGAATAATCGATAGCACTACAATCTCTTTATTTTTCATATTTTGATGATGATGTGGGGTTTAGTAGTTTTTATATATTGCTCACCATTCTGAGAGCTGTTGCTAACTGAGCAGTTTATAAAAGCCTTAAATAAGCAAATAAATAAATGAACTTGAAAATAATTTTATGTCCTTCCACCTTTCTTCTTTCAAGTGATCTCCTCCTTTCATCTCTTTTGTCCTTCTTTCTTAAATAAAATCTAGTTTGCACTGCTTTGGTCAAGACCTTTTCTTGATACAAAGTGCTGATCATATTACTGATTGCATTTCACCATTTACAACTCCTTCTTGTCCATCCATCCATCCATCCTTGCTCCCTGAAAATATATAGATGACCCCAGAGCCTCAAACTGCAGTCAAAAATTTAAGTGGCAAAAAACCTGTAAGTTCATTATGTTTTATGAAAATAGTGTCAGCACCTTTCCCTAGGGCAAACTTCCTATTACTCAGGGTTAATTGCTACTAGAAAGAACAAGCTTCAGTTTCCTTGCAAAGTTATTGATAGAAATCTTTATCCATTTGCAAATAAAATTATCATCTTCAATCTCATCCAAGCCATATTTCTGCCATCAAGAATGAATTGTTTAAAAGAGACTTTGCTCATAGAAGAATGTTAACTTCTGAAAATGAATGAATTTGATCCACATTGCTATTAAGGGTACAACCCCATGCAGGTTTTTTTTTTTACAGAAAAAGGTCTTACAACTGTCATCATTCCTAGCCAGCCATGCTGGCCAGCAATGGTGGTGTTTTCCTCCCTTAAAATCTGTGCAGGTTTGTGCCCTTAGAGTCAGTGGTCTGGCTAGGGCTAGAGTTTGAAACTAAGTCCTGGACCCCTCAGCCCAGTCTGCCTGAAAAAAAAACTTTCCCCTCTCCCTTTGCACACAGATGCACAGATTCTTTGTTGTGGTGCCCCAAATCTGAAACAGCCCCCAGAAAATGTTGCCACTTGTCCTATCAATGCTTGCTTTCAAAAGAAGAGGGGTAATTGCAACTTTTTAGTTTCGCTGCCATAGATGCTCAAGATGATTTAAACTGTTATTTTATTAACGGTTTATTGCAGTATGGTTTTGGGTGCTGCTTTGATTAATATCTTCTACTAAATTACGAGCTAAAAATAGAATAAAACTAAAATGAATATAAGCCATCAATCACCACATGACTTGTTCTTTCTGAGATTTTATAGCTTTCCTTCTGGCCTATGAGAATCAGGTGCTCAAAAGAAGTTGGAAGAGGGCTACCTGGTATGCTATATAATTTAGGTTACACCCGCTCAGGACCTCCAGTACAAGTGCTGTTTCTCTGGTGTCACAGAATGAGAAGAGGACCATTATCTGAGATGACCTGACATAACTGAATGGGAGTCTTGCTCTGTTAACAAAGTTTTAGTGAATGATGAAATGAGACACTGGACAAGGGGTGTTTGTCTATGCTATGTGAGTTTCTCAAACTTGCTGATGCTGCACAGCGTGGCTGATGGTATTCTAAGTACATTAGAGGCATCCAGTTAGTAATTCCACTAGAAGTGTGTGATGACTCACTTGGATATAACTCAGTAATCTTTGCAACCCATTTGCAGCGCCTCCGTTATCTCATTTGTCTGATCGCTTCTTCAAAGTCACTTGGATTAGGATCTACCAAGGTCATTGTCCAGATTGCTCCTAATACTTTTTTTCAAGATGGTGCTAGAGGGAAATCGAATATTTCTAAGAGTGAGAGAGATGGAAAACAGCAGCATGTCTGACTTTACTCAAGTTCATTTGAGGAATCTTGCACTATGGAGGAAAAGAAATAAAATTAAAGGGTGAAATACAGCCATTACTTTTCCGTTTTGTTCTAGCATCTAGTGATTGACTTAGCTGTGGAGTCTGTACAAAAAGTAATGCAATGAAGAAATAATAATTTTTCAACATTGTGTGCTGTCAAGTAGTTTCAACTTACAAACTACAATGCTTAGGCAACTGTAATTTTTAATTGAAATTGTTTATATGGTTATTCCCCAACAAAGCATTTCAATGGTGCAATTTACATAATAATATCTTCATTTGCATCTTTATTGCTTTCATTTGATTTGCTGTAAATTATTTAAATGTGGGTTGAGGATGATCTTTAACCACGTACTATTATTGTTCTCAGTGTGAATATAATCCAAACACTTGCTAATGAGTAGATGGTACAAATATATTTACCATCAAGATATGAATTTATGTAAAATGTGCAATTCTTGCTATTTTTCTAAATCTCTGTGTTCATTCAGCCATACCATTATGAAATCACTGTCTTGAGAATTTGCAAAATTATTTTCAGGAACAAATGTGGAAAGCCCTCTTTCCAGGCTTTGATCTGTGCAAAGAATGAGTTTTGTAGGTTTTTTTGCAACATAAAGCAAAGTTAACTAACTCATGATTTATATTTTTGCTCATTTGGCACTGAGAAGACTTCCTCACATGTCTTGATTAAAAGTATTTTATAATTAGGATCGCATGCTAGTCTGCTCTATTGAGTAGGCCTGGCCTTTTGACTGACACCATCACCCTCCATTACCCCTGGTCTAAGCTGCCTGTGGCTGATGGGAACTGAAGCTGAAACACCTGGAGGGCCATGAGTTGTCCACCTCTGCTATAGATGAACAGTGTAATTGTAGATATTGTAGATATCTAGAGCTAAATAATCATCAATGCAGTTCTTATCATGAAAATTAACATGGCTTTAAGATAGTCACATGCCAGCAATTGCGAAATAATATGCCCACTAGGTATTATAATATGCCTTTTTTGAGACATTTATGGTAAGATCTTATTCATGTCAACTCAGAAAGAAGTCCAATTAAGACCAGTAGAGCTTATTTCTAGCAAAATGGGTACACAATTGCTCTAGGGCAAAAGGAATGCATGGTGGCAGGTTCATCCCAATATCATGTATTAATTAGAAGAGCCTTTGACTGTACTTTCTTTTTATATTCCTGAAGAGTTAAAAGAAAGTAAAGGAAGCCTCTGTGTCTTCATCAACCCTGTTGACAAAAGCTTGACCAGGAAGTTGGGTAGATCAGAGGTCCTGCTATCAGATCATGCCATTGGTGAGCATAGGATTGCTTTCCAAAAATGATCCCCTGCTACACATTTTCATTAAATGCCAACAAAATATAACAAGTCCAAAACAAAAGAGTACCAGTGAAGACAACACATTGCATGCATGATGCATCAGATCTGATATTGAAGGCAGTCTGCAATAAAATTGTCTAATTTCATCCTTGTTGACTTGCTGCTCATGCTTTCTGCACCTGCCCTTTACATTGCTTAGGAACTAAGTCCCTAGAAATGGAGGCACATTAGGAGCCTGTGAAGTGGCATTCACAGATTCCAGAAAAAGGGACTCCAGGTTTCTACAACTTGTTTTTTGTTTGTTTGTTTTGTTTTTTTTAAGAAACCTTCAAAAAACCTATCTGGAATGTCTAAACATGAATTTCAAAGTATTAGAGGAGATGATACCAAATAATTCCTTTGACCAGGGTATGCAGATATATTCTGAGCATTCTTGTGGATTCTTGCAAGAAAGAAAAATCTTCATATATAAATTAATCATAAGTGTTCAGAAACTAAATTAATGTCATGGAAAGGGCTTCAGATGTCAGGCTTTTGCAAAGGAAATTATTTTAGCTTCAACAGAGAAATCAAAGGTTATGACAGGGGATGACACATCCTTGAAGATTAAAAGTGGATTCAAATAAGAATAGTTTCTGAAGCAAAGTGAACAGTTTCTAATGAAATGACAAAAATATCTTTTTGTCAAAAGGTATTTTTGACCAAGTTCTAGAGAAAGGTAATGACATTGGTTTACTTGCTAGCATTATCAGATATATGAATAAGCTAGCTCAAGAAATCATACTGAAGAAAAAGAAATACCTGGTAGAAAAATAAGAACCATTTCTCGTAAGCAAACTGGCATAGTGAGAGGCCAAGGAGGACAAGCTGGTCAGTTTCTGTTTCTCTTTTTCCCAGTTGTATCACCATTTCTGTTTGTTGTGACTACCAACAAAGACTGTGTCCAATCTTTTCTTCAAAGCTGCATGGATTAGGATCTATGAAAGCTCATTGTCCAGGTTATTCCTAATACTTCTTTTCAAGTTGGTGGTGGAAAAAATAAAATACTTCTAAGTGTGTGAAAGAAGGAAACAGTGAAGTGTCTGACTTCACTCAAATTCATTTAGGGGATCTTGCACTGCAGAGAAAAAGAAAAAATATTTTATTATGCATGCAAACCTTTAAACACATTTGCATGAAAATTCATACACATTTTGTATGCATTTCTCTGAATACAAACATTTTCTATGTAGTTTTGTCTAGAATGCACATTTCGGTAAGCAATTCCTTTATGATAGAAAGTTTTTGTTTTTTGTTTTACTTCTTTTTCACCAGTCCCCACATTTACACTTTCCCTAAGAAACAATTTAAAAAACATTTTTACTAACTGCACCACAAAGAACTGCTTGATGCTGCTGAAACGATGAGGATACTGACCCACTGAGGTACACAACTTGGGTACAGCCTACAGTGGTTTCATCTTGGTTGGAAGCTGTTGCTCTTAAATATTTTGCTTTTGAAGAGTATATCACAGCAGATGTACATACAGTTTTAATAACATCTCTGTGATATGGGAATTAAAAGATGACCAGTAGAACTGAATATTGAAAGCTTTTACTATTGCAGAAAGACTTATCCTTCATGTTTGGAAAAAGAAATATCTTGCACTTCCACTCAATAGACTAAGGATCCTATTTTTTCTTCTTCTTAAGTTTGTGTGTATCTCCTACACTGATGAAGTTGTATGGGTGCTTGATTTTAGATATGGACTGCTTAAATGAACCTATTTGGAATGGGCATATTAACTATTCCCATCCACTTATGTTTTCTCTGTTTTTCTTCATATTAAGAAAAATGCTAATCATGATGATATATTGGTACATTCCATCACATGATCACAAATTTGCCTGTTTTTCTTTTTTCTTTTTAATCTGTCGCTACTACTTTGCAAACTAAAGGACTTAAAAAAACCCACATCACAAAATTCCGAGAAGCTCCAATACCAAACTATAATTGTGCTTTGTTTGCATATTGAGTCAAGAAGAGCAAAACTGGTAATTTCTTATCCAAATGCAAACCGAATGAGCTGTCCACTGTCTCTAGAGTGGCCCCATTTGACTTACTGGTCATGTGATTGCTTTGTCACATGATCAGCTTGCAATTCAACTCATTCGCTGTGCTATTGACAAGATCAGAAACTGATGATGTGGGGCAGAGCCAGAAGCAATGACAAGGTTCAGATGCTGATCAGGCTTGGAAGAATCCGGGCAAAGGCAAGATCCAGAGGCAAGCTAATTCAGGTGCTGGCAAGGGCCAGAGGCAGGGCAAGGTCAACGAGAAGAAGGCACAAGTACCTGCAGGGCAGAGTCAGGCTGAGGACAAGGGTGGGAGCAGGAGCTGGCAGAGGCAAGGCACAGGAAAGGGCACAGGTTTACCACACAAAGTCCCGGGTCACTATGGCCAAGCTTAGTAGTGCTTAGGAACCCATTAGACTGGCTTTGGAGTAATGCTTTTAGCGGCTGCATCATTTATTGCAGCCCTCCCCAAACCTGGTATCCTCCAGATGCTTGTGAACCTAATTCCTGGACCTTAGCTTCCTTGGATGGGAACGATGAGAGCTGATGTCCAAAATATATGGATTTGACCAGGTAAGGAACAACCAGTTTGTTCTTTAAGCATTTGACATTGCACTGTTTTATTAATATGCTAGCTGCTTTGATGCAATTAATTGTTTGGCTTTTCCCTCAGAATATGACTGGTTTTTTTATTACTGCTGTTATTCAATAATATAGACACATAAACACAAACACAGTGAAAGCCGGTTTAGTGTAGTGGTTAATGGGATGGCCTGGGACTCTGTAGATCAAGGTTCTGGTCCCTGCTCAACCAGGAAACTCACTGGGTAACTGCCATGAGGATGAAATGGAGATCAGAAGGATTATGTAGACCACCATAGGATCCTTGGAGGAAAGGTGGGGTGTAAATGCTACAAATAAATGTATAAAAAATACACTTGAAAACCATTCTAACATTACCAGCAGTAATGTGTGTTTGAAAGACAGAAATGGGTCTGGAGAAGCTCATATCATAGTGGTTGTGTAGCAACTGGTCAAGTTGTATTTGTCCTACATATCTGTGCTCCCAGAAGATATTTGCTTCATTTATGTCCACCTACCAGCTTGGTATGTTGCATTATTGGACTCTACTGCATTGCATTATTCAGAAAGGAAAGAAAAAGGAGAAGGCATCATTAGATCTTATCTGTGGGATGGAGGTCCCCTAGCAGCTCTTATTCCACTAACATTTAAGGAGCTGATGAACATCTGTTTATGTTTGTGAGTTCTCTCTAACACACCTTTGTGCATTAGATTATGGGGAAATTTAAAAATGCAAGGGAAAAGGTAAAATTCACTAAGGTGCAGAATCCATGTGTGTGTGTGTGTGTGTGAGAGAGAGAGAGAAGTATTTAATATTATATCTGGGGAAAGTTCAATTTTCCGGTGTGTTCAATGCAGTTGGAAAGTTGCTCAATGAAAGCCAGCTCTTATCTCTAATGAAAGAGGATCCATAAAAGGGAAGTTAAACATCGCTGTGAAGCACTCGAGTCCAATGGTTTATATTGACAGTTATAAGGGATTTAATGGGAAAAGAGAAAACCTGCCAACTAGTTTGGTGAAAGGGATCATGACTTGTCAGACAATATTAACAGCTTTACCCACAATTCAGTTAATAGCCAACTTGTTAAAATTTAGCAGAAAACATTTTAGTATGTTTAAGATTTTATGTTAACATTAATGGATGGCAGCACAGATTGCAATGGTCTTAGACAACACTCCAAAGTCAACAAGAGCAATCAATGGGATTTGTGCATTTATTGAAATTTGATTAAGGAACAAAAAGAATTATTATATGCCGGCTTTCCAGAAGTACTAACATAGATGGCACTTCCTTAGAATACTCCCTTCAGTTCTGAGCTTCATAACTAGGGATAAATGCTAAAAGAGAATGGGAGGCAGACTGATAGTTTCCACAGATGTTTGTATCAAAGGCTGGAGCCACAAAAATAATATTAAAATAGTTCCTCAGCAAGAAAATAGATACCCTTGTCTTTTTTTTAAACAGCAGAAATGCTGAATTATTAAGCTGAAAAACAAAAGCAGTGTTATTAATTGCTTCATTGTATTTTGGACAGCAAAAGCCTAAAATATCCCAAAGCACCTCTGGACCTCACTATGGATGGGTCTCAAGAATTCTTATGTCTTCTTCTCCAGCAGTCTTAGGTGGTCTTCTCCAGAAGAATTCTGTTGATCTAAATAGATTCACTTTGCAATAATTAATGATGTCCCCATGCCATTTAAAACTAAGGTATGATATATCTTGAAAGGAAATTGAAAATCATTTCTGGTGCTCCAGCTTGCCTCTAGAGAGGCAGGATATATGCCTTTTTCATTGCAACAAACCATTGGAAAGATGCCATCTCTTGCTGAGATTTCCGTGTAGCTCTGCTTCAATGGAACATTAGGATTTCTCTGCATTTTCAGCGGATTGCCATGGCGCCAGCAGAGAGAGCTCAGGTGTCCTGGCAGAATTTGTTTGAGAGGGTAGCACTTCTTTCTGTCAGCATCGTCTCCCCACGGTTCTTCATTTCTACCACATTCTACTACATGCTGATTGTTGTCATGGTGCTGCCTTAACCAAGGAATGAAATGTCAAGACGTAAGGCAAAGCCTACCTGCGTGCCAGCATATTGTTTTACAGTGTTTTCTCAATCAGCTAGTTCTTGAAGGCCTTGCTCAGGGCAATGAAGACATGAAGAGCATGTCAAAATTGTTAGGATGTATACTGGACTTTGTCCACTGATTTTCACCTCAGCATTTTCTTTATAGAGTTTCTAGAGTGTGTTCATTTGCAGAATATTCTGAACAGGTTGCTGCATTTCTGCAATTCAGCACCAAGGCTTATTCATCACAAATGGACTGATTTGCACTGGTTCTGGATTAGCAAGTAATCTGGACTGCAATGTTATGCACATTTGCCTGTGAACTCATTGGAACTCATTTTTGGTAAACTTGCATAGGATTATGTACAGTGTTGTTTTTTGTTCCCAATGAATTAATCACATATAATTTTGACTCTTTTCAAAGCAGCACCACTAAAATGTTACATGAAAAGAAAAAGGAGATCCACCCACAAGAACTAGGATCCACAAAGTGAACAGCCCAAGATGACAAATCAATAAGGGCAATGTATTACACAAATCTAGACAACATACTAAAAAGCAGAGCCATCACCCTGCCGACAAAAGTTCGTATAGTCAAAGCTATGGTTTTCCTAGTTGCAATGTATGACTGTGAGAGCTGGACCATAGGAAGGCTGACCACCAAGGAACTGATGCTTTTGAATTGTGCTATTGGATAAGACTCCTGCAAGTCAAATCATTCAATCCTAAAGGAAATAAACCCTGACTGCTTTTTAGAAGGACAGATACTGAAGTTGAAGCTCAAATACTTGGCCACCTAATGAGAAGGAACAACTCACTGGGGAAGACTCTGATGCTGGGAATGATTGATGGCAAAAGGAGAAGGGGACGGCAGAGGATGAGGTGGCTGGATGGAGTCACTGGAGTGGTGAGTGTGGGGTTGGGTGGACTCTGGGGGATGGTTGAGGACAGGATAACCAGGATGTTGTCCATGGGGTCACAAAGAGTTGGACCTTACTTTGTGACTGAAGAACAACGATTACACAAATATTTAGAACCTGTTGCGAAATTTGTTTTAGCAATGCAAGTTTGAACTCTATGCAATGCTATCATAATGTGAAGTTGAATCCATAGTAAGTAAAGAGGAAGGTCAGGGATTTTAGAAGTGGTGGGCACTCAGTGGTCTAAATGACTTGCTCAATGCCCTCAGGGCCCAATGCATTGTAGGAGACTCACAGAACATTACAATAATGTATGTCATTATTCATATTTTAGTGCTCATATTTCATATCATAAAATACACTTGGCTTACCACAACATGCAGATCAATCATATTAAATGTGCAGCAAAACACATTAAGAATAGCAACAATTAACTAAACTATCAAAACTTGTAGTTCAAATCATAATGATCATGTTATTCAAAGCACACTAAATAGAACAAAATTCTTGCATGGATTTGATCAAAACAAAAGTTTGTAGGAGAGTTCAGGGGATGGGAAATTAATCTTGGAGCTGGAACCCTAGAATGCATTTCTAGAGAGAACATTGGAATGGGGCTCTGCAGCATTCAGTCCTGAGCTTTATAGTCATCAACTTTCAGATATACAGATGGATCATTATTCTTTGAAGATAGAAACAAAATTCAAACTGATTTTGACAGATTCAAAAACTGGGCAAGCAATAACGGAATGAAATTCTGTTTCAGAGTGCAACATTCTTTATTTAGTAAAGAGAAATCAACTGCACAGTGACATTAGTATTTTTGCATAGGATCTTGGAGTTGTAGTCAAACACAAGCTGAATATGAAATCAGCAGTGTGAAGTGACTACAAAATAAAATATAATAACAAATAAAATAAAAGCAAGTTTAGCTTGCATCAGTAGAAGTGTAGTTTATAAATCTGTAATAGGTTTGTCCAAGTAATAGGTATGTCCAACTCTGTGCTGGTTAGATCTCATCCTGAATATTCTTTTCTGCTGTAGAACCACATATTTATAAACATTTTAATGAATTTGAATGAGCTCAGAGAAGGACACCAAAGATGCTTAAGGGACTAGAATCTAAGGAGAAATGGACAGGTTTGGACTTATCAGGTGGGGAATATGATAGCACTTTTCAAGGATTTGAAGTGTTATTGCACAGAAGAGGGCCGCCACCTGTTCTCTACCATCCAAGACTGTAGGATACAAATAAAAGGCTTAAGCTACAGGAAGCTAATTTTGAATGAAACTAGGATAACTTCCTGGTGATTTAGTGCAGTCAGACAATAGAACCAACTGCTTAGTGGGCTCCCAGTCACTGAGACTGGACAGCTGGGCATTACAGATCCTTAAACTGGGTTCTTGCAATGAGCAGGCATTGGGCTCCAGGGACCAAGGGACCCCTTCCAATTTGATGCTTCTGTGATGCTTTATTAAAGAAATACAGTCACTGATTATAATCCTAAGGAAACCATTGATATGTTTCTGGGGCAACAAGGGGAAAACAGCCAAAGTACACTCCTACAATTTCATAAAACATTGGATGTATGACTAATGTAGGATATATATGTGTGTTTGTGCACATGCATGAAAGAAAGCAGAAGTAGTTAGAACAACAGTCTTTCTATACTGATTGCATATTGATCAGCTGTTTGACCAGTTGCCAGTCAGGACATACCTGAAAAGCTCAGAAACATGATAGATGAGAATATGAAGGCATGAGGCATTTTGTTTTCTTACGTTCAATATACAAGACACCAAAGTTGCTCAGTGAGAATACTAACTTGGCCAGCAGAGTTTCCTCATATGGCCAGCAAGAGTCTTGCAACATGGTGAGGACAAGAATGTGCCGAATGGCCAGTTCTGGGCTTTACTGATGCCCTTTTCCAACCTTCAGTCTCCTCATCCCTTCATGGCCTAGCGAAGGAGTGTTGGAGTGTGGGGAGAGCTTTCCTTCCAGTTAGTTGCAGCAGTCACATGTCATTATATTTTTCTATGTAATGTATTTATTGTATTTTTATGCTGTCCCATAGCCCGGGAGCTCCCTGGGTGGTGAACAAGAACATAGCCATACAACCATAATCAGATTAAAACTATAACACCTAAAGTAACATAACATCCAATTAATATAAACTACAAAACAGAGAAACCAATGTGCCAGCAATAAAACCAAACAGCAAAATAGAGTGATAAAACCATATTCAAAAAACAGATACTAAATTAAAAAGTCTACCTGGTGGTGAAAGTAGAACAACGAAGGTGCCAATCACACCTCTTTAGGGACAGAATTCCAAAGACGAGGCTTGATAACAGAAAAGACTCATTATCTCTCCAGTTACCCTCTCACTTCATTTGTGGGGGGAGGGGGTGGTGGTGTCACAAAGGAGGGCCTCCATTGAAGATCCTCATGGTCTGGTAGGGATATATGGAGACAGGTGTTCCTTCAGATATCCCAACCCCAAGTGGTTTAGGGCTTTGTCCATGATGCTTATGATTGTTATATGCCATCAAGTCATCTCTGTGGTGATCTCCCTATGAAATATGATGCCATAATACATGTATTAAAATCTAGCAGAATAAGATTGGCTATCAGGGATGTTTTGTTTTTCTTTAGCATTATCTCAGACCTCTTCTTATTTTCAGCAAGTCATGGCCTTGCTATGTTCAGGCAATATTTTCTATATTTTCTATCTCTTTTATGAGCTCTCTATCTGTTTTACTATTCTGGCAAGCTGGGGATCCTTAAACTGTAACAAATAAATGAATCAAACATTTTTGTTATTCTTTTAGTTTAATAATCTGAGCAGATCTGACACCTAGGGTATGCAGAAGAAGAAGCAAAAGCAGAAGAAGAAGCAGAAGAAGAAAGGGGAGGGGAGGGGAGTCAAGAAGCTATTTTAAGGCACATATATAAACTACCTCTCATAGGAAGTAACACATCCCAAGTCCTAAGGAGAGAAAAAATGAAGGAAGGACTGGCGTCTGGTAATCAGAAGAGACAGGAACTCATACTGATCCTGCCACTTGAACAAATCTTCAGTAATTTACCAAGGGAGAGCAGTGATGTATATCCTGTTTTTGTTTGTTGTTTTACATTTTTACAAACATTATTAGACAAAACTTTAAAAAAATGCTACTTAGATTTGGATTCAGGAAGTATATATAAGAAATAACAATTGAGATATTATGATTACAAATCTGGATTTCATGGTGTTTTCATATCAAAATGACTTGAAGCCAGAACACATTCTAATTGACTCTGGAAGAACAATATTTATTCACTACCAGTCATCTCATTCTGAAGCAGTTCATCTCACTTTCTTCTTGAAACTGAAAATGAACAAACATATTTTCATCTTTTTTTGATTACCTGTGTCAATCATACAGTTTCAGCCTAAGTAGCACCCGCTCTCAGTGGTGGATTAAACAGCAACAAAAGGATCTTGGTAACCAACTTTCTCATTGTCTTTTATTGCCATCCATCATAATCATTCTGAAAACGATATTCATCCCACAAGGCCACAGTTGTGAAATTGCTTTTGTTGCTTTTGTAGATTGCAGGCATTTTGAAAAACAAAACAAAAGCACAAGTGTCAATCCTGTTCATATTGTCAGTCAGGGTTGAAGACAGAAGCCTCTGAGCTAATCAAACAATTTAAACACTTAACTAATTAATTTTCAAGACAGATTTTATTATGATGTTCCCTGGGGAGTGCGGGGCTGCCACCATCGGGGTGGTGATGGGCAATGGGCGTTATGGCATTGGGGGTCTAATGGGTCAGCATAGAAGAAGGAGGGACAGATGGTTAACACCTGTCCCTCTTTCTGGTTATTCCCCCAGCCGGTGGGTTCCAGGTAGACTTGTCAACTGCTCTCCGGGCCTGTCGGTGCTGCTGCTTAATGCCAGGTTGGTCCAAAATAAGGCAACACTCATCCATGATTTGATCATGGATGAGAGGGCTGACCTGGTGTGCATCACAGAGACCTGGGCGGATGAGGGGGGGGGGATATCAAGCTTCTATTTCCCTTGTGGGGCTTCCTGTCCTCTCGAGGCCGGGGCTGGAGTGCCTCCACTTGGTATTGGGTGACCGAGACAGATTGGGGATTCTGTTGGTGTACCGTGCACCCTTCTGCCCAACAGACTCCCTGCCTGAGCTGACGGAGATCATCTCAGACCTGGTGTTGAAGACTCCCAGGATGTTGGTCCTGGGGGACTTCAATCTCCATGCCAAGATGGTTCTAACCAGGGCGGCTCAGGACTTCATGGCCTCCATGGCGGCCATGGGGCTGTCTCAACACGTCATTGGCCCAACCCATGAATGTGGACACACTCTGGACCTGGTTTTCTTGACGGGGCAGGAAGAGAGTGATCTGAGGGTGAGGAATTTGAGCTTGACGCCCTTGTCATGGTCAGATCACTTCCTCATAAGGTTTGAGCTCGAGAGCGGCCTTTCCCTCTGCAAGGGTGCGGACCAGATTGTATTGGTCCACCCCCGGAGCCGGATGGATCCTGATGGATTCTTGGAAGCTCTGGGGGATTTTCCGGTTGACAAGTCTGGTGATCCTGTTGATGCCCTGGTTGAACTGTGGAATGAGGAGATGACCAGGGCTATTGACACGATCGCTCCCAAGCGTCCTCTCCCACCTGGCAGAGCCCGTTCATCTCCTTGGTATACACCTGAATTACGGGTGATGAAGCAGGTTGGGAGATGTCTAGAGTGTAGGTGGAGGAGATCACAGGGTGATTCTGACTGAACACACTTAAGAGCCCATTATCGGGCCTATGCTGTGACAGTGAGGACGGTGAAGAAGAAATTCTTCTCCGCTTCCATTGTCTCTTCACAATGCCGTCTGGCGGAGCTTTTTTGGGTGGTGCAGGGGCGGATACATTTGTGCCAGAAGAAAGATCTTGTGCCACCCTCGAAGGCCCACTGTGACGACTTCGCCAAGCATTTCAGGGAGAAAATCACTCAGATTCGTCACGAGCTTGACTCTGCTATTGAATCAGATTCTACTGGGGAGACGCCATCGACGCCATTGAGTCCACAATTAATGGATGAATTTCAGCTGTTGCGGCCTGATGATGTGGACAAGGTGCTTGGACAAGTACGTCCTACCACTTGCTTACTAGACCCATGCCCATCTTGGCTACTTAAGAAAGCTAAGGAAGGGATTCGGACCTGGATCCTGGAGGTGGTCAACGCCTCTTTAAGAGACGGCCAGGTACCTGCCCCTTTAAAGGAGGCGGTAGTCTGGCCAGTCCTAAAGAAGGCATCCCTGGATCCCGAGGTGGCCACCAATTATAGACCGGTGGCCAACATCCCATTTCTGGGCAAGGTGCTACAGCTGGTGGTGGCGGGACAACTCCAAGCACTCTTGGATGAAACTGATTATCTGGACCCATTTCAGTCCAGCTTCAGACCCAGGTATGGCACTGAATCTGCCTTGGTCACCCTGTACGATGACCTGTGCAGGGAGAGAGACAGGGGGAGTGCATCCCTATTAGTTCTCCTCTCAGCGGCTTTCGATACCATCGACCATGGTATCCTTCTGAATAGGCTAGCGGGATTGGGAGTTGGAGGCACCGCATGGCGGTGGTTCCGCTCCTATCTCAATGGCCGATTTCAGAAGGTGGTGTTGGGGGACTATGGCTCTGCGCCATGGCAGTTATGCCATGGAGTTCTGCAGGGGTCCATTTTGTCCCCTTTGCTATTTAACATCTACATGAAACCGCTGGGAGAGGTCATCAGGAGGTGTGGGCTGCGGAATCATCAGTACGCTGATGATACCCAGCTCTACCTCTCGTTTTCCACCAATCCAGGTGAGAGAGTGACTGTGCTGAACCGGTGCCTGGCCAAGGTAATGGGCTGGATGAGGGCCAATAAACTGAAGCTCAATCCAGACAAGACGGAGCTCCTGTTGGTGGGTGGCTCGGGCCTTGGGATGCGGGACTTGGGCCTTGTCCTAAATGGGGTTGCTTTCCCTCTGAGGGACAGGGTTCGCAGCTTGGGAGTGCTCCTTGACCCTGAGCTGTCTCTAGAAGCTCAGGTGACGGTGGTGGCGAGAAGCGCCTTCCTTCAGCTTCGGCTGATACATCAGCTGCGTCCCTTCCTGGAGAACGACTGCCTGGTGACAGTGACACACGTGCTGGTAACTTCCCGATTAGATTTCTGTAATGCGCTCTACGTGGGGCTACCCTTGAAGATGGTCCGGATACTTAAATTGGTGCAGAATAGAGCTGCCAGGCTGCTGACAGGAACTGGGCATTGTTCTCATATAACCCCAGTTCTCCGTCAGCTCCACTGGCTCCCGATTGAAGTCCGGGCCCAATTCAAGGTGTTGGTTATGACCTATAAAGTCCTAAACTGCTTGCGCCCATATATGCCCTCCCGCCCCTTGAGATCAGCAATGGATTCCCTTCTCCGGGAACCCTCTGTGAATGATATTAGGAGGGTGAGTACCCGGAGGAGGGCTTTCTCTGTGGTGGCGCCCCATCTATGGAATGCACTCCCCAGAGAGGTCCACCTGGCGCCGTCATTATTTGTTTTTCGGTGCCAGGCGAAGACCTTTTTATTTAAAACTTATTTTAATTGCTAAATTATTGTATTTATTAGGATTTTAAAATTAGCCGAGAATGCACCAGGGGTTTTTTAATGTTTTTTTTTCTTTTAAATTATTATATTGTTATTGTTTATGTATGTTTTTGTGTATTTTTTTGTGAGCCGCCCCGAGGCTTTCTTGCGATGGGGGCGGCATAGAAATGTTTTAAACAAATAAATATTCTCTACTGTATTTCTTTACAGGAGAATGAAATGCCATTTCAAATAAAATTTATAATGTCTGTAAAATTTTCTCTGATCTAGCTAAATTTAGTTATGGCTAACTTCTATTCAAGGGACTAGATACATTCATGTCTAACTGGTTACATTAGTTTCAATGATGATTAATTTGTCAGGATTAATTTTAGCAGCATCAGAAGCAAGTTTCATAGTATTCAGACTTTTTACTGATTCATCAATGATCCTATCAAATAGCATTCTCATCTTCCTAGGCTCATGCAAATCTGTACCACCTACCCAAAAGGAAGGTATCAGCATATTCAAACTTTGCACAGGAGTATAACAAATCTTTAAAGGGGGAAAAACCTTTAAGTGTGGGAAAAATCTCTCTAGAACAGCCCAGTGAAACTCAAAGGATATAGCATGCATGCATGCATGCATGTATGGGAAAAGGTTTATGCATGAACAAATCCAAACATTTTACCTGTCAATGTATTCTGTCCCTTTGTTGTATCTCTGCAGCAAGCTCATCAGGGAGAGGTAATGGATTTTAAACTACGTTGTGTTTTTCATGACTTATCATGGGGCCATGTCTTGGCAAAATATGATTGTGTCAGACAATATTGATTATTAGAAAACTCCTTAACATCAAAGACATGCATGATTAACAGCTGATTCTAGCATAACCAAGGCTGGGATATGAACAGGAAATTCAAGCTTAGGAGATCAGGCTTTATAGCTATGAAGCTTTTATAGTGACTTCCTTTGCAGCACAAATTGACAATTACGTTTTACACAATGTTAAAGGGAGTCCAAGAGCCATGTGGGACTAAGGTAACCTTTTTTGTTTTAAAGGAATAATAATTCACACATTATCTTTCATGAATATGTTAACAAAATTTTAACAACTGCCAAATCTTTTTTATAATGTCATGTTTAAATCAGTTGGGCATTAAACCCTATTACAAGAGATGTCATCTTCTTAGTGAAAGGCCACAGTTCATCCCCAGTGTACCACTTGCCCTTATAAATGCATTAAAGGCTGTAGGTTTAACGGCAAACTGGGAGAAAGTAGGCACTCTCTATACTATTACCCAGGTGCCAGGTGATACCTTTGCTTATGAATATTTACTAGGTATAGCACAGCCCAGTTATGAAACGGAGGGCAACATGAACCAATATCGATCAGTTCTGTGGATTCAGATAGAGTTCTTAAAAAGAAAAAGAAACACATTGTGCCTTTGAAACTCATCAGGGTGAAAGCAATGTTCCCCGTGTGTGTCGGGGGAGGGGGGCAGTGAGTGGCTGTGGTGGGTTCCCTAGTTCCGTCCAGCTCCAGACTCACATGCATGACATCTGTTTGCATATCCATGGAGTCAAAGACGACTGCAGTCTTGTGGCATATTTATTTAAAACATTTCTATGCCGCCCCCATCGCAACAAAGCCTCGGGGTGGCTCACAACATTCATAAAAAATACAATTAATAATTTAAAAACTGGTACCATCTTGGCTATATATATAAAGATCTATAAATACAATAATAATAAATTAACAGCTAAAATAACTTTTAAATAAAAAGGTCTTCGCCTGGCACCAAAAAGCAAATAACGATGGCACCAGGTGGACCTCTCTGGGGAGCGCATTCCATAGGTGGGGCGCCACCGCAGAGAAGGCCCTCCTCCGGGTACTCACCCTCCTAATATCATTCAAGGAGGGTTCCCTGGGAAGGGCATCAGCTGCCGATCGTAGGGGGCGGGACGGCATATATGGACGCAGATGTTCCTTTAGATAAGGCATAGGCCATGGAACCTTGTTCCAGAAAAAATGAGCTGGTCTTTAAAAAGAGACAGAGCCTTTTCTCTGGAATAAGTTAATATTTCACACCCACAAAACAAAGAAGAACCAAATGACCAGGGATGAAGGAATCGGAAAGGTTTAACCATGTTGGGATTCTTCAAGTTACATCTCAAAGATTGACCTACTGTTCCTAGTTGGAAGTCTTCATCCTTCCACCCTTCCCTGGGAAAATTTACACACTTTGTTGTTTACATGGGAAAAATACACACTTTGCAAATGTACACTCAAATACATATGTTCTTTGCATTGACTGATATGTGAAAGCGTCCATTTAAAAAGCTCTGATTCTCTCCCAGACTTTTGATTCTATTTTTCCTCTCCTTTCTTTTCCTTCATTGTCTCAATATTTATCCAGTAGTACTCCACTGCTTGATTATGCATTTTTTCCAATGGTGCATTATTTACTCTGTGTTATTATTTGTGCCCCACTTTGGGATTCTTTTGTGATGAAAAATTATTAAGATTACATGAATGCATATGTTCTGTTGTGTGAACAGGGAAAGTTCTTGTTTTAAGTAAACATATACAAAATTATTGCATACACCCACTAAAGCGTTCTTTGGGCACCAATGGTATGAAAGCATGAAGGAAATGCAGAAAGAAACATGGAAATGTCAACTTAATGGAAATGTATACGTGGCATTAATTTTTGTGGTACACCAAATACAGATGTTTTTATTTAGAAGAATTTCTTAATTTGAAAGGCTCTGATATGCCACCTGGCCCATCCCTGGAGCAGTGGTTTCTGAGCTGATACTGTGTACTCCCTCTCGTACTTTCTGGGTGTGGCACACAAAATGTGAACAAGCAAGAGCATTCATTACTAGCACCAGCACTACCATACCTTACTGATACTTCTTGACGCTACTGTCAGTGGTCATGCATGGCAGTGGTGACATCCCTAGACACTGGAGTGGCAGCCTTGTTAGCCCGTGTCTTAAAGCTCATCATGTCAGATTTGGAATTTACTTAATTTACATGTTTAAGATATCCTAAATGTAAAAAATGCAGCTCTATAACATTTAAAAACAGTGGTGTCATGTGATCCAATGAAATAAATCCAAATTTATCTATTGAGGACTCAAGTGCTAAAATAATGTGCTTGTATACTTTGCTAGTCCTGCCAACCTTGCAGTTCTAAAGCATATAAATGCAAGTAGATAAAAAGGTACCACTTTGGTGGGCAGGTAACAGCATTCCGTGCACTTCAGTGTTTAGTCATGCCGGCCACATGACCACGGAGACTGTCTGTGGACAAATGCTGGCTCCCTTGGCTACGAAATGGAGTTGACATGACTGGACTTTAATGTCATGGGGAAACCTTTACCTTTACCATTACCTTTAGCTTTACACTTTGCTAGATAGATCCCAAGCAGAACCTTTTCTTTATCCTATGTTGATAACTGTTGGTCCTAACAGTGGTTGATAGTTTTTATTTATTTATTAGATTTATATTCCAACTTTTGTCTTACTCAGAGAAGCTTACATCATTCTTCTTCTCCTGGTCTTGATCTTATCCCCACAACAACAACTCTGTGAGGTAAGTTGGGCTCAGGTTCTGTGACAGGCCCAAAGTCACCCAGTTGGCTCCATGGCTGAGTGGGGACGAGAACCCAGATCTCCTGAGTCCCAGTCCTGTAGTCTTAATCACATTGGCTCTGTTTTTCTGCCATTTTCTCACAAGCATAAATGGTACTTCTTCCTAAGATTTGGGAATGATTGGAATTCAGCCAGTGTTACTGGTGTACCGGCAACTCTAGATTGAAAGACTCTAACAGTCCCTAAACAGCACAGAGTGGCTTCAGGAAAGGCAAGGAGCAAAAATATGGGTCCGGCACACAAGTGTATCAATGGCTACTAGTCATTATGGCTTTCTGCTCTCACCAGGAGCAGAGACAGACTACTGAGAAAATGACCTTGGGCAGGTCTATTGCTCTCATGTCCTGCTCAAGGGCTTCCCAAAGGCATCTCTTGGGATTCTGACATGGGTCTTTGGTCTTGATCCAACAAGGGCCTTCCATTCCTATGGCTGCCTTTGAAGTGGCTCACAAATTGAAGCTGTATTGCAGAGAATATATTGTTCTGACACAGGACAGTTGCATGAGCACTTATTACCTCAAAGTCATAATTCAAGATGCTTTAAATTGTCCCTGGCATTCCTGAAGGACCTTCTTCTATGTATCCCTTTCTGTGCTCTTAGATCTGGAGCTGAAATCCACTAGTCTGCATGGATGTTTACCACTGCCCTCACTCTTTGTTGAAGCATGAAAAAAAAAAAAAGGAGAACTCGGTGAAAGGGAGAATGACATGGAGTACCCCAGATCAGGCTCTCAATGGCTGGACAGGGACGCTGGACAGCATCTCTGCACACTGCACCATTTTGTTGCAGGGCATCCTTGTAATCATTTTCGATCCATTGATGGGGGATAAGCATGATTTCAGTCAAAGTGGCCCTTACATAAATACATCAGCATGAAAGGAAGACTCAAGCTAAGTAAATGACAGGAAATATAAATATTGCATTAAAAGCACAGTTGTCATCATCTCAAGAGCAGGAGCATAATAGCTACATCATGTCCAACCGTACTGTAATGGCAATTTGCAATGTCAGAAATAAATTTGCCATTCCTGTTCTGAGCAAAGAGAATTTGGGTATTTTAAGATCCCAAATGCTAAGCTTAATTTAAGTGATTAAATAAAAACCTCCCTGTCTCATTTTAATTAGGCTGAAAGCCTAAATCATCTACGATTAATAGAAAAGAAATACTGTGTTGCTTTCATCACAGCTCTTAAGATAAATTTGATGTTTTGAGCATCCCGAAGAGTGAACAGCAGATAAACTCTGCATATTGTACATGGAAACTTGGCCTTCTAATAGATTTTTTTTAAATGATGGACAAATACAGATAATGTCATTGTCCTATAGTTTACAGAAAAATATTTTGCTTTGAAAAAGAGTCACCTCAACATTTTGTGGCATTTTAGGTTTGGTTTAATGATGAGTAGTATTTTATTTTAATATTTACAGCTGGCACATCAATAAATCATAAACAGGAAATTCTAATTTGCCGCCAGTTATTCATGTGAGTTCCATTATAGCCATGCTGCAAGCAATGATGCACTACAGAGATTGTGCTGATGCCGATGTTCCATGCCAGAAGAACAAAGTTTAAATGGTCTGTAAATGTCAGCAGAATCCCAATAGTAAATTATGACCTTGCTATCGAGTCCTGAGTACCTTTTGTTACATTTTATGCATTCCACATAATGAAAGTGTAATGCTATTCGGATGACAATAAACAAAAGGAAACTGCTGCCGACCACCTTTATGGACCAGGAATGACTGCTGGTTGTTTATCAGTAACTCAGCAAAGTTATTTAGAGAAGTGAAAGCTCTCTTCCAGAAAGCTACAATATGCAGAAAATAGCATTGCATGTGATATTGGTGCTTCTGTGCTTCAGGGAATTAGATATTTTTTCCCCTGCTCAGGTTTAATATACTCTTCTCAGAGATACAGGACATTAAATTACATTTTCATTCCTAACTGGAAAGGTAGACTTTTTAGACTTCATTATTTATTGTGCCCCAACACCTCTCACGGGTGTTTATATCCAAGACTCATTGCAAGATATACAGCTGCCAGCAGCTCTGACATTAGTAGAAAAAAAACACAAGCTGCAGTCATGACGAGATTGCTTAAATCTGCACTTAGGGAGTGCTATAGAAGTCATGTCACAACCCAGCTATAGCATCTTAATCTTGGTCTTTCTGGCATTGATGTGGTACACCATGAAGATTGTGGGAAGATGCAAAGCAAGGCAGGCTACACATTGTGTTAGATACCAAATTGACCTTCCATGGACAGATCAGGGCATTCTCTTGAGCTCTGTAGTCTGGGAGTGGGGAACTTCAAGTATGAGGACCAAATGTGGCCTTCCAGGGCGGCCATATCTATTTCTCCTAGCAACTTGCTGCTTTCCAGGTTTGGTCACTATTTTCCCATTCCGAGATACCTCTCAAAGTTTGTTAACTTGCAGTAAGAGCTTTAAACTAAAGCATGTTGCTTTTGGCTCCACCAGCTTTTTCCTTTTCTCCCACCCACCGCTGGAAAGTAGCTGTTGCAGTCTTTTCCAAAATTGACTATACTCCTGTGTCTAACAGATGTTTCCCATTCCTACAAGAGAGGGATGGTGACCAGACTTGCAGTCTTATTGACTAGTCTTATCTACTAGGAAGGCACAGACAAGATGGAGACAGAATTAAAATGGAAGCACAGGGACAAAATGGAGGTGATCCTCCAATATTCTTTCTTAACCACTAAATGGCAACCCTTCCCATCAGAGGCATAGATTTGATGCACTCTTGATCATTCATGCAGGCCATATACATAGGTACATGCTCCAGAGTGAGTGTCTCAGGTTGAAAGCTGTCACTTGAGGGCATGACATAGGGTGATTGTCACACAGGTGTGAAGAATCTTTGAGGGAGAAATAGCACCAATATACACCATTACACACAGATCATTAGTAAAGGATGGGATTTAGTCCCATAAGCTGTAGCTATGAGTTAAATGGCTGGAAAATTTCAAGAGAACACTCAGGTATCAGCCATAGACTGAACTAGATGTTGCAAAACCTTATATCTGGGTTCACACAGTGGACCCATGCAGTAACATAGAAACACAGAAACAGAGCAAGTCAGAAGGGTCCTCCCAGGCCATCTAGTCTGACCCCCAGTTCTAGACAGCTCCACTCATGACATGCCTAGCATGTGCAATTACCCTTGAACACCCTTACCGATGGAGCTTCAACCACCTCCCATGGAAGCCCATTCCATACCCTTGGGGTCCTAACTGTCAGGAAGTGCTTCCTGGCATCCAAATTGAACCTTGGTTCCTTGAGCTTGTCTCCATCACCCTGTGCCATACTGATCCCAAGCCCACTTTCCAAGAAAAGTATGTGACAGGGAAGGCTCTCCGGTGTGTTCATGGAGCATCTGCCTTATTGCTGCTGCATCAGAGAGAACAGAACTAAACTGTTGTTTGCTAAACTTTTGATCAAGTTCTAAGCAAATTCTTAATGTTGCTTGTCTATTGCAGTCAGTTTGAATTCCCAGCCAGAAAAAAAGGCATGTGTACCTACTGAACAGTACAATGATTTGCTACTCTCCAAAATACTTTCTCATCACCACATATATTGGAAAGAGTTAGAAATCATATTTCATTTCCCCCCTCAAATGACTGATATTTGAGGGGGAAAAATCTGAAAGATTTTTGGTATTAAAAAGCAAAATAAAAATGCAGCCCCTGAAATGATGTCTTCCATTGCTGGACATGTTTCTGACCAGAAAAAACCAAACCAAACCAAACCAAACCAAACCAAACCAAACCAAACCAAACCAAAACAAACCAAAACAAAACACACATATTCATAGGTGGAACCAAAGCAGGGAAAAATTCTTTGGCTGTTGTTGTTACACCAAGATAATTAACGAAGTAATGCCATTTTTTTCTTTTTTCCATGAGTTCCTTGAACAGAAAAAGGAATCCATGAAGAGAGAAAGCATTTAAAATCAAACAGCAAATGTTAGTCATCCTCTTAGACTTAAGAACATTCCTGCGCACTGTGAGAAGGAAGATGAAAACTCTTCTGTAGGCTCTGCACTCTGCTGGAGGTGAGCCTCCTGTTGTGAGGACACACGTTGCAAAGAGTGGCAGCAGGGATCCTTGTCTGTTAGTGCCAACGAGAGAGGCAAACGTGAATTCCGGGCGAAACATAATGGAGTGAAGCACCAGGACTCAGCAAAACATCCCTACCAGGCTGTTATCTTAAGAGCTTGTGCAGTTTTAGTTTTGAAGAAATTCCTTTCAAATGGTTTGCCTAGGAATAGGCTCCATGGAACCCAGTAGGAGTTACTTCTGAGTAGATATGCACAGGGCTGCATGGTCAATATGTTAGACATGTCGAGGAGGGGGCTTGTACACTTAGACTAGGAGACAGTTTTGGGATGCTGCAATCGTGAACTCCCAGTGCCTCCCTTTACTCTTTGGGTGGCTTGGTCACTGCAGGTTTTCAAGCTCTCTTCCATTTCTGGAGTGCTTTGGGGTGCACCATGGTGGAAGGAATGCTACTTGCAAATTGCCGGCTGATGTTTCTCAGCAGTGACCGGGCTTCTGTGCAGAGGATTGGATCCTGGCCTCTAAATTAGTGGCAGGCAGAGTCTATTTTCCCCTTCAGATCAGATCACTTTGTGTATGTGTGTTTTCATTTCCGTGTACTGTACGGTCTGATGCCATTATCTGACACAGTTGTGTTTCCTAAGCTACTCTAGAACTATATTAATGTTTTGTACTGCAGATGTCCCCTTTGCCATTTTTTGCTTTTCCATTGCTTCCTGGTTCTTTATATTACTGATAATTGTAGGATATGTTTGTTTCCAGTATGACCCAGGCTTTATTACAAGGCGAGTTCTGCTATACAGCTGCATTTATTGCATAACAATTTAAAAATAATTGGGGCAAAGTTCATGAAGGAAGTCGCTCTTTTACCCGACTGAAAAATAAACAGTTTCTGCTTCAAAGGTATATGGCTTTCACAGTATATGTGAGTGGTCCATAAAGAAGTCAAAGAGGTATCCCTGTTACAGTTTGTCAGGTGCAACTGGATCTGATCTGGGTTCCCTGGCTCCTAAGTAGCTGTAAGCAGTAGATGGTTGGTAAGTGGAGAATCTGTCTGAGGCAACAGCACAAAATGGCTGTTACGGGATTGTGGATCTAGTTACAAAGGACACATTCCGTATTCAAAATGCTGAGTACAAGAAAGAGGTGGGGTATGAGTCTCAGCACACTAAACCTTTATATCTGGTGTCCAATAGCAAGAGAAACCTATTTCTTGGGAGACAAAACCGTGTTTACCCCTTGCCCTTTGCCGGTCAGTTCATTTCTTTTTCTCTGTCACATCAGATCATCATGCATGAATACACCTCTCTCTTCTCTTACTCCACTCCATATATCCACAGTGCATATCTGTACACCAATATGCGTAACTCATTCCCTTGTCCTTCTCATTGTAGGCACACAAAACCAGGCATGCACCTTTTCAGGATGCAGTCACAATCCTGCCCCTCCCCTAACCCCAGGTTGCTCCCTGATGGTTTCCCCTTTGCTGGTTGAGTTGTCTGGTTTCCAGATGGTTTCCCTCCCTGCTCCTTGCTGCCTTCTCTGATCTTCCCTGGACATGCACATGGTAGGCATGTCATGAGCAGAGCTGCCTGGAGCCAGGGGTCAGACTAGATGGCTCAGGAGGTACCCTTTGACTCGCTCTGTTTCTATCTTGAAGCTGGTTAACTGCTGCTCTTCCTGCCCCCTTCTGCACACTTCAACTTACAAGACAGAATTGATGTGTACCTTTTGCTTCCCACCCCTTTCTCTAGGTGATCAGGTACTGCAGGGGGAAGTTTAGGTCTGCAACAACCTGTGATATTCATTGCCTATTTATTCTCTGAGCCCCACATGTGATACAGAGACACGCTTCAGAATAAAGCTGTGACCAGCTGTGAGACCTCACTTTACTTTGAAACACTCCAACTGCTGAAAAGATCTCTTTTTTAATGGAGTGAGAGAAACATGCCATTTTGATGGGAAAGAAGATGGGCACCTTGCATGAACACTGCTTGCAGCCCCTGGGCACTACCCCACTCATTATAAGGAACAAATGCATTCCTGCTTAGTTAGGGATGAGTGAGAATTTGATTTCCTTCCTCTTAAAATAAGGATTTACCACATTTGTAAATTTTACCATAAACAGAAGGAACATGAGATCTTTAAACAAAAAGCGGGCAAGAAAACAATACTGAAAGTTTTATTCTTCCAACCAGAAGGCTGACTGCATAAATCTTAATAGTCTGCATTTGAATTTCTTACCCATATTTATTTATTGAAATTTTGGACAGTCTTCGCATCTTTAACAGCTGTATGGCAGGCAGTTGCTTACTGAATTTATGTGCTGCAGGTGAGGTTTCTTTCCAGTTCATTTCTTGACAACGGACCAAAATTCTCTATATTTGGGGCAAAAGAATTTGAGATTAAAAACACATGAACGCGAGGGAAAAAACCTGAAACTGACAGATTCGCCCTTTGCAGGATTACTGCTTCACATCTAGAGCTACCATTATCTCTTTTCTCCAAAATGCCTTAATCTTCATATCCAAAGTAGAACAGAATGCTAAATGACATTTAATTTAAATTTAAACAGAATGCTAAACTCCCCAGTGCTTGTATGAATGAGTATAATATTAAGAAATATGGACAGAACTTCACCGGAAACATAAGTCTGCTGATGCTGGCTTGGATGCTAAGTTGCTTCTCTGTTAATATAAGCCAGGGAGAACAACTGCAGGTGGTCCGCGGTCTATTTTTCTTGGATGGAACTCTCCCACCTGCATGGGAAGAGGGCAAGAAATATGTAAAGGTTTCCCATTTGCCCTTGCTTTGGAGTGGCAAACAGCTCCATACCATTTGGTAATGCTAAAATGGACGCACATAACTTGTTGACAAGCAGAATTTTGCAATTCCATAGCAGCTACGGGGCACTGAAATGGGCAAATATAGTATGTAAGCTGGTGTGCGCGTGTGCTCGGGTGAGATTCCCAGGTGCGCACAAGAGATGGAGGGCTCTGGTGGGAATGGTGGCTCAGATGCGGAGGAAGGGGATTGGATAGCTGACCCAGCAGTGGCTCAGAATTCTCACTCATATTGGAGTTGTTGAGACTAACAACAAGGCCCCAGGTGGTGAACTACTCCCGGAGAGCCAGCCTGAGACAACGTGGGTTCAAAGCACTTCAGGAACAACCACTCAGCCCCCTCCCATTCCTGATTGTGGGAAGGAAGCCAATGGAGAACAGGCTGGGAAGGAGTTCTTGGGAGGAGAACTTGACACCCTGGGAGACGTGGACGCGAGGGTCTGTCGACGCACTCGCCCGCCTGGCCAGTTAGAAACGCAATGGGAAGAGCATTGGCATGCCCGCTTCCACAGCACGCACCCCTCCAGAGACCAACCCCAAAGGGTTCATAAACAGAGCTTTGGGTGAAGGGGGTCAGAGCGAGAGGTCAACTTTCTACCCGGAATGTGTGTTTCAGAGTTTGTGAATACTTTGTAGCTGTTTGGAATAGAGACTCTTTTAATAATTGCTGACGTGCTTGCCTCGTTTGGGAAGGGACGCCTAGCTCACGACATAAGTGTGCCACATGTGTTTGCTTTTGTGCTTTGCAGATGCTACAGCATGCCAGTAAAATAGACTGTGGGGCGTAATGGGGGACAGTGGGGTTGGAGCAGGTGCCACAGCTGCACACAGGCTGTGTGTCGCCAACCAGCTCCATGGTTCACTTTCAGCCCCTGAACCCCAGCCAGCACAATCCCCAGGGCCTTCCCAGCACCCAGGGACAGATTTTGCAGAGCGTGCGTGAGTTCTGTGGGCCACAGTGAATAACGTACGTGAGTGCTTGCTCTTTGCCTGCACAATATGAATCAGACCCTTCTGAGAGCTGTCTCTTCTCTTAAAAAGCTCAAAAAGCAAGTATCTCTTCAAAACAAACTCCTTCAAAAGATGCTGCTGGTCGTTGGATATCCACACTGGAATAAAAACTTCTGCTTTGTGAAAATTCAAAGGCATTTTGGATCTGAAGGCTTTAACAAATTGCTGGAAGTCTCTATCTTCAAGTGGACTTTCTTTCTCTTCTGCTTTCACAAGCAAGGATCAAGTTGCCCAGGGGCAATGCTTTTTGTCAACAGATTAATTGATTAGCTTGCCAGCCAGTAACTTTATAGAAAAGCAGTGTACTGCTGGATACTATGAAATAAACATAGCTATCTTCAATAAAATAATCATTTCAATGTTAAAAAGAACCCCTGAGCCACTGCAATCAGATGAGGCTCAACACAATAACCTGAAAGTGTATCGGGACTGAGCAGCGTTCAACACTGGGTTCATGGTGCTGAAACACAGGGGCAAACCCTGCTCCCACTGAGCTTAGCAGCCTTTGTTGACTGTGTTCAGACAGCACAGCAACCCACACCTAGGCTTGCGTATGGATTGCCAATGAACGGTGGTTTGTTGTTGAAACATAGGTTCTCAGGCTGTCTGAACCCAGCCAAGTCAACAAACCATGGGGAACAGTCCATTGTTCCCAGCCCAGCAACAAACCATATTTCTCATCATGGATTGTTTGTGACTAACAATGTTCCTAGCCCCTCCATCCATTGTCAGGTGGTTGCACCGTTATTCCTCTGAGACAGAATAAATGTATCCCGAGACACCAAGGAACAGGTGGAAGCAAGCGGAAAGCAGAGGCCTGTGCAAGAAGCCTCCCTTGCTGCCTAGTGCCTGCCATTGCTCCTCACCCTCGTTTGCATCATGGTGCCAAGGAGCACGTGGACCCTGGCAACAGCTGCTCCTCCCCCTCACCATGTCCACTGCCTGGGCAGTGGCTCTTTTTGGTGAACTCCTGCTGGGCTCTGGGTCTGACCATGGCAGCTCCTGAATGAAGAGGGAGAGGTTGAAATGCACCCTTTACTATGTTTCCAAAATGTGGAACTATAGAGAAGGGAATCTTTATGTGGCACTGATGCTCTTCAAGGGTTTAATATTCCCATTAAGCATGGTAACAGAAAAATCTACATCAGATAAGATTGCCAATGGGGCTCATCCTAGAGGTGTGTGCAGTACAAGATTAACTTCCTTTCCAAATTGTGAAGCAAAATGAACAATGAATGCAGAAGTCCCCATGTCTGATCTCTGGCATCTCCATGTAGGCTGGAAAAATGCTTGCCTGGAACCCTGGAGAGTTAGTGCTGGCAATAAGGGGTTCGATGGATCAAGAAAGGGGGAGTGGATTTGGATATAGCTTGGACCCATGGCATTCTGGGAGCGTGTGGAGTAGCTCTACACTAATATCAGCGTATGCTCAGAGACCTCCTCTGTGGAAAGCCAGGTTGGTCTCACAAGAAAGTGCAGCCAGCAGGGGCTATGGACGAAGGTCATGCCATGGGTGGTGGGTAGAGCTGGGCTATCCAGAACCCCATGAGCACTTCACACGTGCTTTTAACACATGAGCTGGCTTATCTGGCATCATGAATAAATGAAAAAAATCAAATCAATGCAAAACAAAGCTGGGAGTGATGTAAAATCCTTCAAGTCAGGCTGTAGTCTAAATAAGCATAATACAGACAAATGCAAACAAGTGCTTCCAATGCATCAAACACCTTGAATAAATAACCAGCAGTATGAAGGTGCTGGGCCTTTTTTCTTTGATAATGCATTGTTATTAAGCTCTAGCTGAATCCAGTCTTTCACAATTTTTCATGAGTTGATGTTCTTGTGTTATTGATGAGTTAACTTCTGCAGTATTTAAGACACTGCAATCATCCTTCTGCAAATATTCTGGTACCTTGTATTTCCTTATCAAACTGTTTTTGTATTCCAAGCTGCATTTGATGGTCTCCCTTAATTGAGAAGTCTTCTATTTCTCTGTTGTTTTATTGTATTTCATTTTATTTTGTGTTATGTTATGTTATTTATTGTTATACCAATTAGTTAAACTTTTCTTACAAAGACAGGCAAGAATGATTTAGTAACTCATCAGTTAGCCAATAAAATTTCTCTTAAATTTGTAGGTGATCGTTCCATTTTTGAAATAATAAAAAAAATAATGATGTATAGGGAAGCTTCTTGAAGAATTACATTTTTGGACATATATACTTGATAGGGAGAAGTTGTAAATGTCTCCATCAATTTTGCCCTTGTTAGTTGTGTTACTACAGTATAACTACCTGAAAAAGGCCTATCTTACAAGCTTCAGTTTAACCTAATTGAAAAATTACATCTCATAGTCTGGATATCAAAGTTCCTGTCTATTCATATGAGTAATGTCTCGATTCATGTATACATTTCATGATCTTTTGAAGCACAAGATAATCCAAAGTATAAAAAGAAGAATAATGAAGTTTAAATTAGGGTTCTAACAATTGTTTAAACTGTATCATTGCAGGAGCAAATTAGCCTTTGTACAAATATAAAGAAGATGAGCTTTACTTTTCACCATTTCAAAATTCTTTTATTTTTGCCTCCAAAGATTAAGTAATCCAACAAAGGCAGTTTGAACTATCATCAAATATAAGCCAAATGATAATTTTAAACATATGTTGAAACATATGTTGAAACAACACAGGACTGTTGTGGAGAAAATTGAAACATGCTAACTGAAGTCAGTATTATTTAGAAGTCCTTCAAGGAGCAGGGAGATATTTCTTCATGTTATTGTCTGAGATCTACTGTCAGAGTTGGATTCCTTTTATGTAAACAAATCTTCAGATTTGAATCCTTTGAATAAAAACCAACAAAAAGCAGAGGGATCAGAACATGACTTGCCGTGCTAAACAAGTGACTAGCGGATAGGAGCATTCCTGAGCCACCTCGACCTCCTGGAATGTACTGCACTGTGAAGCCAGCTGCAACTTGCCAAAGGCCACATTTGCTTCTTTTTGTACCAAGAAGTGCTTTGGGGAAGAGCAGGATATTGCCTGCGTCAAAGCAAGGCACAGAAAAGGCTCACTTGCCATGTTCTGCTGCAGCGTGGATGTCGCAAAGCTGAGACCAACCGACTGTCCCAGTGTGTTTCAGTGGTCTATTAGATGTTCATTTCCAGGCTTCAGCAACAGAAGCAGTTCAACCCAGTGGAATGTGAAGCAGATGTTGCCACTGGATGTATAAGGAATCCATGGACGTCTCTACCATCTTGCCCATTTGAAGTATGTCTGCTGTAATGTCCTTGTGAGCCGCCCCGAGGCTTTGGCGATGGGTGCGGCATAGAAATGCTAGAAATAAATAAATAAAAGCTTGTCTGAATGGATGCAGGTGTGTATCAACTGCCACATCTTGCCACTACTGTCTGCTATGTGACAGATATTGTCATAGGCTGGTTGCTGCAGCCAGCCAATAAATGGTGAGCTGCTGATTTCTGTTGCTCAGTGGACTGGCACTTGCTTCGCAAGCAGAGAGTCCACCCACTGGCACTGGCCTCCCTACTTGCAGGATCATGGGTCCCGTCCTTTTCTTAAAGCTTTAGGGAGCCATGGCTGGTTGCAGTAGGAACTAAGGTAGCTGAACAACCCAGCACAGGGCACTCAAATGCATATGGACAGATTTCAGCTCAACGATATATAGTTGAGATTGAAAGGAAAGGTATATTTTGTATTCCCAGTTTAAAAAGAAGCATCCTTTGTCTTAAGGATATGCTTATCTTTACACAGTGTGTGAGTGCGTGAAGGGGTAAAGTCACCACTACTATGTTGTCTGTTCATTTTACACATCTGTAGGAAAAAGGGACTGGGAACCATGCATTGTATATCAAAAATATCTCAAGAAAGAGTATTCATAACTGGATTTTGCACTACGTGAATAGCAATTAGCAATAAAAGAATAAAGAATAAGAATGAATAAGAGTAAATAAGAATAAACAGTATTAGACTACAGCAAAAATAGTTGGCTTTAAAAGCAGAATCTATTAAAAATACAGACATTGTAAAATTCAGCCATTTCAGTTTATGGGCAGAAAGATGCATTTATGATAAAAACCCACTTAGTCTGCAGCTACACAGTACAAACAGCAATTCATCAGCGTCCCAGACTGAAAAATGAAGGAAACCTGACCTTTTATTGAAGACAGCAAAATATACAGCTCCCAAGCTTCTGCACCAGTTTTATATGTAAGGGGTGTTGTGTTAGTTATATCATATTTAAGATGAAACAAACATAAATCCCACACTTGGTTCCTACTTTTAATGCAGGCTATAATATTCAGAATAGATGGAGTTGCACAATGCCCTGGACCCCTTGGGAATTTTGGTCATGCACGGCTGTTAAAACTCCCCCTGGGTTCTCCCGTGCTGGCAGACAAGGGGCACAGCAAGGTGCGGTACTTCCCCACCTGTCGTCCTGCAGGTATCCCAGAAGCCACAGCAGGAGCACTGAGGAAATGCAGATGATGACTGTCAAGAAGTATCCAACTAGCACTTTCAGCAGCTGTTCTCCTGCACTCCTGCTGATTCTGGGCACGAAGAGAGATTGCTTGTGAGTAATCCAGCAATCCTTGCAACAGGGTGAGGAATATGGGGAGGAGAAGGAAAGCCAAGTGCTAGAGGTCTCCTCCTTGCCTCCCCTGGCTTGGTGCTGCCTCTGCTCAGCTGCTCTAAGAACCACTGAGTGCCTTCTCTTCTCCCCATCTGCCACGGGGTGATTCATGCAGTGGGCAAGGACGGGGGCAGCGGCAAGCATCACCACAGGCAGGGATGGCACGGTCGGCTGGGAAAGAAGCTTGACTTCCTGGGCTCATTCTCTATTCAAGCCGCTGCCTCAGCAGCAGTGGCCACCGAGAAGGAGCCAACCCCTTTGCCTGGCAATGGAAGGGAGGAGGCATCGCTCTTCACTTGCCGCTCCCCAGCAGGGAGGGGAAAATGGGGGTAGAAGGGCTGCGCTGGTCTTGAGAGGAAGATCACAGAGTGGCTCATTCTCTCCTGTCGGCCTGTTGGCCTCACTTCATCAAGAGGGCAAGAAAATGAACAGCAGCTTCCTTTGGGGCACTTTCGCCTCAGCCCTTGAACGGCAGCAGCAGGAGCAGAGTGGGAAGCAGATGGTAGCCGCTGTCTGGGCACTTTGGGGGCTGTCATTGGCCAGAGTGGCAACTTTCTTTTGGGCTCTGCGGCCTTTCAGCTTCACTGTGGCCTGTGGGACTGCAGTAAACCCCACTACAAGCCATGGGGGTACAGTCAACTGGGTCCAAGTGGCTCCAAGGGGGAACACACCTTAGACCTACTTTCACTGCACATTGCTTTGTCAAGCTGAGTCTGCATAGGGGAGACATCTAACATAAAATGGCAATCTTCTAACAGGAGAGGTAACACGAAAGGAAGGGGATTATTACCACGCTTTCCCAGTGGACATAACACTGGGCAGGTTACCTTAACAAAATGGAGGTCTATATGTAGCAGATGGTGGTGTCTACCTTGCAATTTTATTTGTGAAAGTTGCAACTACAGTCTCCTTCCCAGATATTTTAGAGCTATTGACTTTCAGTGTTTTTACAGCCTAATTGAAATCTTGTCCAAAGTGAATTTTAATACGCCCAGCTTGACTTCTTTCTAAACAAAAGTGTGTTTATTCATGTCTGGTCTAAGCATAGTGGAAGGCAAGGCAGAAAAGTTCTTTCTTCTCTCCCCAACTTTTTGTGTTAGAATTTATAAAATGTCCAAATGTCGGCAAACAAGTAGAAGCATTTTTTCCACCATGATGTTTATATTTCTGAAGTAACAAGAAATATCTTGCCCTCAAGGAAGATGGAAAATTGGAACAATTATAGGAATTCTCAATTTAGAACAATAACATGTAGAGTTTTTGAAAACATATTTAGATTATAATACTCAGACTGCTGTCTTTTTTAGGTTGCTTGTCTTAGGTTGATCCCCACTCCTAGGAAGATGTGTCTGTTGAATTTCCATGTAAAGCATGCTCCTTGTCCTTTTATGGGTTTGTTTTCACTCAGCAGAAATGTTGCAATTATTCTCTATTGGCAACTGCTACCATTGGTAGCATGTTTGTTAAAACAAATCTGGAGCCCTCTCAGCCATGCTTTGCCTTGATGAAATTCAGTGTAAGTTCTGGTATACATCTTGTTAAATGATTGATTGATTGATTGAAAATGTCTTATATTCCATCTGATTATTATAAAATCTCAAGATAGTTTACAAAAAAGCCAGAAAAATATGAATATATATTAAAAACATATACTCAGTGCCCACATTTGCTTCAGCTAATTAAAATGTGTTATTGATTTAAAAACTGCAAAAATAAAGAAGGGTTTGGCCTGGGGCCATAACAAATAATGGGTCTGCATCAGGCACACGTCTCTGCAGAGCAGGCTCCATAATCTGGGTGCTAGCACAGAGAAGGCCCCCGTCCTCATAGCTGTCCTTCTTACTTCTCTTAAGGAGGGCTCTTGGAGGAGAACCTCCACTGCAGATCTTCGGGTCCGGGCAGGCCAAGCTTGGCCAAGAGGAAGTCTGCGGACACTCAAGGACCCCAGTTGTGCAACTGGCAACCTTCCCTGTCAGGTGCAGCCACCCAAAGAGTGGCTGCAGGATACTGAAGAGGGGTGCTCTGCCCTTGCGCAGGCAGCAGTGGCAGTGCCAGGCACAGACGAGAAGTGCTGCCAGCAGCTGCACTGAGCCCCATTCCCCGTGAGGACCACCCTTCCTATTTATTCATTTTATTGTATTTATTTTCAAATGTATAGGCTGCTGAATAGCCCAAAGGCTGGCAGTGGCAGCACAGGATGCAGAAGAAGGGTGCTGCTTGCACAGCATACGGGCTCAGTTCCTGGTGAGCGCCCCGTGAGTGCTCGATGTGCTCCACTCGGGTGTGCAGATTCAGGGCCGCTGCAAAGGGACCAGAGACTGGACCCCGAACCCAGGCAAATGGATTCCCAGCCCTAAATAGATTCCTTGCATATCCTGGTGACTTGCAGGCGTTGTTATTGTCGTTCTTTCTAACAGATATTCTACAAGCAAGGAATGAAGCTTACTTGTAAAGAAAGGAGAGAAAGAAAAACACAAAAGCAGCAGAAAGTGAGAATGGATTATTCACTCATACCAGATAATGGGAGGCTGCAGTAACTCCAAAATAAATTACCAAAATGGTCACAGATTCAACCCCTTTTTGGCTTAAATCAAGGGCAGATGTATACTTAAAAAGGGTTAAAACATGTGGAATGAGACCAGAAAGTCATATAGTTGATTTTTAATATGCAATATGAAGGTGTTTAAAAGAGAGTTTGGGACATCATACAAGGAAAGGCCCCACCCTTGCAAAAAAATGACACAAGATTACCTCCTGCTTCCTTTCTGCATCTTCCCATCCTCAGCATCTGCACCAAGTGAAGTGTGATGTGCACACTTTCTGCTCATGCCATAAGGGGTTATTCCTAGCAGTCAAGTCAGCACACTGCCTCTGTCATATGTAGTAGGTAGTTATGAGGAGGAATCCATTTGGGCTGTGGGAGTCCACTGGATAAGTTGGATACCAGTTCCAACTTGAGTCTAAGTGCCAATGCCCATGCACTGTGCAAGCAGTGCCCCTCTGGTGTACGGGCACAACAGTGGCACAGCAGCTGGCATGGAAGAGGTTTGCCCACTGCACTTTGCAGGAATCAGCCCTGCATGCCGGTTCCTCTTCCCCAGCAGCTGCAGCAGACTTTGCGCTGCTGTACCTAATGCAGAAGATGGTTGCTGGTCATGCAACCTTCATTATGTGAGCTTTCTCCCAGCTTCTAAGACGGGGCCAAACATGAGAGGTAGTCTGTGAATGCTGTATGTTGGCAATCTGCTTAAATGTCCACAAATCATGCTCCTTCAGAAACAGTGTTCAGAAGTGTTTTCCACAGTGATTATGGGCCACTGGAACTCCCCAGTGTTTTATAGAAGAGAGGCACAATCCTTTACATACTGTTGGACACTTTTCTCTGTAAACATACCTAAGACTGTGCCCTTAGCCTCTTATGTATCGAAGTCCTTATCAACCTCAGGAAGAATCAAGTTTTATTTTAGTTGTAGATTAAGTGTATGGCTGGCCACAGATCATGTGGCTTTTTAGTATTTTGATTATTATTCATTACATTTTCTTGCCTGTAGCCAAAGCTCTCAGGGTGGTTCATAACATTAAGTCATCCATCTAGAGTTCAATCTGGCCCAACCCTTGGCTTCCAAGATTACCTTCTTGCTTTCCTTTACTGCTTTGCTTTGCTCTGCCTCTATTCTGTGTGCTTCCTTGCTTACTTGGCAGTTTCTTTCCAAAGGGCTCTTCCTATTTCTTTATCTTTTCAGCTTATAACACAGTTCTTGGCTTCATGAAAAGGCTCTCTGGTTTTAGCAAGTGTTGGGGGCATGTGCCAATAAGGGTGAACATGTTCAGCTCCTCAACATGGAGAAAAAGCATGGTCTTAGCCTGGCAGTGACAATAATTACAGCAGTGAAACTTTACACCCTTAAAAGGAAAAAATGGCAACAGGATAGTCCTACTAAAGGGCAATGTGACCTTGCTGAACATGTGGATATGGGCATTTTCAGATTCATTATGTTTCCTGGATTGTACTGTGAGTCCAATCTCCTTTATATTTGTATTCATTCAGCACTTTTCATTTAGATTTGCAGCTTAAATGAATCATGAAGAGTATCAGTTAGTTTTTGGATGTGCGAATTATTTAATTAGCTAAAGCTTTCCCTGGACATGGGCAGGCAAAGATGAGTGACTTTATCACTTTCACACATCCAATGAGATTATCTTAGTTTTAGGAATATTGCTTTGGTTTTGAGTTGTACCAGATGGGTTTGGGGCCATCCTAATTATCTTCTCCATTTCTATTATTTCTGAGGGACTGTTCACATGCATTTTATTCCTCATTATTTTTCTTTTGCCCAGTGCCCATATGGAGGATGCTCTAGAAAGAAAGTGGTCAGTAGGGTGGAATCCAATTAAGTGCCTCCACTGATGGAACTGCTTCCATCCTCACAACCAGGAGACAGCAATCCCCCCCCCCCCCCCCACCCCCCCCTCCCCCTTTAAAAACCCACTCTTAAAAACAGGGAGAACTTCACGATTTTTTTTTTTTAGTTTTTTTTTTGGGTGGGTGGGTGGGTGGGCAAGGTTTAAAGGACCAATTAAAAACTGCTCATGCTTGCAGAAGCATATCTAGTATGTGCCTAGCTGGAATAGCACAGTATTGTGTTCAAGCGCTAACTCCTTCCTTTCACCTCATGTATCTCATGCTGAACATGTCCTGGGCTTGGTGGTAGACATATACCTTGCACATAGGAGCTCAGTTCTGCATGTGCCTAGTTAAAGGAGGATTGCAGGCGACATGGGTAAGACAGGCTGTTGCCTGATACTTTGAGAAAAGACTTCCAGTCAGACTGAGTCATATTAAGACAGATACACGGATGACATGATCAGACAAGGCAGCAAGTGAGGTCACTTTTCTGTCTGTTTGCCCATCAGCCCTAGCACAGCGGTAGCTTTTCTACTTGTGCACAATGGGCAGAATCTAGTGGGATGCTCCCAACCCCACTAATTCTCTTCTGCATGGCCAGTAGCATTGCAAAGCTGCCCACACCACTGCCGCAAGATTGCTGCTAGGCCAGCCTGAAAGAAAAAGACATGCTGTTTCTGGAAGGAGTTGGGCTGGAGGAGTTTACATGGGAGAGCTGTGCTGACTTGCCTTCTCCCAGAAATGAACATTTCCACTAGTTTTGGGACTCTCCTGAAGAAACATCAAGTCTTCTGTGTGTCATGGAATAGACAGCACCTACCACTTTCTGGGGCAGAAACAAAGCAGCAGGAGTGTAGTACCCTGTTGAATCCTGTCCAGAGGAGACTTTCTTGCAGGCCTGTTTGCATGATGGGGGCATGCCCATATCCTAGGACAGATCATGGGTTTGGGATGACTTGTTAAAAATGGCAGCAAAGCGTCCTGTCCAGGATTGCAGGATAAGGCAACCCATGCAGCAAAGCTGGTTATGCAAATCTTGCTGGCATACTCTGCGTCACCCCAGTCAGTGTTTGTGTTTCACCAGCTCTCAGGCAAAAACCTGCTATCTGATCCTTAAAAATTTAGTCCTACTGCTGCTATATGCTTCCACTTTTTTTTTTTTTTTTTGATCATATCAAACATTCTCTGGAAGGAAAGGGTCAAAAACTATCTCAAAATGTCAGTTTTTTTCATTTGGTCATGTTGTTTTATTCAAAATGTTAAATGAAACCCAACTCAGATTTAAATTAGAATTTCTTTTTCCTTCAAGAGCAAGTCTTTTTTATCTCAAGAACAAGACTTTGAAATGAAAAGACAATTTTTATCTTTGCCTTCTGAATACAATGATCAATATCTCTGTAACACACACATAGCAATCACTAGCTTCCTTCATACAATAATAAATACAAAAATAAAAATCCAAACAAAAAAGCAAATTTTCTTCAGTGTGAAGGTAAAAAGTATTGATTGATAATACTTAGGCCTTTTCCACCTGAACAAAGAATGCAAAGCATCACATTTCCAATTTTGCCTGCATTCTTTGCTCAGCCACACCTGCGTGCATCTAAACATCCTTAAACATTACGGGCAATGGAGTGGAAAGAGTGCTCTGTTGGAACAACGTGCGTACAAGAAAAGCCAAATGAAGGGCAGAGGTTAACCTGCAACCTCTTGTAGCCTTTACCTGGCAGATCATTTACCTTCCGATGTGTCAGGCCTTCACAACCTACTGCAAATAAAATGATCTAATAACATTACACCAGTATTAAATAGATTTCTTCCATTCAAAAGCTTTAATCAAAACTAAATTTAAGTTCATTTATCCACTGCATTGAAAGTAAGGCTGCATAGCCAGAGTGGCTACGGTTCTTTTAGCATCATTTTTTTCTTTCCTTCTTAAGAAAAACAAATACAAAACCTCACTTCCCTCATGACTCTCTGCAAGAAAAAATAGGCTGTTGCCATTCATAATTCTTAACACACGCATATATAAAATCACATAGCTGCAGGCTACAAATAAATAAGAACTGGGTGATCTGGTGAGATGGCTGGTAACACAGCTGCTGAATTCATGTGGCTGTGCCCTTCCATTCCTGCCGATTCCTAGGGCTATTTCCCCCGACAATAACGTTATCCCATAGATGGCTTTCCGATCTGGATGGCTTCCATCCCTAAGCCAACCCAAAGAATCTGACCTCAGTTTCAGTGTCCGTTTCTTTTCTCCTGCCATGGACTTGCACTTCCACTTCCATAGCCCAACATGTTGCTAACAAGATAATTTGAGGTTATCATAATAAATCCAGACATTGCTGGGCTTTGATTATCACCATGAACATTGTCTTTGGAGGGAAAGCACATTTCCTACCCCAAAACCCTCCCAAAGAACAAACAAACAAACAAACAGTAATAAAAACCACCCCAAAATGCTGCCCAACTGCATCAACCTTGAAAGAAAGGCACCTTGCAGACAATGTCGCTCAGCCTGAAATATGAATATGCTGCTATTTTTGCACATTTTATATCCCTGTTTCCATCAAATGACCTTGCAAGTGTACACCTATTGCCTCTGCCATCCTTAATAAAAGGGTGGTCGTGTGTCTCTTTGAGGAGGCTGTACAAGTCCAGATTGAGGCTTGCATAATCGGAAATTCTTTGTCTCCCAGAAATGAAGAATTTTGCGAAGGCTATGGATGGTATTCTTATTGAAACAAATCAGATTTTTTAAAAACCCAGGTACACCGTCTTGATGCAATCGTTACATTAATTCCCAGCATGGATAAAAATATGATATACCTGCCTATCATACAGCTCATAAAAGGAAAAAGTGTTTAAGAAAAAACAGTTGGCTGCCTGATTTAATGTTGATAAATACACAAGGCTTCACACCCAGACTTAGAAGAGAAAAGCACTGGTGCGTTGGGTGCTCCCCTCCCTCCCACCTCCCTTTCAAACATCAGACAAAATCTTTGGCAAAATCCCTATATTTCCAATGTAGGTACAGCAAGCTATAGTCAGCAATGAACAAGCCTCTGAGCATGTACAGAAAGGTTCATTGAAACCAAACTGGAAGCCATTTCCAAGAATCCTCCTTCTGAGTACCTCTGGAACCCTCCCCTCTGGGAGGGACCTCTGGCAATGGGCAAGGAATGGACCAGCCTCCTCTGGCTCCCCTCCTTGTCCCCTCCTGCTACTTCCAGACGCGGTTATATCTCAGGGTCTGCCTGAACCCTTGAGATTAGCTCTTCCTCCTTCACCATTTCAATATCTGCAGGTCTCTTTTCCAGGGCTTCACCATCCGCACCTGCAGGGCCGGCACCACCTGGCCCCAAATGCCCACCAAGAGCAACTGCCTCTTTCATTCCCAACATGGGCATGGAGGGATGCATCTGTTTCTCCCACGATCATTTTTTTAGAAAAATCTCAAGTTCTTTTCATCAGAAATATGCAGAACTTTGTGAATTTGATTTTAGTAACTTATCAAGATTGGACTGAAGAAGATTGCTAGTGCCAGGGTTCTGCAACTGCTGTCAGTATTAGCAGATCATGTGCTCATGGCCTTGCCCACTATGGAATTTTATTTCTAGCTAGATAACTACCATTTCTAAATTTTAATTTATATGTAAATTTATGTATGTAAATTTTATGCAAAATGATGTCCTCTCTTGGGAAAAGCATGAATAGCCACCCTAGCAAAAGATTCTGCCACATGTGCCATTTTGCTCTTTCGAGGAAATGGACATTTCCAGTTCTCATGCATTAATCTTTTTTGTCTTGTGTAACACCTGGAGCCCCATCTGGCAGCCAGAGATAGGAAGCCTTTTAAGCAAGCAGTGTTTATAATACTCATACTGGGATGGCCACTTTATTGCTACCCTAGATGCAGTATCTTTGCACAAAGCTGTGCTTGTTTCCTTTAAAATCTACCATGCACACTTTTTCTATAACCTTTTGAAGTAAAACAGAAAACATTAGCCACAGAAATTACATTATATCAAAGATCCTATCAGATGAAGGGCCCACATTTTTAATTTACTTTTGTGTTGACACAGATTCCAATCTACTATCACTTTCCCTTATCAGGCTGATGAAATAGAATGTGTGCAGTGGATATATAGAAAATTCAGAGAATAGCTATCTGTCATTGTAAACAAAAATGGCCTATCTATCATCGCTGGAGACTTTATTTACTTTTAGAAGTATTTGCCTGTGCTCAGAGTAACAGCCGGATTGTCCTTGCCTTTTGTTATGAACACTGCCAGTTTTAGAAGTGAGCAAGCTAATATTGGATTGCCCGGCCTGTCTAGCTGTTCATCTGCATTTTCACAAGCACACATACCTTATCCTGAATTATGGATGATAGACCAGAAAAAGATGCACCATTCAGCACATAACCCAGTTTTAAAGAGTCACCCCACAGTTGTCTTTGCTCTTTTCGAGGGCATCAAAATGAAGCAGTAAATCCTATACACATTCACCTTGACTAAGCCCCATTGTATTCCACTGGGTTTTCTGCTGAGTAGACATATATAGGATTGCACTGTAGGTCAATGTTTAATCTTTGTGGTAGTAATTGTTGCCGTGTGCTGTGAAGTTGTCTCTGATGTATGGCAACCCCATGAATGAAAGCCCTCCTGAAGTCCTGCCCATGCCAGCCCTGTTCAGCTCTTCCACTGTAGTTCAATGTTTGCTTGCATGCTGGCATGTTTGTTTATTATTCATTTATTGGATTTTTAGCCTGCCCCATTAGCCACATGGCTCCCTGGGCAGGTAACAAACAATGTTTAATCTAGGGACTCAATTTCCTGCTCTGTGGCTTACTGCCTTCATTTAATTTTGCCAGAAATTGAGGTAAAAATGCTCAAGCAATTCAATTCTTATGAATTCTAATATAAACCGATCCAATGTGCATATTTTCAACTCACACGCAGATCAGAATTTAGTTATTATTCAGATTTTGTGCTTGTCTGACTTTTCCAGTGCAGCTCTTGATTTTAAACATGTAGCAAAATACGTCTACAATGTCTATTTTGACATAAAATGCATTTATAAATTGTGTAATTGTGAAATTGTGCATTCTGTTTACAAGCAATTTTTGCCAGTAGATTGTTTAAAAGTCACAAATGAAAGTGGAAAAGGGAAGGGACAGATGTATGAACAAATATATGCAAATGTGACACACACAAAAACTAGACTGATTTGCCTGTCTCTACTTTTAAGCAAGTATCCTATATTCAGAACATCATTACATTCTCTGGACACAAAGGGGCAATCCATTTGTTTAAAAAAGTACAATTCATGTTATAAACCTATTAAGAGAAAACGCTTGGATATTGTTGGATACATGCTAAGGCCAAGTAACTCTCCCTGTAAGGTTGATGCAGTTTGACAATTTCAAAAGGCTTGTCAAGGACTCATTAAGTTGACCATCACTTATATATTCCTTTGCAATAACAGTCCCTCTAGGTTGATATCTGAGAGCAGTTTACTGCTTCAGAGTTTGAATCTGGCAAAGAAAGAAAAGAAATTCTCTAGCTAGTGGCAGAAAAATAAAAATCCTGGGTTGCTCTTATGCTTTGAGACTGGTTCTGGCTCAGGAAAGCACAGCTGGATTATGGGGTGTGCCCACACTTAAACTGGCTGCTACAGGTAGCCAATATTACAACAACTTCTTATGTCTAGTAGCCAAACTACACATTATGTGTGTTTTCAAGCCAACGCATCACTGTAAAACAATAATTAGGCAGTGATGGGGTGTGTGTGTATGAGAGAGAATCTCACTCAATTCACTTACCTAAATTCACATGTTTAAGCCACCATGTGAATTGAAACTTAGTTATCAGTCTTGTCACCCTTACCAGACAGAAAGGAAATGCATTTCTTGGTGGAGATGGTGAGCAGAAAGGTGAAGCCCCGTCCACGTGATTAGTGCGTGCAGTTTGGAGCGCTTCTGTTTTCCTTGTCAGAACAGTCAGTGACCTAAACATACAAATACAATGTCATTACAGTTGAATTCCAAAGGATTTGTTCGACTGGCCATGGTTTTGACACTCTCAGAATTCCACATAGATTCTGGATATTGACAAGGGTGAGATCAAACAACTCATCTACCTGTCTTTTATCTGTTTGTTGCCTTTCTGTTACAGAACACCAAATGTGAGGTACACTCTGAGATCGCAGTGTTAAACAGCAGTACATGTTTAGGAAATAGCGATCAATAATTGTTGTTGTTGTTGTTACATTTCTATACCACCAGTAGCTGAAGCTCTCTGGGTGGTTTATAACAATAATCATAAAATCATACACTCAAGTTACCCATCCAGATTCTAACCAGCCCTGACTCTTCTTAGCTTGCCAGATCAGGCACTTGAGGCTTTATGAAAACTAACAATCAGAAGCCAGACTGAGAGAAAACCAGCAGGTTGTGTTAATTAAAGGTTTTTATGACCAGTTGATTTACCACGGATACCATTAGTGGGTTAATGTATCCACTGATTACACTTAGTGGTATATCAGATTTTTAAATTTTGATGATGCTGTATGCTTTGAGCCTTTGAAGCTTCTTTTTCTACTATCATACTATGGTATATTGAATTGAAAACCATATAGGATAACAGAATGAAACACAGAAACATAGAAACAGAGCGAGTCAGAAGGGGTCTCCTGGGCCATCTAGTCTGACCCTCGGCTCCAGCCGACTTCTTAGACAATTAATTAGTATTTTACACTGGTAAAATGAAACTTCATTAACTGGAATAATAGTTCATAACCTTTAAATAACTGACTTGATCCTGTGGTATTTTAAAAGGGTGTTGAAATAAATGTCTAAATCCTATGTTGGAAACTTTAAGTGGTTATTTTGCTTATGATTGTTTTCTGTGATTTTCTGAGAGCAAAGAAGGTTTTATAATGTGCTGTATAAGATGGGTGCATATTTGATTCTATTCAAGGGATTATAGTACTCCAGTCTTCAGTAGTCATAGACAAGAACATTTCATATGTGTATGTTACTGATACCAACATCTTGTGAGTTACCTTTGATAAAAAGGGCTATAAGTTGTAGATAGATGATAGACAGATAGATGACAAATTTTAAACAAATTTAATAAGAGAAATTGAAGCTTCAGCAGTTGGATAGTTTCAGTTTTGACCATTTCATAGCATTTTGGCTCTGTGGAGAAATTTTCAGGGACCAACTCAAGAGGCCAGTTTTTCTATTCATTCTGGGTACTCTATAATGTTGTCCAATCCCAGTTACCTCTCAAGTAGTTCACAATACAAGGTGTTTTATTCTAGTTCCTTAACCATATATTCTTTTGGTCTGACATGGAGAACTCAAGCCAACAACAACAAAAGCCAACAACAATTTCTGCTCATTTTAGAACTAGATTACCATCGAAACTTTGTTTCCTTACTTTATCAAGTTCAAAAGAAGTAAAGAAGGGAGATGAAATATCGGAAAGAACCTTCATCACTGAGGCTCTCTAGCCTAGAATGAGATTCTGAAAATTACTTTATTGATTGGAGTTTGCACAGCTGAGAGAAAACAGTGTTGTAGGTGTGACCCAATACTGACTTTCTGTGTTGTTTTGCATTTTAAAAATTCCATGCTTCCTTATAACAGAAGAAATAAATCTTGACAAATACTCCAAGGTCCCATCTCCATTGTGGTATCATAGTTTACCTTACTTCCAGCAGGGGACAAAAGTGCTGGAAACAGCCGCTGTGCAATCTTTTCCACTACATTTATTGAGCATTATAGATAATGCCTAGCAGCCTATATCCATACCTTTATGGGATCAACACACAACAGCTATAATGAATAAGGGGAGATGTGTGATAGAGGTGAATTAATGGGGTGAAGACAGTAGACAGGGAGACATTGTTACCACAGTATTAAACCCAGGGTCACCCCATGAGGATAATTGGTGAGCAATTCAGGACAAATACGGGGAACAGTTCTGCACACAGTGTATGATGGATCTATGGAATTTATGGGTGGATGAATCTACATGAGGTAGAGGTGGCCACCAATTTGGTGGACTTGAAAAGGAGAGAGGACAAATTCATGGAGGAGCGGGCTATCAGTGGCTATTAGAGCTGATGGCTAAATTTTACTTTCAGGTGCAGGGTCAGCATGCCTATGTATACCAGTTGTTGGGGAACATAGACACAGGGTGCTATTGCAGTCATGTTTTTTGACTGGGTTTTCCGCAGGTTACTGGTTGGTCATGGTGTGATCAGAATGTTGGTCGAGATGAGAGCTTGGTCTGGTCCAGCAGAGCTCCTCTTAGGCACATGGCATGGTTTGCTTTAGTACACAGGTGGGGAACCTTTTCTCCAAAAGCCTTTGCTCCTCTCAGGGATAATTTGTCAGGAACAGCACAGCAGTATACAGGGCCCAAGCCAGTATCTTGTCTCTTTTTCTGCACTACCATCTTTCTTGCACTCTCCCTCTCACTATCTTTCTCACCGTCTACCTCTTCATCCCTGCTGAGCAGGCTTTGCTCATGCCAGAGGTCCAAACTAAGGGTGGATGAACCCATCAAATTTGATTTATCTCAGTTTTTCACTTTTCCTCTCCTAAGTTCTGTTCATCCCAAGCTTTGAGGATGTTTGCACAAGCAGATAATAGATATATCTTGACTCTGTAGATAATTACTGACCTGGGCCTTTTTTGACAGATGACTGAATTAAAAGATAATCATAATCAACAGGCTCTGTTTGTAATGGATTCCACCAGTGTGTTGATAGTTTGACAGTGTCATTAGTATGCATTCCTACACAGGTTTCAACTCCAATTTTCATAACAGCACAGTGTGCATTGTAAATGGATTGCCTTTACAACTCATTCGTACCATGGCCACCTGTTCACTTATGTTGTGCTGCTATATTGTGCCTAAATGCCACGAGCCCATGTCCTTAATCATTCTGGAAGTGACTGAAATGTCACATTCCTTGGAACAGCGGGAGACGCAGGGTGGGGAGAGCACTCTCAGATGGGTTCTGATATTTTATTAGCATAGGCTTATACTTTACAACTTTTAAAAATTGTTTGTGAGAAAGCAAAGAGCATAATTTTGAATTATACACATTTCCTTCTAGCGCTAACCCCTTTTATTGTGATTAGAATTTTACATTAAGTGTTAATGCTTTTTACTAAGAAGCAGGTTAATTGTATCATCTATTTTCAATTAGCTCTAATAGAGTGCATGTGTAGCTTCCGAGTCTATTGTGCATGTCCTCATTGAGATGGGGAAATGGAGTAAAAGCTATTATTTTGATGTCCTGATAAATTATGTCCCATATTATGTTAGATTAACAAAATGCATGACTAATGTCCCATGTACACATGAGCTCTGACAGCATTTCTGAATGTTAATAAATCTGGATTCTGGATGATGTCCAGTCTTATTTTATGGTTAATGCAAATTAAATCTATGTCTTCTCATTATACTTAGTAATTTACTTTTGAATGATCAGGTTTAGCCGTTATTGTTGGCAACCTTTCTCCCATAGCTTTCCTGATAGCTTTCCATGTTAGATGAATTCTGAAGATGGATACATTTTATGGAAGCACATTGCAGTCATTATGTGCAGTGAATGGACCACAGTTTATAGGCAGCACTAGCTTGAAATCCACTCTAGAACTAATCACTTCGAATTTCTGCAATGCTAATGCTATGATGCCATCCATTCAACTTTGCTTTTTTCTGTTATCAGTTCGGTTTATATGGTCTTCATCTTGTAGCTCTGGTGAGTAGCAGGCCAGTCTGAGAAGCGATGATGTGGGAATGGGGCTCCAAATCATCTTCTCACTCACCCATGAGGACTTCCGTGAATTACCAGTTTCTAACAAACATTACACTTCTTATGGGGCAGGAATTGGCTCAGTTCTTCCAGTTGATGACTTCATTCAGGAGAAATAATTGCATGAAGTTGGAAAGTGTTGCTCTTGTTTTTAGTCTGTTCTTGTTCTTAGTTCAGTAAGTATAAGAAGTGCAAAGCACTAGATGCACACACATGCTTTTGCATATTGCACTTCCACCGCAATATTTTACAGGGTACCTGAACAGCGTAATGTACAAACTGTATATCTATCCAAAATATATACAAATCTGCTGCATGTGTTTCTTGCTGAAAATTTGTATCTATTTGCTGAACTAGGACTTGGAAAAATGTTGCAACTTGGTCTAAGATGATCTACACCCATAGCAGACCATCTTTGATTTTTGTGTTGTTTTGTTTAGGTTTTCTTTGTTTTCACAAAACGAAAAAGACAAGGGGTGGACAGAAAGCGATAGCAAGGAAGACAAAAGTTTATAGTAATAACATGTTGTAAAATGCTTCCCATCTTGTAGGTTGAGTTAAAGGAAGGTACTTATTGGTTTGAAAAGAGAGAAGGACTGTGGATATTCCAGTGAAAACCCCCATACAAAACGTGTGAGTAATTCAGATGACTATCTAGATCAGTGCTTCTGACTAAGGTGTGTAGGCCAGGAGAAATACTCTGTTGTTTTACTTCACTGAAAGGACTCAACCAGACAGAATCCAACAGGTCAGCAAAGCTTACTGTTAAAAGAGATAAACCAGATTATTTGCTTAGTTTTGTTTATTTGGAGAAGTAAATTCTTCTCAATTCAGTTTAAATGTGAGTTGCACACAGAACATTGGATGAAACTCATTTATCCGAACAGAAAAACTCATGCACTCATACTTTTCCTGACACATGTAGTATAAACAATGTAAAATGATAGAGTGAAAGCCCAGTCATAGGATGGAACTAATGAGAACTGTAACAACACACGGTAGTGGAGAGAGCTCTGTTCATGGTTCCAGCCAGCCATGTCTTCTTCTGGACTATTCTGTTTGGCTCCCCCTTTGCCAAAATTTTGTATTTTTAATTGTGGATGAGCATGCTGATCTGGTGTGCATTTCTGAAATCTGTATTGGAATCTGCCCCCTTGATGTTTCCCATAAGGTCCCATAGCCCAGATGGTTTGGTGGCTTCTTGGCTTTCACAGAGTTTTTCCACCATTCTAAAAGGCTGGCATTTATTTATTCATCTAGTAAATTTATATCTCACCATTCTTCCTCCTGGAGACAATCTAATATCACTTACATGACTGCCCTCTCTATTTTATTATGTGAAGTAGGTTGGAGTCAGTGACTGGCCCAAAATCACCCTGTGTGCTTCATGGCGAAGTGGGGAGTAGAACCCAGAACTTCCAAGTCCAAGTCCGACCGTATAACCACATCATGATCCTCATATATGCCTACATTACTGTTAGTAAGTGCTTTATGTTAAAATACGCCAGTATTTTTGACCCACCTCTTGTCTTCAGCTCTCAGCCTGAGAGCTCCTCCAAAATGGAATCCTGTCCTAGGCTGAAAGAGGTTCCAGAGAACTTGCCTGCCCTTCCTTCAGCCTCTTCTCCGCTGAGCGTGCTTCACTCCATGCCATCACAGTAGCTACAGTTTTAGCTACGCTGTAGCGAATTGCTCATTCCAGGTGCTGAATAAGCTGTTTTCAATGCACACTGACTGAATCCGAGGGCTTCCCTCTTGCTTGCTATGCACTATCTGGCACCTGGTTTAATTTTATTAGCCTAATTGGCTTGCCCTAGTCACACTTTGGTGGGTGGAGCAAGCACCAGTATTAGGAACAGGCTAGTCCGTTGAGCACCCTGCATGATCTGGATGGTGAATGGTCCTTGGCCCATCCTACCTCTTTGTTAACTGGTTGGAAAAGAAGGAGAAGAGGAGGAGCCCTTGTTCCTCTGTAACAGCAAACACAGCAAGGCATCGACAGCAATCACCTGGTGCCCTCAGCCTGCCCATGTCTGATCGGGTTGTTAGAACCAGGATGGAACATTACCAGAAGTCTTCTGGGACTCGTAGATGCCTGCATGCCACCCACGTGATGAACACTTGCAGATTCTCATTTGTTAGTTAACATAATTGTGATGTTTTATCCATGTATTTGTCTCTTGCCCTCATTCTACGGAGGGAACAGACTTACTGTGTGAACCATTAATTGTTAAGGAATTTTAAGAACTTAACTACATCTGACAAATGGAGGAAACATAACTCCTATGGGACCAAATATGGCAAAGCATATATTTCTGCTGGGTTTGAAATGTGATTCATTTCTGGTCAATGCTTCTTGCAAAGAAAATCAAAAGAAACCATCTTTTGCCAGGAGGATTAACAGGCAGCTAAACAGGTCAACAGGATGTGTTAATCCTTTCCCAAAGGCAGGCACCACATGCCCTTGTATGGCATCAGCACTGTCAAAGCTGTCTTGCCCTTTCCGAGATACTAATACAGTTAATAAGGACTTCCACAGCAGCTCCACAGCGCAGCAAAATGCCAGTGCATTTGGCCTCTGCATTTGTTGAAATGCTGTGTTTTCAACAAATGGCTGTCCTTTATGCTTTGCTGATTTTCAGCTGAGACCTCTAATGATAGAACAGTTTGACCACACTGAATTAGTTACAGCCCAGATGCTTTCAAAGCATGCCAACACTTGATTATATGTTTGCATCCATCACAAAACGAGTCCAGAAAAATAGCATAGCATGGAGACTTCAGGGGCCAATTTAAGGAGGTGTGAATGGCAAAGTCATGGGTTAAAAACTGCCATCAACAGGGGAAGAGGTGGTGTACACCACTGGGCACTGGATAGATATTTACAGTTGATCCATTGAAATTAATGGGACTGGAGTTAATCATTATTAATTTAGGTCCCACAGATTGTAGGGGGCCTTACTTAGGAATGTATCTAAGCATAATTACTTTTGGATCTAACCGTGGAGCTATTAGGAATATAGTTAAGTACTCAATGGTAAACAGGGGACAAATTGGATTGGTCCCCTTTTAATGCAAATTTCCTAGTTTTGCACCTTTGAACCAAACTGGAAAAGCACTTGTCTGAATTTTGCAAGAGCTCTGCAGGAGTAAATACATTAATGAAAGTGTAACACATTCATTCACTTGTGAAAAGTGCATCCAAAATGTGCATGTTAGTGAAAGTACTGTTTACAAAGCATTGCATACAGAAAACTGTTTGCAAATGTGCTTGCTTGGAGCAAAAATGTGTACAAAAATTCATACTTTAGGAGAAATGCATGCAACAAGCCTAAGACTGGAGGAAAAAAAAAGAAACTGGGAGAAACTGAAATTGACAGAGTTAAATACTTTTGAGAAAGAATATATCTTCCCTGTGTTCATTGCTTGCACGTCGACATTGTCACCTTCCATTAAATTGGATAGTTGTTTATTAAATTTGATTAAATTGGATAGTTGGGTTTTATAAAACATATACATAGAAACTGGGATGTGGTAGATCTGTACTATATTTTGTTTTGCTAACTTTTCAATTGTATCCGATATATGTATCCAATTTAAATGTGTTGCTTTACTGTGGCTATATTTAATCAGTTATTAAACTGCTATTTCTCCATTGGCTGAGCAAGGAGGAACATTGATGTTACCATACATGTGTGTTCCTCTCACATCTGGAATTGTACTTCTAGAAGTGTTGTTGTTAATTTCATTTCTAGTCAATAGTCGAAGCTCTTTGGGAAGTTCACAACAATTCATGCATGGGAACAATAGTCAACACTGATGACAATAAAAATACAATATACAATAAATTATCATGTGAAATCCCAATATACAAGATGTACACCAGTTTCAACTAAAATAATGTCAATAAAAGTACTATATCTGTTAAAAGAGTTGATATGTCCCATTATGTGCCATTACATTCCTGGCAGCAGAGGGCTGAACAATCCAGTCAGAGGATAAATGGAGGACTGAGATGCTACTAAAATCTTGTCTGGACTAAACTTCAATTGATTAGCTCTCATCCAGTCCATTGTTGCAGCCAGACACCAGTTTAACACATCCATAGCCTCACCTGATGAAAATGAACAACTGAATTTCATCACCATACTGATGTCAGCACACTCCAAAACTCTGGTTAACTCCATTCATCAGTTCCATATAGATGTCAAATATCATGGAGAATACGACTGTCTACTGAGCAAACCAGTGCTGGAGAATCCATGCGACTGAGCAATATTCCCCAAACTCCATACGCTGGAGTCAGCAACCCAAGTAGCAACAGAACCACTGCAGTGTGGTTCAGCTCAGAAAGTACCCAACAAGGATACCATGGCCAATGCTATTGAAAGCCACCAAAAGATCTGGGAGTGTCAACAGGATCACACTTCTAATGTCTCTTTTCCGACAAAAGCCATCATACTGGTTAACCAAAACTTTTTCTGTGCCAAAACCCAGCCTGAACCATGACTGAAATGGATCCATATAATCCAGGGGCCCTCAAACTGGTGCTTGTGGTGTGTGTGCTGAGGCGGGGGTGGGGTGCGAGGTGAGGGGAGGGGAGGTGGAGCCGGGCTCGCTCTGCGAGGCGGGTGCACAAGGCAGCGGCTTGCTCGCTTGGAGATCTTTTTCCAATCGCTGCCTCCCTGTGTGCGGGGCGAGGTGGGCAGTGGCGGGTGTGTGCGTGGGCACGGGGGGTCCAAATGGGCATGGCAGGCTGGATAAATGGGCATGGTGGGTCAGATCCGGCCCCTGGGCCGTAGTTTGAGGACCCATGGTATAATCAGCCTCATCAGAGCATGCATGGAGATAGTTGGTCACCACCCCACAAAAGGACCTTGCTCAGTGAGGAAACATTTGCCACTGCTCTACAATTATTAGGCTCCAGGTCCAGGGAGAGCTTCTTCAGGACAGCCCTATGGTTGTCATGGAAACCGCCGTAACTTCTTGTTTCTCTGCAACTTGTGCTACCTCCGAACCTAGGGGCAGAATGCTTATAACTAGTAGCAGATCACCATTAATTGTCTAATTACCTTTTAAAGTATCTTAATCTGGTGGCCACTTTTACAGGATACAATGGTGAGGAAGAAGAGGAGATTTATATAAACCACCTTGGGAGAAAAAGGTGGATATGAAGATAACAGACCAACAAACAAATTCTATCACTTATCTACATGCTTACCTGCACATCTACTAATCTCTTAGTTTTTCTGTCCTTTGCTTCCTCAGCTCTTTGCCCTCTGTGTATAGATGGCTCGCAAAATACAACTACCTGTAAGTCTGCCTCTCCATTGTCATTTATATAAATCTGCCCTGGCAGTTTTTCAATCTCATTCCTAATACTGCCGGCATCCCAACTTCGGCTCCTGCACACAACATTGCCTACAGCAGATTTTCATGTTCACCTAAGTTATCTGAAAATCACTTTGAAGTTTATTTTGCCTCACTCCAGTTGTAGTTTTTGACAGGTTTATTTTTTTAACTCATTCAGACAGGGAAAGTGTGCATTTTGAATGAGAAAACTTCATACGTGTGTGCATATTTTTCAGAAGGGTTCATTTCCCCCATATTAGTTCAAATGCGAAAATAATACATATGTGTGTGTGTACATTAAAAAAAAGTGCAGTTTCTGGAATTTGAGAATATTTCTTCCAAACAGCCTGACCCCACCCGCTGCTTGCATTTGCATCTGGAATTGTTACCAGGAAATGCTCATATGATTTCCAAACAAAAATGGAATTCCCATACACCCCAACTCATATTTTACAATAGCTTTAGTCCCTTGTTTGCATTCTGCGTATTGCTAGAGCCAGTGGCATGAGGACATTTATACGTTTTATTAAGAGCAGGTTTCATTCTGCCGTGTATCAGCAACTGTATATTCAACCTACCCTTCATGCATATGACCAATCCCATCGTTTCCAGCCAACAGTGGCCAAGAGGTTTTCAACCTTTCGAATGCATCATGGATAAATCATTTCCTATAACTAAGCAGCATGACATTTCCTGCCTGTGAACATGAGCAAGTTGTATAGAAAAATATTATTTAAAATGTACTTATTTTAAAAATAAGCATTTTAACAAATATTTTAATATTTTAACAAAATATGTTTTGTTAATTCTTTCAAAACATATTCCCTAAGCTATTTTATTTCATATTATGCTTCATTTATAAAGAGCATTCTAACCATAATTGCCCATATTGACTTTTTCTACTTAATCTTCAAAATTTCTATTAGAAAATCCACTGAGAATATACTCTTAATATGTATGAACATGGTCATTTCCTTTGCTCAAAGCCTTGTCTTCCACAGAAGTGGTGATAAGTTTGAGTCGCTTAAGGAAAATGAAAAAGAACCAATTTCCTTTTCAGACATATCACTGTTAGTGTGGAATTTCAACATAAAGGTGCAGCATCTATGACACACACAGAAATGACCTCATAACATTCTGTGGGTCATTCTATGCCAAACCAGCAAAACCTGGCATGTGCAATGATCGTAGCCAAGGTTCTTCTTGAAATGTTGTGATGAAATTTACTTAAGTAAAATAAATAAATTCAGTGGTGTCTCATACTTCATATTTAATTTGTTTCAGGAGACTGTTCGAACTCTGAATTGTTCAAAGTCTAAAGCAAATTTCCCCATTAGAAAGAATCGAATGTGAATTAATCTGTTCTCAGACCCTAAACAATATCAATTTCAAGAAACTTAAACAACAAATATGCATAATTTAAGGTAAAAATAACACAATTACTTGCCAAAATTATTAATTAAAACTTGACTGGATGCTGCAGTCATTATGATCTTACTAACAACAGAAATGTTCCAAAATTCAGGTTAGCATCATACATTTCCCAGCTCAAAAGCCATGGACATGAGAAAACTTTCAAGATCTCTAGCTCTTTTAATCAGACAAGTTTCAAAAAGTAGATGGTGGGGGTGGGGAATAAGAAAGAGAGACAAATGCTCTCATTTGATGTTGAAGTTATAATATCTGCACAGTCAGAGTTTTAAAATGAAATAGTGGAGAAAAGTTTGCAAACATTTAAACTGAGCTCTGTCTGGTAATGTGGCAGATTCAGGTTTTACCTGTAGTTGTACTTTGGAAGATTTGGAGCAAGAAAAAAGCATCAGGGATTGATTCTTTCATATTTGACATAATAAAAGCCAGTATTGACTCAAAACTGTCTCCATCCTCAGTGAAGCACATTGACTCCTTGATTGGTGGAAAAGAGGAGTAGAGAGAAACCAGGTAGTGTTTATATTAAAAACACAGAAAATAATTTTAGGAGCTAGGCACAGTTATGTAAGAAATAGAGCTATTCAGAATTGATGTAAGAAACTTCAATGCAACTTGAAGAAACTTCAAAGCAACATTCTCTCATGGTAAAAATGTAGCCACAACAGAGCTACGAAGAAACAATCCCTTGGATGTTGATGTCGCTGAAAAGAGAACTCAGAGCTTTAGAAAAATCTCGCAATGAACATTTTCCAACTGCCTAGAGGCCTCTGTCCCAATTGGAGATAAAAGCTATTACTGGTACATAGGGACTATGATTTGTATTACATCGCTAATAGGCTGTGTTCACTAATTTTACAGATAAAAATAATAGGCTCAAAAATAGGCTATTACAGTATCTCCATTGAGCTCATTTTTGATGAAAAAGCAATTACTTTTGTCTGAATAATGCAAGGAACAGCTATGATCAGAGAAGGTTAGGATAAGAGTTTATTAGAAAAAACATACGCCATTTAAATTAACCCAAATGACCAGCAAGTCAGTTCAAAAGAAACATGTGCCTTAATTTGTTAAACTGTAACCTTTGCTATTTTAGAAAAATACTTTGACACAAACACTTTACAAATGTCAGCAGAAAATCTATACTCCATTTCTTCACATTGGTTTTGTGACACGGTGTTTGCTGATCTTCGACAAGGGATAAGTTACCATTGATTTCCTTCCACCCCCTACTCCTTTCCCTTCCATTTGGGGGAATTAAAGGGCAAAAGTAACATTTTTTTTCCACTGGACTATTCATATGGATATGCTATGGTGGGTAAACTTAAACGCTTCCTGGAACTTAAAGGTCAGCTGCATCTCTCCGAGAAACTGAATAAGTGAGCTGAACTGGGAGCAAGAGCTCACACAGAGCAGAAGTAATAGAGACAGTGCATTAGATCAAATACCAGGATTTGCTGAGATATCCATTTTCACACTTTCTGACATTGCAAAAAATGGCCCCAGAACTGAAGAAACCATTCTGATATAGCTGAGATTTTATTTTAAAATAAATATATTGACTTGCCCTTAAAAATAAATCCCAACACCTGTAGAAAGCATCCTTTCCTAAGTCAATGCCCACCAGATATATTGGACTACAACTCCCATCAGCTCCAGCCAGCATGGCTAACAAATGGCAGTGATGGCAGTTGTAGTTCAAAATATTTGAAGGGCATCATATTGGGGACATCTGTTATAAAGCAGCTTTACATATCATTTCTCATACAGAACGAGACTTTTGTGTGGTGTGAGCTTCAGTGTACATTGAGAGAAAGAAATCTGGATGCCCAGAGCCAAACCTGTTTCCCATCTGGCCATCTGCAGTTTCCATTCTGGCCAATACCTCTTCCTCTTTTCTTGACCACAAGTTGTCTGGTGGTTCCTTGACCTTTGTGCAGTTTTCCATATTCTAAAAGGTTGGCATGTCTCTCTTAAGGTTCAGCATCTGGCATTCAGCTACCAGGAGTGCTTTATACTATGTGGCATTTTGGGTCAACTTTGCTTTCAGGTAAGTGACTATTACAACTGCAACCTTGAGGTGGCAGATTAAAGTTGCACAGTTCTGAAGTGAACCACATCAAGGGAGTTCTATGTTTATGTTCCTTCTCATGTCAAAAGTTCCCTGCTGTAGTAGACTAGCATATTATATCAAGAAGAACAGAGTTTTGGCTCTAAATATGCAGGAATCTTGTGCTTTGTGCCTTATACCATTCAAAGATATGAGTTCTATGCTTTCAGCCCAAAGCGTCATAGACAACCATCTCCAGCTAGTATTTTACTCTGCAGTGCAGAACAGTAGCTAAACATGGTGTAACATGAAGACTAACAATACCTGTCAAAGGATAGTGGTGTATAATGTATCCACCCTAGTGAGGAACGGTTCCACTCTACATACACTGAAACTTGTACACAGATGATAACATGTTTCTGCATGTCAAACTTTTTTAATGCATGGCAACAGTATGCGAATTGGATCAATTCCACGCTGGCAGCATCTACAGCAGCTCTTTTCCAGTGAGACCATCAGTTCAGAAATCCATCAGTTCAGTAGCCTGGATCATTAGTACCTTAGATTAGGAAGGACCAACAATTTTATAATCCAGCATGGGCCAATGCCTGGATTCCATTTAACTTCCATATATTTGTCACTATTGCAAACTGCCTGCCTTTATCATTTTTGCATATAAGATGATGAGCTGGATACTTCATATTTTAAATCATTTCTGAAAATGACACCAGCTTCCAACAGATCTGCTGGTATTGTTTCATGAATATGCAAAATATATCCAAAGTGCAACTAGCTGTCAGTAAAACTTAGTAATTGACTTTGACCGGTATAGTTCCACTCTTCTGTGCTTGGCCCCTGGGCCTGACAGACAGCCTTTTCCTGCTTTTTCCAATAGGACAGGTGATAAAAACTGGTTCCCTGATTGCTACAAGGATGTTGAGAGTCAACGGCTGGATTTTATAACATTGGGTCTACCAAACTAACTGATTCATTCTGAGACTGCAAATAGTAGTCCCTATACACCATTGCCTTGGCAACTATAGTGGTGGAGTCTGATTCCTGCTCAGTAGATGGTCTTGGACAAGTCAATCTTTTTTAATGTGAGCCATCCCTTAGGCTTCCTGCAAGATCAAAACAGAGTCCTTCCCTAGATCCAGAATGATCGTACCCATGACCCAGATGGCCTCTGAAAGCAGAGGAGATGTCAGCATGGCAGGCATTGCCAGAAGTCACAGAGCAATGGAACTGTGCTGGTCAAAGCTGATTCTAAGAGCTAGTTGCACTATGGATCTATACATGCCTCTATCATCTTCTCCCAGCAAGCTACCTTGATCTAAAAGCAGGCATGCAGAACCTAGGCCCACAGATCCAATCTGACCCAACTGAATGCAAAATCTGGCCCTCTAGTATTGCTCATTAGCCCCTGCAGTCTACTTACTTTCCCCTGGGCTGCTGCTTGTTTGTGTTTTTGTTTCATTCTGAAACTTTGAAATGTCTCTCCTAAATGTTGCACAGTCATTGGCAGTAAGAGCTTGAAGGTACAACCAGCTGGTAGTTTTAGTATTCTGGCACTACCCCATGACCTTTGGTTTCACCCACAACCAGGATAGTCTCCAAGAACTTTTCCAAAATTGAACTTAGACTTCTCGATGGAAAAAGTTCAACATCTCTGCCTTAAAGGAACTAATTTGTCCTCCAGGAGGTGGGTTCTCGCTGGGACAGAAATTTGGTCATACTTTCTGTCCAGAAGGAAGGTGGGCAGGCATATGACGCTATAAAATACCCTTTCATACTGTTAAGGTAACAAACACACACATTCTGTATCTTTAGATGAAGTTGCTTTTTCATTCCTTTGCTTTTCATTGTTATTCATTTTCACTGGAACATTTTCTCTAGAAAGCAAACTGTTGCTGAAAGCTGTGTTAACTTCTTTTTGTAGAAGCCCTGCAAAATTGTTTTACTCATTGCAACAAATGGAGGATTTAAAAGGCCATTTCATAAGTAGGAAAGCAGGCCTATGTATTAAAAAAGAGTTTACTTTGGTTCAAAGAGTGAACAGCTTTAATATTTATTTCTTAAGATGCGTATTACTTAATAGATGTCGGTGATGTGATACTTGAACCTTTTTGATTAAGCTCCTGTTGAACTTTAGATTGTAATAATCAACAGTCAGTACCATTTAAATTTTAGATTATTTAAGGAGTCTTTAGAAGTACAGACATTATAATATGAGATGATTATTGTAGTTGTTATGAAAGAGGCTGTTAAAATCCAGTGGGAATGTTCATCAGCATAGTGTAATCAGCATCTACAGAGAATGCTTAATTACAGTTATTTAGGTTGAATGTTGATGCAGTAGTCGTGGTGCAGAAAGCAAAAAAGTTGCCTGAATTAGCACTTGGAGCCTGGCAAAAGGATATTAAAAGACATCAATATCAGTGTGGAATGGTGGATTGTGTGGTTGTTCATATTAATTTGCTTTTCTGTGCAAATGACTATGTTCAGCACAAAAGTGTATGGAACACTCTTGCTCTCATCTCTGATATTTATTCAACAGGGAGACAATTACAATTGTTTGTTTGTTTTTTTGATCACATGAAGTAAAGGGATCACTTCATGCCTAAATGCTTTAGTATTCAATTGCCTCTGAGCAAGAAGCCTCTAGATCCGTTGCAGGATGAATCTTTCATATTATATTTGATTAGATATTAATCAATATTAGCTATCAGTCATTCTTTCGAAACACACATCTATACATCTCAATCAGTCGGAACAAATTTCAGGCAAATGGCTATTCTCTTTTGTGTGTTGTTTCCACAATTCTTCTTCTGATTTTTGGCAATCCTGTGTAGCCACCCTAACTGGGACACCCTGTGCTGAATTAGTCTATCAGTTGTGAATAGTGGCACATCGCAGAGAGCCCTGGTACGTCTACTATTTATGTTGCCTGCCCAGAATCGAGAAGACAGGGCAGGTCAAGCACCAGGCACATTCCCCAACATGCCGAAGGTAGGCTGCATTGGGTTTGGGGAGCTGTAAGTTGTGCTTTAGCTTACTAGCCTGGCTTAAGCCATCCTAGGACTTCTCCATAGTAATAGCCTCAGTAGACTGTGGACTGCTACGACATGTGGCCTTCTGAGCCACTCTAGGAATATCAGAAGTTCTATAGACTAAAATGGGGTTGTTCCCCATACTAGCCACATACCTCACCTGTTCTGACCAAGGGCTAAGAAAACCCTGCATCCGGCATGGTTAGAGAATATCTGTGTGTCAACATGGATGTCTCTCCCATCAAAGGTGAACTATGGAGATTCAATTCAGTCAAAGCTGGGTGCCTCAGCCCCATGGTCAGGGCAGGCAGCTTCATGCCCAGCAACGGTGGCAGCAGCATGATGCTTTGGACCAGGCCAATATCTTAGGCTGCTTCTTATGTTACATCATTCAAACAAGGAAATGCTCTTGCAACTTAGCCCTATGTCTCAAAAGGTGACAAGAATTTATTCAACTTTCTAAGCACCCAAGTATTGCTAACTGTCTCTCAGACTATTCACCCTCCAGCAAGTCTCTTTATGAAATATTTACTTAGTTAAAATATTTTAAGTCACTTTTTCCAGATTCACAGCTATCAGGAAGTACACAGCTGGTCCAGACTGGGGGAAACGGTACAAATCCTCACAGGCCATGAAGCTCACTGGACGACTTTGGCTAGTCATCAGTTCTCAGCCTAACAAACCTCACAGGGTTGCTATGAAGATAAAAGAGAAAGAGGAGGATTGTGAACATTGCCCTGGGTTTCTTGGAGGAAAAGGGAGGATATAAGTATAATAAATGAGACAATAAATGAGCCTATATTTGTAAAAACAAAATCTGTGTATCTATTGACGTTAGGGGTGCTTATGAGGGTAGAAGCTGAAAACATTTGGTTCTAAATATATCTTGGAATTACTTTGCTGTTAACATAATGCTTTGACTTGCACTGAGCAAAGGATTGGATTTTATGGCTTTACAGGCCCCTTCCAACTCTACTGTTCCCTGATTCTAGTCTATAATTCCATATATATACATTCATACATACAGAGATGATCTCTGCAAAGCAGTGAGGATGCACTCAGCCCTCAGAAAAACAAGGTATGCAAATGTTGCCACACAGACAAACATTATTCTCAAATGTCAGGCAAGGTTAATGAAGCTTGGAGGGACGTTTAAGTTTGGCACCTGTCCATCTCAGTGTGCTACTTGTCTTGGCATCCATCCCCAGGTCACAGTGTGAAAATAGCTGGTTATGAATGAGCCAAGCACGGACTCTTTATTCATCAAAAACAGCAGACTGAGGGAGATCGGGATTTTTCACCTGCTCTCTATTGCAAGAGATTCTCTATTAGTACTGAGGGAGATGTGTGTAAATAGGAAATAATTTCCTATTTACAAGTAATAGTGCTGGCAAATCTTGGAATTAGCTTGTAAGTCAAAGCTGATATACTAGCAATACTTGTCTCTTCACTGAACTTTGATGGCTAAACAATGAACTTCATTAGTCAAATAGAGACTCATGATGAGCTTTTAAACTTCTTGCAATGCTATGTTGTGATGCTGTGACACCTTCCACACCAATCCCCATAAATGGGACTTTAAAATATCATAGGTCCATATATTGTACACACATCCACAATTACAACAAAGATATTGTGTGAGTTTGTGGACAAGTTCTGCTTGGATCTGATGATCCAACTAAGGAAGAAGCTAGAGGCAGAGTAAATTGCACAGGTCCCAGTTTTGTGTTAGGTATTTGTGCCTAAGTTGCATCTGGAAACAGTGGAACAATTGGCCATGACTTCCTTTGCTCCTATTTGTTTCAGTGCCACTGCAGCACAGTAACTTGCTATGGATTTGGATCTTGAAAGTGAGCATTGTATTGAACTCTGTAGCTTACTTATTTCTGAGAAAAAGATGTGAGGAATTAAGTTGACAGAACTCCTTGTTTTGTCTGCTAATACAAAGCCCATTCTTTAGGAACATCTATTTTAAATGCAAGGAGCCCTAAGCCAAATCAAGATGCAGCATTTGAAGATCTGTGCCAGCTACTGTATTTCAATATCCCTCTCTTTGTGAAAATACTATTTTGTTGTCCACCTTAATTTTCCTTTAGGAAATGTTATTGACTTTTCTTCTCCTTTATTTCCTCTTCTGTTTCTAGTCGGCTGTAATTCTTTGTAGCACTTGACAAGGTAAAGACTGACCTGACATTCTCTTCCACCTATACAGCTTGGGAACATCTGCAGCTGAGAATTTAAACAAAAGTGAACACAAGTATAAAATATGCATGGCATATGTACAATCAATGCTTTTAGCTGTTTGGGTCTGGCATATCTCCTTCTCCTTGTCATTTGGATTGAGTCCATTCCTACAAATTATAATTAGAATAGACTGAACCATGTTGGTAAAGCAGATTTCCTTTATATTTGTTAAGCCCTGTCTGTGATAGTACTTACTATTTCTCATTCTGCAAGCATTTAGTTGAAGAAGAAAAGAACACATTTATGTCTTTATAGCAGGGGTCTCAAGCTCGTGGCCCGTGGGCCAATTGCCGGCCGGGCGGGGCACGGTGGAGGGGCCCTGCGGCCTTCAAAGCGCCGGCGGCGCCTGGGCCGGCCTCCGGGAGCCACGCGGGATGAGCGGCCCACCCCCACCGCGGGGGTGGAATACTTGCTGCGGCCCAGCCTCACCCAGCCTCTACTTCCAGCGGCCCCCAGGTAAGTTGAGTTTGAGAGCCCTGCTTTATAGCATTGCCTCTTGTTGACCTGTAAATGAGGGAAGAGACCTACCTGTTGTATTTTCTTCTATGTTCTTTTTAAACTAATCCTGTAACATATATTATTATCTTGATTCTCAAAGGAGGTGTGGAAGAAAAACCTGATGTTAATTGCATTTCAATCTGTGCTTAAAATCTCAAAGATAACTGAAGAACTGTTAGGAAGAATTCCTGCTATTATAGCAATATAATAGCCATTGGTGACATACAGAAGGTTGATGTTCTGTGGAGCATCCTTTCTTTTACATCCTTTCTTTTCTACTTATATCTTACAGTTGTATCCCATCCTTACTTTAATGAACCCAAGATAATTCACCTGGTTCATTTCCCTTCTTCTACATCTTTCCCCACATCTTATCTTCACAGCAAGCATTTCAAGCACATTGCGGTGACAGCAAGTGAGCTTGTGTTAGGGAGCTTCAGTTAGTTTAAGGTCACTTACACAGTGAGCCGCATGGAGAATTGATTTGGATGCCCCAAGCTCAAAACTGTTGTCCACACCAGCAGATTTCAGTTACTCAAAATGTACATACTTTTGCAATCACATTCACAACGTGCATTTGACACAAAAACATGTACTTTAAAAATTCACATTCTGAAACAGGGAAAAATGCATTTTTATATGTTTACAGGTAAAAAAGTACATATATTTGAGAACATATTTCCCAAATATATTTGGGAAAAGTAGGTATATTTGGAAACTTCAGGGAAGAACTTGAAGAACCTCAATGATCTTACTGATTTCCCAGTCATCAGATAATAATAACCAGAAAAAGCTGCAGAAGTGATATAAATAGGACAGGGTCCTGTGTAATGAATATAACATCTCGATCACCATGGCTTCATCGCATAAAAGCCTGCATACACATAAATGGCTTGATCTCATTCGGTAGCCTATGCACTTATTCACCCAGCAGCTGATAGACACCCTATGTACAAGCGGGTGCCTTATGTGAAGTCTCTCTGCTGATCTACCAGCTGGCATTTCTCATGCCAGTCATCTGCTCAGAAGTCAGGGGGCTGCATGGAGTTCAAGCTGCTGCAGGTCATGGAGTCCTACTTCACAGAAAGAACTTCCCAGGGATGATGGATGCTTCTGAAATGAGGGAGCCCATTTCAGAGAAGATCCATGAATATGCTGGAGTCTTCATGGAGCTTTAGACAGCAGTCCCCTTAGCTGAGTTTGTTGCATCAGTCAAATAGCATGACAGCAAATTATCACATAAATGCCATGTCAACATATCCAGCAAAATTCTCGTCTGTGCAAAATTAATATAATAAACAAGACTATTGTTACTGAAAGGGAAAGAAATGTCATAACATACTGAAGTGGGAAAATGAAATATTTATTAATGTGGTCTAGTTGGATGTAGATTTAAAAGCCAACCAAATACAAACACAAACCTTTGGATCATCAGTGTGAACCAGTTTCTCAGAAACCTATCAAATGAGTGCAAAGCATTGTTGGGTGGATGGTTCCCATGCAGAAAGTGCTGAAACTGACATTCCCAGATTTAACCATCAGTCTTCAATCTGACAGGACAAGTAATCAATTTACCCCCCCCCCCTTAATCTAACTCTACAGGCGCCTGGAGATTCCAGATATATTGTATACTGTATTTCAAACATTGAAAAGTATTCACCAGGCCTGCACAAGTTCTGACTCACCAAGCCACAACAGATCATGAATCCAAAATCATGACCTTTTACATGTATTTTTTACTCTTTTATAACACCAAATAGCCAAAGTTGGTTATTTGGCTATTTGGTGTTTAAATTAAAACTGTAAAATGCATACAAATTTAAAAGTTTAAAATTATCATATAAATTAGAAGGAAAACTAAGGTAAAACCTAGCAACAGTGCAAAGATTAAACATACAATAAAGGATTTTAAACAAGGAGGCTAAAAGGCATAAACTTCTGGGAAAAGATGGTCTATACCTGGTGTCAGAAAATGTGCTACATGGATGTCAAGTGAGCCTCTCTGGGAAGTTTATTTTACAGCTGAGATTGCATAGCAAAAAGACCTTCTGCTTTAGAACTGCACAGCATTTGGCAGTGGCTGCTGGAAAAGGACTGCTGAGATGAATTTAGGGTCTAGGCAGGTACATATGAGTGTAGAGAATCTTGCAGGTAATCTGGATCCAAGGCACTTAGGGCTTTGCATGTTAACACCAGGACTTTGAATTTGGCTTGCACATGGAGAAACAACCAGTACAGATGGCAGAGTACTGGGCTAATAGGATCACAGTTCCTCTTTTGCAGCTTCTGAAGTTTCCAGACTGCGTTGCAGTAATGCAGCTGAAAGGTTACCAGACCATGGATGACTGCAGCTAAACTATCCCTGTTAAGATAAGTGCACAGTTGGTGTGTCAGTCTAAGCTGATAAAAGGTGCTCCATGCAACCTGCATGTCTAGTGGCTGTGCTGGATCCAAAAGCATCCCTGAACGATGTACCTGGTCCTTTAGGCTGAATATAATTCAATAATGGGTTGAAAGCCACTCATCCAGGCAGAGAAATCGCACATGAAGAGTATCTCCGTTTCCTGGCCCTCATCCAGTTCACTGCCATGCCCAGATACTTCAGAGCAGCCAGTACCCTATCTGAATTTGATGAGAAGGAGCGATAGAGCTGGGTGCAAGCCATATAGTTATAACATCTCAGTCCACAACCCCAGATAACCTTCCTCAGCAGTTTCATGCGAATATTAAACAGCAACATCTAGGTACACCACTGTTCCTTTGTTTAAATGGACCTAGTTCTGGGCAACAATAGAAGGCATATCCAGACTCACACAATACTAGATGCTCTATTCACTTGCATTGAGTTGCAAGTCATGTAGGTGTGATATACATGAACTCTGAGAGAGAGAGAGAGATTTGTCATTGCATTGTGGTCTCTCCACCTAATCTGGAAGACAACAGTATCAACAGATGTAATTTTATTTCATATTGTACTGATAATAATGTGTTTCTATTTTCTCTTCTTTTTTTCCACATTAGATGAATGTTAGAGTTAAGGTTTTAAGAATTATTTTCCCTTCAGCTGTTCCTCAATCGCTTTCCTGATCAGTATGTAGCTTTCCTTTTCATTTAGAAGATGAGTATATATTGCTTAATAAGTATAAATCATTTCAAGGATTCTACATCACTGGGGGGAAAACAGATGGTGCAATCATGTTGACAATATTCTTTTCAGCTCCATAAGTTTATTTGAAATATATTTTTTTAAAATCTGAGGATCACAATACAGAGCAACTTACATGAATGCACAATTTGTAAAAGCAGTAGAGTACATCCAAAGAAAAGAGGAAAATGGAATTCTGTTCTACATAATACTAAGGTACTTTCACACAAAAGCACACAACCCAATAATCATGTTGCAATGGCTCATAGCAGTGATTGCATTTCTCCTCTATCAAATGACTTCTGTAGGTGTAATAACTTTGCGGGATGACTGTTCATGCAATAGCATCACTGTTTCTTCATCTATTGTTATTGGTTTGAATGACAACAGAAAACAGACCCATTGTCAATCACAGGAAGATACCAGTTTATCATCAAATGTACAAGACACCACCCTCCGTCCATATGCACATGATAAACACAAGTCTGAATGGCTTGAATTTTTTTGACATGAATGATTCTTTTAATTTTAATCCATGATTACTGTTCTCTTCATATTTGTTGTGCTCACAAAGAACAAGGCCATGAAGATAATTCAATATACATCACAAGCTCATTGCAGTGTGGAAGGGTCCATCCTCTTAGGAAGTTTATTGTATTGCTTCTAGAGCAACAGAGAACATTTCTGCTCTCTCTTCTGCCTTTCAGCGTTTGAAGACCACTATCATTTATTTATTTATTTATTTATTTATTTATTAAAACATTTTTATGCCG